>NW_024609884.1:47700850-48318049 GCF_016920785.2 Ixodes scapularis
ACGGATTTAGAACGTAATATGAAGGCTTAATGTGTCGTCACATGGTACACGTATTATAAATATCTTTGGGTAAGCAAAGGATTCATCTCCTCTTCCGAAGGGTGTGGTGTGGTCTGGCAACGTTCCGAACCTATCTGAACCGTCCGAATCGGTAGAAGATTCGGTCAATTATCCGAACCTTCCAGAATCTCCATATTTCTCGGTTCGGAAAAAAATTCGTCCCATCATTAATTACAAGAGCGTTCCTCCCTTTAATGAGGACTATACAGACCCTCTTTTCTATAAGAGTAATGCGAAGGTCTCTCCGGAAGTCACGGAAGAAACCACTGACTCGCAGTTTTCTAGAAAATAAATTAGCCGTACATTCGCTTCGAAATTTCGCCAATGGACACATCTACCATCGGCACGTGACTTCTTGCTTCCCCCCCCCCCCCCCCCCCCTTTGGCTTCTGCGTTGATTTTTTGCGCCACACCTCCTCCGTGACTGAGTGCCGCGCTTTAAAGGGCAACTCCGCTTCTTTTCCAGTAGTGCAAAACTATACAGTTCTCTTTGTTATCATCTACCAAACCCCCATGGCAAATATTACGACGAAATTCCGCCTAGAAGTTCATTAAAATCGCTGTCAAAGTTTGACAAGCACGAATCCGCTGGTTTTGGTTGAGACGTGCGGGCCAGACAACACTGCCCGGCTGCATTTCCGCTTCCTCCAAATTCCTTCTCCCGGCACGTCCGCGACGTCATCAAACATGTACAGCTTCTTTTTTTTTTTTTTCAATTTTGTTTTCTTTCCCGGGGAGAGCACGGGTGGCGCCAGCGCCGTGAAAGACGTGAGTGACGCGCTCGGCCGGCCCGGCGCTAGACTATTGATACTACTGATAAGCCGATCGTCTCGTTGAGCGCGGCTTGTGTTACATCGCATACTTTTGAACACCAAGTAAAAGGAGGAGAGGAAAGATGCTTTTGTAAGAATTTTGAGTGACAGGTTAATCTTCTATAATCTTCTGGGAGGAGAAAAGCGACGCCTGTGCTAATCCAGGAGGCACAAAGGAGGATCCTGATAAGAGGGGAGCTTCTTCTTCCCCTTGTATATCACGTGGGTGTACATGCTTAGTGATGCCGAATATACAATATTGGGGAGTTTTCGTAGATCGTTTTCGCCGTCCCGCAAGGCCCTCCGCAATCCGCTACGATAGCGGGAACTCCACAGTCAAGGCTATCGGCGCGCAGGCGCAGTAGCGACTTCTTCGTTGCGGAACGCTTAGCGGAGGGGGTAGCGCGGTCTACGAAAACTCCCTGTTGTCCGGCTTTGCCACCGTTTCGGTTTCGGTTTGTGATCATGGCTAGAGTAAAATTACACGAAAAATGTTTTATTTTTCGCGAAACAAAGGATTGGGGATTGTTTTTGAGTGCTTCAAAAAGCAAAATCGGCCACTATCTCAAAATTTTTGAAATTAAGCGGAGTATCCCTTTAAAGAGACCATGAAGGCAATTTAATTTTTTTTTAAAAAGAAGGTGTTTTCGGAAGCATTGGAGTCCTGGCATGCCACAAAATTTTTTCTAGAACGTTGTGACTCTTATTTCTGTACCTGTAAATAAATTTGCGAAACCGAAACAAACATTCAGATTTCTTCCCTTTTTCGCCTCTGGAAAGAGAAGTGACGTCAGGGAGCACTGTCGGCATCGGTAGGATTTAGTGCTCACTCAGTGTGGTTCCCGTGGTTCGCTCTAGTGCACGGCGGTCTGTGAAGAAAACCTGGAAGAAATGGACGACAACGCCGCGCTCGCAAACGAGTTTGAGCTCCCGTTAAGCGACCTCACGCCGACTGAACGGGAGATGCTGCTAAGGACAGAGAACTCTGGATTGGCGCTTTACCGAGGGCGCCCCAGGCCTACCACCAACTCCTCGGTCGCCGCCTCCCAGAGCGACTCCCCGCCCCACTTTTACCCAGACTCCGGCTGACGTGAAGGTGCTGCTCAAAGTCTTCTGGTCGGAAATGCAACGAACAAATCCTGACACCGCTGTCCACAGCTCTACGCAAGACGATGGCGCGCAACCAAATGCTGCGCATTGCTGCGTCGGTCGGCAGTTTATGCAAACTAACGTCGCCCGATCGACCGTACGTCTTTAGCCGACCTTTCGCGCAACCTACTACTGCACATAAACGCGGCATGATTGATGAGACACCAGTTCGCAAAACGAACACAAGACGACGCACGAAACCAAAACCAAAAGTCCGCCGCCCCCGGCGCTCGTACCTTTTTCTTATTTTTGTCCATGTTTGCTCGATGCTTGTTACGCGCCCGAGGTAGCAGTGCGGGATGCGTTCAACCAGTGACAAACGGAGGGATCGCTTCAGATTATGCTTTTATACACGGTATGAAACCTATTAATTCCCAACTACAACTTCAAAAGATTATCCAACGTTCAAATAAAAAAAAAAAATTTTTCATCACATCTCACCACCGAAATCGAAACCAAGAGCGCGTCTATCGTTTGAACCAATCGTTAGACGAGGAGCCCGTTGTCGTCACGCTTTAGTTCACCTTTCTGCCGCCGCCTCGGTGGGGTCTCAGGCATCGTTCCCGGCGCTATTATTACCGCGCCTGTTTGCTCGATTGATGCGGCACCAAAACTTCTGTTAGGACGAGAACTTGGTCAACAGTATCTGAGACGTGCCTGACATCCATTTCAATCGCCGAATAAAACTTTGAAACTGCCTTCATGGTCCCTTTAAGAAAGGTTCTTGAGAGAAGTGTTCACATCAAAAAGCCGTTTGTGAACATCAAGATTAAATTACTTTGCGTCTGTACAGTAGTCTGCATCAACAATGTCAACAAGGGGTCCACGCATACCGCTCCCTGGCACCGCTACGTCATCGACACCAGGAAGACCAGACCTTCCGATGAGCAGCCTTACAGTGCCGATTGTGTCAGGTGTGCAGTGTCTGCCGGAGATTTTTTCTCCTGTGGACACTTTGGATGAGACACGACATGCTTAGTAGGAGGTCACATCGCTTGCAAGCTCCTTTCACTCTTTTCTGTACCATCTTACTGCTTACGGCCGTCATTGTGGCCTACTTGGTCTTCATTTAACGCTGCATACATAAAGGGCTTCTCGTCATCCGTGCTCACAACAGATAATCGGAAGGTCTGGTTTTCCTGGTGTCGATGACGTAGCGGTGCGAGGGAGCGGTATGCGTGGACCCCTTGTTGCCATTGTTGATGCAGACTACTGTATAGACGCAAAGTAATTTAATCTTGATGGTCACAAGCTGCTTTTTGATGTGAACACTTCTCTCAGGATCCATCCAACGTAAAAATTTGGTGGAAGGTTTTGATATTTCTTCAAATGGATTCTGGGCAAACGTTACTGAAACTTGAGACCAAGGAAGCAGAAAGAAGATATAAGAAGAATGATGACCACACACACGCATTGTCTCGATATACACATTACTTTCCATGTTCACGCAGTTTTTTACCTCATCTGCACACTTTTGTTTTAGAGGTGCTAAGGATATCCAGTTATCGTACTCAAGGTCATATAATATAGTCTGCATCCTTTTGTTGACTACGTCCAAAACGTATGTTTCTAGCAGGTTCACAAAAAGAGGGAGATATCTCTTTTATGCAAGCGAATTCAATCAAAACATGCAACTTCTTCATGTTCCGATTTTTCTTTAACTCTGCTTTTTAGTTACCATTACCCATTTTACGATTCTCCGGTTCCTCCAAAACTATTTAAAAACGTTCGTACACGCACCCGATTGTTTTATCGATTGAAGAACTCGCTGACATTATAATACGTATGTGAACGCTTTCGACTCGCACTTTATGAAAATGAAAATAATCTATTAATTTTGATTCAGCTTCCCAGCGAGTTCTCATCGAAAAGAACCAGCCTGCAAGTATTTTGCATCCTGTCAGTATATTTATTTACTTATGCGTTAATATTGCCAGGCGACGTAGGGTAGGTAGCAAAAACCAAGGTGTACATGCTGCTTGCTTGTTAATTTAAAAACAAATAAATAACATCGTCGTTGTGACGACCATTTTAATAAAGTATGCACTTTATTTCAATTGTTATCTTTACAAGCACTGAGATCTTAAGAAATACCAAGCTTCGGTACCTATGACAGGTTGATTAATTCGCTACACCATGTTGAGAATCAGGGACGACTATGCTTACGCTTTATACGCTGTTCTTCTTTCATAAATAAAAATTAATAGCAACTGTAACAAAAACAAAAACAAACATGTATGCAATTCAAGCGGCGTAGAAATCGAACGTTATAATGTACGCATATGTCAAGTCCATAAGGTGCTTAGTCAAGCCGGTATATACAATCATGAATATAAACACTCCTGTACACTACATGTAAACAGTTCTAGTCGCATAAAGTCAATAGTTTTGTGCGATATCGGTTTCGGTTAGAAAGTCGCGAACAGCACTCAGGGCTCTCTTCTGTAGTGCCGGAGACGGCCATGGTCTCAGAACTTTTGAAAGTGTGACCGATCGATTATCCATTATTCGAAGCCGCTGCTCCAGCCGTTGCGGTTCTCTTTGAAAACGTCCACATTCAAGTATAAAATGTTCTATATCTTCGACTGCGAGGCCGCAGGTGTAGTGTAGTGATGGTGCTCGACATATCTTGAAATAATTTTCTTTCTAAGTGCGACATTCAGTCGGAGCCTGTGAGTTAGTGAATCAATATTCTTTGACAAATCTGTATCTTTTGGAAAGTTGAGATGAGGATCTATGGCGTAAAGAAGAGACATTTTGGCATGCTCATTGAACCAGGCAATATTGCTTAAGCACTAACGGAGGTCTTTGAATATAAATCGTATGTCATACGGAGAAATTGGAACCCCTTGTAAGTCCGTGTTGTTATGTCCTAACGTAGCAGGTTTATCAGCTGTTACATTCCCAGGAATCATACTTGGGTAGTAATTCAATTACTGTAATTTAATTCCTTTTCTTGGTAATTTGTAATTGTAATTCATTAATTTTGGCTAAAAGGAATTGCAATTGTAATTTAATTACTTTCTAGCGCCAGTAATTGCAAAATTTCAGACACAATTACAATTACTTTTGCAAAACTTTGCGGCGCCGACGGAACCTCTCTGAAAGCCTCAGCGCTCGCACAAGCGACCTAGCTCCGGTGAAACACTCACACACAGACACAAACTCACACACACGCACAACATAAATAGAGTCGCATCGTTGGTTTTTTTGTTGTTTACATTGCGGGCTGAGAGACAATCCTCTTTGGAGCCTACCTCAACGGCGCCGCGTAGCTCCGCCTGCCGTGCGAAAACAAAACAATAGCGTAAACATGCCACAATATTGAAAGAAAAAAAAAAATTGAGCTTCAGCTCTCAGCCGAGGTTGGGGATTTTATTAATCCCTGAAGTTATTTTTTTTTTTGCCATTTTTTTTACGTCCCTCTTCCAGTACTGTCGCATATGTGTATCTTCGTATTATTTTCAAGTTTATTTCATGTTGGTTTTACTTCGTATATTATTTGAATAAGCACTTTGGAGACTGACCTCGCAGATGTTAATATTGTCACCAATGATTCGGGAGCCCCGATTCGGTACTTATATATTTCTGAGTCATTATAATTTACAATAATGTTTGTATATGAATGTCGTCGTATTAGCGCGTGTGAATTTTACTTTTATATTAACACTTGTAAAATATTCCTATATGACTACATTGTCACATTTTTATTTGCCTGGCTAACTAAAGTCTGTCAAAAATTCTTTTTCCTTAGGGATCTGGCGTCTTGCAGCATATCAACTAATTTATTTTTATATATTAAAAATGTAAGAACGAAGTACTTCATTTCCCCACATTGTCAAGTTCTATCGTGAATTCAACAAAATTCACAAAAAGAAAGTACAATACGCGAACATTGGAGTAAGGAATAAACAGATACGGTGCATCCTATACAACTCGTTTAAAGTCATATGGCCCAATTCGGGTCGCTCTCAGAAATAAGTAATTGTAAAATAATTTCATTACATTTTAAAATTAATTTGTAATTGTAATTAATTACTTTTCACCTAGTAGTAATTGTTATTGTCGTTAAACTACTTTTGAAGCAAAGTAGTTGTAATAGTAATTAAAGTACATTTTGGAAGTAATTTACCCCTGTATGCCAGGATGCCGCAGTGCTCGGGAACCCACTGAAGCACGATGTTGTGTCCCTCCTCTGTCGCGCTTGGAATTTCCTGAAGAATCCGGTACACAAACATAGCATTCCACGTGGGGCCACCTGTGTTCATGACTTGTAAAGAGTCAAGGGCAGCTTTGCAGTTTGTACAGAACACCCATTCTCGAGCACTGTTGATCTTCCCAATAAAACGAGCAAAAAGAATGCCATGGAGCTAGGACGTAGTTCATGAATTTCGATGAGAGAAGCGGCATGACCCGCACACGTTTAGGTCAGGTATGGAGAAGGAAGACGCAGAACCCTTTTCCGTAACGGATCTGTCTGTGTAGATGAACGTGCGATTTTTGTATTTGCTCTACAGGTGACTCAGAGTCATTTGCATTGCAACTACAGGTGGCACTGTTTTTAGAGCGCAGCTCTTAGGCGCCCGTTTCTGGCTTGAGCGGCGTCGGCACCGCCGTCGCCGTCACCGTCACCGTCGACGTAACCGCGCGGTGCATTGTGGGAAACACGGTAACGTTTCGGCACCATCCCGAAACGTCGCCCTCGTGACGTCACCGCCACCGGTGACCCTTGTGACGTCACAAGGGTCACCGGTGACGTCACGTGACCGGTTTGAGCGGCGTCGCCGTCGGCGTAACCGTGAGGTCACGTGACCCTCGTGACGTCACGTGACGTCAGAGGAGGAGGAGGAGGGGAAGGGCAGAAATAGGAAGGAAGAGGAGTTGCCATCGGCGTCGCGGTTGGCGTGACCGTGAGGTCACGTGACCCTCGTGACGTCACAAGGTCACGTGACGCCACGTGACCCTCGTGATGTCAGAGGAGGAGGGAGGGGTGGAGGAGAAGGGAGAGGGGAAGGGGAGGAGGAGGGGGAGGAGGAGAAAGAAAGAGAGGAGGAGGAGGGATGAGGAGGAGAGGAGGGAAGGGGACGGGAGGAGGAGAGGAGGAGTAGAGGGTACGGATGAGGAGGAGAGGCATACCCTCCCCTCCTCCTCCTCAAGAGCTGCGCTCCAATTCGGCGTTACAGGGAGTTGTAAACGTCTTTCATTTTTTTTTTCTTTTCTTTGAATTCCCATTTGGATCTGGGGTATTGTGATTTTCCGGGGCGCACAAATATGATCGTACTCTTCAAAAAAATATTGAGGACAGTTGTCTTGGTGGGACATAGTGTAGCATGCATTCGTGTACCAGTCCTTTCCTTTAGATATTTTTCGAGCAGATGGTAATTATGTTGTGTAGATATCCTTAAAAAAAGTGGTGTTGTTTCTTAAAATCCTGTAATCCTTAAAAAGTTTTTGGTGTCTGAATATCTATGTTATGAATTATGGAAGATGCGAATTAAACAAAAACGTATACCACCTCTTGAGTACATGAACAGGAACATAGGTTTAAATAAAGTCCCTTTGCTCAGGCCGTTTAACTTCATTCCTGGCCTTGTTTGTATGTATTTAGGGTGCAGGGAGAGAAGGTTGTTAAAGTCAATGGATCTTGGAAAGTAGCGCCATTGCCTTTCCTCTCTGCTAGCCAGACACAGACAGATACTAACACACAGACGACCAAACCTGACAAGGTGATTGGTTGATCGGTCTCAGTTGCTATGACAATCGCCATTTCGGTCCATTCGAATTTGTGAAGCTTCGAAAGGGTCGTTCTGAAACAGTCGTTCCAAGTTCAATATGGAGCATCACCGTAGTGAAAGCGTTCCTCGCCATTATAAGCGTCTTCAGCACTCTACATGCAATCAACTTACCAATCACGCTTATCTTCATAGATATCTTACAGTGGTAATGTTGTTCTTGCGTGTTTCAAGACAGAAAAATTATTTTTCAATGTCACAAAGCACCGACGGAGCATGTTGTGACAGTTCTAGTATGTGCGCTTCGTTCGCCGGTGTGTGGATAACAAAATCTCGGTATTCAAGAAACATCTTTATAAAGCAACCTGTCACCAGGAATTTGGATCGGCTCACCAAGAATTGAGAGTTAAAGGAGAAACTGCTCCTTCCATGAACCAA
Organism: Ixodes scapularis; assembly: GCF_016920785.2. Lineage (NCBI taxonomy): Eukaryota > Metazoa > Arthropoda > Arachnida > Ixodida > Ixodidae > Ixodes > Ixodes scapularis. Next base: position 47,709,042 of record NW_024609884.1, read on the forward strand.
GATGGCGACTATTAGTGGTGAGGTGTTTCGTTGGCGCCCTCGTTTGGTTACATTTCGTGACGTCATTACCTTGTGTACAACAAGTTCATTGGTGTTTGTAATGGGCATGGTGGAAGTCTGAAATCATAGCGCTCTCAAAGCAACACTGCCAACACCGTTAATATTGAAGTTTTTGCATTCCTTTATTTCCGTCGATGAGACATCCTTTGCTGACGTCATAGTCAGCATTCGGTCAATTGGGATGGGCCGACCACAGCGACGCTTTCGATCGCTCACGTCGCCAATAGGGGTAGCCTGGCGCTACTTTCCCAGAATGCAGTGAATTTAAAGGGAGTTATGATCAGCAGAGTTTGTGCAATAATTTTTATTTAGACTGGCACGGACTTACTTCGAACTCGGCTGAGGTAGACAATAGAGCTGCATGGATGGTTTTTAGGGCAGTGTGGTACAAGATTGAAATTCTATCAAGGTGAATGTCTGTTGGTCTTTGAAGTAACGTCTTTGAACACCAGGTTACGTCGGTATTCTTCTTGTTTATTCACTGGAAAATTTAAAGGGAGTTAGAATTAGCAGAGTTTGCGCAATAATTTTTATTTAGACCGCCACGGCCTTCGAACTCGGCTGATATAGACCAATGAGATGCATGAATAGTTTTCAGGGAAGTATGGTACAGAATGTGAATTCTAACGAGGTGACGGTTTGTTGATCTCTAAAGTAACGTCTTTTAACACCAGATAACCTCGGTATTCTTCTTGTTTATTTGCTAGAAAATTTAAAGGGAGTTAGGATTAGCAGAATTTGCGCAATAATTTTTATTTAGACCACCACGGCCTTCGAACTCGGCTGATATAGACCAATGAGATGTATGAATAGTTTTCAGGGAAGTATGGTACAGAATGTGAATTCTAACGAGGTGAAGGTTTGCTGATCTCTAAAGTAACGTCTTTTAACACCAGATAACCTCGGTATTCTTCTTGTTTATTTGCTAGAAAATTTAAAGGGAGTTAGAATTAGCAGGGTTTGCGCAATCATTTTCATTTAGACTGTCACGGACTTCGAACTCGGCTGAAATGGGCCGTAGAGCTGCATGAATAGTTTTCAGGGAAGTATGGTACAGAACGTGAATTCTAACGAGCTGAATGTCTGTTGGTCTTTAAAGTAACGTCTTTGAGCGCCAGGTAACCTCGGTATTCTTCTCGTTTATTCGCTGAGAAATTTAAAGGGAGTTAGGATCAGCAGAGTTTGTGCAATTATTTCCATTTAGACTGGCACGGACTTACTTCGAACTCGGCTGAGGTAGACCATAGAGCTGCATGGATAGTTTTCAGTGTAGTATGGTACAAGATGAGAATTCTAACGGGCTGAAGGTCTGTTGAACTTTAGAGCAACGTCTTTGGGCGTCAGGTAAGCTCGTTATTCTTGTTTATTCGCTGGAAGATTTGAGCGTGCCAATTGCCGAGGGGAGCCGGCGTTGATGCGCCATTCTATACTCCGTTTCAAACATAGCGTGCAACGTAGTCAAAGCTAGCGCGCAGGTTTGCACAGCCGACCGCGACTACGTTCGCTCCACAAAATAGTGCGGCCGCTGAAAAAAAAAAAAAAGTCGAAAAGTGTACATCTTTGTAGCTAGTAACTAATAGCGGCGTTATGATTTTGAGGGAACACCGATTCTTTTTCAATAAAAAGGAAAAGATAATGTAAACTACTCCAAGTTATTTTCCGTTTTCGTTCGTGCGGCACTCGCACTCGCTTCGGGTTTTCGGGTTGTGCGGCTGCCCCTGCCTCGCCGGTTTCGTGAAGATGGCGTCTTACGCGGGAAGCTTTCTTTTCCTGCTCGGATATTTTCGAAGATTCGTTGTGTGAAGATCTCGCAAAAGTGCAAGCAGGTGATCGCCAACGTGTACGCGAGTTCAAGAACGTGTTTCCCGGAGACGTCGGTCCGTGAGGTCCTGGAGACGGTCAGTAACGACACCGGAGTGTCTGGCAAGGTGGCGTCCCCGAAGCGAAGACCTCGCAACGTGAAAGTTCCGAGCACGCGGACAGTATTGTGAACTGCCACCTGTTGTTTCTGGTGTTGAAATCGGCCTTATGGCTTCAAAGTGAAACAAGCGTCAAGAAGGAACTGTGTCGGTGATGAATCGTGCCTACGGCTCCGTCTGCTTGCGGGACCTTGCAGCAGGCGGTGCCCGTGATTGCATTCCGAAGCGTCTGGGTTCTTCTGCCTGCGGGACCGTAACCATGGTCGGCTCCGTCTGCCTGAGGCACCTTAACCTTGGTCGGCTAGGTAAACGACGCACATGCCCGTGTCTGTTTTCCGAGGCCCCTGCTTTCCTCGAAAAGGAAACAACACTCGATCCTCATCTCGAGTGCCGTGTGTTGTGTATGCGTCTATTGTGAATCACTCCCGGTTCATGGGGGCGCCGGCACCAGAGCACCGAGATACTGCCGTCTGGATGACTTCTTCCATACACCGGCGAGTATTCTGACTCTGAAGGAAACTTCCATGAAGTCACATCACGTGAGGGAATGCCAAGCCGTCTGAACAATGGCAGTGCGGTCCCCTAATCACAATATTCGTTATATAAAGGACCGTCCACCACACTCTCAAGGTACTCTCTGATTTTCACGCTACCATGTAAATAAACGGCTTTAAATAGAGACGCCCTGGATCTCGACCGTTCTTCCGTTTTGACGAGGCCGGCGCAAGTTCGAGCGGAACACCAGCCCCTAGTCTACCTTCTTATAAATAAAATCAACAAGAAAAGAGGAATTGAAATATGCACTTCCGCAATACGCACAATCTTGCACAAAAAATCGTTCAAAAAAAAAAAACCAAAAAAAAAAAAAACTTTGCGCCCTAAGTGGATTCGAACCACCGCCACCGAGATGTCGGAATCGCAAGAGCAGCGCCTTGTACCGCTCGTCCACGAAATCTCGCGGAGTAACACAATTTTGTGTGTTTTTTCATGCGCACTACTTCAGTAGCTTTCCCAGCGTTGCACGCGCTGTTTGAAACAGAGTATAGCGAGAGAGAAAGGGAATGGGCCTACACGAGCCCATGGAAATTCAAAAGCGTCAAAAATGAAAGAGCACTCTGAATCGGCCTAAAAATAACGCTTGGGGTATAGCTAAGCCTAGAGGGCATAGAACTGCTGCGTTGCCCCTCGTTAATGCATTAGCCTTTCTTTTTTTTTTTTTTTTAAGTAGAGTTGTTTTTAAGGCGTTCAACTTGTAGAAGGAAAATGATTAAAAAAACAAAAAAGAAACATCACATATCGTCCGGACCGTGCAGGCGCGTTTTTTTGTTTTGTTATGCTGGCGCACTACTGCCTTCGCGGTATAAGAAAACCAATAAATGCGGTATAGCCGGAACAAGCAAGACCGCTTTGAATATACTGTAGTATTACTTAAGCGGTCGTCGACGTACGAACCTCAGGTTTTTATGACATGGAGAGGCTTTCTTCCTTCATTTTTGTTTTCAGCTCCTCGACATGTGAGCTATAGTCGCTGACAGGTTAAGAACCTAATAGATGCTCCGCCTCCAGGGCGAGCTTTTCTCCTTTGAGAGCACTTCATTGCACTCGCAGAGCCCGGCAGAAGGCAACGAACGCGTGCTGGAGGCGGAACATCTGTGTTTTTACCCTTCCACCGACTATGGATAGTTCCTTCAAACTACTTTTAATTTCTATTTTGTTCCTTGGGTATAATAATTGTCAAAATATAAGAGCAATTTTTGCGACAAAGGCACCTTTTTTGTCTCAGCTCGCACTGACGCCGGAGCTATGGGTGTCCTCTTGCAGCTCTACTGAAAAAAGAACTAAACCCAACCTAACGTTACTAAGAACACTGATTCGGGAAACTCACCCTTGAAACATGGATCGCTGGCGTCCACCGAGACCAAGCTAAATAAGATGACAGCACCACCCTTTAGCGACGAATTAAAACATGAAAGTTGCTTTATAGATCAACTCATGTTTACAAACAAACCGGAGCGCCCCTAGCTGACGCTACCGGCGCCGCGTATGCGCCATGGAGTGTGTGCAACTTGACCGCCGCTCATTGGAGGTGTCGGTGTGAGTCCCCGTGTTCTTTTTCGCGTTGGAACTGTTGATTTTACGTCTTCCTGACAATGTCTAATTACTTTAGCGGCCTCAGCGAAATTGACTAGGCTCGTTACACCGAAAAACTAAGCGTGAATAATGTGACATATGGCGATTCATTCCGCGTGGACGCCGCAGAATGGACGCTAAAGCCTTATTCGCATGATGAGGTTCTGCTCGCTATTTTCAGCCATGACGGCGCTCGGCTGCAAAAGCGTGAATTGTAGCTGAGATCTTGACGTCAATACTGAAAATCGCAAGCTGAATCGGACCACGCGAATCAGGCATAACAAGTCGGTGATGGCCACTGGTAACAATTATCAACATCTCCTCATATCTACTGTTTACACCAACCCTAGTTACCCCAACATACCTTCGAACTGAAACGTCTTTTGAGGCCTGCACTTACTTCTTATCAATGTTACTGGGTCAACGTTTGGTTTACGGGCCACTGTCGTTTGAACGAGCAGACGACAACAAGCAGAAACGTTAGAGAGAGCAGACGACAGCTGGAAGGATCCGGCGCCCGTTTAAACTTGATGACGCATCGAACGTAGTCCGCTGGTGGCTCGTGCAACTTGGCGGTTTTCCCATGTTCATGTTGGAACAAAACAAATGAATCTGACGACCACTATTATCTGTGAATTAAACCCAGAGTGCTTCCCGCAGAAGCCATCGTGGTCTGACGAACGCCTAGTTTTTCCTTTTCACGCCCCTATCCACGTTATCGGACGAACCGAGCAGGCAAAAAACACGTGAAAACTGACCTCTAAACCTTTCCAGACTCTTGTGCTACAGCCTTAATTGTGGCGATTTGACGAGAAAGCAGGTTTTTGTCTGATTTCTTCCAAACCAACACAGGAATGTACAGTACGTTCCGCATGGTGACGTCCGCCCACAGCCCCAGACCGGAACGGCGCCTGACGCGCCACCACCGCGCCGTGACGTAACAGAGCTGAGTTCGTGTATATGGGTACGCTAGAGTCACTGAATGTTCCCAGAGTGCCGAAAGTCGCAGGCTCGAGGTGCCGAGATTGCAGATCAATCTTGTTTCTTTACTGCGGTCACCATGAGCTTTTAGAAAGAATGTTTTTGCGTAACGACGAACAGAAAAGGCTCTGTTTGTAGAAACTTTATTGGAGATTAGTACATAATGGCAGGCGCGTGATGTTTTCTAAAATTTTTAGTTTACAAGGTTTTGTGGCACAATTAATATTGTTTTTATACAACCGTGTCTCACCGGTATTTCAAGTAGCGCGTCCCGACCTGGGCGCATCCTAACTTCGGCAGTAATTCGCGGCGAGTCCGCTTGGGAGACGGGGGTAGCAACCCTAAAACCCGTTCCATCGTATACTATTTTTGCGGCGCCAAAATGGCATATCAAAGCCGAAATAGAACAGTAACAGTGGACGCTATCGAATGCGATACTCCCGAAGCAATACAAGCCGCCGTGGAGTTCCCCGAGTGGCCGCTGCGGGAGAAATGGCGGCGTTGCGATCGCCATTAGCTCGGTTCCCGAGTACGGATCGGTGCCACTTTTTCAGAGCAGTTTCTATGGCAGTTTCCCAGCTGAATTGTTCTAATATAATGCCGGGAACACGTCTTCGACCGGTGTGTTTAGCGACCTACGCTGCCCATGCTTCAAAAGGGGTCCTGAAGTGGCAAAAAATGACGTCACAGTAGCCGGAGTGTCATGCTGTCGGATGCCGCGGTCCTGGCGGTTGGTCGCAGAAATGTTTGCAGAAAGCACGAGCGAACGCGAGTGTCGCTGTCGTCATGACGTCCCAACTTCCGGCTGCTGAAGCTTCCGTGGACTGTCAAACGTGAGAGCGACCTGCAGCAGAACAGGCGTCGACTACATCCACCACCGCTGCTGGGACACCACCAGGGTCGCGACCGGCGACAGCATGACACGTTTATGACGTCACCAGGCGGAAATCGAGGGACCACTTTTTTGGACGCGGTAAGCACACCAGTCGGAGACGCGTTCCAGACACCAAAGTTCGATTAACGTTGACCCAACCTGAGGCTAATAGACTACTTCTAAAAATCCCTGCATGCAATACTGCACGCATTACGTTATAGGACCTCTTTTGACATGGAAAGGTGTGGCATGGTTTGGATTTCGGCTGACGAAGTACTGCATCTCAGTACTGCATAAAAATAAAGTCAGTGACGGCTTGCATTGCACCCATTCATCCTCATGAGAGCCCCAGTTGAAACACGGACCTCCAGAGGTCGTAAGGACCTGCCTAGACTCAGCCAGGAGTAGGAGTAAGGCCTGTTGCGTCCGATATGTCTTTTTGGCGGCCTGAATGCCACTCCAGATTCCAGCATTACCCTCCCGAGTCAAGAATTATTTTAGAAGCCTGGGACGATGGAACAGGATGAACCCACCAGTAAATTTCTTCTTCCTGCAAAAACCCTAGTACGTCGGGCGCCAAAACACGTGCCTCAGCATTATATCCGTATTGGTAGGCAACACCATATATTTAAGGAAAATTATATTTCGAAAATGCATGCACTGTATTTGATCGTGAAGGGATGCCGTGAATTGGGGTCGGCAAATCAAAACCTAAACAGTGGCCAAGAGGTACCCAAGGTGTTATTCGCGGTACTACGCCGCTAGGATCGGTTTGTTTTTGCAAAAGGTCTATCCGGGCCGGGATTAAATTAAGGCCGATTGATATCGAACTGTACCGGACTCAAGCGGGCCTGGATTTAGGGTGGTGTCGAAATACGACGACCCGGTCATGACAAATATGAACTTATTATTTTGGGAACCGGGTTAATTACGTATGCAATCCTTCAGCATGTCAAAAGGTAGGAAAGAAGGTTTGTAAGTTGTTACGCAGAAAATTCGGGCGAAGTTGACAGGCCTTCAAGTTCCGTACAACGGTTCCTCCGCCAGAAAATGTTCAATGGATGAGCCATAAAAAAGACTGCTCGTTAATGTTTCTCTAGAACACGCAGGCAGCCAATCGCTGCAAACTAGGAAAGGACTGAGACTAAGATATATAGAAAAAATAACATGTCCGCACTGCGCAGGTACATGTAGCACGACCTTTATTGGCAGTTTTGTTTTCTGCGCATATCACAGTTTTCAAGCCTAATTATATTCGGAGCTCTGTCATTATCTACTTTCCACCCAGAGCACTGATCGGCTTTCCGCGTCTTCAGCAGGAAAGTAATCGCACAGGCCTATCTATTGTGAGGGGTAAATACAGTGTTAGACAACGTAAGCTAGAACAACCGAGAGACCTTTTAAGCTATACCAGACAACTTTTAACTCTACTTTGTTTCACCGTAAGTCAAAACGCAGTCAAAGACGGTATATATACAAATAAAGCACAAACTAAAAGCGCGAGGTCACGGTGCATTCACTTTGTTTGATTGGTTTAGTCGATGATAGAACACACACATAGTGATGGTGTACGCCGCGACGCTGTGTTTGTGGCGTTACTTGGTTGGCCCAGTTAACTTGTATCGGCTACACTCTGACATAACGTAAGGTTAAACGAAGTCTAGCTTGAAAAAAAGAAACACAAAAAAACCTTGCTGACAATATGGCGCGCAAGTTCGTCTGCTCCTTGCGCACCTCGTGCGTTTGTCTGCCCTCCAAACGCACCCACGTGCTTTTGTTTACCCCGACCTCAACGAATGACGACTGCTGTCAGCACTGCGCATGTCCAGTACTAACAGCAGCGCCACCGGCGACGGTTGTCGTCAGAGAGTTGAGTTGGTGTATACTTCGAGATACAATTGTAATATACGGGGACATTTCATGCTTCGGTGTGCCGTGTGCTATGTTACTTCTTACATTGGTAGCCACGCATCACACAAAGCACGGATGTCCCGGTAACTCTCAGTTGCATCGCGACAGACGTCCCCGCTGCATAGTCAACCACGTATTCTATTTCACTAATTCACTCGGCGCAGACAAAGGTAAATGCTCGTAAACTTAGCTGAGGCGACAGCTCTGTTTCTAGGAGCATTTGCTCATAAAACGAACTTTCCAAAGTCACGCGCTCGCACCGGGGCCTTTGTCATCGTTACAGATGTTTGTGAGATAGAATGCAGTCGAAAGGCTTCTGCGTCAACACGCCTTCAATAGACCCTTTTCGAAATCTGTCTAGCAACTTCAATAAGTATCATCATTTAAGTTCATATTATATGTACATGCTAATGGCGCCCTTTTGATGACTGGTGAATAAAGAAAGCCGAAGCGGAGCCTGAAAATTCCAGATGTTAGTTCGCTGTATTGTTGTTCATTTTCACCGTGACGAGACTTATAAGCTTCTACGCGCTACGCATTTGAGGCTGTCATGTAAAACCTTGGTATGTTTGGCTTTGGCACGCCCCAGACATTTCATGGCAATAAAATATGCTGAATTCGATCGAGTTTGAACTTTGACTCCTCCAAGCGCCTTGTACAGAGTGGTACACACCGTCGCAACTGAAACAAACAGAGAAATAACTGTACAGCGAAGAAAATCGCAACATTCGCTTGTCTAGCATTGACGAATATGTACCAGATTCTAATCTACATCAGCCTACACAAATTTAGACTGATATTTGACCCACTAGATGGCACTGAATTTGTGAAAGGGTCTATTGCCAGAACCATAACCGGTCGTGGCCAGAACGGTATGCATGCTCAGAGAAAGAAAAGAAGAAAGAGGAATACCCTATAAGCAGTATTGAATAGGGGGGCGCAAGAAGATGTGCGATCGAAGCAACCTGTTCTTTCTACCATCCTGCAAGGTTTTTCAGTATTAGTGACAGCTAATATGTCTACCACTACCGGCCGCTGTGGCGATGACATCTATCATCAGCCCCGTTGGCCTTGTACCGCATGAACATGCCCCCTCAACAATTCCAAGCACCCCCCAGCTTGTGGTAGTACGAACCACAATATCCCATGACTCGGGTTCGAGCCTTGCCCAAACAAGTGACATCCCATCGATATAACGGCGCGCTGATCAGTACCAAGCGCCACCTCCTCAATCCATGGAACATGAGTAGTCCATCAGCGATGAGGAGGCACCTTTCACTCAAATGATTTACAAGAAGAAGAGTGTTGTTCAAACTCAATGATCCATTCCAGTCATTGTGGAAGGTCAACCCTAATAGGTTGGCGCAACAAATCGTCGCAGCATCCCAAGAGGAAGTCCCATCTCAACGCATTGACAAAAACGGAAGACTAAATGTCACTGTGGCGTCCGCTGAAGGAGCGAATAATTTGCTAAACCTAAATGTCCTTGCGGGAATCAAGGTGAATGTGTACCACCGATACTCGGGGAATCCCAGGAAAAGGTTGATATCGGTGTACCATCGTACCCGGGGAATCAAGGGGGATATCGGTGTACCACCGATACTCGGGGAATCCAGGGAAAAGGTGGATATCGGTGTGCCATCGTACTCGGGGAATCAAGGTGAATATCGGTGTACCATCGTACTCGGGGAATCAAGGTGGATATCGGTGTACCACCGATACTCGGGGAATCCAGCGAAAAGGTGGATATCGGTGTACCATCGTACTCAGGGAATCAAGGGGGATATCGGTGTACCACCGATACTCGGGGAATCCAGGGAAAAGGTGGATATCGGTGTACCATCGTACTCGGCGAATCAAGGTGGATATCGGTGTACCATCGTACTCGGGGAATCAAGGTGGATATCGATGTACCACCGATACTCAGGGAATCCCGGGAGAAGGTTGATATCGGTGTACCATCGTACCCGGGGAATCAAGGTGGATATCGGTGTACCACCGGTACTCGGAGAATCCAGGGAAAAGGTGGATATCGGTGTGCCATCGTACCTGGGGAATCAAGGGGGATATCGGTGTACCATCGTACTCGGGGAATCAAGGTGGATATTGGTGTACCACCGATACCCAGGGAATCCACGGAAAAGGTGGATATCGCTGCACCATCGTACTCGGGGAATCAAAGTGAATATCGGTGTACCACCGATACTCGGGGAATCCCGGAAAAAAGTGGATATTGGTGTACCATCGTACTCGGGGAATCAAGATGGATATCGGTGTACCATCGTACTCGGGGAATCTAGGGAAAAGGTGGATATCGGTGTACCATCGTACTCGGGGAATCAAGGTGGATATCGGTGTACCACCGATACTCGGGGAATCCCGGCAAAAGATGGATATTGGTGTACCATCGTACTCGGGGAATCAAGGTGAATATCGGTCTACCATCGTACTCGGGGAATCCAGTGAAAAGGTGGATATCGGTGTACCATCGTACTCGGGGAATCAAGGTGGATATCGGTGTACCATCGTACTCGGAGAATCAAGGTGGATATCGGTGTACCACCGATACTCGGGGAATCCCGGGAAAAGTTGATATTGGTGTACCATCGTACCCGGGGAATCAAGGTGGATATCGGTGTACCACCGATACTCGGGGAATCCAGGGAAAAGGTGGATATCGGTGTACCATCGTACTCGGGGAATCAAGGTGGATATCGGTGTACCAACGATACTCCGAGAATCCCGGGAAAAGGTGGATATTGGTGTACCATCGTACTCGGGGAATCAAGGTGGATATCGGTGTACCATCGTACTCGGGGAATCCCGGGAAAAGGTGGATATCGGTGTACCATCGTACTCGGGGAATCAAGGTGGATATCGGTGTACCACCGATACTCGGGGAATCCAGGGAAAAGGTGGATATCGGTGTACCATCGTACTCGGGGAATCAAGGTGGATATCGGTGTACCATCGTACTCGGAGAATCAAGGTGAATATCGGTGTACCACCGATACTCGGGGAATGCCGGGAAAAGTTTGATATCGGTGTACCATCGTACCCGCGGAATCAAGGGGGATATCGGTGTACCACCGATACTCGGGAATCCAGGGAAAAGGTGGATATCGGTTGGCCATGGTACTCGGGGAATTAAGGTGGATATCGGTGTACCATCGTACTCGGGGAACCAAGGTGGATATCGGTGTACCACCGATACTCGGGGAATCCAGGAAAAAGGTGGATATCGGTGTACCATCGTACTCGGGGAATCAAGGGGGATATCGGTGTACCACCGATACTTGGGGAATCCAGGGAAAAGGTGGATATCGGTGTACCATCGTACTCGGGGAATCAAGGTGGATATCGGTGTACCACCGATACTCGGGGAATCAAGGTGGATATCGGTGTACCACCGATACTCGGGGAATCCAGGGAAAAGGTGGATATCGGTGTACCATCGTACTCGGTGAATCAAGGTGGATATCGGTGTACCACCGATACTCGGGGAATCCCGGGAAAAGGTGGATATCGGTGTACCATCGTATTCTGGTAATCCCGGAAAAAGGTGGATATCGGTGTTCGATCGTACTCGGGGAATCGAGGTGGATACCGGTGTACCACCGATACTCGGGGAATCCAGGGAAAAGGTGGATATCTGTGTACCATCGTACTCGGGGAATCAAGGTGGATATCGGTGTACCATCGTACTCGGGGAATCAAGGGGGATATCGGTGTACCACCGATACTCGGGGAATCCAGGGAAAAGGTGGATATCGGTGTACCATCGTACTCGGGGAATCAAGGTGGATATCGGTGTACCACCGATACTCGGGGAATCCAGGGAAAAGGTGGATATCGGTGTACCATCGTACTCGGGGAATCAAGGTGGATATCGGTGTACCACCGATACTCGGGAATCAAGGTGGATGGTGTACCACCGATACTCGGGGAATCCAGGGAAAAGGTGGATATCGGTGTACCATCGTACTGGGGGAATCAAGGTGGATATCGGTGTACCACCGATACTCGGGGAATCGCGGGAAAAGGTGGATATCGGTGTTCCATCGTACTCGGGGAATCGAGGTGGATATCGGTGTACCACCCATACTCGGGGAATCCAGGGAAAAGGTGGATACCGGTGTACCATAGTACTCGGGGAATCAAGGTGGATATCGGTGTACCATCGTACTCGGGGAATCCAGGGAAAAGGTGGATATCGGTGTACCATCGTACTCGGGGAATCAAGGTGGATATCGGTGTACCATCGTACTCGGGGAATCAAGGTGGATATCGGTGTACCACCGATACTCGCGGAATCCAGGGAAAAGGTGGATATCGGTGTACCATCGTACTCGGGGAATTAAGAGGAATATCGGTGTACCACCAATACTCGGGAAATCCCGGGGAAAGGTGGATATCGGTTTACCATCGTACTTGGGGAATCAAGGTAGATATCGGTGTACCACCGATACTCGGGGAATCCCGGGAAAAGGTGGATACCGGTGTACCACCGATACTCGGGGAATCCAGGGAAAAGGTGGATATCTGTGTACCATCGTACTCGGGGAATCAAGGTGGATATCGGTGTACCATCGTACTCGCGGAATCAAGGTGGATATCGGTGTACCATCGTACTCGGAAAATCAAGGTGGATATCGGTGTACCACCAATACTCGGGGAATCCCGGGAAAAGGTGGATATCGGTGTACCATCGTACTCGGGGAATCAAGGGGGATATCGGTGTACCACCGATACTCGGGGAATCCAGGGAAAAGGTGGATATCGGTGTACCATCGTACTCGGGGAATCAAGGTGGATATCGGTGTACCACCGATACTCGGGGAATCCAGGGAAAAGGTGGATATCGGTGTACCATCGTACTCAGGGAATCAAGGTGGATATCGGTGTACCACCGATACTCGGGGAATCAAGGTGGATGGTGTACCACCGATACTCGGGGAATCCAGGGAAAAGGTGGATATCGGTGTACCATCGTACTGGGGGAATCAAGGTGGATATCGGTGTACCACCGATACTCGGGGAATCGCGGGAAAAGGTGGATATCGGTGTTCCATCGTACTCGGGGAATCGAGGTGGATATCGGTGTACCACCGATACTCGGGGAATCCAGGGAAAAGGTGGATACCGGTGTACCATCGTACTCGGGGAATCAAGGTGGATATCGGTGTACCATCGTACTCGGGGAATCCAGGGAAAAGGTGGATATCGGTGTACCATCGTACTCGGGGAATCAAGGTGGATATCGGTGTACCATCGTACTCGGGGAATCAAGGTGGATATCGGTGTACCACCGATACTCGCGGAATCCAGGGAAAAAGTGGATATCGGTGTACTATCGTACTCGGGGAATTAAGGGGAATATCGGTGTACCACCGATACTCGGGAAATCCCGGGAAAGGTGGATATCGGTTTACCATCGTATTTGGGGAATCAAGGTAGATATCGGTGTACCACCGATACTCGGGGAATCCCGGGAAAAGGTGGATATCGGTGTACCATCGTACTCGGGGAATCAAGGTGGATATCGGTGTACCACCGATACTCGGGGAAACCCGGGAAAATGTGGATATCGGTGTACCATCGTACTCGGGGAATCAAGGTGGATATTGGTGCACCATCGTACTCGGAGAATCTCGGGAAAATTTTGAGTGTGCCACTCGACTACAGCGATGATTAACTCGTTGAATGCCGACGAGATGACGGAGCCATTCTGCACAACGACAAATGAAGTTCAAACGATGGGAAGATGGCCCGTAACAAAACATCCTCTGACAACAGCCATCCTCAAATTACATAAAGACCTACAACTACCTGCACGAATCAAACTAGGATTATACAGTTTCTCCGTGCATGAACATTGCGAGGCACCGGCTCAATGCTACAACTGCTAACGATATGGCAATCTGGCTCGCGATTGCCGCAGCTCCCGTCGCTGCAAGATCTGCGCACGTCCGCATCACAACAAAGAGTGCCCGACATCACGTGAACCGCAATGCGCGAACTGCGGCTCGCGCCATGTATCAATCTATGCAGGCTGTATACGAAAACAGTCGGCGCATGCTGCTAAGAGAAATGAACTTTTTTAATGGCAAATTTACCCCACGGAAAACTGCAGCCCCTATTCTGGATGTTATCAAGCCAAGCGACGGGGGGCTACGCTAAATGAAACACCACGGCCTATTTTTTTTTTCGATTTTCTGCACGGAATTTCTAGCGGCACCAACACAACACTGACAGATCACAAGTCAGAACAATGAACTTCCCACGTCATGTCACCAAACTAAAAAACAACTGCAGATACCAAAGAGAAAGTACCTTCCCATGTGGATAATCGACGCCGTATTAGTTCTAAACGCGCCCGTCATATTGAGTCTGCCCATTTAGATGAAGAAACCAGCGTAAAAGGCATCCTTCACATGTTCCAACGTCTTATGATGGAAGTCATAAAATAAATTGTCAAAGAATACCCGAATATCGGTTCCAAATCATCCGTCAAAGCACCATTGGCCATGGAGCCGCTTCTCAACGGCATTCAATTACTCATCTATATGAGGTATACGCCACTTATTTTTTATCACAATGGCATACAAGTCATCTAATACCAAAACGCAGTCATTTTAAGGATTTTGTTAGTCGATACAAATTCCCCATTTTAGCTATTTGTGAAGGGCCACGTATTCGAACAATTTGGCTTGCCTGATTACGTGCTACAGTCATGATACCCCGCTATATGGACACCACTTTCGGTGACCAACTGGGAAAATACATGCATTTTGTTCTCGTTAATATGGACAACTCACATTGTGGACAATTGTTTTACGGGAACGGAGGTGTCCATATTAACGAGACATCACTGTATATCCCTCAAACGCTCAGCTCCGCTCCTCAAGAGTATTGTTAGGTATAAGATCCGAGCTATCATCCATAGAAGTTGTGAGCGACATTGATAGTTCTCGAGAATTTGTTGCTTGCAAGCTACGCATTCCTGGCCCGGTATCTATAGTTGTTTGCGTATATATAGCACCAGAAGCACACCAGACTTCTAACGCCTAGAAGGCGCAGTTGCTTCTTTGGACGCAACTTACATACTGTGTAGAACATTCAATGCACATAGTCCAACCTGCGGCAGCTCTCATACATCAAAGAGAGGATCAATTTTAGACTCCATCAGGAGTATTCACTGGGTGTCATATTTGTGGGTAATGTCTAGAGCGCATGCTCTGAACGCGCCCACAATAATAGGTTGCTAAGATCGGCACTCTTTAGGGTGCGGAATGCACGTTACCAAAGAACTGTGGAAGCTCGCCATCAGCACGCGCTCAGCAGTCGTGCACACAGCTATGGCCGCCAGTGAATACTTCCTATACTCATTTCAAGCAACCTGCGCATTCTAAAGGACGGATATCCGACATTTCTTAAAGGAGACGGATACACGAGTTGCTTAGACTTGACCCTTTGGTCTGCAGGCTTGGTAGCTCGGGTCAATCGGTATACTAACTGCGACACGAGGGGAAGTGATCATCTACCTATCTATATAAGTCACACCAAGTTACATTCCTTTGAGAAACACATACAGTTTTAACTGACTGGTCCAAGTTTCTTTCCCTGAACGCTGCTACAATGATAATATTGATGACACTAGATGATTCATTTTCTCGGATTAAAATTTTGGCAGAGACACTTAAGAATGCTTACATGTGGGAATGCGAAAGCATTATAGTCCCTTTGGTGAAATGTTTTCCATTGATGTTTTTGACATGCATTAAACTTATTTCTGCTAATTCGGTGTGTGTGTGCGTGTGTGTGTTTGTGTTTTGAGTATACGTTGGCGACATACTGAAACGTTTGGACCATATTGATGCAGAACGGTGAATTTTATTTCAAGATATGCGATCCTTTATGTCTAATGGTAGGTCTGTCGGGTTTATGTCATCTTCTGTTCTCATATTTTCGTCCGGTGAGCCTCTCCAGCGTGCTGGTGAAGGCGATGGAACATATGGACTTACAACGACGAAATTGTTGGTTAGACTCCAGTGGAATAATACCTTTCCAAATGAACGGCTTTAGGCGGAATATGCCAGCTATGGATTCTGTACTCGATCTCGTGACCTGAGTAGAACACGAGCACAGCATTCACAAAATCACAGTACCACAGTATCTAGGCATTCAGAGGGGATTTGACACTGTTAGTCACTGCCATGTTATCGAACAGCTTCAGCGACTAGAAGTAGGTGACCACCTAGTAAACTGGATGAGTGATTTCTTTCATGATCTATCCCTGTACGCACGGACGCCCAATGGCTTTACATCTAAACACAACATTTCACAAGGAGTTCCTCAAGGAAGCGTATTAAGTCCCACATTATTCAACCTTGTCGTGACAAGACTATGATGTATTACCAGATAATGTATTATTTTCCATGTATGCCGATGACATATCTAATTGGTCATCAGATGCTAATCGCAGTGCAATTCAGATTTGTCTCCAGACTTCACTTTTTTGATTGAACAATTTCTCAATGAACGAGGTACGTCGATCTCTACTGAGAAATCTGCAGTCATTCCATTTACATGGCGAAGTCTCAATAACTTTGAACTCACGCTTGGCGAGAAACCTTTGCCATTAGGGAAGGTTCATCGTTTCCATGGGGTGTACATTGATTAAAACCTGTCTTGGACAGCTCATGTAAAATATTTAGAAGGAAAGATAGCGCCATGCATCAATATCTTACGCTGCTGCTTGGGAACCAGATGGGGCGGCTATTCGAAAGTCCTTTTAACTCTCTATGGAGCACTAGTTATACAGTCCCTTTCATATTCTCTTCCAGCATTATGTGGGCTCTCCCTGACTTTTGAAATGCTGCTCAAAGATCTGATAGTCACCAGTTTACGAATCTGCTTAGGAGTACCAAGAGCCGCAGCAAGTTCCTTGACGTTTGCAGAAGCTCGCGCTCTCACAAAACCGATTCTATGTGAACGGGGAAACTCTACAGCAGTTCATTCTCCTTTTTACACGGCATCATGACCACCCACTCGTTGCAGCTATCCGTCGTAGGACGTTTTCCAGTGTGCATAAGGTGATAATGACTAATACAAATTTAATTCCAGCAAACTACGCGCTCCCATGTGGATCTCCAGCTGCGCTTTGGGCATTCTACTCTGCAAATATTTCTACATCAGTACCTGGAATAAAGAAAAATTTACTTCACACCAAACCACGTTGAAGTAAATGACACTTTCAATGCTTTCTGAATCCCCAGATGACGTTACTGCAGTCTACACGGATGGGTCAACTCGCGGGTGTAGTTGTTTTTACTTTGTTCTTTCTAGGAGTTCAAACGTCGCTTCCAGCGTCTGGTTCTATACTCCGTTTCACTGTACTGCAGCGAAGGCAAAGAAGCGCGAGCTTATAGGATCGCCGGGATGTGCCTTAGAGGCCTTAGAGCAAGGAGCTCGCGCTTGTAGCCCTTCCTGCGGTACATCATAAGATGAAACGAAGTATAGAACGAGAAGTTGGAAGCGACGGTTTAACTCCTAGAAAGAGCAACGCAGAAACAACTACACCCGCTAGTCTATGGGTCTGGACGATGTTCTCTGGGGACGACGGACGGCTTTGAATTCACAATACAGGACAGGCAGCTTTGAATTCACGATATCGCATGCTCTTGTTCTTGCGCGTAGGCTTGCTTCATTAAGCTATGCAAGTTGTCCGTTCAAAGAAAAAGTTTGAGTTGGTTTATTACTGACAATAACAGTAACAAGTCACGAGTTTTTAGCCTGTCCAGTTTTGATAGTGGGCCCTTTACGCGTTTTTAACCGGTCTTAATTACTATTCTGTCATGAAAGTAGATTCTGCTTTCACCTAATCGATCACGAATGTTTTCTTTCTAAGATGTAATTGAAACAGCCTGTAACAACATCGAGGCTTTGTGTTTTTCCTGAACTTGGTGCGGAATATGGAGCGACAGCGGTCTTTTTATCTCGCTGTCTCGAGGACTACTCCTGGACTTTCTCCCTGCTCCCTCTCGTACCGCCATATTCTTGCTTCACCGAACGGACTTCGTTCAAACCTATCATATTTATAGCATACTTAGCGTCGACTCGAATAAACATCTGAAAGCTGAGGACAGCCTGGTCACTCCGGCATTCTGACAAAGGAATATCCGATTGGTATGTACTTGATCGCGTCTCCTGTCTCTGAGAAGCCAAGCGATAAAATAATGTATGACGCCATTGCGGCCGTAAAACACGTGTTTGGCCAACACCACCTAGAAGACCTTAACGTTGGATTTTCGACACTTCATCTACTGTGAGACAGCACGTGGCACTGGTTGGATACGAATGTCGCGTCAGCGTTCGACTGAAGCCTCTGTTCCAGACGAACGCTGACGCGAAATACAAGTCCCGTGTCGAACGCAAACGGAGCAGTCGTGTCCAATCATTGCCCCGCTCTCCGTCACTCTAGGTGTCGTAGAAAATCCAGCTCTAAAGCTAAGTGGTGTTGGTTCGGTGCATAAAGTGCGTGTGGAAGCGCGCCGACAATACAATGCCTTCACGCTGCAATATTGCACTTCAGGAGTTTCGAAGAGAAAAGCGCCGGTGTCTAAGCGAAACTGATATTTAGCTTCACGAGTAAGTGTGACCAAAATAAAATACGCCGAGAACTGCACGGACGAGTGAGTTCAACAAAGACCCCGAGCGACATCGGAACCTCAGTGTTCCGCACTAGGGTTTCGAAGTCGGTCAAGGTCGGCGAATTGTTGAGAGGAAGCTTTGGGCGATGGAACTGAAATCTAATAAATTCCTACGGCCCAGAGTAATTGAGTGAAAAGATGGACGGTAATAAAGCGACGCAAACCTTGTTTGTGTCGAACCGGCCTTCCCAGTTACTCTCCGGAGCCCCGTCCGAGTTTTTCATTGTTGCCGGAAAAGCCATCGGGGTTTGAAATATTCTTCGCCCTCTTATTGTGAACCGCCCTGCCGTCGAAGTCGGTTGGCGATGGCAGTTTTTGGTCACAAGAATCGTTGAAAGTTTTATTGAAAATCTCTGGCATGGAGGGAATGCCGTCATATTTGTTAATATAAATCACGTACAAAACAAGGTTTTGCCCAGGCGTGCAAACTGCGTTTTTTTAACTCTCCCCTTCACTCTTAACTTAGATGAGGGCTCTGTAAATTTATTTCAACCTCCGTTTTTTCCTCTTCGTAGTCAATGAGCAAGTTCATTAACTTGTGCTCGCTAATGTTGCTCTTATTAAGCTTTCACTTGAAATAATCATGTGTATCTTTTTTTGCTACGCCAGGTAGCATTTTATATGAGCGCTTGCAGTACACTTTTCTCTTTTATTTTTGTTCTTAGTGGTCGTTTTGTAATTGTTAAATCCCCAATTACAGTCTTCCTTTTCAATGTTAGCGAACTAGCGAAGTTTGCATTTTGAATAAACGAGTTGTTTTATTTCATTACCAGGGCAGGTTTTATATCCCGGACGTCCAGCCGTCGTCAGTGAAGTGTGCTTGTGTTTGTCTTAAGGGCTGTTTATACTCTGACGTTTAGCGCAGTGAACGCAGCGTAGCGCAGAACGCGCGCCTTTCATTGGCCGGCGACCAGGAACTCGATACCTGCCACCAATTAGTATCAGTGTGCGCTGCGCTACGCCAGCCCGCCTACGTTACGTTGAAGTATAAACGTACCTTTAGAAGTAGCGTCAAATGCGCTAATGCACGCGGTCCGCGCCCCGTACGGCTCTCAGCCACGAATGATGGCGCAGCACACGCTCCTGGCTCGTGTTTCGCGCGTTCTCGCAACAATGGTTGTCGCTACTTGTGAGAAACGCGAAGCGTGAAGTTTTAGTTGTTAGCTGCAGTGGCTCTCGACATCCAGCTCTAGCTATCTTTAACTACACTTTGAGCAAAAGCGAGGGATACGTTTGGTGCACTTGGGCGTACTCTTGCTCAAATCCGTGTCCACCGCGTTCACATCTACTTCGGTTTGCTTTGAAAACATGTTTTGATTTTTAACTTATGATATAAAAATGATGAGTCATTCCACTCTGTGAAGGTAAATGACCAGCGAAGCAGTTAGCACACGACACAGACGTCACACAAACTTTTGAACAAGGATACGAACACATTTATAGTCTTGATCGGTGGTCATCGTGACGAAAGGTACGCACACATTTCTTGTTGTCTTGCCCGGTGGTCATTATTTCGCGTGAACGACAATCGCCGCCCCGAGGAGCAGGAGGAAACTAGACACGCGCGATGGGACCGCCACCAGGCGGAAAGTAGACACGCGCGGCGGGACCGCCACCCCGGGAGAGCGGAAGAAATAAAACTAGGCATGCAAGAGCTTGGAACGACGACAAAGACAGGGCGGTGCAAGCGTAGACATGGCCGACGCGGGTCGCACAGCGGCAAATCTTTAAAAGCCTTTAATATGTACCTGAGAGTCTACTAATCTTAAAAATGGTGCCAATTGATAACTAATCTACTGAATATACCTATTGCTAAATTACCCAAGCTACAAGGAGAACGCCGGGAATGGTGTTCCACGCGCCGCACGTGCCGGCGTCTGCAGCAATAACTGTTCTAAAGCAAAAGCCTTAAACAAATGACATCTTGCATGCGCTCTCGTCAACGCTTTATATTTTTATTTATATCGAATCTTTTATGTGGGGAAGGCGTGCGCGTGCGGCGCCAGCGTCTGCAGCAGTAACTGTTCAAAAGCAAAACTCTAAAACAAATGGTATCGTGCATGCGCATTCATCAACGCTTTATTGTGGTCATTTACTTCGAATATTTTATACGGGAAAGGCGTGCGCTTGCGGCGGTGCGAGCGTAAAGGCTTTGTTGATGCACATGAATAATCCACAGAACCCTAGCCATAAACAGCTTCGCTATAAAAACGTAAAATACATTTTCCGTTTTCCTTTTTTTATTTAAATTGAATGCAAAATTTAAGTTGCAATAATTGTGAATGCATACGTCTGCACTCAAAGTCGGTGACAGTTTAAGAACGCAGCATAGACTCTGTCGTCAGCGCGAGCGTCCTACCTTCTACAAACATTTTGGAGTCTCGTGACTGCACTCAGCCAAAGCACAATGAAATGCAACAAGCACGTGCTGGGGCTTCTATTTAACGCTTCACCGACTATAATATTTTAATTGCGAGCACTGTGCAGAAAAATATAAACCACAAAAAGTATCAACAACATCATAATAACTTAAAGCCGCGTGTAACGCCTTTTATGAACAACGATTGATTCGTTGAACACTGTGCGACACTCTCAGCGCAAACACGACGATTGGCGCTTCTTTAGGTTTTACATCGAAATGGTATGGCGGACATTAAGCTTTACCACTTGGGTTTGTGCCACAAATGAGCCCATTTTTATCACATTAGTTGTTTTGACGACAGTATTTTCATTCTATGAGGAAAAAAAACACAATAAAGTACACGCTTATCCGTGCTAACAGTGTCGCGCAGTGTACGCACACTCATCACCTCACACGGAACTAAATAGAAATTTTTGTTTCAACTTCTCGACTGGGAATAATGCTTGAAAATAACAATAACTGCATCACAATTAAGCACTAAATTAGTTTGTTTTTATGGCGTTACTGTAACGAATTAAAACAAAATAAATCCAGGCTGGATTGTATTGAATCAAAATTAACTGTTGGGCTATTTTGATAAACATCGTGAAGCGCTTGTCCTGCTCGCTTCTTCGTCC
This sequence comes from Ixodes scapularis, assembly GCF_016920785.2. Lineage (NCBI taxonomy): Eukaryota > Metazoa > Arthropoda > Arachnida > Ixodida > Ixodidae > Ixodes > Ixodes scapularis. The sequence goes on from NW_024609884.1 coordinate 47,730,668, forward strand.
TGTCCTTATCTTTTGTGCTAATTGTTTTGACGGTGGTTTGTATTCATTGCCTGTTTTATGTGTTTATTGTACATGTGACTGGAGTACTTACTCGCGGATTATTGTGCTGCGATTATCGAAGTGTTCGAAACGTAAAATTAAAGGGGCCTTGCGAAAAGAAGAGGAATGAAACCATTTTTGAATAACTGGTCGAGCAGTGACAAACAAACACGGGGATTTGGTGGTGATACGGGGACAGCATTCGGAAACAGCGTGAAACAGCGACAACATCAGCATACAGGCGCAGCACTGACTGCAAACAAAATTTCATGGGACCACTTCCCTTAATTTGGAGCATGTGGATTTTGCTAATATATTCGCCAGAACCACCGTAAACATACGAGTCGTCCGCATCTTCAAAGCTGATCGAAAAGGTTGAACTTAAATGGTTGAATTGAAACAACGAGGGCGTGTAGTCACAGCCAGTAATGATTTCGTTATTGTTAGGTGCCATAACAATAACGATGCCATCTCTACATGCCCTTGTTTCAATTATTCATTGGTAGACTTCAACAGTACCAGAACTATAAGAATGAAAGGTACTCTACATTTTGAATCGGTTTCTCATATAACTTTAAATAAACAAAAGTTGCATTTTTTTTCTTCTTAATGCACCTTCACATCCTCGTAAGCGCCATTGTAAAGCAAGTTTAAAAATTGCAAGGAAATACGCTGCACAGACTTCTTAAGGAATAAAAAAAAGCAAGATCCGTTTACCTGTTATAAATTCTGCTTCACTTTCCGCCGTCGCAAACAAAATTAAACCGCAACGGCTTCTGCTCCCCAAATCAAATATTCTACTTAGGCAATATCTACATTCCGATCTCACGTACTACATACTTCACGGAGGGGTGTAAGAACTAAATTGTACAAAGTTCCTTTTTAAAGACTCAGTCTAGGTTGTTTGAATACCTAGCTTATTTTCTGATTGGTTTTCTTGATTTGATTGGCTTCGAATCATCTCCTAAATTGCTGTAATACTGACACACAGCTTCGTTGACGGAAATAGCAAGGCCCCTGCAGATCTATTCTGAACAGAGTCCGAGTCCTAAAACTTTTCGCAAGGGGAAGACGTTCAACGTGAACCATTTACTTGCACACTGAGGATATTTGAGTATAACATTCACTGCTTGGTGTTTTATCTAAATATGGACATCAAGTATGTCCTACCAATGAACACCAAAATGGAAACTCGTTGTGTTCAGTTACAACCAAAATGTTCATGGGAACCGGGAAGTTTCAAGATATTGCAACCCCTGGACATCGTCTCGTAAACCACCGCACGCTTCAACCACCTTTGTGTACACCCGTGCTCCAAAGATAAGGGAATTCCAATTAGAAGTTTTTAACGACTTAAGCGCGCACAAATCGCTAAGGTGTCGCGCGTTGCAAAAATATCATAACGTTTGCGCAGCAGGTACGAGCTAGGATTGCCAGGCTGTATACTAGGAGGGTGGCGGAAAATCAAACACCTGAGGTGATAAAGTAAATTTCTGGAAAACGTTTCAGGCTAACGTTGAGGAGCAATAAAACGTCAAAACACTTTAGGCACACATTTTTGATTGTTTCAAACGTTACAAAAAGAATGCGTTCCACCGCCCTTCCTAGCCTCTCAGAAGTATTAGTATAATTTTGTTGTAGATACTATGATGCGTGAATCAGTAATTGCGCAATTGCAAAGGTTAAAACACGAGTGGTAAGCGTATCAAAATTACCTGGTTAATAAAAATAAAATAAAATAAGCGCAGGGACACCGGCGACCCGCGGATGATCAGGTAACTTCGCCATCCTGAGACAAAGAAACATGGTTTACAAATACGCTAGTTTCAAACTCAACGAGCTATGCTTGAGAATTTAGTGCGCCTATTGTTTCTGTTTATTTCAGGTTTGCCGCGTGTATTTGTTAAAAAAGAGGCATGAGAGGTAGGAAATGAAGTGATATAAAAAAAACTCCCCCGCTTCACATTTGAAGAAAAGCAATTTACTAAGGGATCCGACACACCGTCCTAAAGCTATTCGAATGTGTTTTTGCCACTTTGAGAAAGAAAGCACGTTCACGGCGGAAGAGCGCAGACTTTTCCTGCGTTTCTTCGACGGGTAAAAGCATTGGAAGTGTTACGCTCTCTCAGAATGATAAAACAAAACTAACTCTTATTGGGTGGGTTCTTTTGCTATTCGTGCCTGTTCTGGGTGAGTTTCGTATACTCCGCACCGATATCTTGGCGAGAGGTTTGTGTGGAGAAGAGAAACCCAGAAACACACTTCTTCTTGAGGAAAGTGGTAGAGGCCGCCACTGCTGCTCCTGACGTCAAATGCTATGATGTTCATAGCGGAAGAACGCAGACTTTTGTGTTTATTCGACGAGTAAAGCACTGAAGCGTTACATTTTCTCACAATGGTAAAAGATACCTTTAATTAGGTGGGTGCTTTTGCTATTCGTGCCTGGTCTGGATGAGTTCGGCATAGTCCCCAGCAGTCTCTCGGCGAGAGATTTGGTTCTGTTTGAGTATTCTTCAATTATAACTAGCGCGACGTGGCGGACAAAGAAAGAGCGCGCGCCTGCGATGTGCGAGACGGAACGAGAGCACGGGAGATATAAAAACGTTTGGCTCTGGAAGCTACATCGGCTGCACCTCGTCTTGTCTTCTTGTCGTCAGCCACAACAGATTGGTGTGGAGAAAAGAAACCCAGAAACGACACTTTCTCTGAAGGAAACCTTACCAAACACGGTTTTGGCCCGGATATTCCCTTTGTATTAGCAGCACCCTTTTCGGGCCCTGGCCACCATGCTCAAGTATCCCAATGGGCTTCCCTTTTTTTATTTCTTCTTATTCTCGAAACAAGAGGTTCTGTGCAGCTAGCTGTGGCAAAGCGCATGCAAATATGTAGCTCAATACAAATGTAACGTACAGTCACGCAGAAACTAAATAGCTCCGAGCGAGCGGGCGTTCTCCCCCCTTCAGTCAGACCACGCTCAGAAGACGCGGATGATAACAGCAGTTTCTTTGCGTTGATGGGCTCCCCCCTGTCTGCTTCACATGGACGAGTCCTGACGTCAGCACTAGTACAAAAAAAAAAAAAAAACCCGTCAGGATAGCGCTAATCAGAAAGCAAACGCTCGCTCGCTTGGTGCTATTTAGTTTTTGCGTGACTACATGGGCCTAAATGTATATAGATACGCACTGATTAACCGCGAACATAACTCATCTAAATAGAACATACAAACAGTACAGCAACTAATTGATTGTCATCAAATACATTTTCAAGTACATTTCGGTGTCATCAATCTGGCGTACACGAGATGGGTACAAAAACCAAAATTAAATGCATGTTGATGACATCTCATTCAACGTGTATTTTATATTGAATGCACCACCCGTAGTTTAGGTATCAACGCTTTGAGAATTTAAAACATGATATAAACAAAAATCACAAACCGCAATTTGAGCCTTTGCTAAGGGGTAAATACGAAAGGCGTGCTGCAGAGCAAGGCTGCAGAGTACTTCTCGAACAGTCGCGAGACGAGTAGTGGTGGGACGTAAGCGATACAAACGTGTGCTTCTGTTCCACTACTCAAAGTAAGAGGGCTAACCCCTTCATAATTTAAAATTCACTGTAATAAAGGAACATATTGCGTTCCGCAATATGCTCCTCTTTTTGGCTCACACAAACACAAGAGGGCGAAAACATTCGTAGATTCCTAGAATCTCCTCGTACTTATATTCTCAATAGGATCTGGAGACAGAACAAAAAATCATAGAAAGAAACATAAGGATGTCAAAAGAAGATATGATGAGTACTGTGCATTCCCCAAACCTAATTTGTGTTTTGTTCTTTCGTTATTTTTTATTTCGCTCTTCGTCGACGTTTTCGTTCTTTGTCCTATATCTTTTTCGCTTACACAAAAGTAACATATGGAGACTTCAGTTTACGTTTAGAAAGACTTGCCCCTGAGGCAAAAAATTATAAACTTTCTATCAATATTTCATATAGTTCCCTGAAACGTACTTGGATGAAAAGCACAGAACAGCTAAAGTAATCGAAATGCATTGTTCCATGCCTTTTTTTGAATGAATCGAAACTACGTATCTCAATTTTCACATGCTGCCTACGCCTGACATGTTATTGTTCTATCCGTTTTCGAAACTACTACTTCGAACCAGATTACCAACGGCACACATTGATTTTACCCACAGCAGTCGCTTTCAAATTGTTCCAGCAGACTACATACACTTATGAAAGAAAATGTAGTCGGTAATGTTGTATTTTCGAAAACATTCTAAACAAGTTTCTGTTATTTTACTTCATTATAACGCAAGTTGAAATGGTAGGTACGAGGTGCAATCAAATTCTTGAAGCGCGAGTGCCACACAAGAAACTTCGCACAATTCATTGCTTTTTCGACATAAACCTGTTGCATCATTTCAAAGGTCTCTATTTTAGATTTGCCGAGTTTTATGCAGAACTGACGTTCTCTCTCGCTCTGGTTTGCAGTCTACGGCGAGATCGCAATTGTGTTCGTGCACGTGGTCACACAAAAATTCGTGTAGCACAACTCCGAATGTCTACGGAACGGCGTCCTTTGGTGTAATACGCAGGAAGGTCCCTGCCTTCGACCGCTACGCGCGCTTTATCGTGCTGCCTTCTCTTTTGACGCTCTCGGAACTTTTTTACTGAACCTCGCATGTAATCCCGGCCTGTGTGTTTTATGTTTTACCACTTTTTTCAGTTGAATTCTTACGGAGACGTGCTTGGCATTCCAACAGATTGCAGCATACCTTTCTGCGGGGAGGCGAAGCCAGTAAGCGAACTTTGTTGCTGGGAAACATAACTCATATCAACCTCGTGTTGCGTGCTGGAAAGCAGAAAAGTTTTAGTAAATGGCATTTCGTGCGGATAGTAAAATAACTAATCAAAGGAAGCTTCGTACAGGGACCAAATAACTCATCCGTTTTCTTGTGCTCTCTAAGAGGAGAAAGCTAAACATTCGCAGCTGCGCACGAGCTCGGATTGCAAGAGTAATATTCATCGTTCAGACTGATAAGTTAACAATGTAGGCTTCGGGCCCAGATCATACTCAGTATCGCGCAATTTTCCGACACTTTTCGAGACGACGCTCGTTGCTCATGTCAAACGTCCACATGAAAGAAGTATGATGCTGCACCGCAGTATTCAGCAGTAAAGCAGGCAGAGCACGCTTTACAGAGCAGTTTAGGTGGCGCTCTGCTTATAGTTGTACGTCCGTCGTTTTGTGTATACTCCGTTCACCCTTAAGCTGATACTATAAGCTCAGCCTTCAGCGCAAGTTTTCTGCCCTTGCTAACACATGCGTGAACGCGCAGGCACGTGCAAACAAAGCACTGCAGAAGCAAGCGAACGTTCACAAACCACAGTGTGCGAGTTGCAGCTCTGCATTATGTCAAGCGGATATTTGAGAACCTTTTACAGTAAAGACACTTGAAGAATCTGAGGGACAATATAAAAAATGAAAGCCGTTTACAAATCCCTGTAACGCCCAATTGGAGCGCAGCTCTTGAGGAGGAGTAGGGAAGGGTACTGAGGGGGGTCACGTGACCGCGGGGGGGGGGGGGGGGTCACGTGATCTCGGGGGGGGGGGGTCACGTGACCTCGGGGGGGGGGGGGGGTCACGTGACCCCCCCCCCCGGTTACGCCGACGCCAACGGCGACGCCGACGCCGACGCCGCTCAGGCTAGAAACGGGCCCCTAAGAGCTGCGCTCTAAAAGAAAATATTAGGTCTTGACGTCACAAAGCAACCTGGGAACTCACATGTCCCCTAGGGCTCGAATTCAACGGCTTGCATATCGCCACCATAAGTTAAAACACCCCTTGCACAAAATTTATATCTGGCCAGATCTGAAGATTTCAGATATGGCCATATCAAAAATTACACCATCTTCCCGAGGGGAACCATGGGGTGATGCGGAGCATCGCGGATCGTTATTAACGGTGTTATTAACGGTGTTAGTAACCTTGTTAGTAACGTCGTTAACTTGCGTTGGTTACCACACATCGCGTGAACGTTGTTGGAAACTCCGCGATGCTCCGCATCACCCCATCGTTGCTGGCGTCAGCGAACTCGTTGCGAAGAACTGACAGTGCGTTGGTCCGATGAGTTTCGTTACGGATGTTGCCGATGCGCGTGAGGTTGTTTTCGAACCAAAGTCTATCACACACCTTGCAACTGTGTCCGAAGCTCCGGTCCAGGAAGTCACGTTTGAAGCGAGCGTCGGGCTGCGCGTGCTGCTTGGCTCGCGCCGCCGCTTTCGCTGCGCGCTCGTGGTCGCGTGCAGCATCGGGAGCAGCCTCTCGTGGTTGACGTTTCTACGTGGCTTCCCGTTCTCGAAGGTCGGGTTCCGCCGCTCGCTTCGTACGTTTACGTTGAATTTCACGGTCCCAAACCTCAGGTTCTGCTGCTCGACGTTCACGAACCAACGCGGCTTCCCGTTCTCGAAGGTCGGGTTCCGCCGCTCGCTTCGTACGTTTACGTTGAACTTCACGGTCCCGAACCTCAGGTTCTGCTGCTCGACGTTCTCGAACCGCCGCTGCTTCACGTTGTCGTAGTTCAGCATCCGCCGCTTGACGTTGACGAATGGACGCCGCTTCTCGTTGCCGTAGTTCAGGGTCTGCCGCTCGCTTCAAGCGTTTGCGCTCAGCGTCGCGTGCCCTTCGCTGCGCAGCTTTGTCTTCAGTGGACGTAGCGTTGCTGTTAGTTTGTGGGGTGGTGCTGACGCTTGCTTGTGCCAACCCACTAACTGACGGGACTTGCTTCCATCACACTTCATCGGAAGAACGGAGTGAAGTGGAGTCAACAGCGGTGAACTGAACGCGCGCAGTCAGTCAGTCAGAGTCATTGTAAGCAGTCAATATAAGCAGCGCGCTACCGCTGCTTATATTCACACTTGAAGGAGAGGAGACTAGAGGAGAAGAGTTGCGCATGCGCGCGCGGTGTGAGTAGAAGCGAACGCACGCGAAGTGCACGCACGCGAAGTGCACGCACGCGAAGTGCACGCACGCGAAGTGCACGCACGCGAAGTGCACGCACGCGAAGTGCACGGAGCTGGTAGAGAGAGAGAGCGGAGAGAGTAACGCGCAGCTGTTGGAGAGAGGGAAGGAGGAGAGTTGCGCATGCGTAGTGTGAGTGCGGACTACGACGCCGACGCCGCGGGACATAGACCCGAGCGAGAGATGCTCCGCATCTAAAATTGGCCACATATGGTATATCTGCCAGATATATCCTGATACCCCTGGCCAGGTATGGAAATCCCAGTTCTGACTAAGTAAGGAAATTCCAGACCTGGCCAGGCATTTCAAAAGGACACAAGCCTGAAATCAGCACTTTATATTTTTTATTGTCTACAATTCTCCCAGGTGCCCCGGCCCGCGCTCGAGGAGTTATGGAAACGGTGATCTTTAGTGATTGCTAGTTTTGACCAATTCCATGGTTACACAGTTTCGAGTGTAATTCGTAGTCACCCTGAACAAGCGTCCCATAGTGCTAGAGTACCTGTCATATCACTTTTAAATTTTCTCGTCAATGGCACCGTTTATGATACTGTGCATTCTGTCCATCCTTCAACCAGGCTCAGCCGCCGACATCTCTTACCATATTATCATTCTCGTGATTGTTGTTTTAGCAGGAATTACTTAAAAGCCGAGAAATTACAACCAAAACCGGAATTTAGCTCAGATTCAGTGGAGCTGTTTATGACATTTTTAGCGTTTCTAACTTAATATCAGCGTCTTTGAAGCTGTACGAGAACGATAATAATGTAAGAGATACGTCTGCAGCTCATCCAGGTTGAAGGTTGGGCAGAATGCACAGTACTGACATTGGCGGGACATTTTAAAAGTTGTATGGAAGGTACTTGGGCTCTGTACGACACGTGTTCAGGGTGACTTTGAATTACGCTCAAATCTGTGTAACCATAGAATTGCTCGAAATTTTCGATCATTAGGCAGCTGAAGAGACACCATCCCCATGATTCCTCGAGTACGGGCCGAAGCGCTTGGGGGATTTAGCAAATTGTCTATTCGGGCGTAATGTTAACACTATGAAATAATTAACCTACATTGAAAACCTTATGAAAACTAGCACAAATAATCTCTAACTTAAGCTTGTCAAAGCCGAAGTTTGGGATCATTTGTGCTAATATTTAGCTCGCGAACAATGAGTCATTCAGAGTTCTGTAACAAATAATTTTTTTACTTTTCTTAACTTTTTAATATATTAAAAACCGGCCGCCAGATAAGTCTGCATATACGCCAGATAAGTCTGTACATACGCCAGATATGGCTGTATATAGGCCGTATATAATCATATAATGTTTTATATGGCCAGATATGGCCCAGATATAAGATTTCCATACTTATATGTGCAATTGTTTTTACATATTTAAAAAAGAAAAAAACAAAGTGGATTTATTGGCGTTTTTTCTTTAAATCATGGCTGTGCTCATTGAAATGTCTACCCATTCCAAGCAGAAACTTGAGTGTTTCAATAATGCTTCCCATACGAGACGCTATTGAACTGTTCTACAACTGTCCAGAATGACTCCGACAGTGCTTCTCGATACATCTGACAGTGGCACCGAAGTTCTGTCAGACTGTCATGGCTGGTGGAATTCCGATGTGTGTGGAAGAAACCATATGAAGCAAAACAGTATTGTTAACAGCGTCGTGCGAAGCACTGAACTCGAAAACCCCTCAAAATTTCTGTGCCTAATTTGATTCAAATGTAGCTGGACGTCTAATCAACAATTTTCAGACTATGTCGCTTTCGATCGAACATTTCACCTGTCTGTTTTTTTTTTTTTGTTTTTTTTTTTAATTTAATTTAACAGTTTTTTTTTTGCAAGTGTAGTATGGGGTTGTTTGCAGTCCACGCTTCCTTTATGCAAACTAAAAATTATTTAGGTGGTTTCTATAGGTCACAGTTGCAGTTCTGTGTTTACGGTTTTGAGACATCAGGAAACGCAACAGATTTTTATTAGTTGTCACGATTTCTTTTTCCAACTCGCAATCACTTCTATCGCCTCTTCACAGAAAACCGCGGAGAAATGGTCGGGACCAAGTTTAAAGCCGAGGTCTTGGATGCACTTCGTGCATTGCGACCATTACGCCTGTACTGAGTACTTTTTCATTGCTCGCCAGCTTTCCTGAGTAAAGGCGGCAGTATAGAACTCGGAGTCTTTCCACTCCAGTTAACTGCCAAAGAGTTTGTCACTCCAGCTCCGTAGCCACCGGCAGTAAGTGAGAAAGAATCAAGAGGGAACAGAGGTGGACGTCCCACGTTTGAGAAACCGAAACGCTTTCTTTCTCCTATTGTCCACTAATGTATTTGGGGCCCTGTTTACGTGCTTGAAGGAAGGAAACTTTACATCTGACTACCAACTTTGTACTCGGGCTTAACGTCAGTGTATAAAACTCGACTCCTGCTTTCGTTTTCATAAATATCACTTGTTAGAAAGTCGATTTCTTTGCAATAATTGTTTTATGGCAATAAAATATGGACAAGAAAAAGACGAGGAAACGGGGACAGGACTCAGAATAAATTCCGCCGTTTCTTGTCCATTTCTGTCCCATTGTATATTTGATAAGCATTTCCCACTGTGATCGGTATGAGACTTTAATCTCGGTAGCTGCCTAACCTAGGGATGAGATGATATGCACCTTACTATATATTATATGGCTGATTTTAAGCAGTCACTGACAACGCAAAGAGTATTTTGAGTTTCTAAAGTTAGTATTAACTTTGTCAATGTTAACGATATGTTACCGAGTTTGACGCTGGTATGCCCCGGGGTAAAAACAAAAACAAAAAAGAACTAGATATGTTTTTTTTATGGTCACACATTTGGCGCACTTTGCGTTGCCAGCATTGTACAAAAGCCCTGCCAACGAGGGAAATGTGGTATCTGCCACCATACGCATCATAGACGTCGAACCTGGTCCTAAGTAAAAACTCAACAGGATAGCCGTTCAGGAGAGGGCGACAGGATAATAAGAAGGCCGCCCGCTGTGCGCAGAGCAGCCAGCGTCCCGAGCTGGAGGACGCGATTACGGTGGGCAAGCAATTTCGGTGGGGAACCAATTTATTTTGACAGGCTAAACAAGGAAGGAATACCTTCGCCTTCAGCATAGCGTGCCCACTATTGACAAGCCTTGTCGTAGCTACTCAACACTCTAAGTCTAAATTGCTATCAATTCCTGCCTGCATCCGCGGTACCGTGCCAACCTGCTATCGAATCTGTTATCCGCGATGGTTTATTTAAGCTAAAACGAATCCCGCGATTTTCTGGAAGGTATCCGCAGAGATCTGAGGTTAACCCGTGGGTCTGATAATTATACGCTAGACCCAATAGCCTGGCGCGATGCGGACTTCCTGTAGGTCTAAAATTGTTTTGGCCATTCTTTAAACCTTTGACATCTTATTTCGAACACATAATTTTCTTAGTTTTCTACTTTTTTATGCTTTCCTACGCGAAGTGTAGTGCCACATGTGTTTGAAATAAACAGAATCAGCAGACGATCGCCAACTAGCCACTGAGGTAGGTACTATTTGGAGCTTAGGCGCCGATGCAGATATCAAGCGAGTGGAAAGAGCGTTTGAAGTGCGAGTTTGGGAAAGGTTGGGCGAGCTGGAGTTTCCACGTCGAACATACATAATCACTCCATCCTCGTATCTCATTGTCGTAACAACATGAATAGCTATTCGCAACTCCAACGCCCTATAGGTGTCGGGGCGGTAGTTCCAAGATGGCGGAAGAGACGGGGATAGATTCTCCAGGATATCCCGCGCGCCTGCTCGCGCTGACGCTGTTCAGCGCGCTAAAAATGATTTATTGGTCTACAAATGCGAAGCGGTTATGAAGGGATAATATTACAGGTGACGTAGATGCTGATGCACGTTAGGAAAACGAGCATGCCGTTATTTAAAAGTTGCAGAAACCTCAAGGTGCGAAGCTTTGTGCTGAGCGAGCGCGTTTTAGGCACCGGCCAGGTTACTGTTTGTGGCAGAATATTTTTGAGGGCGATGAAGATATGTTTGCGGCTTTGCCTGGCCATGAGTTCTCTAAACAAAGAGCCGAGAACGCTGACCGTCAAGCTTCGGAAGAGCAGCGTTCACAGTATTGGTTTCTTCGCGTCACAGGCTCACAACTCGCTGCTCGCCGTCTCGGTGTTAGTGTATTGCAACACGTAATCAATCAGCTCTATAGTTATTGATAAAAAGTTTTTTACCGCAGGCAACCGTGCGGTGTAACATTACAACCGCAAGCTCGCGCTGTGCCTTTGAAGTACAATTTTCAGTGCGCGCCAGGAGCGTTGCCGTGCTCATCATTCTAAAAAAAAAAAAAAAAAAAAATGTTGTAGTCCTTACACCTCTTGGCACATATACGGCACTCCAAAACTTCAGTTCGCCGTGCAGCCCATCGACGTCAAACTGACGGCTCCAACTTTTACGAGACGCTTGATGACGGTGCATTATAAGATATTAAACAGCTAAAGTACGCATCAAAGAGTACAGAAAAAAAACGAGGTTTTGCAGTAGGGCCAAGAAAACCCCGATTATTATTATTTTTTACAGTCATTCACACTTACTTGGGTTATTTTAAAAAGTTGCACAATCCGGCTAACAAGTCGCTCGTGAAAGTTGGTAGCACTGGTTGAACGTCCGTGCGCTGTACGTCCAAACGAAGTTTAGGGGTGTCGTACGCTCTACAAAAACTGCCTATTAACATAACCGGAGTGTTTAGGGGTTTTATTTATCGCTTTATCAAAAATAAATATTTTAATATACCGCACATTTTTTTACACCGCGTTATTTGCAACATTGCGGTCCCCCTGGCCAAAACTGCGCGTTCTAAGCTCTCGTCACAAACGGCTGCCTAACACAGAACCGCTTAAAATGCTTCTAGCCTTTTTTTATTTGCTTTGTAATCGCCTGAAAGCAAGTACGGGTATTCTGTCTTTTTGAAGTGCTTGGAATAAATGGTCATGTTCCTTGTAACGGCCTTAAAACGCGAATCCAATTCCGATTTGTATTGCTCGACATACCGTTGCGCGACGAGTTTTCTCCTACTTATAACAAAGAATAGACTTTCCGTAGACCATACTATAGAGTTCTTCATTATTAGTGGGAGCGTTTTTCGTCACGTTGAGTACAGATTGAGCTGGCGGCCATGCACAAGACCAGAAATCCGCAGCGTATGCGATACACGAAAAGTCTCTAATAAAATTAGACATCCCGGTCCTTCGTGCGAGGCTGTTGCAAGGCGGAGAACAAGAATTCCTTTTTTAACGCGTTCACTTTTTTTGTTAAAACGGCTTCACGCATCAAGGCCGACAGTCCCTGCCACCGTTTCCGCGTCGCCGCCGCAGCCGCCGCCGCCGCCGTCCCCGCTCCTCTGGTTCTCCGTTCGTCCGCGGGAGGGCGAGCAGCGCGCTGGAGTTGCGAATATGATCGCCATTATCGTCATTGATTTTATACTCTATTGTGGCATTCATAAACATGAGAGAATGTGGAGCAAATTGCTGGGCAATTGTGTTGAACGTGAAACGTCTGGCGTCTACGTTCTCGGGGCTCTTCGTCGCTTTGTTTAGCGACCGGCTTAACGCGCGGCATGTACACCCGATGGCAGTTTCTGGAATGAAAATACCGGCCCTATCTTGGGTTAAAAAAAAAATGACCGCATCTCCACGTGGTGAATGATGCTGATTGGGGCGAAGCTCTGGTGGTGCTGATGATACTAATTTTGTTCAAAGGTAGTGCTGATGGTGCCGATTTTTTTTTTTTTTTCGTCTCTAAACGTTGAGCCCATGCATGCCAAGTTTAACGCGATTATAAACGCATTTGACCGCAGCGCCTTCTCCTGTATAGACGTTGAGCGGCTACATGCAACGTTTCATCCTTGACATCCCCAGCTCTTGAGTTACTACCACATCTCAGAGCCCCCTACTCGTCCCGCAGTTGTGGCCGAGTGGTTAAGGCGATGGACTAGAAATCCATTGGGGTCTCCCCGCACAGGTTCGAATCCTGTCGTCTGCGCAAACATTTTTTTTCCTCTTTTTAAGAAGACAGATGGGATGGCAATCGATGTGAGCACGGACGCCGGACAAGGCTAGGCCCTAAGGAGCTTCGCCCCTAAAAAATATGTGACAGGGTGTCAAGTTGCTCTCTGCCGGACGCAGAGCTTTTCTGCCAAGTAGCACCTCTACTCACTACAACTACCGGCGGTGTGTCGTGATACGCCGGTTCGCCCTATTGAAAGGGATAATAAAATCCCTATTGACCTCGTCATGCTTCTGGGCCTGCATTAAATTCGGTAACAAAGAATTGCTGTTAGACATGGTGATGTAGACAGGAACCTAGTGGGATTGCATTTAAAAAAAAATCTATCCGCTCACTGAAATCCGTGTACACCACGCCGGAGTGTCCGCCTGATTGGCTGCCGGTGCTGAAGATTTTTCGTGACGTGAAGAAATTGTAAACTTCATGAACGCGCATAGTTTTGTTGTGCATGTGATTTTATCAATAATTTATTTGTAATGATCGTAAGAACAGACAATAAAAAAATTGAAGTGTCGTAACAAGCTGGAAAGACACTCGCTTATTAACCAAAATGATCTGGGTTCGATTTGCTCCTGGCACAGACGCTTTTTTACTGCGATGCCCCCCCCCCCCTCCAAACACACACACACACTCAAAACCAATCAGTGTCGAGCATCGCGGCCACACGTTTATCTAGGCTTCACTTTGGGGCTTCACGAATTGCCAAATACCTAGTAAAAGAACGTTTCACGTTAAACATCTTCTTAACGTGGGACAATAGTTAAATTTTTCATATTATCCGGAGTTATCTTTAAGCTGGAGACAATTTCCTTTGAAGGGGCGCAATATGAAAATTTAAACGGATATAAATAAGACTTTGAAATTGTGACACAAAGTACATCTCAGTTATTAGCGTTGGGACTTTTATTTTTTATTAGAAGCACAGCTGAAAATCTGCGCACAAATATTAGGATGTTCACTGACGATTGCACAGTTTATAAATGAATAAGTAATATTAATGACTACTAAATTTTATAGAGCCTATAAAGCTTTCTCAAAAATCAATTTGAAATGCTACAGCAAAGAACGAAAGACCCCTCTGTACTTTGCATACATTCGATCAATTCTAGAATATGTTTGTATTATCTGGGACACTTTTGCAAACTGGTTGACACGACACAAGTAATACAAAAACGGAGTGCTAAATTTGTTTTCAATAACTGTAATTCGCGCCAAACCCTTTATGTAATTAAACACGAGCTAAATTGGCCGTGACTGGAGCCCTATTAAGGAAGCTCGAGTTAAAGGTCAACACTCCAGGAATGAGAATATTCAATGGCGCCCCAATATTTATCTCGCATACTAGATCACCTATTCAAAGTTGAAACTGTATCATACTGTCACTCATCATTTTTATTTGTACCGCAAGATATAAGAACCTGTTACCATTCTCACTTTTTCGTGTGGTACATTCATCATGGTTTATTTAATTTTCTGTATATTGCCCTAATAGGCGCGAAAGTTTTATAGGTAAACAAATAAACAAAAGGCTAAAAATAAAGTATTTTGGTGAATATGGTGGTATACGCCTATAGTCGGTTCTTAAGAAAGAATACTACTTTAAATGTTCAAAATGTGTGACCTGAAGTTTGTTTACAGTTATTTTTCTCTGCTTTTCTGGGGATAATTTTGCAGTCAATTTATGCACTAATATAATAAATCTCGGGCTTCACTTTTCAGGCCATCTGACGCTAAGTGAGCATGGCGAAAAGGTCAATCGAAGCTCCAAAGTTACAGCTTGTTCCAAACTTGTGGTGCCTGACTTCAGCCGGGTTCACATTGTTTATACATAATACAAAATACCGTCTGCATACAGATTCAAACGCAAGTCACCGTGAGATTTGTGCTTCGAATGCCGCATGGTAATGAATTCAAATAGAAAACTTGGCACGCGGCATTCTAAGTGCGGATATTGCGGTGACTCGTGTTTGCAGGCTGTCTTTTGCATGATGCATGAGCACTGCGAGCCGGGCTTTACGCCGCAATCACACTGGCGTTCGAATCGCAAGCGCGAAGCGGATCCGCGCGTTTTCCTCGTCAATGGCACGTGAATTTGTATTCCATCTTCAAGGAACCAGATTTGCAACAGCTTTGCGAATGCAGTTCAACCGCCAGTGGGAGTGTGGTGCTAAATTCCGATGGAAGCTGCAGGAACTCCCTCTTTTACTCAGGTTGTAACCGTCTTCATATTGTTTTTAATAGGCCTGCACGGTTTCTCAAATCACACAAGAGCTCACTCAGCTGCATGTATTTTTTTCGGAACACTACTAAGGCATTAAATAGAAAACAGATGCGCCAAAACACGGTACCGAATACTCTTAGCCTTTTCGTTACGAGTGAGAATTCTGCAAAACGCGCCTCTAGCTCAATTCTTAGCGCTGGAAAAGAAGGATGACAAAATGACTGCGTTTCATGTTGGCGGTTCAGTTAGTCAACTAGCCATGTTACGAGCGAAAGCATGCAGGCTACCTGATTAGAAAACAAAGAAACAAAGAGAAATAAAATAACAAGTAAGACGTCTTGTTCGTTATTTTATTTCTCCCTGTCTACGGGTTTAGATTATGTTTTAACGAAGTTACTGTTTCCGCTGTTCTCATCTCGTTCCTTTTAGAAGCCTTTTCGGTTGTCTACAATTTATTTAAACTAAGCCTTCCGAACCTGAATATAAATTGCTTCAAGTAGCCCATTGTCTATAAGGGAATGTTTTTTGTATTCGTACATTGTGATTACTTCGAGGCAGACAAGTTTAGCATCTTGGCGAAAGAGGCATGCCAGGATTCTGAAAACTTTAATGGGCGTCTAAAATTAATAGGGAAGATGTGTGTGATACTGAACTGGGCACCCTTGGCGCTCGCGGCGGCTGAATGTTAAAGGGGCGATGCAACAATTTGTCTACTTCCAGTACATACCGCTTAGAATTATTCCCGGACGTTCATAGCCTATGAAACACGCGTTAGTCCTTTTCTCCACGCAATGGTAATTGCAGAAGAAAACAAACAAAACAAAAAAAACGAGGAAAAACAATTGGCGTTTAACCCCTCAACTTGCAGCCAGAACAAGCGGCCCCATGATCAGGAGCCGATCATATGCAGCCAATGTTTGTCATAGCCACGCGCTGGGGTTGGCAGAGCACAAGTCACGCGCCGAGTTCTCCCATTGTAAAAGTTGGGCTATTCCCGTAATCGCAGGGATTGGGCACGAACCGCTACCCGAATGCATGTCGAGGCATTAATTACCGTGAATCTTAACGGAGGGGAATCGATCGGTGACCGTGTGGGCTAGCGCACACCAGCTCGGAGTACGAGGAGTAAACGCTCGCGCTGTAGAGCCCAGGGATCCTGGGTTCAGTCCCCACCCCTGCCCGTTTCGATCTGGATGAGCACCGTATCGGTGTGCGGTCGTGTATCACTATTGCGTGGTGCACGTTAAGGACTCGAGACTGGCGGTTGTACTACACTGGCTTAATTGCTCATCTAAAGCTGAGACACCAGACGCCCATTGGGGCTGACTAACTTCCAGTTTGTACAAACATACACACAACACAACTATAGACCGAAAGCCGAATACTCACGCAGTGCTCGAGTCCACTGTATGAGCCACCTTTAAATATCATCACCGTGGGGATTGCAAAGCTTGATGACGAAATCCTGTGGATTGCAGTGTTGACAGCGCCAACAATGCGATCCCCACAACTTCGTCATCAAGTTTTGCGAAAGAGAACTTGAAGGAAAACGTCCACTTTTATACTTTATATTACGCGGCGACAAAGAAACTTCTTGGTCAGCGGGGTTGCGTGCGCGTATACTTGGGTTCCGCTAATGCCAGTAAGCTTGTGCGAAGCGAGAAACATTCCTTCCCAATATCGTTGCACGGCCCCTTTAACGTGAGTGCTTTCAAACTAAATTTGTTAGGAACAACCTTCAAAAGCACAGGAGTCATTTCCAAGCTATAGAGGCCGCGCTCTGCAATCAGTCAGCGACGTTCGCCATATACGGATACACGAAAACTAAATAAATAGTATTTTTTGTAATTTTCACGCGTTGCCTCAAATTCCAATAAACCTTCCCAAGTCGGATGCGCCACCTCTTCAAGTGGGGCAGTTCTTGCACGCACCACGAGCGACCGAGTTGGATACCGGTTTTAACGCATAATGTATGTTGCGGCTAGAATCCCGGAGCAATGAGTTGCAGAATGCCACGGAAACAGTTGCGAAACCAAGTTCAGAGGAAGATTTATAAATAGGGCTCCCATCCACAGGGATATCACCTGCAACTATTGCCCATGATTAACGAAAGAAAAGTGAATGCAGTGTACCATTTTTTTTTAAATATATTGTCACGAATGACAGGCAGAGACGCGGTTAGTGCAGTAGGAAACTAAGCGTTTAATAGGGGCGAACTTGTGCCCAAAACAAAAATACAAAGAGGTGGCGTCGCTGGCGTCGAAGGTCGGCGGTGTAGCACGATCGTGCGCAAGAGCGAGACTGACCCCGGACCGGCACGCGGAGCACATTTTGTATCCGCGTGGGTTTCTCGAACATTCGGCGTAGAACTTTCGGCGCGTAGAACATTTGTACCTCGATCAGGGGACAAGGTTCTCGAACTTACGAAAGCACTAAATTGAGAGAATAAATAAAAGGAGCGTCCGCTTCTAGGAATCGAGCCCTCCGCGCGAAAGCCAAGCACAACAACCATTCGGTCACAAACGCGCTCGCTCGGTGACGCGCGTGGCAATGTGAAAGACTTCGTGCGCTGCCGTTGCCGCGGCAGCATATGCAACCGCAACATTTGCCACGAAACGCATTCGGGCAGCACTACGTGCTTCGCGTTGTTAGCGGGCTAGTGACGTCACTCCATACTTCGTTCTCTGCCGTATCCGCGGAAGCTTATCCAACCGCAATCTCTACCGCGAAACGCATGCGGGGAGCGCTACCTGCTTAGCATCTATAACGTGGCTTTTAAACTTGTTTTGTGGTTTTCTTATTGAAACAAGTGTCAGAACCAGATGATAGACAAGGCGCGCGCGATGGTTTTCTGTCGATTACTGTTTGGTCGATAGACACGAAAAAACCCGGCCCACGAGTCATATACAGCTTCGCTGTAAAAAGATTGGTCAAATTGAGAAGAGAGAAGGAAATTCGAAACGGGGTCTCCAACGGGAATCGAACCCACGGCCCCGTGATTGTGAGGTCGCCATTCCACCAGAGCGTCAAGAGGGAGACTGGCGAAGAGATGAAAGCTGATTCACGCCAAGGGCGGGAAGCGTATCCGTCGCAACTTGCGTAACCTAATTTAACCGTCACATGGGAAAGATTTCAATCAATACGAATGGAAAGTGAGGGAGAGGAGGAGACGAGAGCGCTCGGGAACCTGAGAGCACCGCGAGCCCTAGTTGGAATGATTAGTGGGCAGACACGCAGCCAGCTGCATTGGTCTTTACGAACTGTTAAACACGAAGGCCGAGCGCCGGACGCCCGAACTCGACGTTCGGTGTCTTCCCGTTCCAGGAGTTAATAGGGATAGGTAGACGCAAATCTAGCTTTGCGTCTACCACCTAATCATTCCAGTCAGAGCTCAGCGCCCTGGCGTCGCCGCGCTCTCTCATCTCCCCTTCCTCACTTTCTATTCGTATAGGAACAAACAAAAAATTAAAGGTGGGCCCATCATCACATAAAAACTGGCTGTGTTTGGAATAGAATAACATGCTATAACAAACAAACAAAAAAAAAACTGCAATGTCCACCACAAATTTCGAAGATGACGCATAAACATATATGAATACCGATCCTTTGTCCGTAGAATCCAGATAAATCAAACATTCATTTTTTTAAGCTTAATCCCGCCATGCAAAGTAAAAAAAAAAAAAAAAAAAAACATTAACGTGATTTATTTTGATTGTTTTGAGAGTGGTGAAAAATAATCCCTGGAGAAGGGGAACAAGAGGGACAAAGGACAAACACAAATCTCCAAACACAGCTAGGTGACTGGTGCGCGACCGAAAAAATCCGCCTGGTCCGGGTATCGGACCCGGGACCTCTCCATTACAGGTGGAGTGGTGTCTGATCTTGACAGTGAGGCCGGTTTTAGCGTGAACTCTCTACGCTCAGCTAGCTACTTTACGTTGGAATTATTAACGTGAACTTTGAGTTTGCGCCGAATATTCGGTGGGTATTTCGTGTTTGAAAGGAATTCCTTGCAAAATTATTTGATACTGTACCGTCACATCTTTGCATGACGCACATCTCCAATAAAATGGGCAGAGAGACACTGCTCTCAGCGGGTATTAGCGGTGTTCCTTGGGATAACCCCCAGAAACTTGTTGCTTTCCGCACAAACATGTCACAGAATTTCAACAAAACCAAAATATCATGCAGTCACCAAATGAGAACTTGACCAGGCGGTTCCAAAACAATTTGGACTTGTCTTTGAGATGCCATTAAATGACGCTTTAAATTGTGAGTAGAAAAGTGAAATTTAGTTTTCCATGTTGTGTTACACGTTTTCAGATAATAGGAAGTTTTAGCATAACGCTAGCACCTAGAGCGGTATTGCTACCGGGAATTCGCGCTGCGACTTCGAAGCATGGTCTCAAGCACGCGCCCGGAGCACTAACGGGCCTGCATTAGCCAGCGGTAGCGGTCTACTAAAACGCTCTACTATTTATGCTTTCGTTTTCTCCCGAATACACAGACGAATGTCCTTTGCACAAAACCTGTCTTGTTAAGATACAAGGTGCGACACAAGCTTGAAACAACGCGGCGAAGATCGGTAACCTCCCTTCCCATCACGACCTCTGCTCATAATAATGTAAAACAATATCCGCTCTGAACTGCAGCCGCATACCACAATCACACATAAGAAAAAAAAAAGTTTAGATACTCACATGGGACCCAACATTCAACCGCGTGCGTCGGTGGAGCGGTCGAGATCGAGATCGCTACACCGAAGAACGCTGCTTGCATTCGAAAATACGCGCACAAACGCACACGCACACGCACACACGCACACACACACGCGTGCGCGAAAGCACACCCAACACTCAACACACGCACGCGCCAACACGCTCATAAACTTCGCAATAAAGACATAAAACCGCTTGTTTACATTCCAAAGTAACTTAGGCGCAGGCTAAAATCAGCATGCCTGCTCGTACGTTCGATGACTGAGCGACAAGGCGACATCAGCCCGCGATTGATTCCTTTCCGTCGGAATTCATTAAGTAAACGACATCGGCTGCCTTGGAGTGGCAAAGTCGCGAGCGAAGAAGGCGAAACAAGAAGCGATATCCGGGAGACTTACAGCTTCTCCACGTGATTTCCGAAGTTGGCCGGAACTTCGACGACATCGTCGCCGAAGCAGCGGCATTCGGTTCCATCGGACCAACAGTAGCAGCCGTTGACGGAGGTCGACTCGCCGAAGGGAACTGGGAAGCGTGCGCCGTCGTCGGCCGTCCTCGTCGCCACGAGACCCAAGAGCAGGGCGCACGAGAGGAGCCTGGGGGACCCCATTCTCACATGATACTCCCGCGCTCGGACGGTCGCGCACTGGGCCCGGACTCCGGGAAGAGCGGGACTCCTAGGCGCGGCGCGAGGGGCCGACTGCAGCGCCGCCCTTGTCGCCGCGCAACAAGTGGCAGCAGCTCGCGCGCCATGGGCTCGACGGAGTCACGACTTGGCACTCGGAACACGTTGCCGAGGGGCTTCGGGAAATAAAACCTGCGGGCTCCGATTCTTTATCCGCTATTCGCGTCTCCGAGCGTGTGTTTTCTGAGCCTCATCCGTTAGCTTGGGGCTTCAGCTGGTTTTTGCCATCGCGCGTCAGAGGGGATGCTACGTGACGGCGCGGATCCAGCTGTATAGTCACCTAGAACTTAAGAAGAGCAGGACGTCTTATTACCGCTCCTCGGCCAATCAGAGCGGGGTATAGGAAGGCCGAAGAACGAATCACTAAACAAGAAGAGTGAACATGATAAGCAGCACTCTGCGTTTCACACCGACTCTCCAGGCCGTCACTGCAGGCAGCGTTTCGAACACTTGACACCTCCCGGCCGGCTGAAGCGGCGGATATGTACAATTAGCAGAGCGCTTCGAACGCTTCCTCCGATACAGACAGGCGTCTGAAAACCAATGTTTACCCAAGCCGAGCAACCGTGCGAGTCGTATGTGCTCACACGAACCCACATCCGTCCGTAAAACGTATGTTTTAGAAGGGGCTCTTTTGATTTCCCTGCGCCTTCTGCACCTGCCCATGCTTGGGGTGTAAACCGCCTCATTCGATTTACGAGTGCAGCCTGTTTTAAAAGCAGCGTACCGTAAGTAGACCGCCCTGCACATTTTTGCACCGCGCTACACTTTTCTGCATCGGTGCAGGTTGTTGCAGGGAACTCTGGCTGTAATATCCGCCGTTCTTAATGAATGGGACCACGAATCCATAACGGGTTCGAGTTTTTCTGACTGCGTATTCCCCAGTGGGACGCGACCAGACTTGTACGTAACGAGTTACAAGTAAAGGATGACTTGCAATCAATTACATTTTATTGTAACGTTTTAACCTTTCCATTCCTTTTTTTTTTTTCTGCGGTAACGTTCGCTGTATTTTCATTACTATTTTTCTGTAAACAATTATATGCCTCCGAAAAAGCTAAAAGTTTTTAGTTTTGTTTTTTTACGCAAAAAAAAAAAAACGCTCTACCTGCTTGTGCGTCACTCGTCTATGTTGCACTAACGTAGGACACGTTTGTTTTGACCCTTGAACAATTAAAAAAAAGAGATACCAAGATGCCAGAAGGATTAGAATGTCAACGCGCTCAGCGACGTTTTGACTGTCGAGCTGTTGACAGTGCCTCGTTTCCTGTTTACGGGTTGTTACCATACGAGTTTGCCGCGGCATAAACGGCTGTTTTCTACACTGACCTCATCTAGCCACGACAAGAGCTTAACAAGGTCTGAATGACAAAAAAAAAAATGGAAGCAGATTGAACTATATGCATGCATTTTTAATTCCGTAATAAAAAAGTACAAAAAAAAGTAACGTGAAAAGTAATCACGTATTTTTCTGGAAAATGTTGAATTACTTTTGTGATGCACTAATTGATTACTGTAATCGGTTACCTTTTTTCAAGAAAGTAACTGTAATTGCAGTCGGTTACTTTTTTTTAGTAACACGTACAAGACTGGACACAAGAGATTTAACACATGAGGCTAGGGAACTGGAAACGTGATGGACTCTCGCTTCTTCACAAAACTCTGCCATTTTATCATGAACCGCCAGGTTCGAGGAGGATCCTGGCGCGTCAAGGCAAAATGCGGGTCACGAATCGGCGAAATGCCGATTCGTGGCCCGCATGTGGCGAAATGACCACAAGCGTCGCTATAGGAGGCCTTCCACGATGGCCGAACCCTAGCTATGACATCTTGAATGAGATTAATTCTACTTTCATTATTGAAAATAAGATAAATTTCAGACTGTCAACTTCGACGGTGCTGGTTTAATGACGTGATGTTCCCGAGCCAGTGGCGTACACAAACAAAAGGGAGGGGGGGGGGGGGGCAGACTCCCCCCCCCCCTAAAAATGTTTCAGGCTTAAGAGGAAAGGGGGGGTTGGATGCGGTCATTGCTTAGACCAAGGGTCTCCACACCTTTTGGTTAAGGGGCCGGACCGGTAATCTGTTGCTGTCTCGAGGGCCGAAAAATAAATAATGAATATAAATGAGAAAAAACTACATCAATAATACAATGTATAGATAAGCCTTTAAATACAAAATTGAAAGTTGAAGTAAACGTTAGAGAAGAAGAATATTAGGTATCTACTTTATATATAAATTTAATATTTAGATAATTAGGACGTTACACAGTATTTGGGACCCAGAAAACGCACAAGGCCTAAATCAAAGTGCATAGGAACTTTGGTAAGTTCAAACAGAACAGAATACTAATGAGAACGGTAGAACTGATGCTGACAATATGCAATAGATACGACACAGCACACCAAGCACAATATACACGGGAACGCGAAGAAATTTTAACGCCCGTAGTTACAAAGATGTGAAAAAGGGACTAAGAATGAGATGCCGACGATAACAATGTCCACTGAATAATATGACGAGAGAACATACCTTACTGTAGGCAGTTTTCTCTCGTTTTTTTCTGGTATCTTCGTTGGCGCGGTTGGTCCGCGGTGCTACGCTGTTTCTTCGCGCTTATTTTTGCCTCGGTAGCATCGGGCTTGCCATGGACGTGCATGGGCCGCGGGCCGGACGGAAGACCTCCGCGGGACTGATTTTGCCCGCGGCCCGGGATTTGGAGTCCCCTGGCTTATTCGAACCCATCCAAACAAAATATTGACGAAAGAACCAGGAGGCGTTCAGTTGCTTTCCTTCGAACGTTTCCTGTGTTAATTATTACCGAGCCTCATTCTTCGGTGACTCATTGTTAGATACAAAGTCGAAGGGTCTCACTACTTTGAAGGAAGGTACAAATGCAGCAATATACAACTGACACAAACTGAAGTTTCTACCGAAAGTAAACACCCCTCCTATCATTCTCTTTTCTTCTTTCTCTTTCAACATTCTAGGCCGTCGCCGTCAAGTTAGCTCAATCTAGCTCAGTGGTTCATTCGAGTTCAATGTTCAGTGCACGTTCCTCTCTTCCTCCTTCTTTTCCCTATCCCTTTTTTTTTTTCTATTTTCTTTCAACCTTCACGCAACGACGCAAGAAGCACTGACTGGCGCCACCGCTCTAATTCAATCGCACCGCTTCGTTGTTTGATGCTTTAAGCGGAATCCCGTTTCGCCTTCGTTTTGCAACTATATAGCTGGCCACCTAGGTCGCACCTCTTCTGCGTGGGGCGGTGAGTGGGATGCGCTGCTTTTGTTTGGTGTGTGCGTGCTGCCAGTGAGCGCAACAGGAGGTTGACTACAAAGGACAACAACTTGCTCTTTTATGGTATACGTTTAGAATTGCGAAAAAAATCAGTGCCGCTGAAGCGGATTCGGCAGCAGCGGAAAACCGGAGGGGTTTAGATTTCTTTCTGTCACCGGCGGCGATTTTCTCGTTTGCTCTCTGTGACGCGAAAACGTGATTTCTTGTCGTCTGCTGCTCGCGGCCACTCTCGGCAAGCTTTCGGAGTCGCTCGAAATACATCTGGTACGAGTAGACTTAACGTTGTTGACGCTGGATTGTGCACCACCAAGTTCTACCGCAGAGAACGAGACAATGACGATGTCATCGAAACTCGTTTCGTGAAATTACGTTTCGTAGGCAACTTTCTATGGACACACGTTTCATGGACACACGCAGGTGACTGTCGGCGGTATATCATGCTTAGTCCAGCATACTTAGTCCGCATGTGACCGTCGGGGGCGAATAATTCCGAGTCTAGGACACTTCGTCCGCGGGAAATCGTCGGCGGCGAGTCGTACTTAGTCCCGTATAATTAGTCCGCAGGCGACTGTTGACGGTGTCATATTCATTCCAGCATTTTAGTCCGTAGGGAACTGTCAGCGCGCACAGCTGGCTCCCGAATGACAAGCGTAGCTCCCCACGTGGACTCGCGACATCACCGGTGGGGATCATAAATACCGTACCAATGGATAGCGAAGCGGGCGTAGGACGTATCAACTTCAGACAGAACTTATTAGATAGCATAAATAATGCGATATACCTCCTCCCATGGCGATTACTTCAGTTATCCCAAGTGGTTCCTCGCAATCAAAAAGCACTATAAATCTAAGGTTCCAAACGCACTTACAGAAAGTAGAACCCATGAAGGATGTCTTACTAAGGCATGCTCGTGACACACTCCACTTCTAAATAAAGCTAAACTTCCCTTAATGATTATAATGAAATCGGAGAACACGTCTGTCGCATCCGAAACCACCCACAGCTCCCCGTAACCAAGGGAAGGGAATCATAACGCACGCCTAATGCCCGCACGACACATTCTGTGCTTCCCGGCTTTATTAGACTGCTCCAGAAAAGTTTACTTTTTCCCGAATGTTCTCTGCTCTGCTACCTACCCTCAACTCAAAGGATGTTTTTGATTATCTACCTTATTCCAAACTTCTTCATAAGCTCACTCTTTTGTGGCTCTGCTTGCAGGAAGGACTACCTGCGTTTATTTTTTTTCCCCAAAAAGGTCGTATTTCATTTTGCTTCTCTGAGTACGTGGTTTTTGGACGGCCATGAGGGTTACAAACTTGTTAGAGCGGCGCAAGACCCTCACCATCGCTACCGTTGCCTTTGCGCGAAGGCCCCTCCAGCCGTTGCATTCGTCGAGTGAAACAGTGATTGTGAAAACAGACTAATTTTGTTTGTTTGTTTGTTTTTTTGTATTGCTTTAACTAACCTTGCAGGATTGAGAAAACTGACCCGCGGCTACTTCTGCCGTACGGTGAAGCTCGTTGCCCGAAGAGGACTCGTGCTCTCAGGGCATCAGCCTTGAGCGCACAGCCCTCAGCGAGCGGTGCTTTCGTCGAAAATGCACCACGTCCTGGCAACCACCAGTTTGACTGGAGCAATGCATATGCTCTCCCTTTTCCACTCCTTCAAAGCAGCATAATTGTATTGCTAAGTGTGCCGCAATACCCTTAGAAATTGATTTGTAAAGCTCGGCCAAAGGATCAACTGCCCACTAAGTATTCGCAGCTTCAAGGGAACCGAATGCCGCCCAACAGAAAAAGGCGTCACTTTTAAAAAACTGGGAGCCCGCCCTTGTTCAAATGTGTAGGGAAAACTTCCGTGGCCTGGTGGCGGTGATGTGAAACGGAGGAAGGGGATTAAATGCACGAGATTGGAGTTCCGAATTGTTCCGTAGTAACTGATACAGCGGCCGCTTGCTGTCCTATATAGGCTTGACACCTCTTCATTGCAACCTTTAGCGTCTGTATACTCCGCTTCATTCGTAATATACAACGCTGTCAAAGCTACTGGCGCGAGCGCGTGGCTTCATCTATGGTTTCGTTTGCACGAGAGCTCCAGCAGCTTTGTAAGCGTTGTACACTAAGTATGAAACCGAGTGTATTGATGGTCGAATGGTCTGTATTTGGTTTTTTAAGTCAATTGCGATATATATATATATATATATATATATATATATATATATATATATATATATATATATATACGGCAGAAAAACGCACTTGAGGCGGTTGTTGGAGTTTTTAAAACATATTATTCGTAAAGATCGTCGACGCTTCGGCCCGAGACAGACCTTTTTCGTGACTGGTTACATTTTACGAAATATTGACACACCTTGGCTACATCACGTGGCCCATGACGTCACAAAAGCCACTCCGGCTTTTGTGGCGTCATTTGTTGCCACTTCGGGACCACCTTCGTTGCAGGGGCGGAATATATGGGACGCTAAACACACATCGATCGGAGGCGCGTTCCCGGCATCGTATAGTACAGCACGAGCGAGCGTGCTTGCTTGACAAGGCCCCTGAAAGCCCTGGGCTGGAGCTCCCTCCCGGAGCTTCTGGTACGCGGCTTCCGCACGAAGAAAAAATCCCAGGAATTTCTCCCCAGAGGGCCCGTCGCGTGACCAAAACGTCACGCTTTTGCCATGCGGCTCGGTGACATCAGTTCTAGGGCGAAAGCGAAGCTCGGGGGGTGTACAAACAGGCCCTGTTTGGCGGCGGATCAGTTCGCTTTCAACGACACGTTAAAAGCTTGGCTGCCGAGTGTAGAAACCACTAAATTCGTCCGAGGCGGTGTCAAGAGTAGAAACCGCTAAATGTGCCTGTGAGCGCTGACATCCATCCTCCCAGCACTTCGTTTGTGAAAGACGAGGCTGAGAAGAGATTGGGGCTCACAGGTGACGTCATGCACATCCCTCGGCGGATTTCCCCTCTCCCTTCTGAATACCGCTTATACAACAACTCAACTCTGTGACGTCACGGCGCGGTGGTGGCGCGTCGGTCGCACTTCCGGTCTAGGGCAGTGGGCAGAAGTCCCCGTGCCAGACGGGTATTCCTGCGTTGTTTTGAAAGGAACCAGACAAACACCTGCCTTCTCGTCAAAACACCGCGACTGGGGCCGTACCAAAAGTTTCGAGAAAGGTTTGAAGGTCAGTTTTCACGTGCTCGGTTCGTCCGAAAATCTGGATATGTGCCGTGAAAAGGGAAAAGCAGATGCCGTCCGACAACGATTGCTTGGGCGGGAAGCACTTTGGGTTGAATTCACGGATACTTGTGGTCATCAAATTTATTTGTTTTGTTCTAACATCAACGCCAGAAAACCGTCAAGTTGTGCGGACCACCTGCGGATTACGTTCAGTGCGTCTTCAAGTTCAAACGGCCGCCTGATCGTTCGAATTGTCGTCTGCTCTTTCAAACGTTTCTGCTTGTCGCCTGCGCTCTTAAGGGGTGTCCAAACAGGAGACTACAAAACGCACGACTCTGACAAATCGTGAAAATTGAAGCGGGCACGAAGCGGGCGCGTCCGCTTCAATTTTCACGATTTGTCGGAGTCGTGCGTTTTGTAGTGTCCTGTTTGGACACCCCTTTAGACGACGCCTGCCCGTAGACCAAATTTTTGCCCGGTACTTGCGATAAGAAGTAAGTGCAGACCTCAAAAGACTTAAATTAGAATGTTGGTAAGCAGGCTCGATGTAAACAGTAGATACAAGGAGATGTTGATAATTGTTACCAGTAACCATCACCGACTTGTTATGCCTAATTCGCTTGGTCCGATTCTGCTTGCGATTTACAGTATCGACGTCAACCATCTCAGCTACGGTTCACGCTTTTGCAGCCCGAGCGACGTCGCGACTGAAAATTGCGAGCGAAACCTCATCATGCGAGTCAGGCTTTAGCGTACATACTGCGGCGTCCACGCGGAATGAATCTCCACATGTCACATTATTCACGCGAAGTTTTGCGGTATAACGAGCCTCAGTAATTTCGCTGACGCCGCTCAAGTAGTCAGACATCGCCAGGAAGATGGAGAATCAACAATTCGAACGCGAAAAAGAGCAGGAGGACTCACACCGACGCCGACTACATCGCATTTCAATGGTTTGTTTATGGGCGACGGCGAGCTTCTTGCTCACACCCCCATCGTGCATGCGCGGCGCCGGTGGCGTCCGCTAGGGGCGCTCCGGTTTGTTTCTAAACATGAGTTGGTGTATAGTGAAACGGAGTATAGTTAGCGCATTTTTACGACTACCAAGAGGGCTGAGACAATCTGCCGAAAAGTCCTGCTCTGTGGATGTTTCGGTGCCTGTAATTTCCCACCGCTCCCCGCCATGGTGATTATAAGGAAATGTTTATGTTTTTAGATAACTGCAGGCACCCCAAAGGTATCGCTCCTTTAGAGGCAAACGAAAGATGATGCTGGAGAAGCTGGTTAGAAGATCCTTTGAGTGGACCGGAAGGTGATGAACAAAACGAAGGTGTTCCATTATAAATTATCTAATCGGCACTATGTAGTGTTGAGATATGCACACATACCAGCAAGTAGTTTCAAAATGTGTTTCTTTTTTCTTCTGCGCGACGTCTCGTACAAACAAGGAATTTTGAGAAGTTAGAGTCATTTGTGTACTTCCAGCAAAATATTGTGCTTCGTTCAAAGCTCATTGCCACAGAGCTGAACAAAACGAACCAAATTCTGTTTTTTGCATATCTGAATGCTTCTCAAAATTTGCTTAAAATATTTCTGCGTTTAACTAAATTAGAAATGAAATCCGCCAATGTAACATGTCATCTGTTTAGAAGATCTACCGAACAGTCAAAAGTAACGACGAGGCTTCTTTCCTTCGCCCTAAAAAAAGGCACCAGGAATGTTTTTTTCTTCGAATTCCACTTTTCCTTTTAAACAGCGTTCCATACAATCCCGAGACCTAAAATGATCGCACACTATTGAGCATCCAACGCACATAGTTCTTTTATGACGGAACGTCCGTCTCTTATCTCACGGGAGGCTGTATCTGTCCCTGACAGTATTGCAATCTGTCTCTACAGTGTTGCTGCACGAAGAAGCGGATTGGGAGAATACGCAGGATTTGCTCGATGCCATCCTCCGTACCGAAAGATTGGCGCGACTGCCTCTCGTATCTTTGGTGTTGATTTTCGCACGGCCCGCCTGACGCCACGTGGTCCATTCGCGAGAGATATTGGTCAAAAAGGTCAGCTTCCTCTTTAAAGTGATGTAAACTTTTCTAAAAAGGCCATGGTCTCGTTCTGGGACTTGGAATGTAGGCCTCACTTGGGCCACCGTTAGTTTGACACATTCAGACAATGCAGCAGTGATGCTATAAATTAATGGTTGTTCCGTTCTGTCCATGGTTATGGTGATAATAAAAGTCTAGCTTTTGTTTTTCTCCTCACTAACTCCGTTCTCGAATTTGATTTTTACGGCCTGCCTTTCTGGAAGACAACTCCCCCTTGCCCCCTTCTTATATTTCTTGGTCGCAACTTGTGTTTTCTTACTTCATTTTTTTTTTTTTTCTAAAGGAGTTTGTAAATTCGGGAGCCCCTCCCGAATTTACAAAAAAAGAAAAGAAAACGGTTGTGAATAACGCTGCCTACTTCAATATGCGCTCAATATGTTCTCGAATTTCCTTGCTTTGTATTTTCTTTTTGATGACAGCTTTCACAAAACGCTGTGGATTACCTCGAGTTTCTTCGGCTGGTCACGTTTCAATCTTGGAAAAAAGACGTGTGGCCCGGAATATTTTTTTGTGCCAATTCTTATTTCCGGTCACGCCTCAGTTGCTACAGAGGAACCATGGATTCACTGATTGGCATGTAGGGTTACCCTGTTCTGGGAACACAAATAAAAAAAAAAAAAGAAAAACTGTAAAGCTTGTTTCCTAGTCTTGTTTGGTTTTAAATCTATTCTTGCTCTGTGTGCAGTGCCAGGTTGTTTTATTAGTACTGTATACAAATGCCCATTTTACTTGTTAGAAGAGGGAACTTGAAAGGATATGCATTAATTTTTTGTTTCTTTTTTCAAAACACACAGCAATGTTTTCTTGTTGTTTTTTTTTTTTGTTTTTTTCTCGTTTCAGAGCATTCTTTCCCCTTTTGCCGTGGACATCACAACTGCTACAATTCGTTAATGAATATACAATTGTCCCCCTTTTTGCCGTGGTCATTTCGAATGTTACAATTTGTTAATAAATTTATATTTTGGAGCCAATGGTACTGCCCTCAGCACTTTTTCATTGTTGCTGCGTGCTACCTGTTTCACCTAAACCCGATTCAAGACCTTCGTATTTTCCAGCCTTGCGTAGCCCCACTTCACCTCGACCTAGAAATTCACTTCGCACAACAGTTCCAGCTCCAGCACCGGAGACTCCTCTAGCGACCCTGCCCTCTATATACCACTGTGTAAGCATTTTTCACAAATGTTCGTTCTCGACGACATTCTTCCCATGTACAACTAACCAAGTTGCACACTGGCGTGTCGCTCACTTTTGCCGTTGTGGGCGTCAGGGGAATTTTGTTTTGTTTACTCGTTAAATTTGAAACAGCGCGAAAACAGGCGAAGGACGAGTAGATGCATACAGTCAGAGCGCTGACTCACAACTGTTATTTACTCGTGTCGCTCGACAATCAACGTATTTCCGAAGGTACGACACAAGGGCAAACGTTTCGGACACTGCGTCCTCGACAGCCGCTTCACAGCGACGAAGTTTATGAAAGCTGCGCCACAAAAGTATCTTCTTAAATCTATTTTTAGGTAGCCGAGCTCGGTTTAAATATACTAGGTATTGAATAAAAAAAAAAGTGAAGCATTCTAGAAAGTTTTATGATAATCTTAATTGCACTCTTTGGATAATCATTATACGGTAATTATGATCGCTCATTGACAAAAGCAAATTTATTTTAAAATGTTTTATATAAAAAAATATTACGATCGTTGCTACCTGCAGCAAAACTTTATTTCCGGTAACTGCAAGTTTTCTAATATACTGTATCCAAAATAAAACGTATTTTAAGCACTTTTTTTGTAAGCACTTTTTTTGTTTCTTTTAATATGCTATGTATAGAAAGCGACGGAGTTAACAGGAACAATGTGCATCTGGTTAATCCTGTGTTTCGCTCACAATCTAAATTCTGTAATTAAACATTTTAGCGCACTAGAATGAGCTCATCCTAAGCACGTATAAGGACATACAGTTTGATGTTCGTAGATTTCTATTTGAGAAAAAAAAAAACGCGGAAAAAACACTGATGTCACGCCCGCTCTATGTGCCACGCAGTATATAGAAAATGATGCCACTGATAAAAAGCCCCTGAGAATGCTCTAAAGCTGCTAAGTTAAAATTTCACTAGCTTTTTTTTCAGTATCACTATTATATTGGATTCCCAGAGTATCCACAGGAAGAGGAGGTATCCTTATCTAGCAGCGCGAACTGTAAGTAACTTTTGATATGTCAAAACACAAACAAGCAAAACTAAACGACCGATTGCGTGTATTGAAGGGTTGTGAAAGTTCGCTAGTTACAGTACAATCCCAGCACCAACGCACACAGTAATAGCGGCGAGTGAATACACCACACACTGATTAGATTGAATGTATTTGTATAGAGAGATTATTGCGTGTATACTCTTCGCCAATTTTAATGTCGTTTCAATTTAGTCGGATAAGGACGAAACTGTAACAGCCACACCATTAAGCAACATCTGGGACGCTGGCAGCTTATTCAAATCCAGAATGAGCAAGTGAAAGTACAAGTACAATCCTGAGAAGTTAATACTCTGGGTCAATGGCGTCCAGTCACCGAAATACGAGGGGATTAAAAAAGTAAATATATAAATAAGATAGTTCCTCATGTTTCGACTGAATATAATCCGATTATGCTCCTGAGGAAGTTGAAAAAAGTATCATGGTCATCAGAAAGATTTTAAAGTACGTAAAAAGAAGATTAAAACAAATTCGGGTGCTTTTCTTTTTTTATTTTGAAATAATGAAAATATTGCCAAATGTTTATACAAAACAGCGTAACGCCGTACTTCCTCCGGAACCTTCAACCGCCCCTTTGTACTGCAACAAAAATAAAATGTGACGCCTTTTCGAACCGACTACGATTTGAAGGGGCTTTTACAGGCAGCTTCTTGGCACTGAATTCGGCAACGTGTGTCTCCAACATGTGAATCCGCTGGTCCCCATAAAGATGTGTATAACTACATTTTCTTAGACCGTAAACACTTTTCCAGCGAAGGTCATTGAATAAATATTCGTTTTTAACAGTTAAAAAGACATCTCTCATCTTTAGCAAAACATACTGCGCCCTTGGGCAATCCGCGAAAAGCCCAAAAGAACACTTATTAATATTTACGACTTCTTAAGAGACCACGGACCTGTGTATGACCATTAGGCGCTAAGACACTAACCCACATATGATCGTGTATGTCCATGAGCGCGTCAGTTGTCAGTGTGCTTACAGTTGAGGAAGTGATGCGTATCTTCGTAACTGACGATAAATCAAGGAGCCAATATTGTGATGGGGAATAACACATGCACTCTACTTGTTTTGGGGTGTGAATTTCAAAAAGGGTTTTGGAATTCTCTATACCTACTCATTTTCTGTTGGTGCTTCTGGGTCTGTGTTATATTCGTGATCCCCTTTTTTCATATCTCTTTTTCGCCCCTCTTAATAACATTTATTTATCTTACTTTTCACTTTTTAAGGGGGGAGGGGGGGTAGAAGGCACAGTTCTTAATGGTTTCCAAACTCTCCACAACCTTTATTTATTTTCTATCAATTTTAAAAGAGTAACAGTAAAGAGGGTGAAGTCGGTTTCTTTAGGCATCTTCGTGCAAAACCTCGTTCGCGACTCGCTAAAGTCAGGTACACTTTCACCGCAAAATGGGCACTATGTAGTGCACAGCCAGCGTTAGCAAATACCCCAAGTACAGAGCAGAATTTTCAACTGCCCGGTACCCGTATCTTTTCAAACGATGTACAGTCGCGGACGTAGTAAGCTGAAGCTACGAAGCTACAACCAAACGTTACCTAGGGCGCTGCGTCAACGCGAAAATTTAAACTAACAAGTAGCAAAAGTAGCAGCCTCCCCCACACTCTCGTCGGCCTACTCGTTGCTATAGTTCAACTGCTCGCGTCGGTGCAAGCCCACCTGTATCGCTCGGTCGGTGCTCGGGTGCTACAGCTTACTTTGTCCACGACTTTGCTACGGAGTACCAGGATCATACTCTTGTTTCATTTCGTAGAGCCTATGCATTCTGTTGGGTAGCCGGAGAGGGACCAGTATATCAGCTCAGATATTTATCTCTGACATCAGTGCGTCTTGGCACAAGGACGAATCTGGAAGGCAAAGCTCATAATACTGTCTTAATTAAAGCGTCCACGTCACTCAGACCTTATTGAGAAGAGAAAAAAAAAAAGAAGGTTTCCGCAGTCCTTTGTTTCGGCTTGAAAGAAAAACACCACGCGCCGCTTCGCCATCGGGCTCGCGTTATTAAGTTAAGCGCCTGCATTAATTTCCCATTCAGGCGGTTCATACCGGCCGTCTTGGCAGCCTTCACCTCCCGATATCTCCCCGAGAAACACGTGCGCCGGAGGACTTTTTTTTTTTTTTCCCCTGGCCGCAATTTACAGAATGTGCGGAGCAACTTTGGCGCTTACGTATGAAAGAGCGCCGCTGTACGACCAGAGTACGACTGAGGGCAAATAAGAAAGCACAGTAGCAGGTTGGGGATGATGAATTCGTCTTATGAATAGACAGTATTGCGATACTTTTGTTTCGCAATACAAAAAAAACAAAAAAAACAGGAAGCGTTTTTTTTTTTCTTACTACAGAAAATTAACTACACATCATCGAGTGGTCAGCCTCCGACCAGATGGTGTGCAAGCGGTTGGGATTACATGAAAAAGTTTCAAAATCTGCCGTTACTTTATTAAAAAGTTATAAGCGATTTTAGCAAACTTTCACCGAAGAAATGGAGGCGAACACATGGAGATTAATTGCCCTTTGCCACCAAACAAAAAAACCGCAACTTTTTCATTCAAAAAATCCGCGAGTTGCATGTAACTTGTTAATGAGATGGCATTCTTTGGGTACTAGGTAACAGAAAGAACAAAACATAAAGAGGACGAACAAAGCCGAAATTAAGGTTTGCGGACACTTTTTTTTTTCGCTTCTCAAAAAGGTTTGAGCGACGTGGTCACTTTAATTGAGACAGTATCGTGAGCTTTGCCTTTTCTTTTACCTAGCATAATTTACCATCACGCTCGCTATACTTCGTCTCACCCTACGATGGACTAAAGGCGGAAGCTACGAACCGCCACATCCAATCGCGAGCCACTTAGACATTGCATTTCGCTTCGGTGCACGTATCGGTGCCCGCGTCTCGGATCACTGATGGGAATGGGCGGACAGTGGTTCGGATCGACCAATGAGTGACTCAACAATTTTACAATAGTGGCTCTTTGCAGTGTCAAAGCTATGAAAGCTACGCAGCGTTTTTGGATTCGGAGCATTATTCGTCCAAACCTAATCATTGCTAAACGTGTCATAGTATAGCGTGGAACGTGATTAGACCTGGCGGCCGGTGGCTTTGGCCTTTAGTCCATCGTAAGATGAGACGAAGTATAGGGATATATATTTTTAGCTACTTCACCCGGTTTTCGCGATACGGCATCTGGCCTCAAATGTGCCGTGCTTAAGCGCAGCGCGCGTATGCGCCGTGCATACGCAGGATCTCCACATACGCACGACGTCCGCATATGCAGATGCCATGTGCTTGCGGACGTCATCCTCGACGTCGTCCTCAACGTCGTCCTAGAGGTCGTCCTAGAGGTCGTTCTAGAGATTGTCCTTGAAATCGCCCTTAAGGTCGTCGTAGAGGTCCTCTAGGACGTCGTCCTACCAAGCAGATGAACACGCGGCGCCATATACTGAGCGCCAGTACGCACACATTCTCATTTGCGCCCAAGCTATACGAAGCAGTTTTCGGTTGGAGTTGAGCTAGTTGCTACATGGTCAACGATGGTGGTGAGACAGCTTGACCATTAAACGATTACACAGAGACAGAACATTAAACGATTACACAGAGACAGAACATTAAACGATTACACCAAGACGAAGTAATCACCCAATTTCGAAGTGGCGCGCTGCAGTCGCGTTAACGCCATTGATTGCGTCGCAAACCATTCATAAAATAAAGTGTTTACTCAAAATGTTCGTCGCCGCATTCACAATGATCTGCGTCGTGAGAATGCTATCGCAATCCATAGACAACCAACAATAGTCGCTTCTGCAGCTCCTTTTTATCAGATAACGAAGATTTGTGAAACTGAAAACCATCTAAATCTCATTTGGGTGAAGACTGAGTTTTCGGAGACGCGTTGTTTATTTTTATTTTTGCTCTGAGAAACATTATGGCGCTCTTTTCTTCCAAACACCCGGTGCAGTTTTTTCCCGTATTTCTGTGTTGAAACGCAATATGTCTGAACATGTACCAACACACACATTCGCATTTGCGCCCGAGCTACGGATATTTGTATTTATAGAATTAAAACTTTGATTAGGGCTAGTTGGTCCATAATGGTAAAAGTGTGGAAGTCAGCGCCTGTCCATTTCGCTCGTATTTTCTACATGTTCTCGTCCCTTTCGCCCTTTTTAACCTTTTACTACTTGTATTTCTCGATCAATACATATTCTCGAATGCATCGCTCGAATTGCGATGCAGTCCGAGCCACTGTAAATCGTTAAACGCTTAAGAAATATTCCCCCTTTTCTTTTTTTTTTTTTTTCTTTTTTTTTTAAATTGGGGCTTAGGCATTTTTTTTTTATTTTGAATTTGCCTAGGATGGTTTAGAGCGTATTCACTATTCCGCCTGTCACCAAACTATTTGCTATAGGTGTAGTTGTTTTTTCTTCCTTGTCTTAGCTCGCTCGCACGGTGTGCGTGCGTATTATCGGAAGGTCATGCTGTCTACCTCGTTCAGGCTTTCTATCTTGAGGATTTTGAAGAGAGAGCGTCTTGTTAGCCAACGGCTCGCACAACAGGCGAAATCAATCCTTTGATCCAAGCTGTCAACCAATCGGATTGGCAGCTCCGCCAGCCGCCTGTGCAACCCAAGTTGCCGCGACCCCCTGTGGTGAGCTGAAAATAAACGCAGTGGGCTTTCCCCGCATAACTCTATGGAGTTATGGATCGCGCTCTTTAGGTGGTACTTTCTTTTTCGCTGACGGGTGATCTCATGCGCAGAGACGCAGAGAACATTATTAGATCGCTCCGGTGGTGTGCGAAATTGAAACCATCAGGGCGTCTTCCCCTTTCCTGAGAGCCGATCGCGCGTCTTTCCTCTTCCATCTCTGCGCTATCAGGGTGCGCGAATCCTTCGTCGATGGCATTGGCGGCTTACTCGCAGAAAGGGCCAGATCGGATGGCGCCGTCGGGATTAACGTCAAATAAAGCTGCATTCTAAACAACCAAACGAATTTCGGGGGAAAAACGCGCTAATCTGCTTTATTCCCGGGTGCCGTGAATAGACCGATCTCACTAACCGTACGGCATATGCGCGAACGTGACCAAGCCACGTTGGGGGCCGCCATAACTTTATTCCACGGACGCGACAGACGCGGCGACACGTGACTCGTTGGCGCATGACACCGCCAGAGCAAGCAGAAGTGTTCCGCTTTTTAATGAAATAGCATTCCTTATAGCTGCTTCACCCGGTTTTCGCGATACGCGTCTGGCCTCGAATGTGCCGCGCGTGTGCGCCGCGCATACGGAGGACGTTCAAGACGCACACGCCGCGGACATGTGGACGTCCTCCTTGAAGTCGTCAAAGAGAGAAAAGTCGTCCCAAAGGTCGTCCAAAAGGTCGTGCTAGACGTCGTCCCCTAGGATGTCGTCCTCAACATCGTCCTAGACGATGTTTTCCTAGAGATCATCCTTGAGATCGCCGGAGGGGTCGTCCTAGAGGTCGTTCCAGACGTTGTCTTCGACGTCGCCGAAGAGTACTTGAGGTCTCCCAGGACGCTTCAGGTCTCCCAGGGCGTGTTCCAGGTTACACTTCAGAGCACCGCTACTTTTGCTTTCCTTTGTTTTGTTTCGTGGTGTATCGGGGCGATGCTCTTGTTAAAGGGGGAGTAATACCGCGTGCGCAGGTAGCCGAGCAGGCAGTGCGCCCGTAGGCGAATGGTTATCGTGCTTTGCTCCCACGCAAAGGGCCGAGGTTCGATACCTGGTAGAGGTCGCACCTTTTTATTTATGCAAATCTCGTGCTCTGGTGTATTTGAGAAAAGGCCAAACAGGGCGCAAAAAAAGAGACAAAGTAGCTGAAGTGAACACAGGACAAGTGCTGTTAGTATGAACTAACTACCCCACATCGCCAGCCGTATTCGAGAACCCAGTTGATTACTCATTGTGCGAATCTTCTACGCACCGAACTCTCTGCGTCGATTGTCCAAGAAGCCCACACGTGTGCATAAAGCCCGAACCACATAGGGCGTATTTGCGACGTATTTGCGGGCGTTTTGGCGGGCGTAATCCTCAGCGGGCGTCGGGACGAGCGCTTCCTCGGTCGGCGTAAATACGCGCGTATTCGGCGATCCGACCGAGACAGATCTCGGCGCACCGGCGTATTTCGGCGCGGCGTATCCGGAAGCGTACGGCGCGGTGCCGGCCAATCAGCTCCCGAGTTGAGAGCCGGAAGTTGCTCGAGATTCGGCTTGCCTAGCTATGCGGCCGGCTGGCTGGCTTGACTCGGCCGCCGAAATTGACTCCGTAAGTGTGACGTCATGGGTCCAAACAAACCGTTGCTAGGGTCGTTGTTATGGACAAATACATGTGGCTAGGTTTTGCTACGAAAACCCGACCGTTCAAAAATCAGGAGTAGGATTTAAACTTATAAAAATCACAGATAGAGAAAGCTTGAATGTCATATATGTTTCGACAGAAGTGTGCTAGTAATCGCTTGTTTCTGAAATATTTACGACTTCAACTTCCGGTCCTCAAGGTGCCTGCAGCAGACGACGAATGCAAGAAGTATGCCGTCTGCCACACGCCGGCAGGCCAAGCCGGCGCAGTCGTTTGAATCGTGTGACTAAGGACGATATTCTAATATTTAATTTGTTCTAAATATAAAGACTTTCAATACCTTAAAAGAATTCATAGTGGGGTGCGAAGCAAAATATAGTTTATCGGAAGTCCGGGCGTCGATCGAGGTGATCGTTTGCTAACAGATCGCATTGGACCCGTGAGAAAAGCACTTCAGGCTATCGCTCGAGATCCCAAATTTTGTTTGTGGACTCGCGCTATGTAAGGGTGCGTCGTACCTGGTTGTAAACATCGCTGCAATGGTTACTAAAAAATCGCGATAGACATGGAATTCTTTTATTAACCTGACAACCTCAATAATAATAATAATAAACGAATTACCTTGACGGCGTACGATTTGTTTTTCATACTGGACTGCACTACGCCGGTAATGCACTTCAGGTCGTCGTCGTAAATGATATGCATGACGTGGTTTCATTTTACGGCATTTTCATTCCTCTGAACTAGGCTGGGTTCTTTCACAGAAATAAAAACGCACATTCTACGGCCAC
The DNA here is from genome assembly GCF_016920785.2 of Ixodes scapularis. Taxonomy (NCBI): domain Eukaryota; kingdom Metazoa; phylum Arthropoda; class Arachnida; order Ixodida; family Ixodidae; genus Ixodes; species Ixodes scapularis. The sequence goes on from NW_024609884.1 coordinate 47,769,368, forward strand.
GGCAATGCACTTGTTTTTTTCGCTTGTTTACCTTCGCAATTTAATGAAGACGCCCGCTGCAACAGAGGCCAGCAAATCTATCGTGTCGTCTGCCACCAAAGCAAAGCGGAATGTAATACTTCAGAAATGGCTTTCATTGTTGCAATATGACACTGAGACCGCGAGAACATTTTCATAAATAAATATCAAGAAGTTAGGTTCCTTACAAAAAATTATTTACTTACCTGTAAGCAAAAATCTAGCCTCATGTGGAGTCTCCATGCATTAGTCCATAGCAACGTCCCTAGCAACGGTTTATTTGGACCCAGACGCCTTGTTGTGACGTCATCACTTACGGGGTCAATGGGAACTCGCTTGTCGCGTTCGCCGGTTTATCGGCGAACTGTACGAAATCGCTATATATATCTTTTGAACGAGCGATGAACGACTGAGACAGAAGAAAATACCAGCAATGTTGCGGGCGATATGAAAAGAATTACAAAAGGAAGGGTTTTGAGCAAAAGTAGCGGCCTTCCTCCTGCCGGGAGTTGTGGCAACTTGACGGTTGCAACGAACATTTTTGAAACAGGTGTTAGCAAATTAGGCTTTGGTTGCTTATTAACATTCAGTTATTTCTGTACCCTTGCGGAACGTGATAATATAGCAGCCGATCTGCATTTTGCCTCCTTTCATGAAAGGTGCGAGTCGGGCTACACTGGACCGAACGCCGAGGAGACGTTGACGAAAAGCGCCGTGTGTGGTTTGGCGACCTTCCCCTCTACCCTTCTGTGAGAAAAGCGCCCGCCAAATCCCGTGATTACGCCCGCTGATACGCGCGTAAATTCGTCGAGAATACGCCCTAAGTGGGTCGGCCTTAAAGGAATACTGAATCGAAACTTAAAATATACATGAAACACCTAGAGATAAGTTAAATGGAATCAGATAAACCTGTAATTGATAATCGCATAGTCATATTTCAAGCGGATGGCTGTATTTTTCGTTCTAAAAGCCTGGATTTCGACGAGCGCTTCAAAATCAGCCGTCGAAGAGCGCGATGCATCTCGGGAGATCCGGCGCGGTCTTGACGTCATCATGCCTCGGAGGGCCAAGCGTACCGTAGTTATGAGTCTTGCCACTTGGTGGCGTCAGCGTGTTACAATCTCGCATAGTTGAAGTACCCGAGGGCTGTAGCATATTGCGGAGCCGGCGGGAGCGGCTTCGAGTGAATGGTCGCCGACCAACGCGACGAGAGCGGTGGGTAGATGACATTAATAAGGACGAAGATGCCGCCACGCCGCTACATCACCAGGCCATGATGGCCGAGAAGCGATTCTGCTTAGAGTCGTATTTGTATGACCCGTCTGTCTTGTCTTCGTCGTCCTCGACAGGTAACAGAGCTTCTTCACAAAACGATCTTACAGCAAAACCTAAGAAAAGTTCCGTATTCACGAAGCGAAATTATCGCAAGTTTTTCGCACGCTACATGAGATCCTACGACCACTCCTACGACAGCTACAAAACTTTACGCACTTTTTATGATCAAATTTACATCGTCGGCAACATCGCTCGCTTACGTCGTCGCGACGACCAACGTGCATTTCTATGTGCCCTCTGTGCGCGTCCGAACGACAGAAAGGAAGAAAAAAAAAGTAATTGAAACTGAATGCTGCGGCGGAGGCAAACGCTAGAACCACGGATACCTGAAAACGCTACAACGACAAGGACCCACCGGCCAAGCGACCACCAAAGACGCTAGGCTTAGCGAAACACTTCGGCGATCCGGGGCAAGACCACCTGCACACTATCCGGTGGCTTGCTGAATGGAGTATGCCCACGCGGCGTTTGTGGATCCTTCTCGTATGAATAGTTTAAACGCTGACCTCTATTTTGGGGTGAGAAGGCCAGTCTTTCCCATCGTCGTACCTACCTTGTTTTCAGATGCAGCGGTGACGAACGATCTCGTCGAGTAGGGACACTCTACTCGATTCAGTCTCCTTTTTTTTTTGTGAGCTCAAATAAACGCCATGTGGATTGCCTTCGCAACTTGGGTACGTACACCTTTTTTAGATGTCCATTTGATTTCGACATGATACGTCAACACATTTCGAGTTAGAGCAGTTTTTGGGAGGGACTCAATGCCGGTCCAATCTTTCTCTGCCGAGCGTCTCGTCAGCATCGAGTTGCGATTGTCTACAGGCCCAGCGGTTTATAAAATCGGTTGTAAAAGACCGTTCCCGAAGCGGTTACCAAGAACGCAATGCCAGTGCGATTCTGCTCCCAGTGCGAACAGGTATTTACATGAATCTTACTGGCACTCTTTTACTTCAAACGTATCTTCCGGGACGTTGGCTCTAGCGCCGCAGAGATTTGTTTACATGCGCGCTGCTTTGCAGAGCCGTACGGGCCGTTTCCTTGGCAACGATGGTAGTTGTGTATACTTCTTAGCGATCGAGTTCGTTATCAGTTGCGGTCGACGAAGGCGGCTATCTCGTGATCAGGAAAGGTGGGCATGCGGGCCCGTTTAAACAGACATTTCGTAGCGTGAATATTACATCGCACGTACACAATCTCCAAACCACCCCAAAGAAACGTTGCCGGAAAGACCACCGATACTAAAACGAAGGGTGGCCCACGGGTGGCCAACTCTGCTGTTGCTTTCTTCACCAAAGCGCCTCGGTATACCGTGCTTGGTTCTACGTTCAGGCCTAAGTAATGCTTATGAGTGACCGTACTTCCCGTTGTGGCGCTGCTCTTACGGGCATGTTGTCGTCACGACATTCCATCGAAGCTTCACAGACATCCACGAGGTGGTTTTTGGTTATCGTTTTATTCAGTTTGAAATTCGTTTTCTCGCGTTATCCTGCGGAATATTGGTATTTGTGAAGTCCTATTTTAACCCTCTTTATGTTCAAGCAACGAGATGGGCTCTAGAATTTGGTTTCCGTACCCCTTTAAGGGACTCCGCGTTGCGAGCCGGACTCATTGTTTCGCCTGCGCTCGATCCTGCCGTTATCCCATCGTTGACGCCTGTTATTCGCCATGCATTCTTATTTTGTTTTGGCACAAGCTTGCCACATTAAACCTTTAGTTACTCCAGTTATTCGCCGCTTCATCATTTGTCATTAGTGACAATATAATGTAATGAGGTACGGGCCAGTACGATGTTATCAGGTCTGGGTGGTGTTTTGTATTCACGTAGATTGTAGTTTGAGTACTATCTTAGAGATTCCGTTGGTGTTTATATGTCTATATATATACAGGGTTTTCTTTTTTTATTTTTTCAGATTCGTTTAAAAAAGCCGTGAAAGCTTTATGCGGTTTGTGCAGGTGAGTTATACGGACAGGGGGACATAGCATATGGAAATAGTCGGAACTATCAGTCGGCTAATTAAGTAAAGTTTGTTAATTAACGTTTTGATTAGTGGCATTAGACATATAATTTCAATTAGAAACTTGTTGAGCATCATCAAAATCACTAAATCAACTTTTATTAGAAGGATATAACGCCGGAGCAGCATTTTACGGCGTTTTGTAGAAACGCTTCATTTGGACGCGTTTTATAGATTTCAGTTTTGTTATCGGAGCGCATCTACGCGCCCACGGTCCTGCTCCCAATGGCTGAGACGCGCAACACACATGCGCCCTGCTGCCCTCCATTCTACGAGGGAAGCGAGGGGGTGGCTTCGGGCTGTGACCACCGGGGAGCAGGACCGCGGGCGCAAAGATGCGCTCCGATAAGAAACCGAAATCTGCATTTTACGGCGTTCAAACAGAACGCCGTAAAATGCTGCTCCGGCATTATATATTTCTAAAAAGAGTTGATTTTGTGGTTTTCGATAATGCTCAGCAGGTTTCTAATTGCAACTATATGTCTATTTGCACTAATTAAAAATTTAATTAACAAAATTTACTTAATTAGCCGACTAATAATTGCGACTATCTCCCTATACTATGTCCTCTTGACCGTATACCCACCTGCACAAACCGCATCAGTGTAGTTTTCACGCCTTTTTTTAAACAAATCTGAAAGAATAAAAAAGCACGCTATCTTTCTATATATATATATATATATATATATTTATATATATATATATATATATATATATATATATATATATATATATATATAGAGAGAGAGAGAGAGAGAGAGAGAGAAAGATAGTCGGTGACACGCGCTTGTTTGGAGACAGCTGGCGTTAGTATTTGAAATCTTTCGTTAAACATGGGGACAATGTGTTCATTTACTATTAACCTGGGTGTGCAGATCTGAATGACTGCAAAGTTTTTTTGTTTGTTTTTTTACTCCCACATAGTTCTTCACTTCTTCGTGAAATGATCATTATTATTTAAAAAGCTCCTCGCTTGTCACGGCTTACCCAAGCAGAGGGTTTGTACCTACGTTCTGATGATTGCGTGTTCTTAATGGAGGTTTCAGTTTTTGTTGCAGCACACGCGAATTTAATTTTTCCGCTGCAAGTCAAATCAAGTTACTCCAGAAGGGCGTTATTTTGCTATGATTAGGCTTCCCAATTTCGGCATGCCTGCCCGGATGTAGCGGACGACTTTCACATTGTATTTCTGCGGTTTTGTCCTCATCCAACGCTCCAGACTAAATTGCCGAACATCAAAATTGCCCATTTCGGGGGAAAAAAATAGATCCAAACAAAAAGTCAATGAAAAATAAAAAAAATGGACTGATATCACCTTCCTTATTCTGCTCGAATTTAAATTAGGGTGTTGCTAATTGCATCATATTACATATTTTGGAAGTGTTACTCCTGTCAGTTCTGGGTGGTTTGGAAAGGAGCGGACATAAATCAAGCTCCGACCACGGCGCTCCTAGCGGCAAATAGATCATTTTCATCGGTAGGTCCTTTTTAGCCGCGGCCTTCAGATTACGTTCACTCAAGTTTTGCGTGACGGAAAAAGCTTGAGGAATTTGTAAGAACCGTAAATCCCGCCGTAATAATGACGGGCACACTAAGCCCGCGCAATTCTTCACAACTGCTTCCCGACGAGTAGGCGGCGACAACTGCTAGGGGGCAGCAGAGCCGTATATGGGGAGAGTTTGGTCAGTCTATGATCTCGCCGCCGTAACGCTCTCCTCCCGAGCGAGCCAATCAGCACGCGGCGAAGAGCGAGAGGCATGAGCGCATGCGCGCGAACTCCCGGCTGGGGAGGGCCGCCATCTTCGTTCATTCTCCCGGCGGAATGCGTGGGATCGGCATCTAAATCTCGATTATTGCCTTTTATATCGCTGGCTCTGGCAAGAAAATTACATTCTGTTATTCCTCGGTGGGTTAAAAAGCTAATAAATGAAGATTTTTCGGCGTATGGCCACAAACTTTTATTCAGGCGAAAAAGAAGCCGGCCCGTAGCAGACGACGCGTAGCCTCAGCAGTGCTCTTCTCCGACCAGTCTCCGACAGCATTGCTCAAAAATGGCGGTCGTCTCCTCTCTCGCTTCTTCGGCGCTCTCCTCCCTTTCGTTTACTTTTCTCCTCTCCGGCGCCTTCGTCGCCACACCCACTGGCCAAACTCTCCCAATATACGGCTCTGGGGGGGAGCAAACAATTAGAGAGCCTGTATTACAGAGTGTTCAACTGCTCTATCAGTGCCACGTGGTTTATGGGCCGCGTTTGCAATACTGGCTACAGGTGGTGGGTGACAAACGCGTTGGTCGTCCACGAGCGTCTCCGCCTTTCCGCCTGCTTTCCTCCCAGCCGGACAATAACGCAGCGCATGAGCACTCGCGGCCAATCTCCGATGGAGGAGTCCGCCATTAAACTGCAAATGCTCCCCATGGTTTGAGTTGGACCCTCCCTACAATCTAGGATCTCTACGAACAATAGGCTACAGAGGCGACACTTCCGGCTTGCTCCTTTCCCATAGAACCTACTGGAACCTCAATGGCTTCGCTCACCGATTGATTTGCTTGGCTTCGTAAAACGTCGAGATATCGTTTTGTGTGAAAATGTCACAGTAAATTATTAACTTACATATATATATATATATATATATATATATGCTGTGAGTGTTTTGTACGTAGTGTAGTTTAATTTAGTAAACCTGACTATGTCTAAAAAATTTTTTCTTCCTTTTTTTTTAGTAGCGTTTATTTCTAGCTTGGATGATCCGCATGACGAGCAAAGCCTGGCCCGAGCCTCTTATAGACGTTTTCTGTTTCCTGTCGTTCTCAGTCACGTGGGTTCTGTATCTGGTATGCAGGACGAAAAAACAATCAAACATTTCAACTTGGAATATGCGAGAAAATATAGATGAGGCAAAACAAGAACCTGCGACAATCACGCATTTCTCGACAACACTTTCCAGCGGCGTGGGGAGATCAAAACGATGTTTTACCGCATACCAGAAGTGACGACATTCAAGACGGCTGCGCCCTTGTGGAAAATCCACAGTCTGCACGACCCCGGTGCTTCTCCTCCCTACGGTTTCGGAAACGCCATCCCGTGGCTGTCGCGGCCACAAAAAGACTTGCGCACGATGCAACTCGCGCAAGCTAGCGCGAACGTTCTGCTCTCGCTCATCTGAGCCTGACGTATCCAGTGGTACCCTCGGCCTTTTTAAACTTACCATGGTTCCACGTCCCAAAGACATTAAAACACCGACAAAAATACCAAAAAAGTAATGGGACGCCATGACCCAATTGCCGATGCTAAACCTTAGCTGGTGACACGATCAGAAGAATTGTGGATTCATTTTTCGCGCTGGCTATACCAACTTAAAAACAATTTGAATTTTACATATATATAGACATATATTTCTTGCACGTCCCGATTTATCGTATACATCTGGCATATTGCTTATCATTACGTTACACAAGCGCTGTATTCATTCGTTGCATAATAATAGCGGGGCGCAATCAGGTGTGAATCTGTGAAGGTCGCAATCTTTCTGACTCTTATTACCAGGGTGTTTTATAAGCAGAATTTAATGAGAAAACCGACAGGTTAATCTGTTCGACACGTTTCAGCCTCACAAGTATATGGGCCCTATTGTCTTATAAGTAAAAAGGCTCAAGGTACGCCTAAGCACTTCTTATGAGTTGTGAATGCAAAGGCATGCAAGCCGCTCGTCCGCTCCTTTATTTGGTCTGCTGCGCACTTTTCGTCACCGGTTAGTGCGCGCGCTCTCCTCGGCGCGCTGACCTTGGACGCTCCGCTTCGTGTTAACGGCGCGCTGACGGACACGCAGCGCCATGCGGTGAGCGTTGTTTGAAACTGACGCATAGCGGCCAATGGGAGCCTCGTTGACGCGCGTCAGCCAATGGGACCGAAGCCGAAATCCATCAGCTTTAAGCGGGTTTCACATGCAGCGATTCCGCGGTCGAAATCGTGCCGCTAGCGGCGCGGCGGCACGGATCGCAAGGTTTCATTTCACGTGAGCGTTTTCTGCCGTTGCTATGGCCAATGTTGCTTGCAGAAAGCACATGCGCGCAGTCTGTTACAGCGGCTTCTAACAACAATTTTAATGCCTTAGTTTTCAGTTTTCCCTTTAATTTCACCTTAATAAAACAAAACAAAAGCGTTCAAGATACAAAATAAACCTTAACCTTATTTTTTTTTTTTTTTTCAATCTTCGTATTTGCGGAGGATGAAACCTCGAATCATCTTCGGCAGCGTCACCGGCAGCGCCTTCCTCGGATGTAAAGACTCCAACTGATATGGCCGATCCGAACCTCCTGGACCCGAACCTCCCGTAGTAGTGTAGTGGTTTCATACCAGTCTTGTCGATCACTATCACGGCCTCAGTCACCTCTTGCCAGAGTTTCTCTTTGGTCCCATTGTTCCTAAATTCTTTGAAGCTGCGGGTCCCAAAGAACCCGACGCTTCGACACTTCACTGATAAACAGTTCCTTGAACTGGCCACGATACATTTTGTCTTACTTGGTGTTACGATCTGTGTTGGAAAAGACACGTCAATGTCGCTCAGTTATTCTTCTTCGTCTGTCTTTCTCACTAGCGCTCGCATAAGCCACTTCCGATTAGCGTCTTTTGCGCTCGCTCCAGTTGGTAGCTCAGGCGAGGGAAGTAAAGAAGAGCCGCGTAATTCATTGAGAAAACGAATTACGAGAAAGCGGACAGCCATCCTCTACATTATCCTGAACAGTCCCGACGCGACTGCTGAAGCAAAGAAGCTCGACCGGCCGGAAAAACGAAACCGCAAATCGGTCACTTGCGTGCTTTCTCTGCTCGTCGTCTGCTTCAAGAACGTGAAAAGGCGAAAACGCCGTCGTCCTATGCACCAGCTTTCCCGCAATATTTCTCCTCCTGTCACGTGATTTCTCGTCGCGCTGTGAGTGGCCAGCGCGGAAGCTGACGCTAAGCCGCGACGAAAAATTTCCAACCTGGTGGAACCGTACCGCTCAGCCGCTGCGGCTGGCCAGAGCGGGCGACGGCGGAAATCGCGCCGCTGTAGGGCCAAAATCGCTGCATGTGAAACCCGCTTTACTCCGCTCCTTTGGGATCGGGGAAACTAGCTGCCATAGGGTTTTCGCGTGGTTTCAGCTGGGAGCTGGCTTCACTCGGAAAAAGGATTTAGGTGCCGTTTGGCGTGTCTTGTTCCATGGGACAGTTAATGCTTTCGCATTAATAAGCTCATAGGGATGTCATGTGCGACGGTATCGTGTGACATCAGGACATCATGTGACTTTCTGATGTCACGTGGTATTGTGATGTCACGTGACTTTGCCACGTCACGTGGCACCATGGTGCCGCGTGGCTTATAAATTGACCAACAGTGACCATCAGTCTGTATACCAGAATAAAATGTTTAGCGTGCAAAATGTGGAAAATAAAAAGGCAGCAATTCTGTAACATTTTGACGTGAAAGGGTGAATATTTATAGGTCATACTGAGGTTCTATATCAGGTATGAGCTGCTGCGTACCATCTTACGGTGCAAGAAAACGCGGGCCCTCTCCTAATAACACCGCATCACCCCGTGAAATATTATCTGACCCACTTGAGCGATCAACGTGGCTTCGAGCGATCAAGAGAGACCAACTCCATACCAAAGTAGACGTCATAATTTCATTTCAACTGTTTAGTTTCAATAAGCAGGCTTCGTCAACGGCACAGTAAACCCAGCCTCGCGAGGCTCGACTTCGATGCGCTGCATATTTGCAACATGCAGGTTTTTTTTTTTTTTTTTCACACTAACAAGTCATACACAGTCTTAGATTATTTTCTAATAAACAGCTTGCCGTTAGGGCGAAAAACGAGCAAGCTTGTGTTTTACTACTTCTAGTCATTGTAGGCACACATTCTTACCGGCATTTTTGTAAATCTTATTTTAGTTACAAAAACGTCCGCATCTCTGTGAAGCATTTCAGCAGGGGCTGGAATTTATAAAGTGTTCACAAACTATCACTGGAATATATACATAAAATATATCAAAACACAACTGTTATAAGTACTGCACAAACAAGTACTATTCACAAAACCTTCGGCTTGTCCCACAATTTTTAATATACATAATAAGCGAAGTCAGTGGATTTAGCATTTTCTCGGGTATTACCATCTCTGTTCCAATTTTTATTACCGCAAATGAAGATATCAAGTGAAATTCGAGCATACACTGGAGAGGACGAATTTATGTTTCTGCTGGCGCCTCAATCTCTATAATGCTCTGACTGACTTCACTCCGCTTCCTGCGAAGCGGAGCATGGTTTTCACCGCACAGCTGCATTGCGAGCGCCACCACACGAAAACCACAAGCCCTATTTGCCTGCCCTTTTGTATGGCGCGTGCTCCCTATTGACAGGCATAGCGAAGATTATATAGCAGGCTCTGGCCTGGTTGATCAGAGAATCATAATGTACGCAAGTGGTCCAACTGGTGCTAGTGTTCAGTTTCAAATTGAAGCAGACGGCAACCAATCTGAAACTTAACTTCCGGTAGGGCATTTCTATGGAAAAAAAGTTGTGCCTTTTCTCTCTGCGCTTGATTATGAGAGCGAGTATCACGAATAATTCGTACGTACTAGATAGCTTGGATCATTTTTCAGTCACGGAGACGAAAAAAATTAATCAGTTACGACGGTTTTGTTTTTCTTCATTATTATGGCATTTAAAACGGTGGTAAAATGGCTTCGTACATTTATTTACGTACACTGTCCGACACTGTAAGCGCGAACATGGCATCGGCACTTTTCTGCAGAAGGGGTCTACATGCCAAAACAATGAATAGCCTTTCTAAAATCGTAAGAGCCGTCGACAACTACACAAACTAACACTGGGTCAATACCTACTGTGTGTGTAGACGATAAAAAAAGCAATGAGTGTGATTTGCAATAAACAACATTCATAAACAAAATGTTTCGGCGCAAACAAGCTGGTGATGATGAAACATCATGAACTATATATAAACCTGAGACTAGGGAGAAAGACGACGATAAAGGAGAGGAAAAACAGTACTCTCCTGTTCTTCCTCTCCTTCCCCCCCCCCCCCCCCATCGTCGCCTTTCTCTCTATAGTCTCAGGGTTACAATTCATTATCTTAAATAGCATTCATTTTATTCACAATGCTGCTCGTGTATTGGTGCAAAGATAAGTTTGTTCTGGCCTTCAAAATTTATGTCTGCAGGCTCAAAAACTTTTAAAACGGGTAAAAGCTAGAAAACTTCCACTTCCCAATAAATTCAGCTCAATAATAAAAACAAAAAATAATCGCATATTTTTACTGTTTTACGCATTTTAACCGGTCGTAAATGGGGTATTTTTAGTACCATATAAATCTCGCAGATTATAAATATTTGCGTCATCGGGATGTTCGCGCTCCTTGAAGAAGTCCTACCGTTTTTGTCGTCTATTATTCTTGTTTATATTCGCTGCTTGTCTTTGCACACTTTCCATAGAACGTAGGACTGGACCCGGAACACTGGTAAGTTAAACATCGCTCGCTGATTGAATAAATACTTTAACAAAAGCATTTTCACTTTTATAACGTTAATATACCGAATATTCGCTACGACCGAAGTAACATAAGTAATTCCTCTTATAGAGTGTTTTCACTCCCCCCCCCCCCCCCCCCCCCCCTTCATTTCAGTTCGCCTCCCGTCGTTTGAAGCGCCATCTAGATTTTCGTTTCATAACTGTGTGTTCCATAGAGTACGGTGGAACGCAATCTATACGGTGTGCTTCGAAACGTGCGTCTTCCATAAAATACACTGCCGTTACCATAGCAACCGTGTGGCGCGTGGATTGACGGGAGGCGAGTCGTGGTGAGTGAGGAGGAGTACGTACTGCTCGTGCAAGCAGCGTCTATGAGCAGTTCCGTAACTGAGCTAACCTAATAACGTTGGCAGCTGTAGGGGGTGGTTGCTCACCGCAAGTCAATCTGACAGTTGCGTGTTATGTAAATAAGGGCCACGTTGTAGCAGAAAAGGCATGCAGTACTCTGCTGTTTTCTCGGGAGAGCAGCTTTCGGCGCTCGTTTCCCCTTAGTTTCGGTATGAACGACTCTAGACAGTCTAACTTCACCATTTAATAGCGTTGAAAAGAATTTAGTTTCCTGTCTTCTAACAACTGCGTGTAGCTTATTTAGACGACGGGCAACAACGATAAGGTAAATATTTATGTAGTTATTTAGTGGATCTTAGCGCCAATTACAATAAAAATTATCCCTTTTCATAAGTATCCCGGCATCTGCCACAAACGATAACGCTATCACTAAGGGCCCATTTCTTTATTTCAATTGTCATTCACCGTTAAATATTCTCAGTCGCTGGTGACACCCTGTATATTCTTCGCCCATGCACCTACCCGCGTGTGGACGGAAATGCGTCGGCATTTTCATATATCTCTATGTCTATCTGTGTGTGTTCGTGCGTGCGTGTGCGTGCGCATGTGTGTATGTGTCTGCCTACACCTTCATTTCGGCTCTAAAAATACAACTCATGTTTTGCACTTATTCGCTACTAATCTTAATTATTAGTGAAACGCTTCTTCTCCATGGGGTTTAGAATGTCATCGATGCTCCCCTTTTTGCGGATCCATCGTCCCTTCGAAGCTCAATGATTGAGAGATGGAAGAGCGCTGGAGGAGAGCTCGGGTCCCGAAGTGAGCCGCAGAGGCTCACGCGCGTTCTCCAACTGACGTACGATCGATGGCTGACTTCTTCACTGCGCGACTTTTCGGAGCCGTTCAACTTGGCTGTTTCTCTGCGTTTTAGAGCAAACGCGCTGGTTTCTATTTAGGGACTGAGTTTGGCATTCGAGGAATAATTCGTCTTTTTTCCGTGACTTTATAAGGCGGTATTTGGGCGCCGAGAAACTCTCACGCTCTTTCTATATAAATAAAGTGTATCAATTGATTGATGGGGAGGAATGTACTTCTGGAAAGTTTGCAGGAACGCGTAATAAGAGAGCTTTCAACACGCGGGTGTTGCGGGATGAAAAAGTAGCAATAGTAAGCGATGGTTTTAAGGAATTGGGTTCAAGCCGGTACTACTACAGCGGCTTAAAAAAATTCTGCTCATTGTACGGCGTCACAATTCAACTTATTCAACCTCAAGTTATGCAGGAAGTAGATTGGAATAATCAGTTGCTCGGTGCGGCGGTATAGTGGTGGTTTATTTGAAAAAATAAAGAGTGCAGGCGGCTTACCTGCTGGATGATGTTTCGATGGCGCCGGATATGCACTTATTTGGGGCATTTTAAGCTGAAGAAGTTCCACAGGGTGTAAACGTATTCGAGGAGTCATTTTAGTTACACGAGGGTATGAAAGAGAGAAACATTCAGCCTTCCTTGTTAGTACGTGCGGTTGTAAAAAAGATATTTCCGTATGGTATTGCGCTGTAATACAAAACCACCGGTAAAACAAAAGGAAAAAAAAAAAGATTGATGAGAAATAAATAAAAAAAAATCTACGTAAAGAGGGAGACACAGAAAAATGAGGCATTGAGAAAACAATATTCTTATACATATCTTTCTTTCCTATATTAACGAATGTGGAGGCCGCAGCCCGCTAAGCCCGGCCCCGTGCTTACAAGGTGCTTACAACTCTCGTTGGCTGGAGAGATGATTGACGCGTGAAAGGTTTGTTACAAATTTGTATCTCGGTGCCGTAATAGCACTTTAATCGACTTTTGTTTTTTAGTACTTGAGAAGAAACTAATAAAGATAGAGTCATTATTGTTTTGAAATGTATTCTAAGATTGCTTCTCCCGCTTTCGTTTGAAACGTTAACAAACATGGCTGCCGGCGTCTGCGGAGTGCTGAACGAGCGTAGCTCGTTGAGTTCGTCAATTTTTATGAATGCCGGTTGTTTTTGAGTTTACAGTAATTTTTAGAGGAAGATATCATCAATTGATATAGTTTGCTGCTAACAACTGTCGGGTGTACGCTCCTACGGAAGTGCTGTGCTGATGCTTGTTTTCGTAGCGGGACTGGCCTAAGCCTTGCGTCCCAAATTAACTATTTTATCGGTCTTTCTTTCTTTGCGCGTGTTGGTGCTGAATGAAGATGTTTGTTCCCGTAAAAGCGGCCCCGCTGCTTTGTGAATTGTGCAACCGTCGTGATTGCGACCATTGTTTCAATACCGAGAAGATACCTACAGAGGTAAGAATTTGCGAGCCATTTGGCTGAATTTAATCGGGCGTTTGGCCATTGTTCGGCTCGTACCAAGTCAGTCCAGTTATGTTCCCGTCATTTCGCTTTGAAAGGCAAGTATCTCTCAAGTTATGCAGAACAGCTGGCCTGCCAAAGTGAATAATCTTAGGTCACGTTTTAATTCTAAGCCATGACGCTCTCACCTTGCTCGCAAATGCCAAGTGAAAAAAAAAAAAAATAACAATCACATAAAAAGCTGAAATGACTGCATATTTATTTCGTTCCTTTTCTTAGTCCTATTGATCACATTTTACCGTACATCGACAGACGCTGAGAGGCGCTTGTAGTGGACCGTCTTTCGCGTATGATGGAACGCTAGAACGCCGCTTTCATGGTCGAGCCTTGCACGGGTTTTAAAAGTTTTTAGACAAGGGAGGAATAGCAGATGGACGAAGGCGAAAACGGACGCCGACGGGCAGCGTTCATGTCCACGTTCTTTTGGCATGGCAGACGACGATAGACGGTGGTGAAATAACAGACGATGCCGGAGGCTGCGGCGCGTCTGCTAGCACAAGCAGCAGGCGTTGTCAGACGCCATACTAGTCGCGCCGAATGTCGGGAAAGAGAGACACCAGGCTTGTTAGCGTATTTGGCCGAGCAGCCAAGCCAATCCAGTAGTAATGAACGGAGCATCTGATTTGTGGGCGGGGCTTAGAGCGGGCCGTGACCTCCACCTATATTGCGTCTAATGGCGTAAATATTGTGCGAATTTTTTTTTTTATTCTCATGGAAGAAAGTACGAAAAAGATACGTTTCCCATTTATGCTCCTTTAAATTCTTTTTTTTTTTCATTGCTGTCATCCTTCAAGAGTAGCAACAAATATGAAGGTCTTCAGTTCACAGAGCGCCGCTGCCCGCTCGCTGCGTCAACCGCGCTCATGATCACTGTATTCTACCGGAACCGACGATTCATAGTTGACGTCACTTCCTATTCAAAAGAGGTTCTATGACGTCAAAGCAGAACGTCAGTTTCGGTTCTGTAAATTTATTTTTAACAAAATACTAAGTTCCATAATATTGTGTAGATAATCCAGTTGATTGCTAGGTCCCTACAGAGTCGGAAAGCATAATGTTTTTTTTTTTTAATTTTAAAATTGTCTCTATTGTCCCTTTTAAAATATCTGGTTCTGAAGCCCTTTTGAGTGCTCGTGAAACAAGGGTGCAAGGCTGTCGCAGCATAACCACTAGACCGCTAAACACCTTTTCCACAATGGCGCAGCCATCTTGAATCGTGTCACTTCTGGTGTGCGTTAAAATATCGTTTTGATCTCTCCACGCCGCTGGAAGTTGTTCACGAAAAATGCGGGATTGTCACACATTCTTTTAATGCCTCACCTGTATTTTCTTGCATATTCCAGGTTGAAATTTTATATTATTTTTTCGTCCCGCATACCAGATATGGAAGCCACATGACCAAAAACGAAAAAAAAAAAAAAGTCCACACTTGTAGACGAGCTGTCGGTGCTATTTCCCAAGGGAGAATAGTGGGTGTGCACAGCCTAAATCTGCACTGAATTATGTGCTCCCGTTCCTTTCTATCCTTAGCCACAGAGAGTTTTCTATACCCAAACTATACCCACTCGGGTATAGTTTTGTATACTCGAGTATAGAAAACTATCGCACAAAGTTAATCTATATTTAATTTAAATATGAAAACATTCGTGCTCGTAGTCGTTCTGGAACACACTAGGGAGTTTTACGGAACCATCGCTTTGAAGAAAAATTGGCGGAGCAGCGCTAGGTGTCCTCCAGTTTGTTGCAGTGAAGTTCACCTTGACTAGGATAGGTGGCGCTAGACGCCGTCCAATTCCCATTCCTGGATTTTGGAGCAGTTTGGCGCAATTTCGGGCATTTTTTTGCGAATTTTTATCAGGATGGCGCAAGAAAACCTTTTTGGCGCAACGTGGCGCAATTGACGCAGGAGTGGAAGCCCTGAATAGGGTACAACGGGCCCTCCGGTACGAACTGCGCATGTGCTTCCGCAGGAGACTCGCATATGCTCAGTTCCACGGGAGGGCCCATCATACCGTATCGGATGTGCAAAAGCGATGGATTATTGACATAATGATGATTGGAACCAGAGACTCAGGCTGAAAAGAATAAGGTTCCGATTACCGTGACCGTTATATATATAAAATTGGTTTTGTTTCGGTTTTTGTGGAGTTCTAGTTTTCAAATATCGGTGACCGGTTTAGCCTTGCCCCAAAACAAGTTTATTTTGGTTCGAGTAAAGCAATGACAATAGACCTTTAGAAGGTAAATCGTAAAAACGTAAAAGGTAGAACCTCCATTAAAAGACCACTGAAAAAAAAACACTTTTTTTTAACAGTCTGGTTAGGACACGCTTGCCGAGAAATTAAGTTTGCGCGACAAAGTAAGTTTAGAGCAATATTGACGGCGCGTGATTTATTTTAGTTGCGTCTGAATTATGCGAGCAAAGCTCATAACGTCACGGCATGGTCATACACTCCCTCCACCTCAACGTGATGGCCAGCGCTTCTCATTGCCACAGCCATAGCCTCCTCTATACTGACAAAGCCTGGCAGATCGCCACGAAAAGCGGCCACCGAAATCGAAGAGGTAGAGCGGCAGACGACGGATGGAAGGAGAGCCACGTGACGGACGCGCCGCTGCGGCGAGACGCCGAAACATACTTCTCCCGAGCGATGGAATGTCCGCTCGTGCTCCTCGCGTTCCTCGCGCTACCGCATTTTTTCTCGTCGGGTTTGAAAAACATGTTTCGGGTCTTTGCCGTTGCAAAAGCTGTGCGCTGACGTCCAGGTTAACCGTGAAATGCTCTGTGCTACCAGATCCTCGCGCTCTAAATATGCGACCGGGCACTCTATGGTTCCGTCGTCGAACTGCAAGGCTTTCTGAGTATAGAGGAGGCTATGCCACAGCTTCTCTTCTCCACGCACCCGAAATGCCGAGAGAGAAAACAAGTGGAAAGGAGGTGACTGCCGACTAAAGTGCGTCTCGCGCGGTCAGTATTTCTCTATTTTATTTTTTTTTTTTCAGTAAAATTTATTATTGGACAGGCGTGTCCCAACCGGACTCCTTAAAAAAAAAAAAAAAACTTTTTCTCAGTGTTTTTTTAAAGCACATGTAGAGAAAAAAAAAGTCAAACCTCAGCTGAGAAATAAGCAAAAAAAAAAATTATTTCCCCTTTGGCTTTGCTTTCTGGGTTGCCTAATAAAATGCACCAATAATCCGAAATGTCTTTTGACTTAACTAATAAGAAAATGTTCATTTTTGTTAGAAATCCTTGATAAGAAAATATGTACACCGACTTTACGTGAGAGGAAAATTAAATTAATTAAACGTTTCGCCTATCATGCGGGAGGCGTCATCAGTAATACAGTGAAGCTGAGAGGCTTAATCAGCGTAGTTGTGTGGGCTGCGCTGAATTCTCTTTGCCTCTAACCCTATAGTCCTGCTGAATAATTTCCAGCTTATTCCACTCTCTACTCCGTTGGAATTCCAACGAACTTGACTTCCGAGTTCTGAAAGGGACCGCTTCCTACCTGTATTTAATTTCGAATTCCAACAGTTCTCCCGGATTCCATATGAGCTAGCGCCCTTTCCCAGGTCGTCGAACGGAGGGAGGGGGAATTCGAGTCGGCATATACAAAGAAGGAAAGTTTGGAGATGATGGCTGATGAAGAGAAGAAGCACCTTGCCATAGAAATCGAGATTGTAGGCGCTGGAAGTCACATGCGGGGCTCCGCTTCTGTCCTACAGAGTCATTATTTTTGCTGTCATTCTATATCTGTTCTATTGTTTCTTTTTGATTCTTTGAATACACACAATTCCAGTTTCACTTCTCGCCCTCTTCGCACTCCCGCACTGTGTGCACACACGTACGCACACACAGGCAAGGCGCGTACGCACTCACGCGCGCACGCGCGCGCGCATTCACGCACACGCACGCACACTTGCACATACACACACGCACACACAGGTACGCATTTATGCACACACACGCGCACGCCCACACACAAACACGCACGACGCATTTCTTAGCAGTGCGTGTCCTTGGGTGACAGGCTAGCAGTCGAACTATACTGCCTGTAGTCGTGGTGTTCGGTTTCTGTTATGTTTTATTTTTCGCCTTCAACGCATGCCTGATATAGTGCATTTCATGAGATTGCCCTGGAGGGTAATGAACTTAACTTGAAGAATGTGTTATATTTTCACGGATGAAGGCGACGAGACGATGAATAATGAACTGAAAAAAAAAATGTTTAATCGGCGAACTTGTGCCAGAACAAAAAAGGCAGAACACACCTCGAGAAAGCAGCAGGGAGCGTCGAAGGCAGCAGCAGCGATCGGCGGTGCGTCGGCGTGACAGCTGGACAGCGCGAGAGCGAATCAGTGAACGAATCGGCAATACTGCGCTCGACTCCTTACCTACTAAACTCGTCATCTCGAAGATTTGACCTAGAATGTTCGTTAGTGAGCTGGGGCGAGACTGATTAGGCAAGGTTATTTGGACACTTGGGTCAGCACTCGTGTCCTGAATGACTGAACACGAGTACCGGCTGAACACTTAACGTCACCACTCCTGTCCTCACTGATTTGACACAAGTACCGGCTGAACACTGACGTCAGCACGCGCGTCCTCACTAATTAGACACGAGTATCGGTTGAACACTGACGTCAGCACTCGCGCCCTCACTGATTGGACACGAGTACCCTCTGAACACTTACTTCAGCACTCGTGTCTCACTGATTGAACACAAGTATTGGCTGAAGAGTTAGGTCAGCACTTGCGTCCTCACTGATTGGACACGGGTGCCGGCTGAACACTTACGTCAGCAATCGTGTCCGCACTGATTGGACACGAGTACCGGCTGAGCACTCGTGTCCAATCTCTGCCCTGCGCTGGCCTTCGGTAGCCGACGTAACTGCAGCCCTTTCACACAACACTATTTGACTACGTTATGTCGTCTCTGCTCCAAATCTCACTTGAGTAGAATCGTGTTACTTTCGCGGGTCAGGTCACGTAATAAAGGTGAGTGGCGCTTATACTCCGCTTCACGCAACCTTAGTTTCACGTACCAGCGTAGCCAGCGTAGCAGCCGCTAGAAAAGTGAGCTCCGGACTTTGTTTTCCTGCGTAGAACGTGGGCTCGTACAGTGCAGACATTATTGAGGGCCACATGCTCGCGGTTGTTGCTTCGACTTCGCTCGCATCAACGTTGCTAGAATAGCTCAGGTCGGGAAACTAGCGTCCACGAGAGGCGAAACTTTCGAGTCCACTCAAACCCAGCCACTATGAGCAAGGTTTCATTACGCCGCCTCCCGGCCATTGAAAACACGCAAGGTGTTAAATTAGTTGGTTGGTTAGTTGGCGCGACATATTCCGTTTTGAGGCAAGGGGCTAACAAAACTTTCTTTGTCCGACCCAAATAAAATTTCTTGTTGTTGTTTTCTTCTTTTTCCACTTCTTTAGTGCGAACCTGGTACCTCGGGAGCTTAGCATATTGACGCCTGAAGTCTGTGTGATGTCCAATGTAATCCTGAAGTCCGGTAAACCTATATGCCCGATCTTCAGGTTGCCCTGGTAACGGCACTCTGAAGCCAGGGTGCAACGAGCGTTTGCTCCGCGGCACCTTCGCTTCAGGATGCGAGTGGCATTGCAGCGGACAAATTTCCTTTCAGGCATCTACAGTGTGGTCTTAATTTGGTCCCTGTAATTGCTCAAAAATCTTAGTTTTTTTTTTTTTTTTTTTTTTTCTACTTGGATAAATGAAGTTTTTTCATGCCTATCCCGAAAGAAACGGAGGGCAGACTTCGTCTGACATCCTTATATCAGTAATTTGAGGGTCTAAAATGATTTGTGGAATATGCTAGTTTTAGGAAAATGACGAATGTTTGGACGACTGAGGGCGCATCGAGAAGAAAATAACAGTATTTTGCGGGGGCAACAGTTTCGCTGGAATCGATTTTTTCCGCGATGGTAATAGTTGTGGGAGAAAGAAATGGCTTCTTTTTTAAACCTACGTTGTAGACAAAAGGACAAAATCTGAAAACTGTGGGCAATACGGATCGCAAACATCAACACGACCCGAAGTATAAACACTATACAGTTGACCTTCGCGTACGGTTACTCCCTCTGCGCTTCTAAGTGCGCGACGAAGTTTAGTTTACCCTATATCGCAGCCGTTTGTTTGGAGCGAGCCATTGAGGAGTGACTTAAACCAGCTTTGTGACCGTCAGCGAGGTTCTCAGCAACAGCCCATTCGTCACAAGAGATCAGTCAAAACAAACGCAAATCTTCTGTTCTCTGGGTCGTTTCTTTGCTTGTTCCCGTATTCTCTACCTTGCGAAACTCTAAAGCGCCTGCTTCGCCACCAAACACGAATGTCAACAATAAAAGTGCCATTGTCTTCCTGAGGAACCAACGGTGGTGCCCGACGGCTCATAATAGCCAATGAACCAAGGCCACGATTAATAACGTAGCACTCCTAAAGTTTAAAAAAAAAAACAAACGTTTTTTTTGTTTTTGTTTTTGTTTTTTTTGATGATGTTATATAGAATTTTCGAATCGAACAGATTGAATGAGAGCTATAAAAGTCGGAGAAAATAAATTAGGAAGTTTAACTTGCGCTTTTGTTTTTAATTTTAGGTGCACGGTACTGCCGGAAGACATAAACACGTAAACACGACACTATTCACCCCTTTTTTGCTTGGTAACAAACTCAGTGACGTCATCTATCGGGTAGTTCAGGCACACTTCCGGTGCGGGTATATTTTCTAATTTCTTACAAATCACTCTTTTATTATAAAATTATCTGTGGGAGTGACAGAAGGGACTATTTTCCGAAATTGGAGCGTAGATTTCATCTGGAAAATACAGCGAAAGCCGCCGTCTAGTTCCGAACCGGATGTGTTTGAGGGCGATTTGCACACTGGCACTACCACGTTTCAACTCACGCGAGAAAGAGCGAATAAAGAACTTTTTAGCGAGTTGTAGTAGTTGCGTTGACTGGTTTTATAGAAAAGGCGTTGATTGGACCATTAACTTTCTCTTTAGTCGTGAGATTAGACCATCGTTCTCGCTGCGGTGATGAAATACATAGAACCCCGTCGAGCTCGCTAGTCTAGTGTAGTGATCCAGAGACTGCGTCTTATTTCGTACAGCAGTTTCTGACTCAATATCTTGGGAAATATGTATCTGGTGAAGCTGGTGCAGGCAATTGTGTCTTCCGTTCGCGTTGAGGTGTTATGTTTCGATTCTCGGGGACGGGAGGGGATGCCGCGTCGCGCTGGAGTGTTTTGTTTGGTATTCGAGCTACGGAAGCGCAAACCTACTGCTCAAACACAAAGGGCATGATTGTCCCGGGACGTATTCTCGTCACGGGACATGCACGTAGTTGTTGGGGCTTCGATCTGCTCCCCGGAGACAGGCAAACTGTGCACACAATTTGTCTACTTATAGTGACAAATTAGACAAATTTGGGGTGGCACTGACCCAAGGTCTCAAGTTAAAGTCCAGAGAATGCTTTGCGTCCTATTTCCCGCAATTACCTCAGACAATCAACCACTTCCATCGACGGAGGGAGCTCGGCAAATGGCGACTTCAAAAGTACTCTTGAATCTAAAAATGAAATCTGCGACGTCACATGGGGCATGACGTGAGCATGTGAAACATCATGCTAAGTGTCGTTTCGCATATTTCATTTTTAGACCTAGACGTTTTTTTTTACCTCGTTATTCGGTAAGCTTGTTTCCGTAGATCGCAGTCATTAGCTGCTCGGGTGATTCCCAAGAACGTAAACGCACGAATATCCTTTGAAGTGTCCAAAGCCTTAATTCTACAGCGGAATACCCGAGCAGCTCGCTTTGAGCACGAGTCATGACGACGCAGCGGACACTCCAAGCCTTCAGGGGCAACTGCTGGTCATTCTGTATCGATTGGGTAGGCTTTTACTTCAATGCTAAATCAAACACAGATCTGTTGATGAACCAAGCACTGCTAGTTACGCTTCGCGCCGTCCGCGTATCGGTAGCACCAAGAGCTCCAGACGGCGCCATTTTTGAAGAGAGGGTTTTCACCTTCTGGGCGCACTTCGATCTTTCACCGTCCGAACCGCTAAAATTTACAGCAACGAAATCACTAGCAATGTGAATCAATGAAGACTGATGCCGCAGCACTCCACGAATATGCAGCGGATTGAAATTTCGGCACGGCTGACGTATCGGCACTGGGACCGTTGGGTCAAGCAGCCACAACGACTTCTCCGCATTCAACCAAACTACTGATAGACTGCATGCTATGAGATAGGTTCATCCGTAGAATTCAAGACGAAGTCCTACATCAGTGATTATTTGCGGAAAAGAATATTAACTTTCCAGGAGAGCTTTTAATCCAGCAACCAGCGTTGAAAGCGCTTCAAAACTTCAACGAAGAACCATGAACAAGACTGACTTACACCAAGTTAACGAAAAATTGCGAAGAAATGTCGAAATCCTGGCTGTGTGTCAACTCATCCCGGTTATTGATTTCATAGCCAAAACAGTTGCTCGAATTGCACATTCCGCAACGAGGATTATTTTTAGTACCAAAAGCGTGGGAACATCCAGAAAGCGCCCATCATTGTAGGAAAGCAGGACAAACACGTAAGATACCACAGCAGTATGAAATTCGCCTCCCAGGAGCGCAGAAAATTTTGTATAAAAAACACTCAACAAAGTGGCGCGGCTTAGATCGTACTTGAAATTTTGTGTGACCTTGAAGATGGAAGGAAAACCATTTTTAGGCTGATTCTGGTGAATCATCTGCACTGAGAAGAAAGAAAACTACTGCAGGTAGATTCCGTAACCCTCCTCAGCTCGTCGAGGATAGCGCCGCGTAAATAGAGAAAATAGACCCCTAGTTTCAGCGCAGGTGCGTATTCAATTCAAGGTCAAGGACGTTTTGCTACCATTCATGTCATGAAAAGGGTAGAATGCAAGCTCCTTAGCAGAGAGTAGTTTTAAACGCTGCGGATTTCTGTGTGTGGAATGAAGCAGCTCCACAACAAACTTTAACAGCATATATGGCGCCAGGGATCCAGAAGGGACTCGAACACATGATAAGCATCTCCACTCTTTGAACAGCAGCAGCAAGCTCCACCGAGAGTACCCGACTCAGAGTAGCATCGAGAAAACAGGACCAAGGGAAACTATTAATCTAGACTTCCCTGAACAATACAAAACGCGGATACAAGTATTTCTTCATTGTGGTAGCGTCCTACAGCAAGTGGCTTGAAGTATGGCAAATGACGGAACGTACAGTCTTTGTCATTAATATAACTGCGAGGTATTTTTGAAACCCTGGAAGTGCCACAGTAGGTAACGAAAGACAGTGAGACGTTTTTGTTTCCCAAAAGAGAAAGCAGTTCTTCCAAAAGAACGACCTGAAACATATCACAAGTGCACCGTATGACCCATCTACGAATGATCTACCAGAGAGGATATTGTACGAAACTAAGCAAGCGCTGATCAAGGATGGAACGGGGACGCCGAAATGCAGGCTCTCGCGATTCCCATTGAAGCAGCACACCACGATCAATAGAACAGCAAATCGTACCCCAGAAGACTATTGCACGGCCGGGAAATTTCATTTCCTATTACTTGCTTCGTAACAAGTAACCAGCAGTTTGGGGACCGTTCGCAATATTGGGAGGGTTCACGAGGCACCGCTTCTGATCAAACTCTCTTCAAAAATATTTCTGATACTTGCAATGGCCACAGAAGGGCTTGATCATTCATCATAGCTTGAGAAAAAATAACCGTGAAGTTTTGAAACTTCAGGGTTGTTATTTTTATCTCATCTGAAAAAAGTTAAATGGCAATAGCCGATCAGGCCCACTGATACCCTCAGCATCGTTTTTCATTCTGGTGCAACACGAGGCTTCAATTAGACATGCGGAGGTGTCCGTGGCACAGAAGCCACCAAGAACAGTGACCCCGGCGACTTATTCGTCACCCAAAACCCGAAGACACAGGCGTCCCTCTGATTGGTATAAATATCCACCTAAAGAAAGACGCCACGCGTTGTGTCGCCGGTTCCTGCCGAGGTGTCGTATTTCGGCTCGCACCTTGGAAGCTCGGGGTTTTGAATGGAGGTGACTCTCGGTTTGCGTACAGGTTTTCTGTTTCAGTGCGCCCTTCTAGTAAAAAAAAAAAAGAATTATCGTCGAGGAACTCGTAGTTGGTGCTACATTATTCTGCCCGGAGTCAGGCGCACGGCCACGCGTTATAAATACATTTGTAGTATAAAATATAAGTAAACACACGCGATTTAATGCACGGATTTCCTTCTGATCTACAAAAACGCTGGCTGTCAAGCTGATTTTTAAGTAAAACAATTTAAAAATGAAACTCATTCATTGCACAGCATGGCATCCTTTGGTATTACCTCCATACCTTTTTCCGATCGGGCTGATGACAGCCTCGTTTGAGTTTTCCGATAACACTCTATTCAAGGGTTTGCAGGCGTCGGAAAGTGCCTACACGCGTTCGAAAAATTAGGGCTCTGTATCACGGTATGTGTGTCAATCCGTCCCTTGTGAGCAGATGTACATATTTCAAATGTGCTAACGCCACTCTGAGGTATGTCATGGTGAGGATCGTCACTTCAACGCGAAAAGTAAATTCGCCGCTATGCCCACTCTCAATAAAAGGCAGTTAGTTACCTGTGGTAGCGATCCGATCACAATGCGCGAAGGGTCAGCTGATTATTTAGAAGTTTGATCTCTACTGATTCGTCAGTGGCATGGACAGCTTCAACAATTGGTGACCGCTAGGTGCTTACAGGCAAAACCTCAAGAGCAACTGAAAAATGTTGTTTTTTTTTTCCCAAAAAAAATGGGGGAGGGGGGACGAGTGAATTTAAGAAAAAGCGAAAGTATGCAGGCGAACTGCTTAGGAATCATCATAATCTAAACCCTGAAACACGGTGAAATACAATAATAGTTCATCCAGTTGTCTTATGTGTAGTAATGTGCACAGTCGAGTTCTCTTCCCATAGATTCCCGCAGTTACCCAATTTCGTCTAGCTTGGATGAGCCACGGATGATGTGTTTCTTTAGGAATGTGGGTTTGCAAGAATCTCTCAAGATTTACGTGAGCCGCTTAGATTTAATAGAATACTTTCAAAAATGCACTCATCATATACCTTGTCATCCGGAATAAAGGCAATCAAATTGTTCATTGTGTGGCCCATTGGTTTTGAAAAGACTGTCCAAACTAACGCACAAAACGTTATCTGCCTCGCACTCACCATTTTTTTCTCTCGGCAGTTTCATTTCTTGCAAAAGATGGCGTTCGGAAGGCAGCGCAAGTCCGGTGACGTTTATTATGAGCCTTTTTCAATGACAGACAACGTAAGTCACTAAGGTTAGCCCCTTGAGGAGTGCTCAAAAACCTTAGAAAGTGGCTGACACTTCATGTCCGCTCGCCAAACAAGTTGCGCGCGCGAAGGGAATCACGCTACGCGTTCTTCTGTGGATGCCCTTTAAAGCAAGCAAACAAACGTCGTCAGGGTTTAACTTCGTTGCACTATGTATTCCGCTAAAGATTTCGACCCTTTTAAGTCAATGAGGCCTTAGCCTCACGTGCAAGCTTTTGAAGACATTCATGTTCATGCATAAATGACAAAGCTGGGAAAATAAAACTTATATTTTGAATGGCAGACAAATTGTAATTTACTAATGCTGTTAATTTGGTCTTTTGTACTTGTAAAATGTGCAATGTATACATGTAGCCTAATTTTTGTCAGTGCCTTTTTTTTTTTCCTGAATCTGATATTTTCAACTTGCCTACGGTAGTTACGGCAAAATTTTACTTTTTGAATAGAGTTGGTTGTCAATCGTATTGTTGTCATCCTGAGTTGGCTTGCTTTTGGGGGTAATGCTCATGAAGCTGTCCATGAACACGTAAAAATACCATTCTTAATGAATTTTCGTGGAGAACGCAAACAAATTTTGATTTTGACACGGGATAAAGGGTTTACTTAAAGAACTTGGCAACAATGATGAAAATTGTCGCAAAAAATGCGTCCATGTGAGCAGACTTGCTGACCGAATAATAAACACCTCATGTGTTGCATTTCTCGCGCATTAAGTAAACAAAATATCTTACAATTTTTACATGGAATTTGGTTGCCACCTATATTGGCGAGGTCCATGTTACCATTCCATAGATCTTCGATCAGCCATAGACCTTCGATCAGCCATAGACCTTCGATCAGCCATAGACCTTCGATCAGACATAGACCTTCGTTCAGCCGAGCCGCTGTCCAAAGATACCCAGGGCTCTGACGTGGATGTCGATGCTGTGCGCCGTCTCTCCAAACTGCAGGGCAAGAAGGGCTTGACACTTTCTCCCTTCAGGTTGCTCTCACCAGAACGGCGGATCGTACGACTTTCCCTTGAGAGAGGAGGAGGACAGGGACAATTCGGACACAAGTTTAGACGGCAGTACGCGAAGTAACCCTGTCGCAGAACCTGTTTCAGAAGCTGCCGGTGCACATCAGGCTTATGTGACCAGGTCTGGGAGAATTGTGTGAAGGCCTGTCACACTAGGTTTTTAGGGTTGATGTGTGACTTAACCTTTAACAGAAGTTTTCAAGATGCTTTGAAGATCGTGCTTGTTGTCCGGATCGTTGGTTGACAGTTGATGTGTTGTCTAAACTTTACCTGATGTTTACATATTTTAAATTACTCTGTGATGTGTTATTTAAACCTTACTAGATACTTTGTACATATTGTAAATTACTCTGTGATGTGTTATTTAAACCTTACTAGATACTTTGTACATATTGTAAATTACTCTGTGATGTGTTATTTAAACCTTACCAGATGCTTTGTACATATTCTAAATTACCCTGTTTTTAAAAAAAAAAAGGGAGATGTCGTGATTGTTGAATGACCCACGTGCGACGCGGCTGGCGCGAGACACGTGGCCACGCGTTAAAATTAACGACAAGTTAAAGACTTTTTTTTTCTGTTTGAGAGCTTGGGTGGTTCATTTCACAGTTATTGCCGGCACCCAGACTTAGGAAATCTGACATTCATCTTCGTGACCACATCCAAACAGTAATAAAAGCGGATATTTTTTTTTTCGGGGGGGGGGGGGGGGGGGGGCTTTTTAATAGGCTGCGCAGAAATCACCCCGCACAAAAATACTATCCGGGTCACGCTGTTCCAATAACATATAACGACGCAGGCCGTTAGTGAAATGCCGTCTTCCGGGACTCACACACTACGCGCCACGAAAGAAAGACATATCACGGAAGCAAATGAAGAGGCTTCCGCAGAAATGGCGACCTAAGCTTCAGTTTATTTTGGAAGAGGGTAAAAAAAAAAGAAAATAAAAAAAAAAAAAAAAAAAAAACAGGCAGACTTGACAAGTCCTGCAAGAGAGATGCTTTTCTGGCTCAAAGAGCAAGATCCGCGTTGAAGGAGCGTTTTAAGACTCCCGATGACTGATTTACGGTAGACCCGGCGCAGCGTTTCAGCCTCAAGATTAGCATCGAGCGCGTGGTTTCAAGGTGAAAACAGAACATTCAGCACCCTGTGTGTTTATAATGGGGGGAAAGTGCGCTCTGGCGTTTGCCCCCGTATTCATACATTGCGAAAATGTATACCTGCGTCACCGCGCTATATTCATTCAAGTTGTCCTACAAGGTCTTGGTAATTCGCAGTGCTATACTCGATACGAAATTGCCTTTCTAATTAATTATGCTACATGCATCGCAAACGTTCTATTTTCACTTTATATATGACGTAGACAAGCTCCTAAATCTAACGCAGTATATGTCAGACTGAGGGTTCTTGTCGTTGACTAGCCACACCAAAAGGGTGTTTAAACCAAAATCAATGAACGTGTTTAAAACTTAATATTCACATAGAACTACAAATAAAAAACGCTACGTTGGTTTGGTTTTATTTAACGATTAGTTTTTTTGTATTAATTCCAGCACTCTGTGCTATGACGAAATGATAAATGTAACACAAATTGTACGCACCTCTCTTGAGCATCACTAAACGGGTAATATGGGCTATTTGGTTCGTAACTAAGTTATGAAATTAACGTTAAAAAACCGGAAGCGGAGGAGAAACTTAAGGCAACGCGCGCCCTGTTTATACCCCGTATTCCGCCCATGTTTTCCGCAATGTGTTTACGACCTGATTTTGACCTTAGTTAAAGGCCAACACGGCAAAAAAAAAAAAAAAAAGCACAAACCCTCCAGATATAGTAAACACTTCTCGTCCTTTCTTTCCAGTGTAATATCGCGAAAATCTCAGAGGTGACCTTTCACAACGCAGCGCGAAGCGCGACAACAAATTACAAACGCAATGGCTTCTCTGAATTTCAGTTACAGCAACTGCAAAAAAAAAAAAAAAAAGTTAGTTTTGTTTAAAAAAAAAAAAAATGAAGCTTCAGTAAAGAGAGTTCTTCATTCCGTGAACACAATTCTCCACAGCGTCGCGACGTAGTATTTTTCATTCGAGGACATTAGCTTTTTTTTTTGTCCCACTCCCTCGAACATTCGTGGTGGAAAACGTGTCTTGCGACTTCCGAGTCCCCAGTGTGCTTTGGCATAATTTTTCAGCTCTTTCCGGCGCTTCTTTCCAGTGGTACGTCCGTCTCGATAATCTGAAAAAGAAAAGAAAGAGAGAGAGAGAAAAGGCGTCGCTTTACTCAATTTTAACGCGTGGCCTGAAGGCAGAAGTGTTGGGGAAAAGCAATCATCGCCCCTTCGCGAAATTTCTCCACGGTGTTGCGGGAGTCGACGCATGAACGCGTGTGAGCGGCTTGAGTAGATTCTTAAGTTGTACGCGTGCTCATGAAAGTGGAGTGTTTCGGGAGAGCTGCGCTTTCGTGTCTGTGTCGTTGATAGCGCTGTATTTAACGTGTGAGATGGAAAATTGTCAGCAAAATCGTTCGGGGCCGCCGTTTAGGGATTGTTTTTTTCGGAAGTGCAGATCGACACAACTACCAGCTTTTCCACCGCGGCAAACAAGTGTGACGCGCGCCTGCATAAAATTCTTTATGCATCGTGAAACTGCGTATACCAATCCTCAAAAAAGACTCGCTGAAGCACGGCTAGCGTGTTTTCCGTTGTCAATAAAAAGACACGCAGAGGCGTTTCCGAGGTTCATCCACACACGATCACAATTGATATCTTGGGGGTTGTTTTTCAGGTACGCTTCCAGTATCCTTTGTTTCACGTAAAAGAGACACTGAGTTAAATTTTTTGTTTGCATTTAGGAATCAAATATCTAAATCTTCGCAGCAACCAAATGTATTTTATTATTTTTTTTTTAGAGCGGACATGTATGGTGACGTAGTGGGCGTCAGTTTTCTTGTTATCGCTGTGTGGGCAGTTAAGACTTGATAGGAACGACGTGAAGTTCATTTCAGAAAGCAGATGTGAGCTGGCCGCGCAAACTTTGGTAACCTCATTCTAACTATTGCCCTACCCTATATGGGCATCATATGAACTCTACGTCTTTACCCGGACGAAGTCACGAATTTTCTTTCATGTCTTTTAACTATTACAGCCAGTGAACCTTTATAACCACACAAACGACCCCGGTTAATACTGTAGAAAAACTTGTAAATAGGCTAGTTGGTGAACATTAGGGAGCACGGTGTCAGATGCAAAAAACAACGGACACAAGGAAGGAGGAACACACACACACAGGCGTATGTGGCTTTTTCCTGGTTTTTTTTGTTTTTTTTTTTGCGTCTCTTTATGTTTTTTAACGCTCACCAACAGATGCGCCTGTGTATGTGTGTCTTCTTCCTTGTGTCTGTTTTCTTTTTTTTTTTCTTCTTTTTTTTTTTTTTCTTGAGCCCCTCTACGCACATCCGCGTTTGAACGCGTTTCAGTGCGGAGCGGGGTCCTTTAGGCCAGAAGCGGTTGCTTGCGGTACGACGCGCGCCATCGCGAAACGCCTCGCAGTGCGCCGCAGGGGAGTAGAGACCGGCTCAACTTTGGATGCGGCAGTAGCCGTAGTGAGCGTTGCAGAAGACCAATCAGAAGCCGAGAAAGAAGAGGAGGGTCACGTGTTCGCTCGCGCCACTCGGCGAGGCGTATCCGGGTCTCCACTCGCGGAACTTGGTTTTACAGCGAAGCTGTATATGACTCGTTGGTATAAGTTTTTTCGTCTCCGTCGACATAAAACTCACTCGCGCGACTTATCACCGTTCGCGCACGCCTTAACCCTTATCACGTGGTTTTGACACTGTTTCAATAAGAAAACCACAAAGTCAAAACCACGTGATAGATGATAAGCACATAGTGCTCCCCGCATGCGTTTCGCGGTAAAGATTCTGGTTGCATAAGCTGCCGCCGCAACAGCAGAGTACGAAGTGTGGAGTGACGTCACTAGCCCCGCTAACAATGCGAAGCACGTAGCTCTCTCCGCACGCGTTTCTCGGTAAAGATTGCGGTTACGCAAGCTGCCGTGGAAACGGGAGCGTACGAAAGTCTTTCAGATATATCAAAAAAGTATTGGTACAGTGCATTTTCTTTTCTTTCGTCAATCAATTAGTATAGACCCTTTTTGCTGTTTCCAAACTTGAAATGCCGCTTGCGTCCCAAACGACTTCCGGTCGCATCGTCTTTGCAAGCCTGTTGAGCTTGTTTATGTCACCAGTGCTAGAAAGCATAAATGTTACGCGGACAACAAAGTTGGAGGTTTAACGAGGGCCTTCGGCTGTACAATATTACATCTTGGAGGAGGCAAGTTGGTTTACAAGAATACTCGAAACATTTTAACAAAGCTCGCACTCCTTCGTTCTTTTGGCGTTCTTCTGTTAAATTGGTGGTTAAACGTTTCATCTACATTTCAAGCACCGGTGCTAAGGTCGCCTCTGTTCATTTTTTTTATAAACCGGAAGTTCTCTGGGACGTCAACGACTAGAGCACCACCTGGTGGCGTTTGTCAAAAAAGGGTGCAAAAAGTATATAATGCAGTGGGCAATCGTTGCAGGTGATACCACAGTTTCGCTGTCCAACCACCTTTACAGTGTGGATTGGAACCTTATTTTGTTTCGTTTTCGGGAGGGTTGCGAATTGGTGAGCCGCTAGCAACGAGTCGACAGCTTGACTGCTGTCGACTGCGTGGGAACGCAACTGTGTGTACAAGCGCAGTCGTTCTTCGCAACAGTACGCGTCCGCTTGCCGTTAGGGAACGCACCGCCGCACCGCGCTCAAACGTATATGTGCGTATGTGCCTTTATATCGTGCTTCCTGGTTATAAATACCCTTAGCGAAAGAAAAAAAAAGATACGTAATTCAATTTTGAGGTGAACCGACGTACTGAACGTTTCGGATCATTGCCACTTCCGTAGGTTGATTTAGTTATCCTAATATTATTGTTGAATCCATTATGCACTCCACGACCACCGCGCAAGAAAAATAGATTTACATTTGAATTTACCGGATTATGTTCTATCTAAATTGAATCAATACAGCGCTTTTTTAAAATTATTGTCCTTGCTCTCAAATACAAACTTAATATTACATTTGCAAGTTATGATTTATTTATTATTACTTTATTTTTTTATTTTTTTTGCTAAGAGGAACGAACACTCCAATAACCGCAGGATATTTTAGCCCTTTGCGATGTAATACGTTTTGGGCTTCTTTGGCGGCCGTCAATACGTCCTACTCCGAGTTAGCTGCAGTGGGTCAGGGTCACACGCCCGTCAGCTCCCGCATAATCCAGGAGCCTGCGTTCTTTCTTTCTTTAACATGGACTGCAGCAGACGCTACGAGCGGGCGCGCCTATGAGTACTATCTGCTTGGCTTGTATCCTTTGCCGTAGTCCATATTAAGGCGAGGTGCAGACAGTGGTAGTATCTCCACAAACAGCAAGAACACTCCGGCCGACCTCTTCGTCCGATAAGAACTGCCGAATGAAAATCTCTTCGTCGAGGCCAGAGTTGTCCCACATTCTGGGTACGACGGCTAGATCCTGGATCGATACACTATTTCCACACTGGAACCACGTTTGGTGACAAAAACACCTGGACAATTATATTTTTTTTGTCGTGATATGGTGCCTTTACATGGCTACACGTAAACGTAATAGAAATAACAGCAAACATGCAGGCGAGGTGGTAACCCTTCAGTATTGCGAAAACACAGACCCAGAAAACAAAAACAACAACAACAAAAAAAAGGCAAGACACACGGATTTCCTTTGTTTATTTTACCGCCTTCCTATTCCGTTGCGGAATTTCTCAACGCAGGAAATAGATTTTCCTTGAGTGTTTTAGAATGTGTATTGGTGTCCTGTAGTTTCTCCCACAGATTCTCTCAGCTTCTTTGACGGGCTGTGATCAGGACTTCATGTTATGCAGTGTGTCTCAACTAACTCGCACCAAACTAGATTTAAGAAAAGAGAAACAAAGCGTCCTGCGGGAGTGAAACTAACTGCATGTTGTTAGCAAGCGTCTCACAAAAGTGCACAATTTTTTTTTAGTACGCCTAGTTATTTAAATCAGGGTGTCGAACCGGAACCGAACCGAACCGAAAACCGGAACCGAACCGGTATTTTTTCCGGAACTGAACCCGAACCCGAACCGTTATATTGTTATCGCGATGAACCCGAACCGGAACTGAACCGGAAAAAAAATAACGGTTACCGGCTCATGTCAAAACGGTTCGGCCACGCGCTGTTGACAATGAATGTGCTATCAATGCCATTTGTTTTTAAGTGCCGTCAACTGACACACACCTTGCCTACATATTTTTCTTCTCCACTCAGTCTTAGGAATATAAACGCTGCATCCATGAATCTTGACATAGGAACCAGTATTGCGCTGGTCGCGGCTTGCACGGAAGAAAAAGAATTGGAAGGCTGTGCAAAAAAAAAAAAAAAAAAAAAAAATCGCGTCACGGGATTTTATTTTTTTACAATCTCGTAAATCCTAAATGCTGTTGTGTGCTCATTTCATAACACGTTTCTAGAACGCGCGAGTTCTTGAAGCTTGCTTCCATCGGAATGAGAAAAGAAAAGGCTGTGGAGTTCGATAATAATGCATCCGGTTTCGTATAGGCACTTAGAAGCTAACATATTTGTGAAACAGCGAACTCTTCTATTTTAATATTTATCCTATTACGTCCTTCTGGCGTTGCGTTCGGTGAAGTGTTTTTCATATTCCGTATCTTGTTTAATGAAAACTTCTTTAAGGGTATAATTTGAGTTACCGAAGGCTAGTTCAAATAAAGAAAGCTGTATTTTCTCCCCACTGTTCCTTCAATTGCTTACACGCCGAGGTGGCGGGATAGTTAGCGAGTTCTACTTGTAAGTGGGTTTGTAAGGAGGTCGCGGATTTTACGGCTACTGCGTCGGACCCAATTAGATGAAGTCCGAATGCGTAAACGTCGGTGAGGTAACCTTTGAGTGCACATAAAGAAACCATTCCTGGTAGAAATCCCTGAGCCTTACACTACGATGTATCCCGTTTCGTATGTGCTGATTTCAGATGTTTTATTTGTAATTTATTTTGATGTTGCAATTTGTCATTTATAATTTCCGAACCGGTTCGCGAACCGGTTCAGCGCCCCGAACCGGTTCGCGAACCGGTTCGCGGATCGAATTAATCGAACCGGAACTGAACCGGAACAAAATAAATTTACCTGAACCTGAACCGTAACCGAACCCGCATTTTTTTCGGTTCGACACACTGATTTAAATAATTAAAATAATTAGCTAACTCCTTTCATTTTCGTTTAACCGCCGAGGTGTGAATTGGGAAGTTTTCAATTCACACCCCAGCCCTTAAACGAATACTTAAAAAGTTAGCTAATTGTTCTTAATTACCTAAATAACTAGACGCGCTAAAAAAGCAACTTCGTACACTGTTGTGTTAGGCTTGCTAATAACATACAGTTAGCTTCACTTCGACAAAATTACGCTTTTTTTTTTCGTGCAAGTTATTTGGTATAGGGGGCTTGCTGGAGCGATACTAATGGCGCCGCGGCGTGGCGCAAACTCGCCCTAATTCGGCGTTTGCTTGTCCCGTCGTGCTGCCACTTCCAATGGCGAGCAGCGCGTTGCGATATTATTGCCGCTTTCTGTTTCACACACACACACTGCTTGAGCTGAGACAAGTGCTCTCGCAAAGTCGGAGTTACCGGATGCTGGAAGCATGCTGCGGATGTTTAATTCATGCGAACGAGATCTATCACAAGACAGCCGGACGGCAATAGTAGGTCAAGCCGTTCAAAAAATACAAAGCAGGGCGTGAATATGACCATCGCTCATCTGTTCCCAGGTGTTCCGAGCGGGTAGAATAACAAAAGTAAAATACTTTTACTACAAACCGCGACCTTGTTCTGTTCGCGCACATTGTGTTCGCGCCGTCAAAGGGTGGAATCGTAATTCACGTACGTGCGTTAGTAACCTAGCCATACTTCTGAGTAAAACGAGTGATCGCCGATCAACTCACAACATAGCCTCCTGTTTCAACTTTTTTTTTGTGACCCCAGAATGATTATTTTGAACACAGTTGCGAGTGACTACAAACACGTTTTCTTGGGTGACTTTGGGTGGTCGATCGTTTGCGCAATGAGCGCCAACGATCGACAAAAGCTCAGATCATTTGGCTGTGAAAGCTTGCTCATAGATTTTACCAGCACGAAAGCCAATGTATATCTTTTTCCGCAATCATTCCCGCTCGCTTTCTTATCGCGCCGATAGATCAATCACATATTAAAAATACCCATAACAAATATGTATGTTTAATATGGCAAACTACACCACAAAACGTTGGCTTTCAGGAGACCTTTTTCGAAAGTCGTGTGCCGATTCGTAGAAGGTCTTAGCATGCTGGACAATGGCGGAATAGTAAAATCTTAATCTTTTAGCGAGGGATAATTGAAGTTAATTCACAAATCTAGAGAACCATTGGCTTAGATTTTATTTGAAATGCCCGTGATATACCGGTATTACTAAAACGTCCTACTCTCGTGAAACCGCCCGACTGCCCCTCAGCTACCCTTGTACCAGGTCGAAGTGCACTCGGGCAAATCTTTTGATGTCAGATGGTCCTGGGGATATGCTTCAATTTCGCGAGAGCTATCGGTTTGCCTTTAACATTAGTTTTATCCATCTATTTATCTCTGAGATTCATCAATTGAAAGTGCGCATGTTAGTATTTTTTTCCTGTCGTCCTAATATGTTTCAAACTAATAATTAATTAAACGGGTAGCCCGTCTAACTACTTAAGCTCACGCTATATTTTTTGTGTACTTTCTCTTTTTTTCTTTTTTTTTTTTTAGCTAAGCAAGTGTGGATAGGAAAGTAGTATTTCTCCGCGCACAGAAAATGCAGAAGCCTACTGCTCTGAAGGAAAATTTGTTTGAGCGTTTGTTATTCGTCGCGCGCGCCAAGGGACCCAAATACACCATTGGCCGCTGTTTACAGATCCGAAGAACTCTCTTCTTTGAACCCAGATAGGAGAATATTTTTATTCCACTATTTCCTTTTTCCCTCGGCTGGATTGCCGGAAAAAAGCTCGTAAAAGGATCTCTGACGCCAAGCCTTTAAGACTGAACTCCCTCAGAGTAGAAGGTATATTGACGCGAAGATAAGCTCTACGTACGTTCGTCCCAAGCATACGAGACCCTTCCGCTATGACGGGCTACCGAAAAGAGCATGAGGTTCAGAGATCCCTGACCAGCGCATGCGCATTCATGGACCACTGGCGTATTTGATGATATACTTGTATTCACGGTCTAGGCTTTTCTGCTCAAATGGTCTCTCACCGGACGCTGAATGTGGCCGAACAAAGCCGTACTGGGTAGACGTATGAAATGTAAACACGTCATGAATAGAAAACCCGCACAGATGTGCTTTTTTTTTTTTTTTTTCCGACAGCGACTCAGCTACATACAGCACTTGTATGGACAGCAGATTTTAATTTGGTCCGCCTTTTTGCTAGAAAGGAGAGTATACGCTGGGGATGATGGTTCTGCAGAGATATGATTCAACGCACGGGACTTAAAAGCGGGGTGTAAAAAAAAAAAAGGAAATAATTTTGCAGTCTGTTTCGTACTTTTTTACAATTTCGTGGTGTTTAATTGTATCTAAATTCGTCTCGCTCGAAAATAGCAAAAAAAAAATATCTCTCTTCCTTCAAGAGTTAACGTACTAAATTTATTTATTTGATTGGCATATAGGTCGGAGACCTTCTTTTACGTAAAAATAATTTAGCTGGATTCGAAAATATTAAAAAGAATAAAGTAGTGAAGGTCCATTTCTGGTTTCTTGTGTATTTCAGACGAGCTATTATCACTATTATTTTTATAGTCCAGCTTATATAACCAAGCGCTCATTTCCTCACATGAAACATATTTATTCTTTTTCCCTAAATATTCGATTGCTTTGAACATATGCGAGTCCCTAAGTTTCCTTGTTTCGTCACTCGCTACTACCTACTGATGGCGACCAACAAAAGAAAATCATTATTTTTTACGTGAGACGCGGCATCCTTAGAAACATTTTACTCCAAATAATGCACAAACAAAAAAAAAGAAAACTTTGTAACTTGATACACCTGACTTGACTTATTGTATATTTTATTGTACAATTGATACTCCTGACTTGTAAAATTATATTGTATATATTGTTACGAAAATGTGCGGCCGGCAGCGAATGATAATGACGCGTCCACTCAATGAGATAGAAAGGATTTTATGGAAGCCGGGCCGTGCGCGCGGAGCCTGGCGCGAGATGGTCAGGCACGCCACTGCCCCAGCGTCGTCGTCGTCTTCGTCACAATATTGATACACCTGACCTGACTTATGCTCATTGGGCCCAAGTACGTGAAGTTCATAGCTGCTAAAAAAATTTCGAGCAATGCGATCTACAGTGTAAGGTTACTACTGTTACAGGGGCACTTCAAAAGGCATTTAGCCAAATGCCGTTCGAACGATCAACAAATCAGCTCGCGATCCCGGCTCTGAGGTGCGTTTCACGCAAACGTGCGCTGATTTCGCTGATTCTTTAGCCGCCTTCGGTCTTATTGCCGTTTGGAATGCTCGTGCGGCAGGGCTATCAGGATCAGCGTTTCAGTGAGTGCGCATAGATTGGTCAGGGATCTTTCAACCTTAAACGTTTTACGGTGCCACTTATTCCGGAAGGGCCTTATGTGCCTTGGACGAAACTAGTACTTATCTTGGTCGTAAGTACATTCGACTCAAAAGGAACCCAGTCTTAAAGGCTTGGCTTCAGAGCTCCTTTTACGGGCGCCTTCCCGAAACAACAAATAGGACGAGAAAAATATAAAGAAGGAGACCTGTTTCTTCGCTCTGCAGGCAGAATTTGTCCCGTGCCATACCTAGCTCAACGCCTTTAGCGTGCCTCACACTGTAGGACACGTAAAAGAAGCCGTTATTAGTGGGAATTAAACTCAGCATGCCACTGACTAGATTTGAATACGTCGTGAAGAAGACCACACGTTACCGTGCCGCGTATTTATACTTCGTATGCCTCATGGCAATCATTCCAAGTAGTTTTTTTTTTTTTTTTTGCACACGGCATAGCGTACGAAACACGAACATTCCGCTGAATCGTAGTTTTGACGTAGTCAAATGTATTCGAATGCCAGTGGGTAAATGGGCCACTGGAGTGGTAATATAAAGTCCTTGCGGGGACACTAGAGTAAACCCGTGGGCATTTAAGCGTCAGATAAAAAAATGTCTCAATGTTGCTGGGCTGGTGGACCTCGCAAAGCGGGGACAACTCTGTCGTCTGCTTGCAGAGCCGCCATTCTGCTTCCCACTTATATATGTAGCCGTTTATGAGCTGGTTACGCCGTTATTGTTATTGGCATCGTCACTCGTGAAATGACCTGGGGTAACTTCAAGAACACGTAACATCTTCCGTTCCGTGAAATATGAGTTTGTCTTTTGGCGCCCTTTAGGGGGCAGGAGTTAAAGTGATGGCCGCGGACAGGGAAAGGTGGCACTTACCTTAGCAAAAAATGTCGCCACTCTAGCAAGGCGCGGCCAGCAAGCAACGCTGAAGAACTTTTCACACAACATGTTTTTTTTTTTTTTTTTTTGCTTTTTCGTCGCTTAGGAGCTACTCAAAGTAGAAACAATAGACCAATCTCACCGACCAGTTTGACTGCACCACCGCTGCTGCCATGTTTCGAGGGAACTTTAGTCTTGCTGCGCGTGCCCGAACCTCGCTGGAACTCATCCCTGCAGAGCACGAGACGGCACGAGCCGTCTCGGGCACTGCCGGCTGCCTCTTGTGAACTAAAGTTATGGCAGCTTCACGAAAGCGCCTATAGCTTGGTGAGACCGGTCTATTCTAAATGGAGACGAGCAATGATCTTTTTATTTTCTGTTGTTTTAAAGAAACTGAATGATAGGGCGGGCGAAGCGTTGAGTCAACGAATCACTTCATTTGAATTCGGAGAACCCAACAAAGCAGCTCTTAGAGGTCGGGCGGTCGGACGTCGCAGTCGGAGTTATTTGCTCCTCTTTGTTCGTCGAACCACCGAAGCGGGCGGCTTTCTGACGTGCCCACTTTCTTAAAACGTGTACAGGCTGCAAACGTCGCGCTAAGCGGCACTGCCACTTACAGCAGAGACACTTTGAAACTTTCTGAGGGTAAGACACTAACTAAACAAACGAAATAAAGTTTGTGCAGAAGTGTAGAACTACTCTTTGCTCGATATCCGCGTGCTTAAGAAAGACTAGGTTTAGTTCCCGCGCGGTTCAGGATCACTGTCCATGTGATTGACACTTTGTATAAGCTGAAAACAATCGATGCGTATGAATCAAGTTTGCCACAGTATAGTCGACACCCTCAGGGTGCTGAAGTTCTCTTCCGACATCTCACTTGCAACATAGGTATTTTGTTTCTTCGCGGGCACTGAACTTGGTATTGTCCACCAAGACAAAAGGAGGTCAGAGGAGATGAGAAAGTGAATGGCAGACAGGCGTCCCGCACCCCGTGCTTCCCTGGTGCATTACCTTGATGAGGGCGTCTTGGTATTGCCGATCGGAGAGCTTGTAACGGGAGGGCAGCCGGATATTCGCCCGCTTGAGTACCAGCTCCAATTCGTCCACGTCAAAAATGGGTAGCGGATCAATGCGATGTCTGAATATGAGTTGTCCGAGGTACTCGATGTAATGCGTTCTGTAGGAAAAGAAAAAGAAAAGAAAAAGATAACTCGCACGATGCCCGCCATGATCGTGGGCCGTTTCCTCATTTCCGTCAGCGCTGCCATTGCGAGTTTGCATGGACTTGGCGGAATGTCTCCCCTGGCGTTCCATGACGGATCAAAGACGCGGACGCTCCTGTCTTTCTCAGCACGCATTAGGACTTTCTGCCTACCATACACTTCCTTACCAAGCTGTTGTTTCGTTTTTGCCCGCGTGTCAATGCGTTGTCCTCTTTAAAGCAATTTCGTAGAAATAAAACAGGGAAAGCTAGGTCGGGCGAGCTGGTAATGTTCCTTCAGTATGAAATTCTGAGATAGAGGAAGAACCTAGTCCAATTTGTTGGCTCCTCGATATCAGGTAGGTTTACGATGACGCCGTTTCACTTTTACCTCCCTTGAAAATAATGTATGCTGTTAGAATGACGTGCACGGTCGGTTCATTATTTCACCGACTTCTCTTGTTTGGCGCGACCTCGTTAGGACTGGAGTGAAAGTTGTACGTGCATTTGAGACTGTTTGCGAGTAGGATCGTGTGTCAAAAAGTAACTCCTTTTTACTCGCGTAATTGCCAGTGCACTTTATTCTTCTTCTTGCTTTTCTGTGTCGCTGTCTGGAAACGCTTCGCGTTATCGCCTTTCAGTCACCCAAATACTAAGTAAATTACTTAGCTGCCGCCTTAACACAGCATAGCTGGAAGTATGCTATATTCACACGGGCAGTCTAAACAAGTATGTGTAACAAAAAATGCACTGTTTTAATAAAAGGCTCTTAGCCGGAGACGTCTGCGCTTTGGGGTGGATGACTTGGGCTTTGTACGCTTTTCAAAGCAGCTAAATCGCGCGTGTTGAGTAGTGGACTATAAAGCTGCTGGGCTGCGTGGGTGTCGAAATATTGAACCTATCTAGTCACGACTTCATCCCAGTATAGGCGCCGTCAATCGCGAAAAACTATGAAACTGACTAGTAATAGCATAGAAAAATCCTCGTGTTAACTCTCAAAGGGTCATTAACTCGAGCTGAAGGCACAGTAATTTATAAACTCTAACCTCTATATGACAACAACTTGGATGGTGTGAAGTGATCGTAGATAAAGATAGGTGCCAGCAGGCGCTCGGTCAAAGCACGCACTGTTATGCCGGGCAGTCACAACACACATAACAAACTCTTTAAAAACCATTCAGCCCTCTAATGTAGGCCTGAACACGCGTGGTGGGAATGCGATGTTCTACATGCGCATGTTCGTAGCATTGGAAATCTAGAAAAGAATGCGTCCCAAAAAACAATGACCGCATCTCCACGTGGTGAATGATGTTGATTGGGGCGAAGCTCTGATGGTGCTGTCTGCGTAGACGCTGAGCCGCAGCATGCCGAGCTTTTCGTTAGTTTTCATCCATGTCAGAAAGAGAATGTGTGGTATGGAACGTGGTTATACACGCATTTGAGCATTTGACCGCAGCGCCCTCTCGTCTATAAACGTTGAGCCAATGCATGCAAAGTTTAACGCGATTATATACGCATTTGACCGCAGCGCCCTCTCCTGTATAGACGTTGAGCGGCTACATGCAACGTTCATCCATGACATCCCCAGCTCTTGAGTTACTACCACATTTTAGAGCCCCCTACTCGTCCCGCAGTCGTGGTCGACTGGTTAAGGCGATGGTCTAGAAATCCATCGGGGTCTCCTCGCACAGGTTCGAATCATGTCGACTGCGCGAACACTTTTTTTCTTTTTTCAAGAAGACAGATGGGATGGCAATCGATGTGAGCACGGACGCCGCGGACGGACAAGGCTAGAAACCTAAGGAGCTTCGCCCCTAAAACCGACACTGAAAATGGCATCGGCTAGATTCCCTTTGTTTGAACAATGGATACTTATTCTTCTAACTTGAACAAGGCATCTGTCAAAGTACCCTACTGAAAGAAGAAAAAAAGACATAGCCTCCATAGGACTCATATCCCATGATACCATAGGAAACAGCGATATGACAGATTATATATATTTTTCTCAACGAAGAACACACAGGTCATGAATAGATGGATGCTAATGGCTGTACCATTTGTAACGGGCGGTAGCTTGCGCCACCAAGACTAAGTCTAAAATTGGTAGACAGCCATGATATTTTATCACGGTTGTCTACCATAGTTTCCCTCTCCCGTGAAGCATAAATGGTATTTATGTCTTCCACCTGCTTTTAATAATTTTACAATTAGCGGTATGTTTTATTAAATAGATGTGGTGCACAGCACCGACAGTATTTTGTGCGCAATATGTTTATAATGCGTGTATAAGAAAGTGGAGATTGTCTCGAACCATCTGAAATTGTGAATTCCGCTAATAAAACAACCTTATTTTCTGGTTTTTCTTTATATGGGTCCTTCGTATGGTATTACCGGATATGGGTCAAATGGGTGCATATGTTTTTTTGTTTGTCTTTATAGTAGGATAAGCTTCGTTACGGCTGTCTTTAAGTAGTTTCCTTTGCAGATTACAACAGAGCACAGCCAAAATCAAATTTGGGGGTTTTACGTGCCAAACCAACGGCGGGCATCTGGCACGCCCTAGCGGAGGACTGAGGATTAATTTCGACCACCTGGGGATCTTTTGACGTGCAACCGAAAGCTCGGTTACACGGCGTCTTCTCCGCAATAAGCCTCCGTCAGATTGCGGGTACCTCACCCCGGCCGGGATTCGAACCCGCCACATTGGGATCCGTAGGCCGACGCTCTCGCCTCGGAGCCACCGAGGTGGCTAGAGCACAGCCGCCGCAAAACCTCAATAAACATCCGCCAGCACTTTGTTTTTCACTTCACAATCCGAAAGGCCGCTTACATCGATCTGCTCAAATGAAGTCTGTTTTAGATAAGCTTTGAAACGTTTGAAAGCTACTCTGACAATGATACGTGACCGACATGTGCCCTCGTGTCATGCATAGCGCATTTCACCGAATGGAAGTTCAGTTTTCTTTTTGATTAAAATTACTCTTCTAAGCCATTCGTGCCAATGTGATTCCCGTAATCATCGATCACAGCGGAGACGGAAAACCAAAGTGAAAAACGTCGGCATATTTTGTTTATACGGCGTGCAAGTTCCTTGCGCACCTCATGCGTTAGTTTACCCCCCCCCCCCCCCCCCCCCCCCCCGCCCCAAACACACCCACGAGCTTTCGTTCTCCCTGGACCTCAGCTACGGTGTTAAGGCCCGTTCACACTCTTGCAACCGAGTACGACCGAGAGAGACCAGACCGGTTTTAAGCCTCTTGTGATGTCTTAGGACCAGCTCCGCAGCGGCGCATCTGGTTCTAAGACGTCGCAAGAGGCTTAAAAACCGGTCTGGTCTCTCTCGGTCCTACTCGGTCGCAAGAGTGTGAACGGGCCTTTAAGCGCAGTTCACACATATGCAACCGAGTAAGACCGAAGGAGACCAGACCGGTTTTTAAGCCTCTTGCGACGTCTTAGGACCGGATGCGCTGCAGCGGAGCTGGTCCTAAGACATCACAAGAGGCTCAAAGACCGGTCTGGTCTCCTTCGGTCTTACTCGGTTGCATATGTGTGAACTGCGCTTAAAGGCCCGTTCACACTCTTGCAACCGAGTAGGACCGAGAGAGACCAGACCGGTTTTTAAGCCTCTTGCGACGTCTTAGAACCAGCTCCGCAGCGGCGCATCTGGTTCTAAGACGTCGCAAGAGGCTTAAAAACCGGTCTGGTCTCTCTCGGTCCTACTCGGTCGCAAGAGT
Organism: Ixodes scapularis; assembly: GCF_016920785.2. Classification (NCBI taxonomy): domain Eukaryota; kingdom Metazoa; phylum Arthropoda; class Arachnida; order Ixodida; family Ixodidae; genus Ixodes; species Ixodes scapularis. The sequence goes on from NW_024609884.1 coordinate 47,811,906, forward strand.
GTGAACGGGCCTTTAAGCGCAGTTCACACATATGCAACCGAGTAAGACCGAAGGAGACCAGACCGGTTTTTAAGCCTCTTGCGACGTCTTAGGACCGGATGCGCTGCAGCGGAGCTGGTCCTAAGACATCACAAGAGGCTCAAAAACCGGTCTGGTCTCTCTCCGTCTTACTCGGTTGCAAGAGTGTGAACGGGCCTTTAAGCGCAGTTCACACATATGCAACCGAGTAAAACCGAGGGAAACCAGACCGGTTTTTAAGCCTCCTGCGACGTCTTAGGACCGGATGCGCTGCAGCGGAGCTGGTCCTAAGACGTCGCAAGAGGCTTAAAAACCAGTCTAGTCTCTCTCGGTCTAACTCGGTTGCATATGTTTGAACGGCGCTTAAGATGTGCACAGCGACCTCAACCAACGACGGTGCGCGCTTGGCTGCCTCGTCATCGTGCGTTCCCTGCGCCTTCTCCACGTTGCCCCTTGGTTGGCGCGCTCCTCCTTGCGTTCCCATGCGCTGAAGACGCATTTTGGAATACTTGCTCGCCGTATGAGTACGAGTTCGAATCCTTCGTTTTCTAATACTCGATGTAAGCGTTCGCGCGCGTCGAAACCTATTTTAGAGTGACATCGTTCTTGGTAGATCGGATATGATCTACTAAAGCTTTCTATTAATAACCATTATATTGCACGCAATCAAATGAGAAGACTCGCCTGCACAGCCCGGCCATGCCGGCTTCGACACATTTCCCACAAATATCGTCTTTGAGGCCCTCTGACGTCTCCTTCTGTTCGGGGACCTGACACTTGGAAGTCTTTTCCCAGTGCGCCGGCGGGTCTTTGTTGAAGGCCACAGCTTTCTCCTGGGGTACGTAATATATAATACGGTGTAACACACACACAAAAAAAGATTGTTTTGCGCAAAAGAAGCGGCACCATAAAGAAAGAGTCGTATAAGTATAAAAATAATTAGACAGTCACCCTAGCTGAATTGTATGCATATATCATCTGGAACAAGCAAAAACGCTAACGTACTCGCACACTAAAAAGAAGAGCACGATTATTTACGATGATATTGACCTAAATATCCTCGGTAATTTACGTTAAAAAAAGCAAATTAATTTAGGAGTTCTGCAGAATTCACCCGAGAGAAATGTCGGAAGGCAGAAAAATCCCTGAAAACCGAACATACATTAGCTTCGTCCGATTTAACAGCAGCTATTGCACCGGTTAAAAAAAAAGTGCACGGTGGTGTACTTCCGATCGTATCCCTCAATACGCATACCGGGAGTACACTGCCCTACACTTTTTTGTGTCGGTGCAGGAAGTGCAGGTAATTCGAACGAAGCTAATAGGGAATTGTAGTAGATCGTTTTTCTCCTCCGCTACGGTATCCCCGAAGAAAACGCCGCAGCTGCGCATGCGCGCCGCCAGCCTTGTTTGCATAGTTCAAGGTCTTGTGGCGGATTACGGAGCGCTATCCGGGTGCTTAGCGGGCTGCGGGAACGGTCTACTACAATTCCCTAATGACACACGCAGCGGTTGCACCATTTTGCGAGAGTTCATTTTCTGGATTGGCGCGTGTTGTTTCCCCGCGTCCTAATTTAACTTCCGGAAGTAAACTAACGTGTCAGCCGAAGGAACAGCAAGGGCGCGGGCAATATAGCTGGTGAAACTTTATCGGACTTGAGACCCTGACACGTGGGAAGACATGAGCCCCATTTAAGCCGTGCTCACACTGCTAATACACCATACAAATGACGGTGTCCGCTTGTATTCCCATTTCCTCGTACTTCCTTGCATTTCCGTCACATTGGTCGTACAAAATAATGTCTGCAGTGGTGTCCGACGCTTTCATATGTATGAAGCAAACGTGCTTTGAACGTACTTGAGGGGTGTCCGAAGGTGATTGTCATATACGTTTGCAGCGAACGCCGCGTCTTTTGTACGACGTGTACGAGCAGTGAGACTCCGGCTTTAAAGGTTGTTGCGGTCGGTGTGTGCAAGTGTGTGGGGGCGTTTCACTCGTTTTTCTTTTCCCTAATTCCACTCCACTCGGGTTTCTAAGAATGGCTTTCGTGGAAAAACGGAAGTTCCGACAGGTGTTTGCTTTATATTATCAAAGACAATTAATTGACCCGATTGTTATCGATTCAGCTGCTTGTAGCCAGATACTTTAAAACTCTACTTATGCTTACGTATCCTTCTTTTTTTTTTATCACTTACCTCCAGCAGTTTCTGCAGTTCGTTGATATCTTTGTCCCGCAGATAAAAAAGACAGTTTCGGGGATGATGGGCGTGAAGGCCAAGCTTCGCGCAAATCGGAGACCAGCCGCACTTCTGTAACGCCGAACAATGGGTGTGTGAGTCAAAGCGCCATATCAACGAGTGCTGCCTGTTCGGGGCTTTTGAATTCTCACCTCTCCCATTTTGAAGGGTTGATTGCAACCGCAACAGAAGTCGAAGCCGCACTGGTAACACTTGAAGTGCATGCAGCCGCCCCGCGCCAGTGCATACTTGAACTTGCAGTTTGGGCAGTCTGAAACGGTTTTGCGATAGTTGATTACAGCAGTGTTTGAATGACGCCACGAAGTGTCAGATCTACCGGAACTCGCACCTCAGTTTTTCTGCAAAGTTGCTATCGCCGTAGGAAACTATGTTCATTAATATGCGCACCCTGGTTATACATTATGTCTCGCGAACTAACCTCAACACCCCCCCCCCCCCCCCCAAAAAAAAAAAAAATGTTAGTTTTTTATGGAACGGACTGTGCTTTTCTGCGAAGCACGTGAAACGTGCAGTGAGCGCAACTCCCCTCCACTGCCGTTCTTCGCTCTCCAGTCTCAGTTTCACCGTTTCGAAGTTCCGACCACAGTTTCGGCTTATTTAATCACCATTAGCTCGCTTCATATAACAATTATGGGCACTGTACATTATAGCGGTTCGCAACAGAAGCTCAGCCAATAACGAAGCTCGTATACTTTGGCCTAAGAAGTGCCAAATACTCCATTGAATCTGAACACGATGCCTCAGCCAAGAACACTAGTTTAATCTGAATCCTCAACTGAGCTCACAACAAACTGGAAATATTGTCTCTCACGTCATCCGAAACGATCAAAAATGCTGCTAAAAAGCACGAAGACTATACCAAGAACGAAGAGGACACTGACAGCGCTTCGTTTGTCAATGTCGTCCTCTCTCCCCTACTAAACTTTTTTCTTTCGGGAAAAGGGGGGGGGGGGGGGGGTTGACAATTTATAGGCATCTTCCATCAAACTGAAATAATCCGATGGCTGCTTCTTCCCCCAAAGCATGCGAGCCACGAATTCTTGGCGGAGATAATCTTACAACCCAGGCATGTGATATGCATTTGGGTCACTCCTAAGCCTGGCGTATCACGCGCGCGGAGTTCTAGTTCGAATGACATTCAAAAACCTAAAAAACAGTTTTTAGGCCTTGCTTCACGTTACAACTTCTTTCGTGGATTTCCCTCCACCGACCTCTCAAAGAGCCTTCTGCCGGCCTTCTTTTTGTCGGTCGATCCGTCGAAAGCCTTTACCTCCGCTTAATAGAAAACCCAGTGTGTCTACTTCAACGCAAAGCACTGGAGAATGCCAACGTTCTACATCCTTACGCTATGCTAAGTGTGACGGCGCAGACTGCTTTTTTAAGATTAAACCAACTTTTCGGCCTCGTCATTTGCCGAGCTTTCTTCATATGATGATAATGCAATTAATGCAAAGGTGCAAACGAGGTGGACAAGAATAATGATACTAATAATCCCGGGAGTAGGGGAGCATGGGGGGCAAAGGGCAGACACAAATTTCCAAACACTTCAGTCGCTCACCAGTCAACTAGCTCCGTTTGTAAATGTGTGTTTGTCCTTTGTCCCCTCGTTGCCCTTCCCCAGGGATTATTATTATCGTTATTCATGTCCTGCTTACTTGCACCTTTGCATTAATTGCATTATCATCATAACCTTTAAATGCAGGACGTTCACCCTTGTTGGTGTTAGACTGGTGGCAGCTGTTACAACCCGTTTGCTCTACTGACATCGAACTCCTGGTTACCTGAGTTGGTAGAGCACTCCACTAGAAATGGAGAGGTCCCTGGTTCGATAGCAGGACTAGGTGGATTATTTCAGTCGCGCACCAGTCACCCAGCTGTTTTTGTTCCCCTTCTACAGGGATTATTATTACCGTCTTTCTCCATAGATTGCCGCGATTGGCTCTGCCAGGTACTTTGCGGGAAAGTAGACGCACCTGATATTAGAGAGTGTGGGGTGGTGCCCAACATGAACGGAGTCTCTGACGTGGACTATACTGACCGATGCCGTTGTCCGACAAGTAGCGCGCGATGCCCTCGGCTTGACTCTCGGGATCGTTGTCCTCTTGCCACTCCTGGAACTGCTCGCAACTGATGCCTTCGTGTTGCTTTTGCCACTGCGAGTGAAATGCCGAGCATTGGTCAACGTTGCGGGGCACTTCGTTCCAAAATTTGATTCACAAACGAAGGTTTTGACATTCGCTTAAGGAAACGTTATGGCTTGAAAACTATACAGGGTGTCCCAAAAAGAATTTTACGGCATTTGTTTTTTTGTGTTTTTTTTTTATTACAAAAATATATATGCATCGGCGAACGCTCAGTTTTTGCCCAAATGTAGCACTATAGAGGCTGGAACCAGATGCCAAAGTTTCAGCCCGATCCGATATCTTATTCAAAAGTTATAAGTGATTTTCTGAAAATTTCAATGGGAAAATGCGGCCCATTTTTGCCCGTTTTCGGTTTCTAGCGACATAGAGCTCCCTGTATTCGAGAGCTCCGTCGGCCGCCATTTTCCCGTTGAAATATTCAGGAAATCACTTATAACTTTTGAATAAGATATCTGGTTCACACATCTAGCGCTACCTTCGGGTGGAGAATGAGCGTTCGGCGATGCGTAGTTTATTTTTGAGGTGAAAAAACAAAACAAAAATAAAGTAATTCTTTTGAAGGGGGGAGGGGGGGGGGGGGGATACCCTGTACATAACCTTGTCCTGAAATATTGCGTTTATATCTGCTGCGTATTTTGATTTTTCTTTCTGTGAGTAGTTTGTTGGATAGATTCGAGAAGAGAGCGGTGTTGTCAACAGTCCTTTCGCTCATCTTTGTTGATCGATCATCTTGAAATAATCAACCTCGGCACTAAATATTGAAAAAAGAAATATTCAATACAAATAATTTACTTTGCAACTTTAAACCATTTCATTAACTTCTGAGGTAAGCTACAACTTTTTAATTGAGAATTCGCAAAATATAGGATTTTAGAATAGTGCCCGTACGAAGAAGAAAATTGTAATCGTAGCGATGCGGGCGAGTGCCAGAAGCGATTTAGCAATCATGCTCTTCATTTCGTATCAAGAGAGCAATGCGCTACTCATATTAGTTCCGTAAACCTTTTTTTCGTCTTCCTCGGATCTAGGCTTTCCTAGGAGAATATTACGCGCAAGAAGCAAATGCACACAAGAAGCCGAAACGGGCCTGTCAGAACGCACCTGACTTGGTAAATACGGAGGGATGAAAACTTTTCGACTAATTAATGCTCCACTTTTCGCTTCGAGTCCGTTATATATACTCTATCTCACTAGTTAGGTGCAGTACTGCGGAAGTTATGGGCGAGAGAGAAAGGGAGGCAAGCTTCTCTTGCACAAAATGTGTGTGACAGGCTAATTAACCTCTGAAGGAAAGCAAAGCCATGTGGGGTTCACAAAAGATGGCCCGAGAAAGAGGGTATTTCCTCCTTCCCTTCCTTTTGAACTGCTCTGGTTTCGAACACTCTTGCCCCTGTGCCGTTGGCAACGCTGCGATCAACTAGTGAGATGGAGTATAGCAGAGTCTGTTCGTAACATCCTTTTGCCATGCGCATTTTGAGGAAAATGTTGCTATTAGCAATTAGTCTTTCGGCGTTCTTCGGATAATTGGAAAGTTTATCCCTTCGTATTGACGTCCTACCATTTTTTTTTCGCGGCGAATTGCTTTCTATCCAACGTTCTGCCAAAATTGGCACTCAGAAATACCACTTTCAGCGTTTAGGTTGAACGCGTCGTTGCTCAGAAATTGTGGATAATCCTATATAGCGGGTGTTATTTCACCCTTATCACATAGTGAACTTTGATGTCATGTAGCTGCTCATAACGAGAAACTTCTCACTCGGAGGTTTTTGTCATATTGAAGATTCGCCAGTGGTCTAGTTTCTCAAAAAGACACTGACAGGGTATTAAATTTATGCTTGCCGACGTTTTTATTTTAATGTGACCTATAAGAACCCAACTACCCAGGACACAATTTCCGGCTCCAAATTTGTTTTTTGTTTTCTTCTCGAAACCCACTTGTCGAGAATTGGCCGGTTTCAGGCGCTCTCACTCTCTTTTCTGTGGTCACACGGCGTTCAACTGAGCGCAACAAATATTTTCGAGGGGTATTGAAGACGCACATTCTATATTAAAATTGTAAATAATATAAACCCCATTATTTGTGGCTTCCAAGAAGCTGCATATTCGTTGATTGGAAACAAAATATGTTGCACGGATCACAAAAAGTACAGGGTGTCACAAAAGAAAATTTACACAGTATTTTTTACCGCAAAAATAAACTAGGCATCGCCAAACACTCATTCTCCGCCCAAAGGCAGAGCTAGAGGACACAACCAAATGCCAAAGTTTCAGCCCGATCCGATAACTTAATCAAAAATTATAAGTGACTTTCTGAAAATTTTAATGGGAAAATGGCGGCCGACGGAGTTTTCAAACACGTGGGGCTCTATGACACCAGAAACCGCAAATGGGCAAAAATGGGCTCCATTTTCCCATTGAAATTTTCAGAAAATCACTTATAACTTTTGATTAAGTTATCGGATCGGGCTGAAACTTTGGCGTTTGGTTGTGATCTCTAGCTTTACCTTTGGGCGGAGAATGAGCGTTCGGCGATACATTAATTTATTTTTGCGGTAAAAAAAAAACGTGTAAATTTTCATTTGTAACACCCTGTACATGTACTACGTCATTCTCAATATGGCGACGTACTAGGGGCTGGACGACGCGATGGCGGCGAACGATGGACCAACGTTGGGACGGAGGTGGCAGCGCTACTTCGGAACTATCGTTCGTGGTACGGGTTAATCGATCTTCAAGCACAGAACAACGGCCGGGAGGGATATAACAGCAAGACAATCGCACGACAAACGATGCACTCAACTTCGTCCTCTGCTTCGGACGGCAGAGAAGCGGAGGAACGAAAAAAATTATGGAAATTTGCTAGGCAATATACCCTTTCCGGAATTCAGTCTGGCCACATTGATCACTATCATCATATGAAAAATGGCATATGTGCTATACTAGCGGCGGCCTTCTGTTTACTGATGAAGGAAGAAGTTGAAGATGCTCCTAAGCAAATGATTTGAGGCATATACATTCTAGACGTTTGTGCGACGTGAATCAAAAATTGGATGCAAGAGCTGCGTAAGCGTTCATTTATAACTCGGGCCCAGTCAATCTGTTAGTAGCACTCACTCGGCTTTAAAGCCCCTTGACGTATAGAACTTTTTCAAGGCGTCTATCTGGGTTGACGCTTCGTTCTGACTGGTTGCATCTTTTTCGCCACCGACACCGAAAGAGATTGAAAAAAAAAAGCTGTATAGTGAAGCACCCATCCTCGTTTACCGATGACTTGCGAAAGTAACGGTGCCCCATAAAATACTGCAGACCACAGGTTCATTGGCGCCCTTAGTACGGTAAAAATTAAACTGCCGTTTCAGTCACCAGATGGCACTCAATTCCGGAAAGGGTCTATTGTGTTGCATACGTTAAGCGTTCTAGTATCACAAACGTTTAGCGATATGAGTTTCCAGACACCTACGCTCACGACGCTCTTCATAAGATAGTTTAATGCGCACCATGTGCACAGTGGCCCAAGTTTTTAATAATATCAAGCGAGCGTCGACCGCCGGGCCGGCCAGCGCCGTGCCGCGGAGGAATGCGGCGATACGGGAGAGATAGGCGCTTGCGCACAAAGCTCTTTCCGGAGCGAGCGCCTTCTGCTAGGCTATTCTGTTGACTGCACCGTCATATGCTTCGCTGTAAAAATTGATGAAAGCCACCTGATTCTCCAATTTTGTCGACTGACATCTGGCTGAAATCAATTAGAGATACCCGTGTGACAAAACCCTAGTTTGGCCACCGAAGAGAAAATAGAGGCGAAGCTAATTTTCACGTTAAATGAAAGTTTCAGAGTTCATGTTATAGATGATATCTTAAATGTGATGTTTCTACTAAATCTTAACCCCGGTAAGAAGCTCTGCTTACAATCAATTAAATGAATTCGTAATGTTATTGATATCTTTAATGACGTTAAATAAAATATCATTGTTAACTTTCTGTTTTTACTAGAGTGCTTTTTTTCTCAAACAAACAGTATACAAGCTAACCCCCACTTTCATTTGGCTGTCATAACGAATACCGATTGATTACTAGAAACCCCTTTGCAATAGTAGTCCATCTGCTAACGAAGACAGCGGATGCGAGGAGTTTCGCGGTCATAAGGCATCAGCTGAAAATAGCGCAGCGTTATATGTAGTTCTTTGTCGGATGTTAGAACTAAGATAAAGCTAACTGTTCAAAGATGTGATGTGCAGTGTAAAAGTTTATTGCATAAGTCGTATTTTTCAGTGCTCAGGCGTCAATGTCAACTTTGAAATTTCTGCGGAACCATGGGGTCGCAATTTCATGCTACGAGTATTTACCACATTTCAGTGACAGCCTAAATAGTAAATGGCCCTCGAGATTATCAATTCATACGTAAAATCCTCGCAAACTTTCCGTTCCCGTGTAACTTTATTTGCTTGTGTAAATTGAATATTAAGATAAATGAATACAAAATTGAAGAACACCTTTTTTAAAAGCCTGAGAAATAAAACGAGAGATTTAAGTACAAAAACAGGGGTATCTTTCAATTACATTCTTAAAACTACACAAGTAACCTTTCAGATACGTCACCCTAGACCACATATAAAAAATGTTTTTAATCAATTTGTCTCATTATTAAAGGGCCCAACTCGTACAAGGCAAGTTATACTTCTGGATTCCATCCATACCATTTTACGACACTCTACTTTCGTCATCACATACCCACAATAATACTAATATAGATGTCAAAATAGAATGTGTGTGTGTTTTTTTTTAAGTGAAATTACAAATAAAAGCCTGGGCGCGTAGATGTTCAAGATGTTCAAAGTGGGTTCATCAAAAAACAAAACTGCTACATGTTGCGCACTGAGTTGTCAATTTCAATTTCAAGCCACCGCTCCGTCGCTCGACACCGGCGTCTGCGAAAACTGTAAACAATATCCTCCATTCCTCCGGCACGGATCTATCGGTTACCTGAAGTTTGGACCCAAAACACACAGACACAGGTGTGCAGAACATGTCCAGAAAACAGAGCTTCTTGGTAAACATGAACTGCTTTGTTGAAGTTCCGATTTGGTCCAGTTGGTTCATGATCGGATATGCAAGCGCCAATAAAGACAAGGACAATGAAGTAGACGGACAGTGGCGCTATTGTCAGACTTACAGGTTTCCGGCAAAATGCGCAGGTGACCGCTCTGCAATCTGGACAAACGAGGCGCTTTTGGTCCGGATATGTGATGAAGCCCGACGAACACTGAAAGGTACGACAATGGGAAGAACAGTCGGCATGAAATCGTTCAAAGTAGGAGTAAAAAAAATTAGAGATGTTTACAAATCTCTGTAATGCCAAATTAGAGCGCAGCTTCTGCGGAGGAGGAGGGGAGGTTATGCCCTTCCACCTCCTTTGTACCCTCACCCCCTCCCCCTTTCCTCCTCCTTCTTCTCTCACCTCCTCCTTTTGCGTACCCTCCCATCCTCCTTCTCCGTACCCCCCTCCTCCCAAAGTTTCCCCGCTAAATTTAGCGGAAAATTTGACACCACGTGACCTCAACACCAATTCAGTTTCCCCGCTAAATATAGCCGGGAAATGACGTCACATGACTTGGTGTCACGTCACCTATGAACAAATTCAGTTTCACCGCTAGATTTAACGGTAAAATTGACATCACGTGACCTCAGCATCAATTCCATTCCCCGCTAAATTTAGCGGCGAATTGAATTGCTGTTTAGGTAACGTGACGTAAATTTTCCCCCTACATTTAGCGCGGTTACGACAACAACGACGGCGACGCCGACGCCGCGAAACACGGAAACGGGCGCCTAAGAACTGCGCTCTAAAATCACTCGCCGTGCACAGCAGAGTCGTATAGGCGCTCTAAGGAAGCTGTGCATGAAGACAGACACAGCTGACCTTTACTTTTCGTTTGTTTTCGCTCTGGTCGCTTGCATTTGTCGCTTTGATCATGTGAAAGATGCGTTCATTTTGTAAAAGCCACGATGTTCTTGTCATCAACGTATTTTTAGCGTGGGTTCGTCATCACCAGTTTCAGAGGGCGTCCCTCTCGATGAGGCACAGGAAGGAAAATAACAGTGGCTCCAATTCGTAGGACGCTCTAAAAGCGTATATATGGGATTCAATTTACTGATAGTCTATTGAAACAATTTGATAGTGTTCAGCTAACATATTTCATTGTGCATAAAAAGGGGATAATTTATGCAAAAAAGCCTCGCACACGCTACAAAAGTTAAGCCACAAAAGCTCTGGCGGTGATGAATCAGAAAGTAGCCCTATATTTATTACTTTATAATCAACAACTCAGCTGTTTTTATTACCAACGGATTTTATTAAATACTTTTTGATCGGTAGTAGTTGTAACTGTCATCGAGTATCTACATATGTGTTTGGTAAAAACGTGGACCTGACAGTCGACGAGGATATTGTGTTGAAGTTAACCGGTAATGGACAAAAGGAGTTTAACCCCTTCAACGTTCCTTTCTGCGGACAATCTTTGCTTTCGGGTGCTGCAGGAGATATTGCGGACGCAAGAAAGACGCCTGCTAGAATTGTAAGTCTCCTACAGACATTTTTTTATGCCAGCGTTTGAATAAAAGTGTGTCACAAACCTGGGAACACCATCGGAAGTTGGGATCCTTCATCAGAGCGCGGTCGCGAAGTTTCTGTTGGAACAAGTCGTACACGTCTTGCTCCACGAGGTTTTTTAACTGAAATAAAAAAAAAAGTGAATCTCGGGACATAGTCTTATAGGGGTATAAAATCGCACAGAGACAACATTTTCGCAGATTACACGAGCTTTTAGGAACTGGTCTACTTCCTCGGGGGGAAGTTAGAAGGCGAATCCCTTTAATCTACAGAAATAGCTCAACCGATTACGAGTACTTTGTGAAAAAAGTAGACGTTCAAGCTCTGTTCATAGAATTTCTTACAGTCAGCGACAATGTGTGGCACAATTATTAATGTTACAAGTTTGATCTTTCTTTCAGATCTGCTTTCTAAATGCCTATTAGAACCTAAGAAAACGTTGCTGTGAAGTAAACACAATAGTGGTGCGCAATGTTATGAATAATGAAGTAGTAATAAGTAAGAAACTGCTAGCGTATTAAAACGGTACAAGAACTAGGCAGTTACAAAACTACCACTTACAAAGAAACTAGTAAAAGGACGCTGGCATGTTATGCCGGTTTAACGTGCTTAAGCCGCTACATGTTATTAAAACAAATCTTGCATAAAAACAAAATGTAAGGGTGCAAGTTAGCTGGCGTTTGTCTTGTCCCCTATGAGTAATCCCATTATCAGATTCTTTCTACTATGTTTATATAAAACTCGTCATTTTTCTTTGTTGTTGGTTTTCATAGACTTGCCGCTATAAAGCTTCATTTTTAGTGGTTCTAGACCCGTACCTGACGGTGTCTAAAATGGCGGTCAAGTGCAGGAAGCAGTAACTTACCAAGACGTCGAGATTGTTGAAGTAATTGAGCTCCACGTCTTCATCGCCAAGGTCAGGTTCATTACAAAAGGGGCAGAGGAGTTCCGCAATATTTCTGTCCCGAATTTGAATGGTGAAATACGCCCGGAGACACTCGTTACACGCCCGGTGGACGCAGTTAAGCAGGGACACCATCTGCAAGTGGATGCGCTCTTCGTACATCTTGATTCGTCTATAGGATCTTTTTGAACAAGTATCCGAGCACAAATATAGTATACGGAAACACTTTATTTCCTACAGATAAACAAGTTAAACAAGAAACTAGCTGAAAATTATTTTGTGACTTTCACACCCCTCCTTGGTAGATTGTAGAAATCTGTTTTTGTAGATACTGAGTATTATAGTACACATCTACTTCACTCTAAAAAATTCCCGTGCGTCTACTTTCCTACACAACACTCGGAGAGACAATCACCGCAACTTACGGAGGCAGCTCAGCGAATGACGATGCCGAAACATACGTTTAGACCAAAAAACGCAGTCTGCGTTGTGACATTGAGCAATGCAAGCGTAACGTTTTGCATTGCTTAATGTCACAACTCAGACTGAGTTTTTTGGTCTCAAAATATGTTTCGCCATCGTCATTCGCTGAGCTGCCTCCGTGAGTTGCGGTGATTGGCTCTCCGAGTGTTGTGCGGGAAAGTATACGCACGGGCTTTGGTTTAGAGTGTTCGCTTGTTATTTTTTCTATTTTGATTTTTAAACTAATTTAAATTTACGCACCACTTAAATTTTTTTTTTTTAAGATTTCACAGTTAAGATTCCCGATAATCAGCATTTAATCACTTGCTTTCGATGCGAAAAGGATATACCGCAGTCGTTCTTTCTCTTTTTTTCTTTTTTTCCTTGTCCGAAAAAAACGAATAAAATAGAATTTTATTATAAGAACAAGGGTTCAATAACGTGACGTTGCTTACAAGGTGCGAATTGTTATATTGAACTATAGCTCAGTCATTTACTTCTAGAAATACTGACTTTCGTTATGTGGTTACCACAAATATCTTCCCATAGTTATAGTTCCCACTATAAAATTTTGTAAATACAAAATAGCAAGGAATTTTGTCAAGACGGCTTTTTGCTCATTTTGAGAATGTGATAAGTATAATAAGAAAAAACAAAACCCTTCCCCGATAATATTTCTACAAAATCGAAGCCACTTTGATTGCGATCATGTCTTATTTTTTTATGGATTCCCACGAGGAGTAGTTGTTTAAGCAGTACAGCAGTCAATCGTTCTCAACGACAAGAATAAATTAAACAAACGTTTTGGGATCGCGGTTTGAAATTTCGGTCGTTACAGATCAAGGCTCAAATAAAAGCGAGAAAAACAAGTTGAGCACTAACACTGAAACAGTGCAGTATTCGTGCTTATATGGTGAGTGTGAGTTGCTTGAAATCGAAAGGAAGGTGTCTTCACCTGACTGATGGGGTAGTTGGCGGCGCAGAGCTCGCACTCTTGCTGCAGAAAGTTGACAGCCTGGTAGATGCTGTCGCACTGTTCGGCCGCCACAATTGCGTCCTCCTCATCGAAGCTCATGTCGATGAGTTCGGCCACAAGTTGCGCGTGCACCATGCTGGGGCACTTTCCGTCTTGCACCAGCTCCTCCGCTTTGACCTGCGCAAAAAAAAAGAAAAAAAAAAGAAAAAAAAAGCGGGGTAATCGAATTCGACCTGCGCAAAAAAAAAAAAGAAAAAAAAAAGGCGGGGTATTCGAATTCGACGGGGACTGGAGCGGAGTGAGATAGCACTCTCGTTGGTCTTTTGGTGTGCGTGTCAAACGCTCTTCCTAAGCAGGTCATACCTTTTTTTCGCGTTTACTTAAACGAGAGATGTCTCATGCACGTGTCAATATAGAGTGAAGTGTGGAGAAATCGTTTGGGATTTCGTATAGCCACACATCTTTTTTTTTGTGTGTTTGTATAGTGTCAACAAGTCTCGCAATGTTTATTGGGATCTAAATATAAACTGAGGAACAATTCCTTCCTGTAAAACAGAAAAAAGAGGGCCTTTCAGCTAGTGAAAAACGCCGCTGCGATGACGCTTCAAACCAAATATAAAATCTGCAACTCAAGTTTCATTTTTCTTGTTTGTTCGGTTTCATTTTGTTTTTTAACTCAAAATATTGCGTTAGTACAGTGCTCCTTCCGCTCATGGCAACGCGTTATTCTCCATGCAGACCATGAGAATTCTTACATGTTCAATTTTTACGATATAAAAAAAAACCATGATAAGGTATTTCAACATCGAGGAAACCCGATACTGCAAAGCAAACAAGGGGACCATACACACACACGACCGAAACACAAAGCCGTCTCCCTTCTTCTTCTTTTTTTTTTTTTGTTTTCTCGGTTTCGGATTTTGACGATGTTGCAAGTTCAGCAGCTCGCCCGTATCTTCTTTCGTTGTTTCTATAACAGCAGCCTAAGCAATAGAACATTATGCAGTGTGATTTTCTAAAGCTTTACAAATTAAAAAAAAAAAACATGAAAGCTACATTTATGGAGTCTGCGCAGGTGAGATGTACTGCCAGGGGCAGGGAGACATAATATAGAAGGATAATCGCCCTGAAAAGTCGGTTATTGAACAAAAATGTTTTTCCTTAACTTTTTAGCTATTGAAGTTAACGATATGTTTCCAGTCAGAAACTTGTAGAACGTCATCTAAAACCACTGGATATAATTCTAGAAAGATTTGGGCCCCGTGGGAAGTGCGATGGTGTTATGACGTTCCCACTCGTTCAACACACGCAAGGCTAGTGGTGCGGAAACGGGACCCGCGCGGTTTTTCCGTTGCTTATCATCAGCCTTTTCGCACCGCCAGCATTGCGACCGTTGCACGTGTGTTAACTGTAGAGCAACACCGCGCTTCCCGCGCAGCCCAAATCTTTCAAGAATGAACTTACTCGGTGGTTTTCAATGCCACCCAGCAAGTTTCTAATTGGAACTGTATGTTTGTTTTCACTAATTGAAAGGTTAATCAACAAATTTTAGTTAATTACCAGACCTATCCCGACGTTATCACCTTATGATATGTTCCCCTGGCTGTATAACTCACCTGCATACACCACATTAATGCAGCTTTTAAGTTTTTTGTTTTTTTTCCATTTTTACATTTTTAAAACCTAAAAAACAAGGACACCCATAGACCTTTGCAGAAATCGTCTTCTGCACGCTGCCCTCTTTGTCTGCTGGGCTGTGGAACGCCTTCTAAGCATGCGCTGTTGCTCTGTTGTGCGGTATATTAGATGCTGGGCATGCTTCCACAGCTCAGTGACTCAGCATTTTTCGCCCGGGTGATAAGCAATGCAAAGGGTCTATACATGGGTTTCACGTGACGTCATTCAAAGAGCGCTCCGATGACCACCAGAGAAGAGGGAGCTCCCCTTATCAGGATCCTCTTTTGTGTCTCCCGGATTTGCACAAACGTCGCTATTCTCCTCCCAGAAAATTATACAAGATTAACCCGTCACTCAATATTCTTACAAAAGCAGCTTTCTTCTCCTCCTCTTACATGGTGGTCAAAAGTGTGCGATGTGACGTCAGTGCCACCAATGTATGAGAGCGGGGCACACAGCCTAAGCGTGTTTGACTGTTTCACTTTCCGACCGCAGCCAACGCTACGCTCCGATGGTGTCAATCAAACAGCCCCAAAGGTGCATTGTCACTGTGCTCATCGCCTTTGTGCGTTTGTTATGACCGACTTCCCCAATCACGCGCAGTGAATGCGCCGCAATCCTGTGCTTTTCCTCGAGCGTGAGTGGTGTGGCAGGTGACGGCAAACCCAGAAAGACAACCAGCGACGTGACAATGCACTTTTGGGGGTGCTTGATTGGCTGGACCAGATCCTATAGCGTAGGCTGTGGTCGAACTTAAAGTGAAACGGACTAGAGGAGTGAATGTACGAGCGCGAGCATTTTCTAACGCAGTCTAGAAACTAAGGAGCGCCTACCTTATACTGCGTCTGCTTTTCGGTAGGCAGTTTTCCCGCCGGTCTGGGCTGCACGACCTGCTTGCGTTTCTTGGGCGGCGGTACAGACCTCAACTTGGCGATGTTGGCTGCGACAGCTCTGGAAATGTGCAAGCCCGGTCTCGCATTCACGCTGCTTCTTCGCTCCATGGGTTTTTGAGGTTTGACGATGATGACGCTCCCGTCCGGACCCCGGACGGCGCTGTCTTCCCCGTTCTCACCCGATCGACTGGGTCGCCTCAACGAGGGCCTCCTGTAAAGGCCCTTTCCCGTTGCCGTCGACGGTTCTACGTTGAGGCTGTCCGACCGAGACGTTTCAGTCGAAGGTGTTCCCTCAGGCTGTGGTCGTTCACGTCTCCTGGGCGCCGTGGTATCGCTCAGGCGTCTCCCTTGCCTTCGAGGGACGGTTGTATTGGTCGCTTCGTCGTCTTGTTGACGAGACGGTCGGGAGCGCCTCGTAACCTGTCCCTCTTGCTGGCTGGTGGTTTGGGGTACGATTCCATCAGGTGTTTCTGCTTCCGATACAACCACCTCCACTTTATCAGCTGAAGAGGAAGATTGCGTCAACGCGTCATATGAATTCCGCGGTTCTTGCGCGTCAATTTTGGCCGAGCCTTCGACCTCCCGTTCCTTTGGACTCAGGCTACGATCCAGCACTACAATTGGTGGTCCTGTAGTTGCTGCGTCATCATTCTGAGTGGCCATCAGAGCTTGAACCGAACTGCTTGGTGAGTCAGCTTTCTGAGACGTGGTTGTGCTAGCGTCCGGCGTAAAGGGAGCTGTAGAGACGACGTTTTCTTTGTCGACCAACTGCCGTGTTTGTTGAGAGTCCGGGCTGCTTTGAGTACGGGGGACAGTCACGACTTCGCTGCTGCCTCCGTCGGCCTCGGGCCCTTTTGTTGACCCTTTGCTTTTGTTTGTGTTCGTCTCGCCTTGGTTAGGTTCTCTAATGCTACTCTTGTTTAGGCTCGTACTAGCTATTCGAGCTTTTAAGGCGCCTTGTTTCTCTTGTGGTATAAGAGTCTTAGCTGGAGTGTCCTGAGTTCGGGTTTCACTTTTGTTTAGCTGTGGTTTGATGCTTGAGGTCGCCTTGACCTTTTCGAGATTGGTAGACCTGGGCGATTGTGCACCTCTCGCGTTTTGTAGCTTTGGCGAGTTATGTCCTACTTTGGGCGTTTTAGGTATATCTGACGCTGGAGCTGGGTTGAAATGTCGTTCCAGAGAACTGCCGTTGTTGCTATTGTGGACAAATGCCTTTGATTGAGTTGCCTCGGCAGCCGATATGGAAGGTTTCTGGGGCTCTGGTTGCACCACGGGCACTGGTGGGGAGGTCATAAAAGAAATCTTGGCAGCATGTATGGATTGTTTTATGTTTTCTATTGAGTTACGATTGTGTGAATCATCAGCTGTCTCGCTGGCTTCCTTTAGTGTTGGTGTCCCTGCTGTTTGAGACAGTCCTGGTGTAATTGACAGGCCTTCGTTTATTCGTTCCCTTTCATTTGACTTCTGTTTAGCATTCAACAATTTACTAAGAAAACCCTCCTTCCGTGCAGCCGATGGGGCGGCCGTGGGAGAGATGTTTTGGACCTCTGCGGGTTGACCAGTCACAGCTGCTTCTTTTACAGTCTCAGTACTGACTGTGGTATTAGAACCTGTGCCGTTCATCGCACTGCTAGAGCTTTCAATTGCATGGGGTTCGAACGTGCTAACTTCCTTCTTGTTAGAGTCTTTTCTAAATGAAGACAGTCGCCCCAGAAATGTTTTCGGCTTGGCGCCTGTGGCCTCGACTGAAGCGAGAGTTTCAGATGACTTGGTCGCCCCGCTGCTGCTGCTGTCTAGGGGCGTCGTGTCGGACGCAAGTGTAGCAACTGATGTCGATGTTTGACATTTGGATTCGGCATTGTCGAATGTATCTTTCTTCACTACCGATGCGATCTTCTTTCCGTCAAAGACAGAAGCCAACGTCCAGCGTCGTTTACGGTCCGTATGAACTTCCTTTTTCGACTTTCGCCCTCTCTCATACACCTTCTGAGCTTCGCGACGCTGGAGTATCGCCTCGAGGCGTGAGCTCGTAGTACGTGTCATAGACGAAACACTGCTGACGTCCGAAGTTTCCCTCTGACTTGAAAAGGACGACGCCGGTGAACTCGACCGGCCACGCTCTCCTACGATGTCTTTGGTCCTGGTGCCGTGAAACGAGTGTCTGTTCTGAGTTCGTCCATCACCCGCTTCCAACCGGTAGGCGGGAACCTGGGACGCATCGAGGGACTCTAGCCAGTCCTTGACACGTTTAGTGACGCTGTCATCGGATTTACTGTCAAGAGGAGACGGGAGCGTAGGTTGCGCTCCTTCGTCGTTGTCCACCCCGGTGCCAGGCCCCCAGATACGCATCAGGAACGGTTTAAGCGTCGCCTTCGTCAACTGGGCGTACGCCATATCCATGTTGCCGTGGTTGTCCGTTAGAGCTGTCAGGATCTCTTCACGGCTGAAGGTCCCCCTCGAACTCAGCTCCATAAACTGCAGGAAAAAAGGCAGTCAACAGCGGAATCTATAAAAGAAAGCATAAAAATTCACTGGCAAGAAATTAGAAATAATAAGTTACACGGGCATATTGCGGTTCACTATAAGTAAATATGTTAGTCACGTTTATACAACTTAACACGTTAGTCAATCGACTCGCAACAAAAAAAACAACACGTTTTTGTCGGCGTGTCGGTAATCCTTTAATTTTTTGCTGAGATATTTTTTAATCACTTTTAAACATAATAGTATACACGAACGTTCGCGCTGAAGCAAACGTGCCTCTCCTATGTGTTATAAGTGCCCTAGTTGTGAGTGTACCATTCTCTGCCGGTTTTCGACGCACTCGGTGACGGCTGCCCAGATATTGCCTTTCTGACGACGCAGGGCATTCTGGGCCTCGCTGACGGACACGATGCCGATGGTGTTGTCCCTGCGATCGTGACCGTAATTGGTGGCCAGGGTCACCACAGTCTCAGTCATGTGACGCCAGTTGTCTCGGAGCCAGTTGATTGGATTGTCGTTCCCGCAGTGATTCATGGCCACTTGCAGATCGTCCGCCGTGAAGCCACGCTGTTCCGCCTCCTGGTGAAGAACCGAAAACAGCGGTCTGGAGGAAAGAGAGCGATACTGGCACGTCCGTCAGAATCACTGTACTCGCTTAGTCTAATGCGGCCATTTTGTGAGCAACTTCAGTGCGGCTAATTTTTCGCATCACAAATGGAGAGCTAAAGTCCCTGATCCAGAGAGATCGGGAGCCAGAGCAACTTGATCTCTGGATTCTCACGTCATCCTTCGAGTAGCAGCCGACGTTTCAAGGGAAAGCGTTGGCTCAGGCAGGCCCGCCTCGCAGTTGTATAATCCGTCTGTAACCTCCCCCCTACCTCTCCCCCCCCCCCCTAAAAAAACCAGAAATGATTGCAAAAAAGACAGCTATCACTATATAAGCAATCGTGTGCGTTTACGTTCTCGCAAAGTAGTTGAGAGTGTGAATCGCTGCAGTCTACGGAGGGAGCTTGTCAAATGACAAGACTGATAATATATTTTGACTTAAAAAAAGAAAAACTTTCTACGCTGTGACATTGAGCATGACGTTATCACATAAAACGTCATGTTCCGTGTCATAGCGCAGTAAGGTTTTCTACATCTAGACATATTTTCAGCCTTGTCATTCGCTGAGCTTCCTCCGTAGACTGCAGCGATTGGCTCTCCCAAGTGCTTTGCGGGAAAGTAGACGAACTTAATGTTATATAGTGTATTTTGTACTGCAAACTGGATAAGCGTGTGTATTGTTATGCACCCAAGAGATCTCTCGACCAGGTTGCGGGGCGACTGGTCTCAGATAGATGAGACAGAAAGATAAGGTGACACCCCCAGGGGACGCCGTCGCTCTTCTGAAACCATACAGATACGCCTCCACAACCCCATCATTATTCTTCGGGAGGAAACTAGGCCGAACTTTGCGCGAACATTATTCTACCATGCACCAAAGTTGAATGAGAATTCCGCAGTGACCTTTCAAAAGTAAAGGCCGGCATTTTATTCTGTCCTTTAAACATAATTTTTTTTTTCGTTTTCTTGATTCGCACGGGATCAAAAGATTCTGTGCGCATCATGGACGAACACGGCTCACAAATTAGACGCAAGAAACGAGTCACCGGTTAGGTAGCCCTCGGCAACAACCCACCAGTCGGAAACTCGGAGATAAACAAAAGCATCATGAACGGCGGAAAGGACTCTTTGCAACGCTTTCAAGGCTACGGTGGTTTCTGCAATGCCCTGACGCTCTCTAAGCTACTCGCGCGAGCGCGTGACTTTGTTTGGCGTCCCCTTCACAAGTCTGTGCGTGCGAATGGGTCGCAGGGAGTGCTAAAATGGCAAGTTGTGCCAGTTGGTAACGTTGTACATAATGGCGATGAACGATTCAGTAAACGCGGACGAACAGACACAGCCGCGACAGCTTTGTCCTGTCGTGCCTGTGTCCTTTCATCGTCTGCGTTTACTGAGATGTTCATCTCCACTTCTTACGTCCCAAGATAGGCTTGCGCAGCTGTGGCAAAACTTATACGACGTCACTCGCGTAGCATGAACGCCCGTCAAAGTTGTTTACTCATATTCTTCGGGAGTCGGATGTTTAGGTACCAGAATGGTACCGAACGATTCGAAACGGGGAATTTTGATACGCGGACCTTCCGGTATGCGGACGTTTGGTAGCGTCGGTACGTTGAATTACGATATGCTCTTGGTCCGCGAAGCGTCCATTCTGCTGCCTATCTTCACTCCTGAATTGCCACATAAAGATATTTCTGGGTATACCAACACAGGTCCGTGGCTGCGCTGAAAATGGCGGCCCGATCCGATCAAGAGGCACCTGATAGTTTGCTCTGACCACAAGTTGTCCGTTGTTAACTTTTAAAGGCCGAGCTACAGAATCGTCTTCTGTAGGGAAGAAAACTGGTTCCTAGTTTCTTTCTCTTCATTCCTTCTCGCACTATTATTTTCTTCTCTCGAAAAAAGCGGGTCTCTGAGCTACCCTCCGCAGAAAGGAAGTCCCCCTCTCTCTCAGATGGAAACGAGGACACTCTTCCTGCATGCCTCCTTTCCGTTCAAGAAAGAGGGAGACCCTCCTCCTTCCTGCGGGGAGTAGCTCGGAGACCCGCTTCTGTGGGGAGTGGAGGAGAGAAGAGGGCGAGAGGAAATAGAGAAGAGGAAACTGGAAACCGGTTTTCTTCCCGGCAGAAGACGATGCTGTAGTCTGGCCTATACGATCCTGCCCAATTAAGTCCTGGCCGGAATCCGGTCCAAGCCCGACTGTGGTTCGTAGACGTCGGCTCGAACACGACCTGACCGATAATTGTTCCGGCCCCAACCCGGCTCAAACCCACTTTCTTTTTTTTTCTTTTTTTTTTAACAAGGAGTATGTTTTATGGCTGGCTGGCTCCTGGCATGATTACGTTATTCACGCAGACCTAAGTGACCGTCACTCAAAACTTCACAAACAAAAAAAAAAGAAAGTGAGGAATCGCTTGTTAGAAACACAACCCGGTACCCTTTGGTTGTGGATCTGACGCTGTACGAAAATGAAGCAAGGCTGTGAGCTGATAGCAGGACCGTCCCGTAATTTAGTGTGCGGCTGATGTGATGAGCAACACATAACACAGTTCTGAGCTAGTGTACCACTGCCTCAACCAGGATAGTGCAAAAAGGTTCCTACACTCGTCCACCATTTTTGTTGTTAGTTAGCACACCTGACCTCTAGTTAGGAGACCAGGAGTTCGATTCCAAGCTCCGCCAAAAAATGTTGTCCTTCGACGGCTCCATAGCAATTATTACATTCGATCAACGCTGTTCATTCACCTCCATATTTCCAAATTAAGTTCTACCTTTTATTTAATACCACGATTCACAGCAAACATACTTTCCCTCGACTTAGAATCATTCTCCATTTTAACAAAAAATGTCAACGAATCCATATTTTATTTGCGCTCAGGAACCGTGTCTGTAATGATCCTTTGGATATCGGAAGACCGGCTTAAATTAGGAAACTTCACCACTTATTCAAGTAAATAAAACCAAACACAGTAATTTAATTTACATGTAAGTAAATTTTACGAAAGGGAAAATTTATAAATTCAAAAAACGTTTAGTTAGCATCGGGGGTAATTCCCGCGAATAAAATTTAGAACACGAGTTATTCTGAATAGTCAACAAAACCTAGCTCGCGACAAGCAATCACCCACCGAGCAAAAATGGCAGAAGGTGAAAATTGGTAGACATGTTTCATTATGGTAGCATTTACATCGTGTCATCATCATTATGGTAGCATTTACATCATGTCACCTGCGTCGGCATTTTCTGCGCTATACGTTGTACTCGCGTTCCGCTACCTTTTGAGTGTTCAAAGATGTTATGATGGAGTATACTGCAGTTCCTAAAATCGCATTTCTACCTTTACCAAGGTGGAGTTGTCGGGCGCCGACACCTCAATCCCGGCCTGACACGAGCCCAAAACCGTACAATACCAATAGGCCCGATCCTGACCCGAGCCCAAACAGGGCTCTCGTAAATTGGTCCGAGTCCGGCAGAACACTCGGGTCGAATTCGGGTTTTAGGGCTTATCCTAGCCTGCGTTTCACATATTATGTATGTCAGCGACTATATTTAAAAAGTATTTAACAAAATAAAGAAAATAAATGTTTTAATCTGTTCAGCATTCGAACTGCATTGGTCAAATTCTCTTTACCTGGATACCAGATGCCATTATTTGAAGATACTAATTTCCCGTTGTTTAAACCTCCAAACAAAATTTACCACTACAAATTATACACGAAAAATGCTTACTCATGGCGGCTTAAACGTTTTCCTCTTATTTAGCTACTATAAGTGACTTAAAAAATGACAGCTCATGATATAAATACTGTGTTATGTTTAATAAGCAAGAAATACGTCGACTTCAAGTTCATCTGACGCAGTGCCATTTTGACGTTACGCTATTTTATTATCTGCTATTTTGGCGCGCGCTGTCTGGACGCCGTGTTATTTTGTGGCTTTTTTTTTTTTTTCTTTTTGGACAGTGCTGTCTTGTGTCACGCTCCCAAAACGGACACCTGCCTTGTGAGGGGTTCCTCGTTGGAACCCTTATCAATTCTTTATATTCACCTTCACAACATGGCTTCCGCAAATCAATGTTCTTTGAAACAACTTTTAACTTTCACTAATGATATATATTCCACTCTTGACCGTGGATCCCAGGTTGACTGCGTACTCCTTGACTTTGGCAAGGCGTTCGACAAAGTTTCTCACAAACTTCTTTTTAAACTTAGTAAACTTAAGATAGACCTGAATGTTCTGTCGTGGATTAAATATCGTTCTCAATTTGTTACATACCAATGGAGCTAATACCTGTCTCAGTAGTCCCTTTACTTCTGGTGTTCTTCAAGGGTCCGTTTTAGGGCCCCTTTTATTTCTTAGTTATATTAATGACCTACCCAGCTGTCTATCATCATCCATCAGTTTATTCGCCAACGACTGTGTAATCTGCCGTGAAATTAGTAACGAATCTGATAAAGCACTTCTTCAATGTTACCTATGCGTGGTATCCGACTGGTGTAACGTCTGGCAAATGTCTCTTAATACTAACAGTAGTAAAGCTATGAATGTTTCTCGTGGTTTCTCAATTTTCTCAATTTGTAACAATCCTCTGCAGTTTATGTCTTCTTATAAATATCGTGGTATAAATATTACTTCTAACATGTTATGGAAAGCTCATACAGATCACATTATCGCGAATACAAATTCTATGCTTGGATATTTTAAAAGAAACTTCTCTCGAGCACCTATGTCCTCAAAACTACCTTCATACAAAGCTCTAGTTCGCTCAAAGCTCGAGCATGCCGCAGCAATCTGGGATCCCGGTCAAACAGTGCTCATGAATAACATCGAAGCCATGCAAAATCGCGCAATACATTTCATTTTCTGCACCTACCATCGCACGGCTAGTGTCGCATCAATGAAAACAACTCTATCTCTGCCTCTTCTTTCACTACGTCGAAAAATATCACGCCTATGCCTGTTTTACCACAATAATCATTCTAACGCTTCACTGAAGGACAGGCTATTTCTCAGCCCATTTTTTTTTCGCGCGTCGATTATTACTCTAAAGCCGGCATACCTCACTGCAAAGCCTCAGCATACATTGACTCCTTCATTCCTCGAATGTCCTCTGATTGGGACCACCTTCCCACATCTCTAGTAAACATACCATCCATTGTTTCATTTAGAGCTGCATTACTTAAGCATTTTTGCTAATACATATTGTGCTGAATGTTTCTTCTTTCTCGTAGAAGTGCATTGTTGGCTTTGATTTTTTATTGTTCTTGTTTTGTTGTTCTTCATGTCCACTCCCCTCAGTAATGCCCTCTGGGCCATGAGGGTATCGAAATAAATAAATAAAAACCAGTAAGTTTTCAGGAATGTGGCCGTTTCAGGACTTGGGGTATAATTGGGACGAAGGCGTAAAGCATGTTCATGCTTTCAGTTTTTGTCGTCAAGTAAAACCATTAAGAGAATCAAGGGACGTACCCGTATCAGGCGAACAAGCTCCAGGCCTTGGGTCCGCATCTGTTCTTGCCGTCTCTGCTGCACCAGTTCTTCCAAACTGAGATAGTAGTCCTGCTTCCGCCCCTAAAAGAGAATTTTCGGTTGAGATTAAAGGCGAGAGCATATAAGCGAAAAGCCGTGCGGAAATTGAACGAATTATTGAACCTGAAAAGACAGTTCCACACCATTGTTTTTTCTTAAACAAACCACGAGCAGGTATTTATTGCACAGATCTCTTAATATGCTTTTAACAAAAGGCATGTCTTCTATTTATGCGAAGTAAATACCCTGGTTTCTCGAAGATAGAATTTAACCATTTTTCCATGTTCCAAGTTTTGTGCGATTTTTGGATGATTATTCGTTCACTTGTTCCAGTCTTGACTCGGGTCCCTCAGTCGGTGTGGTTATGTTTGTTCGAAACCAAATTATCGTTTGCTGCAACACAAGAACCGCAGAAAAGGACCCGGCCCCGAATACCCAAATATAAATTACGTCACTACGCCACTTAGGACGAACACACCATTCTTCTAGCGTCACGGAAAGTGAGAGGCATCAATCAACACCTTGTTTTTTTGTTGTTTTTTTTTTAGATTGGCGTTTGTTGCGCTTCGGTGCGTTGGACATTGAGTACTGCTAATTAACGTTGGGTGATTCTTATATTTTGGTACACTATAAAATATGGAGAATTCTTTTTTTTTATCTGCCAGATTTATGTGAAGCGAAACGGGTATAATAATAGTCTTAATTTTTTTTAATTTAATGTGTCCACAAATAGCACAGGGCCTTTTGTGTGGCATACGCAGCAAATGCTGACAAGATAAAAAAAAGTATAAGCACAGAGAAAACATAGCTATGCCAAAAAGAACTCACAAAACAAACATAGAACACATAGCGACATCTGACAAGCAAGATAAGGTAAAAGAAGAAGAGGCACTGAAAATACAAATACAGCAACCCCATAAAGAGAAAAAGAAAACGCTCGTAATTGCAAAACACTGGGATCACGCAAACAATATATCCTCTAGATTACGCCGAAAAGTTGACTTGTCACTGAATATTTCTAGGAGCGAACAATCCAACTTATTAAAATCATGCTGCATTCGTATTAGGGGAGACGTATGAAAAAACGTGGATGGATAGAAAAAGTTGTAATTACGGCTTGAACGTGGTGGGGCGTGAAAACATACAGCGCTTAACAAGACAGGACAATCTACAAGCCCATTGATAAGTTTGTGTAAAAACAAGATATCCCGCCAACGCCGCCTGTCAAACAGAGCAGATAAACCAAGTCTCTTGAGCAGCCGATCATAATTATAATAAAACTTACATAAAAAAAAAAACGATCGAAAACGATGCGAATAAAACGCTTCTGTACACGCTCGATAGAGCAAGATGCTGTATCATTTATACAATTCCACACTATAGATGCAAACTCAAGAACTGTATGTAAACAGGACTGTGTGTAAACAGGACTGTTTGCTTATCGGACTATAGCTTTGAGCCCTGTACCGCGGCCACGTTTACATTGGTTTTTCTCGCGTAATATGAGTGATTTGAGAGCATTACATTTTGTAAACGATGGACCCACAGATATACTCCGAATTTCAGCCATATTTGGCTTTCTCGGTTTATAAATTTGGCTCATTTAAAGAAAACAAACTTTTCATAAGATTTTATGCGATTCTGCTGGTACGTTCAAAAAAACGAAAATGAAACTCTTTGCTGACATCTTTCTCGCCTGTCAGTTCAAGGGTAGGTATGTGCCAGGTGCATGTTGATTCTTCTCCAGGTCACGAAACTGAAGTATCCAGCGTTAACAAAAAACTTGTTCTATAACACATCTGCACATGAAATGGCAAACTTGACTAAAGAAGTTGGGATGTAATTGGGCTGGGCGTCGATTAAAACTTTTAACCCGATTAATCGCCACCCTTTAATCGAATAAGTAATCGATTTATCGGTCTCGTTCGTTTCGATTCATAATATATATAAAAAACTTCTTTTTTTTATTTTGCTGAATATGTGACAAATGGTGCAATATACAAAATGTCCCCCCAAAAATTACGTTTCTTTTTGTTTTTTACCGCCAAAATAAATTATCGATTAGCAAACGCTCATTCGCCGCCCAAATGTGGCGCTAGAGGTCTGACCCGGATGCCGAGGTTTCAGCACCAACCGTTATCTTATTCAAAAGTTATAAGCGATTTTCTGAAATTTTCAATGGGGAAATGGCGGCCTCTTATGGACCAACTCGTGTTTACAAACAAGCCCACGCTTGCCCCCACTAGCTGTGGGCAATGCGCATGCGCAAAAACTAAATTCGGGATAAGTGAAGTGTCCGCGCATGCACTCTGACGACAGCAGCACCACCCCAATGATGTGACGTCGGAGATTTCAGTTGGTGGATAACACAGCTCTATGGCGCCAGTTACCCAAAACAGGCGAAAATGGGCCCTATTTTCTCAGTAAAAATTACAGAAAATCACAAATTTTTAATAATATCACGGTTAATGCTGAAAGTTTGACATCTGGTTCGAGCCTCTAACGCTACATTTGAACGGGGAATGAGCGTTCGACGATGCATAGTTTACATTTTTTCTTAAAAATTGAAAGGAGGGGGGGGGGGGGGGGGGGGGGGATTTGTACAATTTTTATTTCGAATCGACCTCGATGTGTAGCTGAGAAAAAGCTCAAAGACTCTCACACTCACATATTATTACTTCCGCTGCAGGAGGCAGAGGTTTGTTGATATTCTCCGGCAATAGCGACCTCCCTTGATTGTTCACAATAATCTATGCTGCGCTAAACGGACACTCGCACGGCATTGAAGTGGCCGGGAGACGTATAACCTTCTGAACTTGTCTGGAGTCCCAAATATCGCCCCTACAGTTTACTTGCGACTAAAAGTTCGTTTGAAGCTTGACCTTCATACAGGTGTTCTCGTCCACGTCTGCGTGGTGAAAGCGTTTCATTTTTACTTTCTTCTAGATGCGTCAACATTTTTTGCCGATTCAAGCATTATTTATTGATCGGTATGTAAATTGATCACTTGCCCAGCCCTATTTTCACTGTTTATTTGAAAGAGGGATAAAACTAATTAAAATTCCAGTAAACGTGATTTGGAACCAAGTGCAATATCAAGTTTCGTGCTCGGTCATTTAAAAAAAAATATATATATATTAATCTTTGCTAATCGATGCGAGCAGGCCTTTTCAACATAAAACATGGCAGCAGTATCAGTTATATATATATATAGGTGAAGTAAGGTAAATATAAAAACAGTGTACCAGGAAAAGTTAATAAGTCGAGATGCGTACTGTCGGGGTTACTAATTCGAAGTTTATTTCGACGTTTCGAGCGGGGACCGCTCTGATGAAGAGCGGTCCCCGCTCGAAACGTCGTAATAAACTTCGAATTAGTAACTCCGACAGTACGCATCTTTGACTTATATATATATATATATAACGGGCATGGTGGCGGGAGGCCGAATATATATATATATTCTTTTTTTATTTAGCAATGCACGTAACGGCCCATTGTTAGTGAAAAAAGCGAGAACTTCCTCCTCCCCCCCTCTGTTTTTTTTTTTTTTTTTTTTTTTGTAAATTTTTTTTTTTTTCAGATTTGGAAGGCTGTTGGTCGCGACTGTGGTGGAAAGTGCCGATTTGGGTACTAACCAAAAGGGAGAAATTTGGTGCCCGCCGATACCGTTTTGTTTGTTGTTTTTTTTTGTTTTTTTTTTTAATTTAAAATGCGAAAAAGCGTTCATGCCGTGTTCGCGCAGTGTAGTTCGCTGCAGAATACGTAGCGTGGTATTAATTGAATTCGAAGCCATACAATCCGCGAACCACAAACACACACTCCAAGGATTAACATTCATGATTCTGAGCAGGTTTACAGAGAGCTAGAAATAAATGTTCTACAGGGAAAATATATTTTTGCTTTGTTTTTGAAAAAAGTAATCGAAACTCAGTGACACTCGGTAGGTTTCTACTAAACGTCCCAATACTTATCTAGGGGAAGAGCCAAGCGAACGCTTCGAAAGAATTTGCAGTTTTCAATTTTTACATCGTTCATCTTACCAAAAGGATTAAAGAAATCGCCTCATTCTGTTAAAATATCGCCATTCCGTTGCGTAGTAGCAAAGAAAATATCGAGAATATTTCGCGATTTCCAGCCGCGGTGTGGAGGCCATGGGAACTGAGGCGTGACGCACAGTGGGTATAATATAATAAGTTGGCGAGATTTGCCATTATGTGCTCAATTTAATGCTATATATAATGAATAGTGTGATTTTAACGTAAGTAAATGAGTCGAAAACCTCATATCAACGACAAAATTTTACTGAATTAAGTTTTACTGGCGCCATTTGCCCGAGGTGAAAAAAAAACTATTCCTTCCTTGAGTTTCACCCCGTTGTGCTAATACGTTAGTCGAACTGCCTTACGGAGAAGCAATATCTTTACTTCTCCATAAGCTAACCCCCCCCCCCCCCTTTTTCCCCTCTCCACATCGCTGAGACCAACCTGCCAAGTCGCCATGTGAATCGCAAGCAGACGCTGTGAGTGCTGGAGGCTCTGAAAGAGGACTCAACCGGATCCTCCCTATCCCCATTGCACGTCACTGCGCACGTGACTCGAAAGAAGGTGTAAGAGTTGAGAGTGGTTTGCAGGCGCCCATAACGATCAGTGGACCTTTTGCAGAGATCATTGGGCACATGCGCCAAGAATGAGAAAGGGGAGCAAAGGGAAAGGCGCCGTTTTTGGGTGCTATCTCGTCCGCTCAGTCGCTCAGACAGTGCTGGTTCGGCTTGACTCGCTCCGCTATTCTCGCGCCTTGACTTCATAGCCGTCATGCCTCACCACCGCGCAGTTGTTTAGTCGTACAATTAACAGCATAAATAGTTCAAATGCAAGATTTTATAGAGTTCCAAAAGCTTTTTGAAGGTGGTGCACGAAAGGACCCGATGTCAAATACCCCGCCCTTGTTGCCCTGCTTTCAAAAGCCCTCGTAATAGGAGCCTATGATGCGAATCCCCCGTGTGGGCCGGGTTCTCAGCGTGACGGCGAGAAATTCTGCTTAGCTTGTGTAACATACTCATGCTTAGCCCGGTACTCAAATAAAGAATAACTGGATAATGCTTTCCGTTCTTCGGGCCTGGCAGAACCCTGACGGAACGCTTTGGCAACCAACCATGAACTCTCTTGTTTGCAGTGCCCACTTCATCGGAGGTTCGTAAACGTGCTGAAATCAAAGAGTGGATGTTTCTAACATACCATTCCTTACTTTTTGGCGGTGCAGGTGAGTTTTCGTGGCATTAAGCCCGCCCGAACCTCACCCCGTCCGAGTTTGTTTACACGGTCCCGGGTAACGGCGACGCTCCGTGCGCTCGCGCGGCACAACAGACAACGAAGTGACGGAACGCAAAGCTGTCGCCTCGCAATAAGCTTGAATAACTTAGGCGCTCAAGGAGTGTGAAATCAGTGGTGGCCGGACCTCATAAACGGAGTGCACAAGCTTCGCACAAGGTGGTTAGTTGGGTCGGATCGAAACTGGTCACCTTTACTTCCTTTACATAACACTCTGCCTTGAAAGCCGAACCCTATTTCAGTTGCTAGCATAACGCCAGAGCGAAGTGACGATTGAGTGACTCCGAGTCGACGGTAGGAACCGATGTGACGTCGGCGGTTTAACCATCTTTGAAGGTACAAAGACGAACGAGGTCGTCCGTATTGTAGGTAGTGGCTTTCGTTGATCCTCCAGGGTCGTCCTCAGCTATTTCACAGCAAAGATGCACTTGAAACGACGTCAGAAGGACACGTGCAGAATGGCAAAAGATGGAACTGCTCGAACACACGTAAACATACGGATCGGGAGACACGCGCGCGCTGGCGTGGACGACGGAGCGACGATTCCAGAGACCCCAGAGGGTGC
This sequence comes from Ixodes scapularis, assembly GCF_016920785.2. Taxonomy (NCBI): domain Eukaryota; kingdom Metazoa; phylum Arthropoda; class Arachnida; order Ixodida; family Ixodidae; genus Ixodes; species Ixodes scapularis. The sequence continues at coordinate 47,842,357 of NW_024609884.1, forward strand.
GCCGCCATCGCGGCCGAACTCTGAAAAAGGCCCATTGTTTGATTTTGTTTTTCTAAAGAACTAACGCGTATGGGCAAAGTTTGTTTTCAATTCTTTAATCCAAACGTGACAGGGAGTAACTACCACAATTATTTAACCGAAGTCCCGACATTGTTGCACGGCCCCTTTATGTAGAGAACCCCTGGAGTCAAGGCCCTTCCAAATTCATCAGCACAGCAAGCGAAACTGGCTTCTGTTTCGTGTGGCAAGGGTGTATATTTCAGGGGTCTCAGGGTTTCAGGGTGTATATTTCAGGGGACTCAAACAATCGGCCCGCGACTCGCTGGGTTGTGACCCGCAGGCAACCGGCTACGAGTCCCTGTTCCATCGTCTTGAACGCTAGAAATGGCATGCGCCACTGTGATCTCATCTCGCCGACTCACTTTTGCTCGAAAAGTAGCTCTGCTCTTTTAATATATTCACATAGATTATGCTTATCTGTGTTCATTTGCCCTTTGTTTCGCTTTATTATTTTGCTTCCCAGCTTTCTGAAATGCACAACAACTTTTTTACTTAAAATAGAAAGAATAAAACGCGGAGGACAGGCACAGGACAACCACGTTCTCTCCTTTAGCAACAACGTTTATTTTTGGCAGTAAAATTGCACCCTGAACAAGATGCGTTTTATTCTTTCGATTTTAAGTAATAATTTTCAACTCGCTCGCGTTAATCAGTACGAAAAATTCCGCTACTAAACAGCAAACGCGAGCTCTTCGTTGAAGGGTGCATGTCGGCTGCGCAGACTCTCGATCAGGTGGAGCAACTGCCAATGATAAAGCTACGAGCTCGGGTATCACCATTAAAAGAATAGAAGTATTTGTTCAGGCTGTTGTAATAAAAATCGCTAGAAAAGCAAAAACTGTCAAATTAAATGATTGTTTTTTTAGAGACATATTGAGCTTCGTTAATTTTTGAGTGAATTGAGCAACGGGAACGACTGCGTACTTGCGCTCTTGTTTTATTAAAAATGCCAGCACGTTGGCGGCGCGGTGTCATTTTAATTATTGTTATCAGATCACGTAGGGGCCCAAAGTAATCATACAAACAAATTAAGTTTAAAGATGTCAGTGGCAAAACTGTGACTCAAGTTACAGCATTTCGCGTATGAAACGAAAATGGCTACTGTATCTCGGTGGCGTTGCAAGCGCGAGACGCTCAGGTTTTTTCGTCGCGGCGGAGAAACGCTATCCTAATAAAACTCTCTTGCGTAGCGTGGTGCTAACACAAGCACTAAATTTAGCGCTAGCATGCTCTGCAATTGCGTACGTTATTTTAAATCTCCATATTGACTGCCTGCTCGCTCAAGCGCGTCGTGGTGCCGACAGTAGTATTCCCTGGTGGCCATCGTTTAGTCCGTTTCTGCTCAGCGCGAGCTTACCGATTAGCTTCAACAGCACTTCTGCAACGGACATTTCACACAAATTATAGTCTTTTCTCAGCAGATAAGTGGGGGCTCGTTTTGAGCCTGCGCTGAGCCTGTGTGCATCGTGACGAACTAGATTTCGGTCGGCGACTTATGAATGTGTATTAAAGGGAAACTCCGGTCAAAAGTCGAACCAAAGTAAAAGACTGATATCGATTTACACAGACTAAATACGAGCACTACCAAGATATAACACTAATAGGAAATCACGATCCATTCTGAAACCGATATTAAACATGCTACCACCAGCTTCTCGGCGAGCATTCAGCGGGTTGGTTGTTTGCCAACCAACCTTGTACCCTGATGTCATTTATGTTTTCAAGGAGGTTTCTTGTTCGTACTGCCACTTCTTTCACCGTGTTTTCTGCTGCGTTTTCAGCCGTCCCAACGGATGATTTCTGCTTGCTATGGTATGTTTTAGCGGCCGTAATTTGTAAGGGCTCTTAAGGCCGGTTCTCACATGCAGCGAAGCGCAGATGTAGCGCTGCTCACGTGGCGTCAGCTACTTATCGTCTGCCATGAGCAACAGTTTCGACGGTGCGATTCAAAGCTGGTGAACGCTCCCGTCAGCACGCGCTTAGCGCGAGGTCAGCGCTCTGCTTGTAACACTCCGCTTCATGTGTGAACAGGCCTTTAGGCGATCGCGCACGAAGATTATTGGCTCCCTGCTCGCTCAAGCACGTCGTGGTGGCGAAGGTGGCATTCACTAGCGGCCATAGTTCAGTCAGTTTCTGCTCACCGTGAACTTACGATTAGCTTCTACAAAGCTTCTGCAACGTGCTTTGCACACCACCAAGATAGTACAGTGATGTCTCTTTAATATGGACAGCTCCGTTCCCCAAAACATCGTTCATAATGTGAGTTATCCATAATAACGAGACAAAATTGCACGTGTTTTCTCAGTTTGTCCCCGAGAATGGTGTCCATATAACGGGGTATCAATATTAAGAATACCATAACTGTACCCTCTAAAAAAAGCCCATGCGTCTATACTCTCCAGCACAACACTCGGAGAGTCAATCACCGCATGCAACTTACGAAGGCAGCTCAGCGAATGACGATGCCGAAACATGTTCAGACAAAAAAAAAAAAAAAACGCACTCTTTGTGACATTAAGCAATGCAAACGTGACGTTTTACATAGCTCAATGTCACATCCTTGACTGCGTTTTTACAGCGAAGCTGTCTATAGCGGGTTTCACATGCAGCGATTTTGGGCCCAGAGCGGTGCGATTTCTACCGTCGCGGCGCTCTGGCCAGCCGCAGCGGCGGAGCAACACGGTTCCACCAGGTTGGAATTTTTTCGCCGGGGCAGAGCGGCGGCTTCCGCGCTGGCCACTCACAGCACGGCGGGAAATCACGTGACAGGAGGAGAAACATTGCGGGAACGCTGGCCCATAGGACGGCCCGGCGTTTTCACGTTCTCGAACCAGACGACAAGCAGAGAAAGTGCGACTGGTTTGCGATTTCCTTTTTTCCGGCGCGTAGAGCGTTTTTGCTTCAGCAGTGGCGTCAGAGCTGTTCAGGAGATTATGGAGGAAGGGGATTGCTGTTTTCTTCCTCGTAATTTGTTTACTCAATAAGTTACGCGGCTCTTCATTACTTCCCTCGCCTGAGTACTCACTGTAGCGACCGCAAGAGACGCTAATCGGAAGCGGTTTGTGCGAGCGCTAGTGAGAAAAACAAAAGAAGAACTGAGCGACATTAACGTGTCTTTTCCAACACAGATCATCACACCAAGTAAGACAGAATGTACCGCGCCCAGTTCAATGAAGTGCTCATCAGTGAAGTGTCGAAGCGTCGGGTTCTTTGGGACGCGCAGCTCAAAGAATTTAGGAACAATGGGATTAAGGTACTCTTCCAATCTCCGTAGACAGACATACTCCGGATCATGGGCACATATTCCCTTTTCGGAAATACCAACTACTCCAACCCCGTCCAAGAGGTTCAGTTCGGCCATATCATTCGGATTCTTTACATCCGAGGAAGGCGCTGCCTGTGACGCTGCCGTGGCCAAGGTTTATTTAGTATTTTAAACGCTTTTTTTTATTAAGGTGAAATTAAAGGGGAAACTGAAAACTAAGGCATTAAAATTGTTGTTAGAAGCCGCTGTAATCGACTGTGTGGATCTGCTTGCTGCAAGCAACATTGGCCATCGCAACGGCAGTAAATCGCTCATGTGAAATGAAAGCTCGCGATCCGTGCCGCCGCGCCGCTAGCGGCAGCGATTTCGGTCGCGGAATCGCTGCATGTGGAACCCGCTTATGGCTAGGTTCTGGCGGATCGTCGCCGGCGACAAACCGAGCGTAGACCAACGATTTTCAAACGCAACTATGTATGCCCCACTTTATACTCCTCCCCACCGCCGCCGCCTTTTTCCCGAGTCGTGTATGCTCCTCGCCACGCGCGGCATCTCTCGTCTCCTACCCCCCCCCCCCCCCCTGACATTGCGCAATGCCGCGCGCTCTTCGGGGCCTGCGCCGTGATTGGCATAGCGGCGCTATAATAAAACGTCATTGTCTCTACCAGAGCGGTGGAAAGGCTCTCAATTTTTTGGTCTAAACGTCTGTTTCGGCATCGTCATTCGGTGAGCTGCCTCCGTAAGTTGCGGCGATGTCGCACGGTGCCTAGTGAAAAAGAAGTCTCTATCAGGTTGCGTGCGCGCCAGAATTTGAACCCGTCAGCTGGGGTTTCTACGGAGCCAACACTTTGCCCCCAAGTCCCCGACGCGGCTGCGCTGGTATGTCGAATGACGTGTGAAGTATACAAGGGTTGCGAGTGCACGTAGAGCTTGATTTGTATTGTTTTCTGAAATGAAATACATTATAGCTTTTAGGAAGTGGCCATACCTCGCAGAGATAGCCGCTGGACGTTCCACCGGCCACCGATGACGAGTCGTCGTCCTTTCTGCTGGAACCCGAAGGAAAGGGCCGATCGAACTCCGCCAGGGAGCCGTGCCTGGCAATTCCCCTGCGCACGTGCGATGTGTCCGAGAGCTCACTGTGAAGGGAGGAGCGACTGTTGCTGCGGTAGAGGACGCCTTCTGGCTCCGTGTGCTGGAGCGACGTCTTCGACAGGGTTCTGGCAGAAGGCACCACGCTTTCAGCGATCATGGCCGATATAACGAAGAAGCCGTATTAGTACCGCTGATTTTCGAAACACCCTTTCGTGCAACGGGTTCATGACACTCGAGCGGAAGAAAGTTTGCTCTAGTTACTGAGAGCTTAAAAAAAACGCAGGGCGTAACTTGTTGTGATCATGATTCGTTCGTCGGCCTTATCTACGAATGCCGCAATCTCATGGCTGCGGAGCGATACGAATATTCTCGGGGCTCGTCACGGGCTGTGTTTCTTAAGCTGTCACCGACTATAGCTTGGTGTCATTGGCGAGACGGTGAGAAATGTTTCATTATACTTCGCTTCAGCTTCGGTCCGAGCGCGGCCGATGCTATGAGCCGAAGGGCCAATCAAACACCGCAAAAAGCGCAGCGTCATGGCGTGCTCTCTGCGCTTGATAAGACTAGCCGGCGGAGGTGCGCGCGCAGAGAGACGGCGAACACCGGCTGGTCCTATCAACTGCAGAGAGCACGCCATGAAGTGCCTCTTTCGCTGTTTGATTGGCCCTTCGGCTCCTAACATCGGCCGCGCTCGGACCGAAGCTGAAACGAAGTATAGTGCCTGTCTATCGAGACATGGCCATCGTGAGCACAAAATGAAAATATGCGGACAAAAAAAAAAAGAGTCGTGTGGGCATACTTTCCATCTACTCCATATGATATGCGAAAAACTACATCGTTCATAAAAAGGTCGACCAATATTCCGGCTGAAAATCCTGTAACTTGTCACTGTCGCCATTGCATCGTTCATAAAAACGTGCGGACAAAGAAAGAATTTGTGATTTATAGGTTGCGTACTGACCTTATGAGATTACTAATGCGCGTTCCTCTCGGGGCCTGTTGTCCCACCTTGCCCAGGTAGGCCGGCGGTCTCGGTGGATCGAGGGACTGGGACTTGGCCGCCGCGAATGTGCGACGTCTCTTGTCCTGAGGCTGCTGCGTGTCCGACGACGTTGAGTCCACAAAGTCTTCAGTGTCCGTGCCCACTGAAGCCTTGTAGAGAACCTTGGGCCGCACGGCTTGAGTTACCTCTGCCGGCGTCGTTTGCGTTGGCGACACCTCGCGCATTTTAATCTCGTCGGACGTCACGGTCTGACTGGAGGAATGGGACTGTTGCACCGTGGACCGATAGATGGTCGTCTGATCGGTGGTCCCGGCTTCTGCTTGGGGCTTCGGCGTGGCGAGCGGTGTGTCCGCTGCCGCAGTTGTTGGTGTCTGCAGCAACGCCTGCGGCGGAACGCTTGAACTCTCGGTTTCCGCGCTGTCGGCTTGGAAGTGTTGAACGGTCTTGGTTTCTTCCACTGTGCCCTCCAACTTTCGGTTCTCTTCGTCGATCCTCATCTGGATTTCAAGTCTTCGCCGTATTTCCTGTCAAAGAAAGCATAGACGAAACATTAAGTCCGCTTGTCACGCATTTTTTAGTAAATTTAAATCCCACCGATAGAGTAATTGAAACCTTGAACCTAAAAACGGCTAAATACAGTTCCCAATTTTGCCTCTGACAATATTTGAAGTGCATTATGTGGCTGGCAGAGTGTCAAACCAAAATTTTCATGGGTTCGGTTCCGGTTCGGGTTCACGGCTTCCGGTCCAGATCTGGTTCAGTTCCGGGGAGCAAAAATAACGGTTGAAACCGGTTTGAACGGCTCAATTGAGAATATATTTCCCGCGTTGTTTTGCAAGCAAATTGTTGTGTGTATGTTTATACAGCCGGAAGTAAGTCTGCCTCAGTGGGCGTCTGGAGTCTCAGCTGTAGATGAGCAATTTACCCAGTGCGGTACAACCGCAAACCTGGGGGTCTTTAAAGTGCACCACGCAGTTGTGATACACGACCGCACGCCGGCACGTTGCTTTGGCAAGAGGCACTATGTTCGCTTTAAAACGAACAACTCTATATATATATTTTTTTTTATCGTTTGTACAATCCACTTTTATTTTCATATACCAAAAATAAGAATCATCGTTATATAATTTCGACGCAAAAGTTCTCGGAAATCAAGACTAACATACAAAACGTCGCGTTTATATGACTCCACATCCATTTGTTTAGCTCAGTCGCATGTGTTTTATCTGAAACGAAAAGTTGTCGCGAAGTGTGGTAGGTCGCCTAAAATACCCGTGATTGTTACAACTTTGCGTCGCTGTATTAAAAGTTGAATTGTAATTGTGCTCTTCAAGTAAAAAATTAATTACAGTGAATAAAATCATAAAATAAACACCTCGTCGTCATATATATATTGAAATATAGTTCACGACATACTTTTCACAATAGACAGGGTGCTGCTGTAAGGACCAACACATTTGCAACGCCTTACGAAATACGAATTCCAAACAAACATGCATACCTAAAACTGGGCACACGAACGTAGTTTATTTATGAGCTCGCTCCAGGGTGGCTTGCTGAAAGCAAAAACGCTAAAAACCAATAGAAGAGGCTGGCGATGAGCGAGATACTCGCGATAATCAATACTTCTAACGAAATATATGAAAAGTGACCACTTGTGAGCAAGCTCACAAATCGGTGTGTAGACGACGAACATCCGGAATAGGATAGGGCATAGGAAAAAAATACACATATAACACTTCTTGCAAAACTACTTTCGCGTACCTAGTTTCAGGTATGTATGTATGGAAATCGAATATTGCAAGGCGTGCCAAATGTGTTAGTCCCTACGGCCGCGCCCTGTATATGATGACGACGCAAGTGAGCCAAGAGCAATGATATTTTCAAAATGTCACGAACGTCTTAGGACAAGCCCTTTCAGTGTACCTTTTATAGAAACGCTGAGCGGCAATCACAACGCTTGTTTTCTTAACCAATATTGTCTACACTCAACACCTTGATGCAGACGAAGAATCATGCAGAAAGGAGGCATCAAAGTTGTTCACTCTAATCTATGCCGAGCGCAAGTACATCTGCTTTCTGCGCAGGGGTTTCGTTAACATCAGAACTGGAGATGCCGCGAACTTTTTTCGAATCGAAGTTTCGATGATCGAATGAAGCGTTTTGAAAGGTTCGAAAGATTTCGAATTTTCGAACTTTCCATATTGAGAAATTCGACGGAAGTCGAATTTTCGAACTCATTAAACTAAGAAGTTCGACGCTTTTCGAATTTTCGAACTTATTACGCTGCAAAATTCGATGATTGTCGAACTTTCGAACTTGATAAACTAAAAAAATCGTTGATTTTCGAACTTTCGAACTTCTTGCACTAAAAACTTCGAAGCTTTTCGAACTTTCGAACTTCCTACGCTAAGAAATTCGATAATTTTCGAACGTTCGAACCTATTAATCTAATGAATTCGAAAATTGTCGAACTCTCGATTCCTGAAAAGTCAAAAGTTCGACGAACTTCGACCTTTTAGGGTAAAAGTTCAAAGCTCGTCGAACTTCGAAAGACCGGCGGGTGGTTGCATTTGTATTCAAGCAGTGAGGCACATTCGTAATTTTTTTTTTTTTTTTTGCAATTTTACATGGGGTGACGCATTCCTTGCGAAAGACAATGCCGTTTATTTCAATCATCTGGCATGCTTGGTTTTAGAAAAATAGATTCCCGAAGGAGCGAGGACGGACCACGGGTTTTTGACAATTGTCGTTTGTGCCATATTTGAAGCGCTCTATAAACGAAGCTACTTATGGTAGAGATGTTAAACTTTTTAAGAATGATCTATATATAGCCTACTTGAGTGTCGTCTTAAGATATGATTATTTTTGTTCAAGACGAGTTTAGAATAAATATCCAAACATGTACCTACGGACAATGATGCCCTAAACTTGGTAATTTTTTTCGCCTACATTGTTTGGGTATCGCATTTAAATTAACACGGGATACAGTACATATCATTACCATCTGCAGAATACAAAATAATGTATTTATTGTTTTTTTTCACGTTGAGGAATAAATTAACTCATGGTGGAAGACTTTTAAAATTGTTCAAGTTCAACGCGTCATAAATTTTTTTTTTTTTTTCATTTTACGCTTTTGGGACGTGTTTCTTTTGGCCTGTAGACATTTTGGTAGGAGAAACTTGTTTCATAGTTCTGGACCTCTGAATATGCAAGAATACAACACTTCCAGCGGGTTCTTGATAGTTTTTTTTTTTTTTCTCCAGCTTTTTATTTTTGACATTTATTGTTATGTTTATTTATTGATTATTTTTTACCAATGGCACAGTTATTTAGGTCGAAAAGACATAGCTTCGAACTTTCGAGCCACCGAGCATGTGACGAGTAGTGCCTCCTGACAACGAGTTTCTAAAGGCCTGTTCACACATGCAGCCGAGCGCAACAAGCATAGCGCTGACCTCGTACTAAGCACGTGCCGACGGGAGCGTTCACCAGCTTTGTATCGCACCGTAAAAACTGTTGCTCATGGCATACGATAAGTACCTGACGGCACGTGAGCAGCGTTACATCAGCGCTTCGCTGCATGTGAGAACCGGCCTTAACAATGACAATCCACGCGATCTTTTATGCAGTGAAGAGCGACAGTAGCTATACATATGCATAAATAATTTCAGATTAAAATAAGCTCGACCATGCCCTCTTTCCCTTTAACAGTCCGAAATACCTGGGAGGGGGGGGGGGGTGGGTGGAGAAACTGGAGCTCCCCCCCCCCCGCCCCCCCCGCCCCCCTTCCCCCCGTTTTTCCTCTTCCGACGTTCCGACGCCACTGGTATGGTAGAACGCTCCTCGACCTCAAGTTGCGACAGCTTCTGTGCGTTTTGCTCGGCGTTTCTTCTGCCCCAGAAAATAAACCTCCAAAGCAATTACAAACAAAAAAATTGCCAAGGTGCAGGCGAGCTGGTGTATGTTGATCATGATCCAAAATCCCGAGACTGGGAATGAAATTCGCAAGAAATAGTGTAAGAAGAAAGAAAAAAGGCGACAGGACAACGTCTCAAACTCAGCTGAGTTGAGTTTGAGACGTTGTCCTGAAGCTGAGTTTTGAGCTGAGTTGAGTTTGAGACGTTGTCCTGGAGCTGAGTTTTCAGCTGAGTTGAGTTTGAGACGTTATCCTGTCCCCTTTTTTCTGTCTTCTTACACTTTTTCTTTCAAATTTCATTCCCAGTCTCAGGATTTTGCATCATGTACAAACTAAACTTACTATATGCCAGCGTCACTCGGGCGGCGTTCGATCGGATTACTACCAGCGTGCAAGGGGGTAGGGGGGCAGTTTGCCAGATCACTTCAAGGTTTTTCTGAACCTCAACCACCTGCCTGCCCCTGGCCGTTTCGAACTGGATGAGTATCGTTAAACAGTGCGTTCGTAGGATCACTACTTCGTAATGCACGTTAATGACCACCCCGGGCTGGCGGTCACAATTACTGATCTATTGTTACACGTCTCTGCACTGGCAAATATTCCAGCACATGCGGGGCACTCGTCGTCTTATTTAATTGCTTGACCAACTTCGCGCAGTCTAAATATCACACTCGAACTTTTCTAAACTTGATTTCGTGAAAACCAGTGAGGCGTGAAAACGTTATTTGAAACTGAAACTGTGTCGGAACATGAAAACCGGACTTCGAATTTTGTGCACTTGGACTTAAAAAAAAATCGGAAACCTTCGAAGTTTTTTCTTTTTTTTTTCGAATTTAGCATTAAAAGAGAATCGAAACCTCCGAATTTTTCGAACTTTATGTAGGAAGAAATTCGAAATCTTCAAATTTATCGAACTTTATGTCTTTAAAAATTCGAAACGTTCGATTTTTCGAATTTTAGATCTAAACAAATTCGAAACATTCGAATCTCTCGAATTTAAAATTAGGGAAGCTCGAAATCTTCGAATTGATCGAACCTCAAGTAAACAAATATTCGAAATAATCGAACCCGAACTTTTAGAAACCGTGAAAGCTTCGAACTTTTCGATTTCGAAACCCCACAATTTTGGAAAGTTGCGAATTTTTCGAATTCGAACCTCCCTGCAGTCGAAAATATGGAAACTTTTCTAAATCGAACATCAGTTCGGTTCGAAAATATCGAAACCTTTCGAATTCGAACCTAGGGTGGTTCGCGGCATCCCTAATCAGAACACAGATCTTTGATTGACTCTGATTGAAGGATAATGAGTAGACCTTAGGGCAGCTAGCATTGATGTCTACCCACTCTCCTTCCAGTCAGAGCCAATCAAAGCTCGGCGTTCCGACGTCATTGCAACCGCTGCGCAACAAGCAGACAAACTTGCTCTCCACATATGCACCTTCGTACACAGATTAAATTTGGCCTAAATAGCGCATATAGGAGTGAACATTTTCTTCTACACGCTAAATGATATAACCTGGCTGTTGAGATTTTTTTTTTATCAGACGCCGTTTAATTCGATTTGCAAATAAGAGGCATCGCTTTTGATAATTTATTATTATTGTAAATAGAACAAAGTAGTATTTCATGCTCTACTCGACATGGCAGTTACTTAATTGGTCACTTTATAATGGTTTGCGCGTGTGATCGCCATAGTTCCGCCACGCGCCCCTGTTTTGCTTCTGCCCAGCCCACAGACACATACAATTAATTGCTGTTTATCACATAAAAGAGGCAATAACAAACTTCTCTATGCTTGAGAAGTAATATATGTGTCTGGAACACAGTTGCTTAAATCAGCTTCATAATCAAAATTTTGTTTAAGGCGCTCCCAGATCACTTATTCCCATGCCTATCGAGGATAAATACGCCAGAAAAATATTTGACGAGCATCATTCTTATAATTTGGGGGTGGATTTACTTATGATGTACATCGTTAATATAATAAATAATATCTGAGTCTATAAACTTCACATAACCACTTGAGAACGACACGAGAGAACGATACTCGGAAATGTGCCATCAGCTGAGCCGATCTGCAGAAAATTTTCATTTAGCTCGCTGTTGGGCAGTTTGGAACACCGGATCGCGGGGCATGCCAAAAAGGGCTTTGTGTTCACAGAGATCTAAGGTCAAATACACGAAATGTGCAGAAGGACATATAATAAATGGCATTCTTCAAAAGAATTCCATACATTATACCTCACTGCAAAATATTTCATAGAGATGTAATTATATTCTCAATGACACATAAATAGCGCGAAGGACAAGCGAAGATTCTTATAATCTTAACATAAATTACATTTGGGCATCAGCTTTTATGAACTCGAAACTTATGCCTCGGGAAGCTAATGTTATATTCGGTTTTATGCTCTTTCGTTGTGGGCCCTCATTTTACAACTCTGTGTTTTATCAGTCATCCACTCTAACATTTTATTAGGCTGCCGTATATTATCGCGAGACTGCTGTATATACTGCACAACTTTACAATTTGGAGATCTACAGAGTGTCTCCAAATAGCAGCCAGGCTCTTTCAATCGACCGCAAAAATAAATTTCTTTAACCTATCGTGCCACGATTTTGTGCGGCGTTGCCCACAGGTGGTGTATTTCTTTTTCTTTTTTCTTTTTAATTTGCAAAGAGCAAATTTATCCGAGGAAAAAAGTAAAAAAAAGAAAGAAAAAGTCTAAACTCCTATAGAAACGCAGCAAAGTCATCGGTCTTCAAAAAAATACCTAGGGCGCCCTATTGTTTGATTGTTTGACATCGCAGCGTTTTCGTGGGAGTTAAGCTTTTTACTTTTTCTACAGGGTGATTCAAGGAGAGGCCAGGCTCTTTAAATGGACCGCAAAATTCGGTTTCTTCACCTATCGCGCTACGACTTTGTGCAGCGTTGCCCACAGATGGTGCTTTTTTTTTTTTTTTTTTTTTGTAAAATTTGCGAAGAGCGAACTTGCCTGAGGAAAAAGTAAAGAGAGAAAAAGGCTTAGCTCCTATGGAAACGCTGCGACGCCACCGGTCTTCAAACAACACGGCGCCGTTTTGCACGGGAGACAAGAGATGGCGCAACGAACGCCGCCAACGAACGAGCATACGGCTGCAGTGGCTTAAAGGGGGTAGTGTAACGAACGAAACCGGAGAAGCGGCACAGCGTTCGAAGACGGCCGCGGGTGGCGCTGGCGCTTGCAGCACCGTCGGTCCGGCTATGGCTCCGGCTTCGCCGCTGGGCTAGCTTGGCTCCGGCCAGCTCCGGCCAGCTCTGGCCACTGATCTCTATGTCTATTTGCTGGATCGCGTTTGACCAGCTCCTCCTATGGACCGGAATGCGGTCACTGGCGGCCATCTTTAGGTAGAGTTATATCACCTCTAGCCATCATAGTAATATGGCGGACAGCGCAATGGCGGCAGGCTGCCATAAAATAGCCGTAGATCTAGTACACTGTACCGTGGGTGACATTTCGTGCTTGATTGAAGTTGTTCGACGAAGCAGATTCTTGAAACCCGGCGTGATCGATAGCCTCATCTTTGAGGACCCGGCAAAAGTTCTACGAAAGCGCAGCACCGGGGGAAAGCAGCGCAGCTCGCATCAAAAGCAGACTCCGTACCGTCGTCTGCTTTCGATGCTTCTTTTGATGCGACTTTCGATACGTGCTGTGCTGCTTTTCTCCCGGTGCTGCGATTTTGTGAAACTTTTACCATTTCCTCAAAAACCGGACTACTGTTCACGCCGTGTTTCAAAAACATGTTTCGTCAAATAATTTTAATCAAGCACGCAATATCACCCACGCTATTTTGACCAACCCACCTGCCAAAACGCTATCTGCCATGGATGGATGATAGCGGCTGCAGCAGCTTACATTGGCTAGAGGTGATATAACTCTACCTAAAGATGGCCGCCAGTGACCGCATTCGCGGAGCGGGCAAACGCGATCCAGCAATTGTCATAGAGATCAGTGGCTCTGGCCGATTCGCAGCTGTCGACTACACTGTCGTCTGCTAGTTTCACATTTTTATTCACCTACGAACACAAATCATGTTGTTGGAAGTTCACTGGAAACAAATAATTGTTTTTGAGGCATTTATATTTGTTATGAAGCGCGTTAGGGTGCCTCTATCTGCCGGCCGATGGAGGCACCCTAACGGTGCGACAGATCGAAGCGCCACCTCCACCGTCTTCCAAGGAGCGGCCGTTCCCGATGCATGGTGGAGGCTACGCGGTAACTACACTACCCCCTTTAAGCCACTGTAATACGGCGCCGAGAGCCGGCGTCTTTAGCAGACGAACATTTCTTCGACTCAAAAGCAGCGCGCGTCCCGCGGGCGGCGACAGTTGCAGAAACAAAAACAGGCGCGGTAACAACAAGAAACTGCAGTTCTTTGTCTGCTAAAGACGCCGGCTCTCGGCGTCGTATGCTCGTTCGTTGGCGGCAGTTGGTGTCGCGACCGTTTGCGCCATCTCTTGTCCCCCGGGCGAAACGGCGCCGTGTTGTTTGAAGACCGGTGGCTTCGCTGCGTTTCCATAGGAGCTAAGCCTTTTTCTTTCTTTACTTTTTCCTCAGGTATGTTCGCTCTTTGCAAATTTTACAAAAAAAAAAAAAATACAACATCTGTGGGCAACGCTGCACAAAGTCGTAGCGCGATAGGTTAAGAAACCGTATTTTGCGGTCGATTTAAAGAGCCTGGCCTCTCCTTGAATCACCCTGTACTTTCTTCTCGGGTAAGTTCGCTCTTTAAATATTTTAGAGAAGAAATACACCACCTGTGGGCAACGCTGCACAAACTCGTAGCGCGATAGATTACGAAACCGACTTTTGCGGTCGATTTAAAGAGCCTGGCCGCTATTTGAGGCACCCTGTACTTTTGCTAGTTTTACTAACATCGCATTTCACCAGGAAACTGAACTGTTTAACGTGGTTTTTGTCATTGCGATTTGTTCTTGCCGAGAAAATCCAATCCGGTTGTGCAAAATGCACGCTGCAGAAGGTTCGCGCTTAGTGCAAGTAATGTATTCGGGAGATACAAGTTATTCTTGCTTGGTGGCGCTGCGAGGAACGGCGCGAGCGTCTAGTACCACGAAAAAGGCGCTTTCTGGCAAAAGTGTTTCTGCAAACAGAGTAGTTTCCGGGGCCACGCTTTCTGTTCTATGCCGAAGATGCGAGGCAGAGGAACCTTCACAACACAGTATGTTTTTAGAACTACTCCCCCTTCCCCCCCTTTTTCATTTTTTGCTGTTACTCCAGAGCAGTGGTTCTCAACCATCAATGTTTCGCGGACCCCTTGTGGATCGGCGGAGTTGTTGGAGGACCCCGTTCGTGGTGAGTGGAGAGGAAAGTTATAGGTTAAATATAATGATTTAATAAATGGATATAACTAAGGGCTAGTGTGAAATAGACCTCTCTTATTCACGTTCACACGAAAGAACTCGCCCGAAAACTAAAACATTTCTTTTCGACCTAAAAAAAAAAAATTTATTGCCGGGCTTGACTGATCAGTCAGGGCTTCGCGGACCCCAAAGGGTCCGCGGACCCCCATTTGAGAACCACTGCTCCAAAGAATACTATCTTTTATTTCTTGGGGACTCCGTCCTCAATCTGTGGATGTTAATTCGACAATTATATTTGTGTCACATGTTAACAGTAATGCTCCATTGCTTTTATTTTGCACCCAAAGACTGTGAAGTTTAAACAAAATGCGGAGGTGATAGAAGCTTGGGGGAGAACTTGAGAACGACACTCCTCTGAGGCTTAGAACGGCTGTCAACGTTCGGCTGTCCCTCTGAGGCCACTAGGATCTTTCTTTTCAGGTATCCCTCCCGTACAGACATGTAGTTCTATGTAACTTCGGATTCATAAATCACATTTAGCCCTTCCAATGTTCTTATTTTCTGAGGGAAATTTCTGAGGCAGTTCAGTGACAACGAAAACGTTTGGGTGCCTCATTTAAAATTGGTTGTACAACCATTTTTGTACTTTCAGTAAATACTGCTAAGAAGTAATCCCTGATATTGATAACTTGCAAAATCACCCATTAGTTTTCCTCTCCGCGCAATAGCAGACGCAGAAAAAACAATAAAGGAAAGAAAAAGCTTTCCCCTCAACTCGCAAATAGAACAAGCGGTCACGTAATCTGGCACTAATTTTATACCGTCAGTGTTCATCATAGTCATACGCTGGGGATGGCAAAGCATAGAGCATGGACTGAGCGTCAGACATTGTTAGAGTTCGGCTATGCTCATATTTGATTGAACCCGATTTAATATCCGAAAGTGAGGCGATGCTGATTGTTATGAACCCAAACACTCAGTTCGGGTTCATGATAATCAAATACGTCACGGTGTCGGGTAACTCGCGGTGCGAACTCGTGATGTCATATAACGTCACGGTGTAAAAAAAGCTAATAAACCGAGTGACGTTATCAATTTATATCGACTTGACTCAGTGAGTCACGTCACGTGACATCACGGGGCCTCGTGACGTGACATTATTTGGCATCATGTCTTGACACCATGACGTCACGTGAACAGGTTACACGTGATTAATTTCACTCTAATAAAAGCTCGTGCGTCTACTTTCCCGCACAACACTCGGAGAGCCAATCACCGCAACTTACGGAGGCAGCTCAGCGAATGACGATGCCGAAACATATATTTAGACCAAAAAACGCAGTCTGACTTGTGCTATTAAGCAGTGCAAAACGTCACGCTTGCATTGCTTAATGTCACAACTCAGACTGTGTTTTTTGGTCTAAACATAGGTTTCAGCATCGTCATTCGCTGAGCTGCCTCCGTAAGTTGCGGTCATTGGCTCTCTGAGTGTTGTGCGGAAAAGTAGACGCACGGGCGTTTTTTTTTTTTTTTTTTTTTAGAGTGCATGGTGCCAACACAAAAGTTCCACGAAAACCATTGTTGCTCAAACATTGCAATTCTGTATATGGTAATTTGATAACACAGAGAAATAGAACTGCCAATTATTTATTCTCAAATATCTAGTTTGTGATATTCACACACAAAAATAATACCATGAACCGTTTTGAACCGCTTTCCGTTATATTCCGGTTTTGTTCCGGTTCAGTTCCAAGATGGCGACGAAGAGTTCGGTTCGGTTTCGGTTCGACACCCTGGACTGGCTGGGGATAATAATGTTGTGAGCTTCGCAATTGGTGCTATGTTTTTTGTTTTTTTTTTCTAGGGCGGCGGCACGGTGACATTATAAGTTAACCAGTGATAATAAGATCAACAATGCTGGCTACACATGCCACAAGGCTCTGAAACTCTCGGTGATCACAGTCTCGGACAGCGCCTAAAAGCATGAAGCTGGGCAAACAAGAAGTGTATCGTTTTTATTCTGTTCGTCAAAAGAGAACCGATGGCAAAACGAAAAACGACGGCATCATAACCACCCCCTAACGACATCATATATGTAAAGCTGTTTTGACTCGTACACCCGTGCATGAAGCAGATTTTTCGTGTTCTGATTTCCGTCTGAGTTTCGGTTGGTTTTTGGCACGTGTGTTCCATACTATATAATTATTATAATGAGCGTTCAAAATTGTAATGAAGAACATAGTGGTAGCCGGGTTAGTCAGGTTAGAGGTTTGCAGTCTTTATGTCACGAACAGGCTACGTTCGAGTTTCAACTTTGCATCCTACGAACAGGCTACGCAGTCAGCTGAAATACATATACGAACCCGACTACGTGGCCATCGTGTCATACCCTTCACCTCAGGGCGGTAGGTGTTTTCACATGCGATTCGCATAACAAAGCATATATAAAAGGGATCACTGCTTATATCGATAAATCATAGCAGCGAATAAAAAGAGGTATAGTTCAGAACTATGCCTTACCTTTTCTACCTCCTGCTGCTCCTTGATAAAGTCGTCGCTGAAGGGTGTCTGACTATCTGCGCTCTTTCCTTCCGTCGACACCGGCTCCGTCCTCTGCTGAAGCTTCTGTTCAGTCCCTTGCACTGACGCGGGTCCAGCCGCTGTCCCGTTCGTGACCACTTCGATGTCTTTGTCCGCGAGTGTGTCCTGAAAGTCGGCCCTCTTCTTCTGACGTTGTGACTCGTCATCCGACGCAGGCGCAGGCGACTCTTCCCTGAAGGTGGTCTTGCAGCAGATCAGGCAGATCCTGGACCCCGGTTCGTTGATGAAGGTGCAGTGCTCGCATCGCCACGCTTTTGTCGGATCCCACTTGGGTCTTTCGGCTTCTGGAGTGTGCGTTGACTTGGTTCCCTGAGTCGCCTGGTTGCCGTCTCCGGATGCCTGCGAGGCGACGGTGGGCTTCGGACATTCGCTGGCGTTCCCGTTGAGGCGCGACTCCAGCCTGTCGTTCGTTTCGGAATGTTCGATTCTGGGGAAGTTAGTGGCGGCGGCGACGGTAGCTTCCTTGCGTGAAGGTGTCGTCGACGTCCTGTTTGGCTCTCGTTCGACGGCGGCTGCAGGGATGTTGGCTTGGGGCAGGCTACCCGTTCTCGCTCTACTCTTCGTTTTGACGGTAGACGAATCTGGAATATTTGAGAGAACGGCTACGTTTACTGCGGAACCTCGGTTTTTTATCCATACAGCCATTCACTTGTCACACCTCGAGAACAATGGCTCTATGTAAATAAACATCTAAGTTGAAAGTAAAAAAAAAAAAGTGCCGAAAACCTCGTTTTGAAGAAGCGTCAGAGCCTGCAGTCAGCGAGCAGACGCGAACCAATTTAAGAATCCCACAATATATCTTGCGTCAGATGCACACCACACCTGCTTAGAAAGTTCAGTAGTGAATTCTAGTTAATTAATTAAATGCAAAATTATCGCGCTACAATTGTGCCCCGGTGTCCACCGCGGCCAACAAGCTTACCCCAAACAGTTATATCAAATACCGTATTTGGTTATATGTAACAAGAGTCCTTTTTAGTGTATAACGTAGGTTTTTAGTAAAAAAAATTCCCCGCGTATCATGCAGTAACGGGAAGAATCAGGATTGGATGTTTATAGTTTATGCGGGCCGCTGGCGACCCTGAGAACCTGTATTCGGTGTTTGGTCGTGTCAAATGGAGATCAACTGCGCAGTCAGAATCTTATACACACGAAAGGCTATACGCGTAGCGAGATTCATGATTTAGAAGGTGACTCCGATCAATGGGTGCCCACGCTTCTAGCGTTTGATGGTATTCTTCCGCTTTTCAAAGAAATGTTTGTTGAAAGGAACAAAGGAAGTCTAGACGTCTTTCCAGAGACATGCGGGACATTGACTCAGGCTAATTAATGCAGACTCGGTGTCTTTCGGCAAGACGTCCGTGTTAATGCAGACACGATACGTACACAGAGACAGAGCTATTGCAACGCTTGTGTGTTTCGCAAATGCGATTTATCTCTTTACGGAATCACACGTTCACTTACATGTTTCGCGTGATAGCTCGCGTCGATGCCTTCTGTGTTCTCTCAATAACATGTCTCAGAACACTGGAAATGCCCAACGTTAGCAGCGTGGGGAGAAAAGGAGCAGCAGAAGCACCCTTTCGAGAGTCTCACTTGTGTGGAGGCGTTTCGGCCAGAACCCCTCCGGTTAGCCTAATTGCCTCGTCCTTCTTCGAGATACTGAAGAACATTTACCCTGGTTGTACTCCGTGTTGGAGGCTGAGGACAGGGCGCCTTCGTTGTCCTGCTCTTCGGATGAGAGATCTTGCGACGACTGGCGCCGCGAGGTCTTTCCGATGTTCTTCTTATGTTTTCGGTGGTGTGGTCGTGGCTCGTCCGGGCGCCTCGGTAGCCGCTCGCTCTGCTCCGCCACGGGCAGCGACTGCTGCGACGGGGACGGTGACGGCGGCCCCGACGGCGGTCGCATCCAAGGCGGGAAGAAAGGCGGGTACTGCGGATACCCGAACGGATAAAACGGGCCTGGCCGTTTTACCCGTCCCAGAAGAGGATGTTAATAAAGAGGGTGCACTCTTTATCAAAAGCGCATTATATATATATATATATATATATATATATATATAACAACAGATAGCACCGCATGACTAAGCTCGGAACACCATTGAACCTGAAAAAACGAAATGTGCGCGGTGATAATGAGCACGGCGTTTCACACGCTCGTTAGACCAATGCACGTCGCATAATTCAGACGTAATCACATTCTTGGCTTTTGTTATTCATAGGATTCTTTCGTTGTTTACAGTGATTGGTTACCTGCGTATACCTGCAAGGAAGTGAGCAGAGAGACGTTTTTCTCAGAGTGTGGGTAGAAAACACGCCGAATCTATCTCCCAGTTCGGTAGAGTCATCGCTACCATACGATTCATGCTTATCCACGTCAATTCCTGTTGCTCTTCATTCGGTGATAGGCCCACCACGTGCGCTAAAACAAAAATGACGCAAGGTTTTTTTTTTTTTTTTTAGAATTTAGGATTATTAGGAGTGCGAACCACTGCGATCTACGAAGAAACCGAAAAAGGTTTGTATCTAAAAATAAAATATGCGAAACAAAGTCACGATGATTTGCGTATTCGTGACATCGTGCTCAATGCCACAACGCAGACCTTATTTTCAGCTAAACGTTTACTGGCCTCGTCATTCGTCGAGCTTTCCGTTGGTCGCGGTGATTGGCTTTCCGAGTGATCTGCGGGAAAGTATGAACGCGCGGCCATTGTATAATGGGGTGTACAGTCGGCCGTAAACAAAATTGACACAAGGGAGCGATGGCCTGGCCGGCGAGGCGACACGGGGCGCTTCGATAGCGTAAGCACGCTGGGGTCGCGATTGCCGGATTAGTCCACTCTTGGATGCACGGGGGACGTCGACACACCGGAGCCCTTCCGAAAGCGCACTTTCGAAACAACACAGCGTGACTGCGCACATGTGTTCTGTTCTTGCTCGCTCGGTGAGAACAGAGCTATCCTCTTTTTCATCACATCACATCACGCTGTGATCAAGTTCAGACTTTTTTTTTTTTACAGCTTTCTATACTTTCTCTTATCGATTGTGCCGCGATTTGACAGATTCGCATTTTTATAAGGAAAATACTCTCGTCTTCTACGCACAATGTTGAAACAGCAATTAAAATAAATATCACTGCGAAGACTTTGTTTATTACAACGAAAAAAAGCGTCGTCTCACGCGTGACTCGTCACCCTCAAAAGCAAGCCGCACGTAAAAAAAAAAAAAAAAAAAAAAAAAAAACGAAATTGCTACAAACGATAACTTTATCTCTCTCGAAGCACCCCTGCGATTCAAAGGTGGGAACGTTCCGGCCACTCTCGTTCCCCGTGTTATAGCGAAATATAGCGCCGCGTGTGGCGGTTTGACCGCACCGGCCACGAATCACTTGTGTCAGTCTTTTTTACGGCCGACTGTACATGGGTTCATAAGGACCACTCTGAAGATCACACACACAAAAAAAAAATCAAAAGCACATGTTTGTTTTGTTTCTTTAACGCATTGCGCTTGCACACAGATCATCATGCTCGATGTTCCAGCGCACATCGCATTTCTCGTTCACGGCAATCTCTGGCCCCGTCGTTCGCGTTCAGTTTGGCTCTCCGCGTGCACTATGCGTCTATGACAGAGTAGACGGGCTGACATTATTGGGCAGTTCTACGCTATCCCTTTCCCCATTTATTTCTCTTTTTTAACTTCAAAACTGTATGCTGATCGAGCGCTTGCACTATAAAAATAAAAATTGCGTAATACCTTTGTCAGACGGGCACGTAAAGGCCTTCAGAACAAACTTTTTTAAAAAGTCGGCGAACCATCGCATGGCGATAAGCGAGAAATCGTAAGCTGATTCGCCGATTCTTTAAAGGTGTCCGCTCTGAAGGCCTTTAATGTGCCCGTCAGGGGTTTAAGTTCATTTAGCTTAGAAGAATCTCAGCGAATGACAAAGGCTCAGAATAAAATTAGAATCAAAATGCCAAGTTCACAGGGACGAATTCTGCGCACGTGTTCTTTTGTGTGTGTTTTTGCTTTTTTTTTTTTTTGTATTCGGAGTTTTTGTCATTCGCTGGGATCCTTCTATAGTTCGCCGTGATTCGCTGTCTCCGTGTTATGAAGGGAAGCGAATTCAGAGACGTTTTTAGAGTGCGTCGTCCGGAGAGTGCGGCGTCGCCATGCACCTACCAGGATGCACGATGGGGTCGTGCATGCAGCTCTGGCTGCGCTTGATCCGGCGACTATCAAGCGTGGAATGGCGTTGCGACTTGTGCGTCTCGTCGTCTGTCTCCTTGCCGTCCTCGGCCGCCGAGTTGACGTTGCTCCACGAGCCCGTCGATCCCAGGAAGGCTGCGGGGCTCCGGTAGTACTGCAGCTGGGCGCCCGGAGCCATGGCGTACGGAATCGGATACCCGAAGGCCGGAGGCGTCCGGTACGTGGGTCCGAAAGCCGGTCCGAAGGCGGGGCCGAAGTGCTGCGGGTAGCCCTGAAGAATCTGCTGAGGCGGCAGTCCCTGGACCGTCGTGTGGTGCAGGTCGCTCATGCTGCTGCTCTGCTGCATGGGACGGCCGAGCGGCCCTCCGTCCCCGCTGCAACAGACGGTTGCACTGTCGGGGCGAGTGGAAACATTCGTAGAGCTAAGCACTCGCTGCACGATGGCCGCGATTTGCACCCCGCGACTGCGCTAGAAAGCCGCCGTCGCGCTGCGTATAGGGCCGCCCACACTAGCGAGAAAACGCGCGTGGCACGCCGATCGCGGCAAGTAACAAAATGTCGCCGAAGCACAGTCAGCGCCACGAGCGCGTGCAGAGACACGCCCTTTATCTTCCCGCTTAACCGATTTATCGGCGCGCCGGGCGCGTTTTCTCGCTAGTGTGGGCGGCCCTTATGAGTCATACACCATGCAGAATGGAGCGTGTTCGCCGCAGACATGACGACGGGGACACGCCTCAAACAAGTTCGAAGCATGACTACTTCATGTGTGCTTCGAAAATGTCCGCAGACGGTTTGTTGCATGACAAATGCTACAAGACCGTCCTAGAAGGAAGGCCTCAGTCAGTGACTGCAGACCGTCTTTTGTATGATGTACGAGCAGTGTGACTAAAATGCCCGCCCTCCACTTTCTCTCGCAGCAGGCGGTGGGCCAGTCACTGGGGCCTGCGGTGCGCACTCAGCCAACACACCCTAGGATAATCAAAGCCTCTGAACAGCTTCCTCTGCTTCCACGTAACGTCATTGCACCAGGATGGCGTCAACACAGCAGTTGGGCCCGAGCAAGACACCGAACGTCCTCCGAGGCGTTAGGGAGTTTTCGTAGACCGTTTTTTAGCCGTCCCTCAACGTTCTCCGCAGCCCTTCTACGACGCCAGGTACTCTACAGTCATCGACGCTCAGGCGCAGGAGCGGCTTCTTCGTTGCGGACGGCTTAGCGGAGGGGGAAATGCGTGAGAGTTTTAGTGAACAGTTTTTAGACATCCGATGCGGTACGACAAAAATGCTTTTGTGTCATCGACCAATGTTAAAGAGCGCATGCTTATACAATTTCCGGCGCTCGTGATCCTAATTGTCTCCTTAACCACCCTTTTAAACTGACCTTTTTCTTTGCCAAGCGCAGTCGTTTGCTTCCAATCTAGGCAACGATTTCCGCATTCACTTAGGTGTTTTACAATTGCAGAACTGGCAGAAGAAGAATTAACCGCTCTTTTGTGCTCCAATATTCGGTCGTTCAGGCAGCGGTCCGTTGGACCCACGTACGAGAACTCACAGCCCATTGGTATCTCATATATACTGCCATCTCACAAGTAATTGCAGCTTCTTTATGCTTTTTTTTTGTTTTCAACCTTGCTTATCTTCCCAAAAAGGAGTTAGCCTACTTAATTTGAAATTATTTTTAAAAAGAACTGGTACACCATGACTCTCTGCCAATGCCTTTAGGTTGTGTGAGACATCGTGAAAGAAGGGCACGTATACGCACTTGTATGTTGAGGTTGGGTCCCTTAGGGTATAATTTAAGTGTTCAATTAGGTGTGTTGAAACTTGTTCTGGTTAATTTAGGCAAAATCATAGAGCCAAAGAAGAAGCCTGATAAGTGGGTATGCGTACCCTTCTTTCATGGTGCCTCACACAACCTGAAGGCATTGTCAGAAAGTCATGGTGTACTAGTTCTTTTTAAAAATAACTTCAAAATAAGTAGGCTAACTACTTTTTCGAAAGATAAGCAAGGATGAAAAAAAAACATAAAGAAGCCGCAATCACTTGTGAGATGGCAGTATATATGCGATACCAATGGTCTGTGGGTTCTCGTACGTGGGTCAAACTGGCCGCTACCTAAACGACCGATTATAAGAGCACAAAAACGCGGTTAATTCTTCTCCAGCCAGTTCTGAAATTGTAAAACCCCTAAGTGAATGCGGAAATTGTTACCCAGATTGGAAGCAGAAGACTGCGCTTGGCAACGAAAAAAATCAGTTTAAAAAGGTGATTAAGGAGACAATTAGGATCACATGAGTCGGAAATTGTATAAACATGCCCTCTTTAACATTGGACGATGACACTAAAGGAGTTTTGTCTGTTTAGTCCCAAGTAGGTTTGACTCGGGTATTTTTTTTTTTTTTAATATTTTTCTACTGTGAGCAATTGCCATTTCACAACTGTCTTTAGACCTTGTGGGCTACCTGGCGATTCCAAGCGGTTGGCCCAGGCTGCCCCTCCGACAATCATAAGTGGTCATCTTGACCACGAGGGGGCCAAGGGCAACTGGCCACGCGAGCCGCGCTCCGCCGTTGATAAAAGGCCGTCGCAGCGGATGCGCGGGGGCGGTTGGGATCGCGGCGCAGGCGATAGCGCTCATTAAATGTTTACGTGTTGTTGAACCGGTGTGCTGTGTCATTCTCCGAGACGGGTAGCAGCAAGGGAAATCCCACAACTTGTGGTCAATAGGGAGTTTTCGTAGACCGCGTTTCCCCCTCCGCTAAGCCCTCCGCAACGAAGCAGCCGCTACTGCGCCGGCGCGCCGATGGCCTTGACTGCAGAGTTCCGGCTAGCGTAGCTGGTTGCGGAGGGCGTTGCGGGACAGCGGAAACGATCTACGAAAACTCCCTAATATTCATGGTTTTTCGGTGGTTTGTGTGTGCCTGCCGTTAGGACATGTATTAATTGCAATACGACAAGAAAGAAAAAGACGACAAGCAAGAAGATTCAGTTTGTGTGCTCGACGTTTTCTTAGTGTGGAGAGAGTGCCTCCTGTTGAATTTGTATAATTTGGATGGAAGATGACAAAGAAGAAGACTGTTGTGGAAGTAAATGGCAGCTAGCTGTATGCTGTGCTGATTTTGTGACGGTGGTATCCATATCTCTTTTGTTTCCTTGTCTCAAGGTTTCATTTCTTAATTAAGATAGTTTCAGAAAGCTTGATTTGAAACGCCCACTCGAATCTATTAAGTAGTTAGCAAAATCTTGGACTCCTTGTCTTCTTGTATGATTTCAAACAGGAAGTGTCGTTTAACTATCTCTCTTTCCCTTCCATCGTTCATGGGCACGCGCACGTGACACCCGGCCAACCGCAAGAGTCTTTCGCAAGACTTTTCTTCGCGAGCAGACGGCGTGCTACTTTCCAATTCTTTCCCCCCCCCCCCCTCCCTTTTTTTTAAACAGTGCTAGTTGGTTTAAAACGAATTTTAAAAAGGTAAGGAAGAAAACGACGTGTAGCAGTCTTTGGTGAGCAACGTGAGGGGCGATGTCGCAAAATTGCTGCGTGATGTTCTACCCCAGTACAACCAAATCTAACAGTGCCGTGCTACACAAGTTTTCTAAAAGATGAAGCGCAAAATGATGCGCAGTTGACTGCAATCCCCGAAGAAGGGCTAGTCTAGAACTCCCTGATCTGTTGTCGCCACTCTGTTGACAAGGGCTGAGAAAAGCCTTAATGTATCCGAATCGTTGGGAGTTGCATTCTGACCTCAACTCAAATCTGCGTACGCTCCGACGAACTTTCCGGCACTACGCCGTATTGAGAGTATATGAAGAAAACGCTGGGAAGTCTGCCGATGTTTCGTGGTTAACACTTCTGGTCTATGATTTTTTTTTCTATGTCAGCGGTGTAGTCTCTTTAGAGACTACACCGCTGACATAGAGTCGTGGTAAAAAAGCGTATTTTAGGAATGACAATAATATCTATTACAGATATGCAACTTGCCACACCTTTTAACGTTCTTTATTTATTGTCTTCGAGAATTGCGTCAAAAAAAAAAGAAAAAGAAGCGTGGAGTTGAAATTCGAAGAGGAGGACAAAAACTTTGACAAGCTCTTTCGCGCTCCAATTTTTATTATTATTATTATTATTATTTTGTGTGTGTTCTTTTACACGCTTCCGAAACGTTTGAAACAATAAGAGAAAACGCCAATTTTGGGGTTGTCAGTGGGCCTTTAACATCTTTGTTTTCTGTACTCTTTGCTATGCGAATTTACTCGATTTAGTTTGGTCGTTTTGTTCTTGGAGTAAGGCATGAAACACACATCCGGAAAACGAACCGAAAATCAGACAAAAAACGAAACAGGAAAAAATTGCCAACATTTCCCATGGTGACTTGTTTCGTTCTTGTGTTTTTTACTCGCAAATAAAGTGCCATAATTTTTACTTGTTTTTTAATTCCTGCCAAGTTTTCGGTTTGTGTTCTGGAATGCCCGTTCTCTATATAGCCTTTGATGTGTCGCGATTCCGACTCTGGAAGCCGGATGCGACCTCGATCGTGCCCGTTCGGCTCTACCCGTTCCCTTACCTCGGGTGACCCGCGAAGGCGTGCGTCGAGTTGTGCTTCCTCAGCGTTCCGAACCCGGGCTGAGTTGCCTGCGGCGCCCCTCTCCCGAGGGCTGCGGCTTCTCTGGCGTCGCCGGGGCCGTACCCTTCGGGCCCCCAGCTCTCGTCGCTTTCGCGCGTGCTGCCCGACGCCGAAGGGACGTCTTCCCAGTCGTCCAGGGAAGTCTGGAAGAGCCCGTCAACGTCAATCGTCGAGTTTCTTCCGTTTCACATTGCGTCCGACCGCAATCGGCGCTATGTGGAGAGCGAGTCGTCTGCTTCCTGCGCAGGAGTTGCGGTAACTTCAAAACGACGCCGAGCTCTGATTGGCTGATTAAAAAAAAAAATGTTGGGTAGACTTTAAAGCGTCTAACATTGAGATCTACCTACTATTTTTTTTTTCAGTCGGTCAATAAAAGTCCGGCGTCGTTCTGACGTCACCGCAACTCCTGCGCCAGAAGCAGACGACTTGCTCGACTTGCTCTCCGCATAGGATCCTCGGGAGCCAATCAAGGAGCGCCAAAAGTGCATCGTCACGGGCGCTCCTTGTCTTGCTGAGTTCGCCATCACTGGCTAAACCAATCACGCAGAGGAAAACAAAAAACGCAGGATCATGGGGCCGTGCTTGATTAGTTTAGCTAACGCACAAAGACGACGAGCGCCGATGCACTTTTTGCCGCCTCTCGATTGACTCCGTCGGGTCCGATTACCGCTGGTTGCGGTCGGAGCGAAACGGAGCAATAGAGTGAGCTCCTTGTCCGTCCTCGCACGTACACCCACCTAGAGCCTACGCTCTAAAAAATGCCTGCGCGTCCACTTACCCGCAGAACACTCAAAGAGCCAATCTCTGCGATCTACGAAATCAGCTCAGAGAAAGATGAGGCGGAACATCCGTTTAGACCTAATAATGAAGTCTGCGCTGTGGCATTACGCAATGTAAAGCGTCATGCTTAAATTGCGTAATGCCACAGCGCAGACTTAATTTTGGTATCTAAACAGATGTTACGCCTCCTTATTCGCTGAGCTTATTTCATAGATCGCAGAGATTGGCTCTTTGAGCGTTTTGCGGGTAGGTGGACGAGTAGGCATTTTTTAGAGTGTACTCGTGATGCGCGTGCACGTTCACGGCATGCAGAACTGTGGGTTGCAACACTAGACATACACTTTTTTTCTCATTTTTATATCCAGTCATACTGTATCCCGTTCGCTCGCTTTTGTGAGCTAATCAACAGTTCTTCGCCGTAAATAAAGCGAAAAAACGGTACATACCAACTTCACATCGGATAAATATACGACGATTTAATATCCTTAATTCTGTAAACAAATACGGTGCGCCAAAAATCTTGGTTATAGGCTACTCCTTTTGTTCGTGTAGAACTCTAAATCACCAAGGCGACAAAGCCTTTGTGTGTGTGTGTGTGTGTGTGTGTGTGTGTGTGTGCGCGTGTGCGTGTGTGTGAGCGTGTGCGCGCGTGTGCGCGTGTGTGCGTGTGTGCGTGTGTGCGTGTGCGTGTGCGTGTGTGTGTGTGTGCGTGAGTGCGTGCGTGCGTGTGTGTGTGTGTGTGTGTGTGTGCGCGTGTGTGTGTGCGCGCGTGTGTGTGCGCGTGTGTGTGTGCGCGTGTGTGTGTGTGCGCGTGTGTGTGTGTGCGCGTGTGTGTGTGTGCGCGTGTGTGTGTGTGCGCGTGTGTGTGTGTGCGCGTGTGCGCGTGTGCACGTGTGCGCGTGCGCGCGTGTGCGCGTGCGCGCGTGTGCGCGTGTGCGCGTGCGCGCGTGCGTGCGTGCGCGTGTATGTGGGCGTGTATGTGGGCGTGTGTTCTCCGAGCCATCTAAACTAACGGCAATAACTGGGGCAGTGTGCTTTGCACTTTTCCGAAACGTTTTGGCTGCCGAAATTGGTTACAATTATTCGAATGTTGCGAACTGCACATGTATGCTTCAGTCAAAGAATGTCGTCTTCTTCGAGTATAGGCGTTATGCGGGCACGTAGCGAGGGGGGGGGGGGGGGGGGTGGCATGGGGCCCGGCCCCCTCCCTCCCCCCCCCCCCAGATCTTCCATTTTGCTGCGACCTCCTCTCCCCCTCCCCCTCATACAGCATTTTGTCATAGGCGCCCCCCACCCCCCCGACAAAAACTCCTGGCTACGTGCCTGGCGTTATGTGATCGTAAGTTTCAGCTGACAGTTCTTTTTTATGGATTACTCTGAATCTTGATGTAAGATATCAGAATGTACAGGAGGAACTCGCTCGATTATTTATTGCAATACGTGATATGCGAAACGCACAGCGCCATCTAATGGGGCACCGAAGAACATACTCCATCTCATCAGTTGGCTTCGATGCTGGCAAAGGCTAGGGAGCGAAAGAGCTGTACTGAAGAATCCTTCGCTCGCACAAGGACTCGAGCAGAGAAAGCACTTTTGAAAACCAGGCTGCCTCGCCCGTGCCTTTGACAGCCCCCAAAACTAAATTTCGAGGTGAAGTGTACGTCCACCATTTTGATTACAGCGAGAAGCCAGCGACCGGCAGGGCGACGAGCACGTACACACGACCAACTGTAATCCTGACCTGCCGACAGAAGGGCCCCCTATGGGACCAGCTGTCGCCGGCGGTGTGCCTGGTTTTTCCGTTGAGGGCGCGCGGTAAAGGTTGTTCTGGGACTCACACGCAACCCACAGCCTGCCTTCCCTGCGGCCTGCCACCCCTGCCACTAGCTGATTACCGCTCTTCCTTCCCTTCCGCAGTGGTCCACCTCGCCGCAGAACGGCGCCAGCGGCGGGACCAACCGTTTTCGCTCGTAGTGAGACAATAAACGTTTTTCAATGCTGATCTAATCGCCTCTGTCTGACTGATTAGGGGGCGAGGGAGCGGTGCCAGGAGGTAGAACGAGATTGTACTAAAGCACCAAAGTGCTGTAGTACAATAAATAATGCTAACCATGAAACCGGTTATCCTCCGTTGCATATTCATATTGAAGCTGTCTAATAAGTACGCGCGTGTTCGACCCACGCCTCATCTGCAATGGGCACGCGGCAATAACTATGACGGCAGCTGGCGCCCCTAGGGGCAAAATATTTCACACGCGCAGTGGCGAAATCGCGGTAGGAGAGCTATTCCGCGTACAGGTCAGGACCAGATAACGCAGCCCAGAGCCGTTTATCGAGAGAGTTTGGCCATACATTGGTTTGAATAGGCGAGCATCTCGGGGCCAATCACAGGCCTCGAAACAGTCCCTAGCGGTGGTTGTGAGCTCTAAATTTGTGACACGACTAATTCAAGCCGTTTTAGCGTCGCTAGAGTTAAGAGGTGTAACTCTGAGTGACTGAAAACTTTGTGCGTGCGAGGTTTTCGTCACGCCAATATTCAAGTGCAGAATAAACGAACGTGCGCTCCAAACCAGGGCCAACTTGCTAGAAACAGCGTCTCAGTTGAGACGGTGAAAGAAAGCACTGCCAAAGCCAGCGCACGAGCCGAGCGGGACTCCGCGTCTCGAGACGCTCGCGCTCCCCACCCTTTGCGCTGTTTCCTTTCCGCCAGTCACAGGACGCTGTTCTAACAAGCCAACATCAGCAGTGCAGAGAAAGGCATGGGCACGAGCGCGTGGCTTTGGAAAGTGGCTCCTATCTCGTACAAACAAAAGCGTTTTGCTGAGCTAGGTTCACGCTTGTACCTTTGTCTTCACTGCCGACATTTGTGAGATAAAGCAGAGAGGCCGAGATTGAACGCCTCTCTTTCACGCTTTGAATGCCGTTTGCAATATTGTGACGTCGCGGTCTCCTGATTGGTCGACGCTGTGTCACAAATTTAGTTTACGCTCTAAGCGCGGGGGGAATATTCGGCGCTGGCGGCGGCCTTTGCTCCGCCTATTGGCCAAACTCTCCCAATACACGGCTCTGACGCAGCCGCGACTTGCGCGCCTCAAATTGACGTGCGGATATCTTAGGAAGCAGAAAGACCTTTAAATGGCGCCATGCACTCATAGCGTTACGAAACGCTGCGGATTCTGTGTGTACTAAACACCGCGCGCTGCCGCTCTCGTCAATCGGCAGGTCAGGATTACAGTAGGTCGTGCTGGGTTGTGCACGTACATGCCCAAGGAAGTGCGTAAAACAATACTAACCCTTAACTCGCAGGTTTGGGTGAGGATCGATGACGGTGAACAGGAGGCCTGGTTTGTTGCCGACAAAGCTACGAAATTGACGAACACCAGAGGCATCTCGACTCAACAAAGATGGCAGCGCACAGAGTGTTGCCAGACGTTCAAACAATTTCGCTTATGGCGATTTTTCCAGTTGACTCGGTCAAAACAGTACGTACCTTTCTACGCGTGTGCGTAAGTGTCAGTGTTTCTCTAGAATATACCCATCGAGTAATATTTTGAAACAAGATATGTGCGTACTTTTCTAATGGGACTCGAAATTGAGGGTGCGGGCGCCTCGCATTTTTTTAAAGTATATTTAATAGATTTTAATATGGGGTGATTTCAGATAAGATCGACCAAAGGATGGCTAGTCGACATTTTCAAATCAACTGATGTTTTTATATGTTATTGTCTAGTGTCTGGTATGAACGAATCCAAACTTAGTTTTGACTAGAAAAAATACTTGGGGACAGGAAAAATCGTAAGGCATGAGGTGGTGGACAGTTGCATTAACGCGCACTGATGGAGGGGGCCCGTTTGAGAGTGAATAACTAAAGCGATAACATTAGGAGAACTCTAATACGTTTTAGGCGCAAACTATGGGTATAGCTTGCTTGTAATATAAAGTAATCATATTTATTTAAAATTTATTTATTTTTCTAAAAATCGACAAACATGCCTGCTCGAACGACAAATGGCAAACTTTGGAGGTCTGTATCTCATGAAATAATTTAATCGTTATGATATAATTTGCAGATATTATTCTACTAATATATAGATAATATTTAAAAAATAACTAAGGTATCTGTGTGATACAATAGTTAGGATATATTTAGTCAAACATGGAAAAAAAATCAAACAAAGAAAAATTCCGATGCGAATAAAAAAAAAACACCACCCTCGATTTTTTTTAAATTGAGGTAACCTGTTATACTCTATTTCGGCATTCATTTCCATTAAAAACATGTTGCATCATTTTATTGAGAAAGAAGATACAACTCCCCAAAGTAGGGTCCTTTTTCAAAGCCTACACTTAGCAGTGTTTTATACAAGAACTGACTCTGAGTTCCAGTTTCATGAAACCAACACACATCTTTTATATATTTTTATTCAGATGAGGCCAATGATAACTAAAGATATCGTTCACACACTTAAATTAAGGAGAAACTACTGTGTGCAAAGAGGTATCATATTACGGACTAGTGATCCGAGAAAAGATCATGCAGCCATCGGCCACTAGGAACTTTGTTTACTTTATTCTCCTGCGACACTATATGCTATTCCCTCTTCCGCTCTACCTTCATCTCTCTCTCTCTTTCTCTCATATATATCCCTGATATATATCCAGAACAAAAACATGCTCAAGCATTCCCTTTCTGCGTGGTAGGGTTCTGTGGCTAGCAAAAATCATTTCCTCGCTAAGCTCACGATTATGGCAAAATAGTTGCCGGAAACCGCAGACGACACTCGTCGCTAGTTCTGGCAAAACGGCCGATACAATCTTTTTTTCGCATTTCCCCGCTCGCTGTCAAGGACAAGGGGGTTCGCTTCAACCAGCAAAACATGGCCGCCGACGCCTGTTTACTGAGCAGTCATGCCTGTCGCCATCTCACTCGCTGGCGTCACGGGCGATAATATCAGGCACAAATGGGCACACCAACCGGCAGCATTATCCCCAAATACTCGAGCCTCGCGTAAATACATAGAGTGTAAACGCTGTCGCCATGTTATCGTAGTAAGACCGCCCCCCCCCCCCTCCCCCAACGGGGGACTGCAGTACGCGACGGCGTACTAACACAACGGCGACGATATCGACATCGCGGGCTCCGAATTTTCCCATAGTTCTACTCCACGGGCATTTCTCGAAACGCTTGATATTGTGTACGCCCGCCTGGAAGGATTTCAGGCGCGTAGTTAAGATAAGGCGGTTCTCCGCGGCAAAAGAAAGCAATTTCACAAAAGCTTAAAAGCGGCGGCGACGCGTGTGCGGTGAACGCTTGTAGTTTTGGTGTAGACAGGGTGTGTGTGTTCTCGTTGTTGACACCAGCCGGCGATAAGGCACTGCAGGCGGTAGCTCAGTACTGCAAGGGCTAATCCGAGTGACCATCAACGTAACCCCACCGCCAACCCCTCGCGAACCGGTCGCCGACATGGCTCAGGTTGTGTCATGAACCACGTGGTAGAAGCTCGGGTGCTTTCATATCAGCGCGTGGAGGGACGACAGTGCGATTCCGGAAAGTCTTTTTCGAAGGCCGCTGACCACAATTTTTTGTCTGGAGACTTTCCCTCTTTCTTCCTTTGACGTGGATCAAGCTTTGCCGACAGCCTCAGTTGTGACCTCTCTTTTCAAATGTACGTTTGCAGTGAGTGAGCTCCTCAGCCTCGGACTTGTCACTTGTGCACCCAGTAGTTCTTTCATTTGGCAATTATATGCCATCAGTTGGGGTTTAATTTCTATTATTTATGTATACATTATGAAGACGTCCTGGAGCTCCGAACGAGTGTTTTGTGCAGATTACTTTTGCAAACACAAAAAGACTATACCAAAGCAGCGGAATTTTTGAAGTGTTGGCGAGTTGGACCTAAACTCGTTGAAGCAAATTCTTCCGCCTGACTGTTCCACCAAAGTGAGTGCGACGGACTACCTGTGCTACCATTGCTTCATGCACATCACTAAGGAGATCTCGATGCGAAGCTCAGAGCAATGCCCTGACATATTTGTGCCAGCTGAAGAAGCAATTGAAGATCTAAATCGCAGCATACTACCTACAGATGTGTCGCCGCTGAGACAACCAAGCGTCGTAAGAAGTCGGGACAGGCCTGCCTATGTCAAGAGAAAGCAGACAGAACTGGAGCAGGTTGCTGTCAAGAATATACGCTCAAGGCTACGTATTGCGTACGACAGGGACGCACCATCGGGGTCGTCCGAACCAACATGCTCCACATGCACTGAGTGGGTGGACAACTTTCGGCAGGCCTTTGAAACCGCCACCTCTCTCCGGGAACGTTGTCAACTGCTTACACTCCTGCCGTCAACACTGACGAAGAATGAGGTTCAAAAGATGATTCCACAGGCCTCAATGTACCTCATCAGCAAATCCCGAAAACTCAAGGAAAAGCATGGCGTGTGGTATGAGCCGGATCCTTACACGAGGTGCAAGGTGAGCCCTGAGAACCTGTCTGCTGCCCTAGAGTACTTCACGAAAGACGAGCTACAATGTTCGCGCAAAAGTCCCAACCAGAAGGACGTCATCTCTGTCATGCTCAACGGAGAGAAAACGTTCGTGCCAAAGCGCTTCATGACACGCTCAATACGAGAGGCCTTCCGTATATACAAAGACAAGCATCCCGATTCCGGCGTTGGGCTAACGAAATTTTATTCGTTGCGCCCTAGATGGGTCCAATGTATTCCACACCAGGAAGTGTGCGTTTGTGTGCGCTGCGCCAATTATTATCTTTGTATTGCCGCTCTAGAGAACGTTACAGGCTCAACATTCAACACTGGTGAAATGAACTCGGCATTTCTGTGCGACCCAGCAACAGAACTGTGCCTTCAAGGAGACTGTGATCACTGCCCAAAAGGCCAGTTTCTTACACTCCAGGAACTTGATATCCCGGAGGATGAAGAGATTGTGCTTGCAACATGGGAGTCCGGCGACCTTGTGAAAAAAACTTTGGAACCTGAGACTTTCCTAAAAGTCATCCAAGTGACGGTTGGGAGTTGGGTACTTCACAACCATATCCGGCAAACGCAAGGTAAAGCGATCTACGATGAAAAACAGTGCATGCAACGCGGGAGCATTGTCTTTCATTTTGACTTTGCTGAAAACTGGACCATCGTGCTTCCTGACGAAGTGCAAGCATATCACTGGAAAAAAAAAAAACAAGTTTCG
Organism: Ixodes scapularis; assembly: GCF_016920785.2. Classification (NCBI taxonomy): domain Eukaryota; kingdom Metazoa; phylum Arthropoda; class Arachnida; order Ixodida; family Ixodidae; genus Ixodes; species Ixodes scapularis. The sequence continues at coordinate 47,876,477 of NW_024609884.1, forward strand.
ATATTTACATGTGTAGTGACGACAAGAAAATCTACAAACAGCTTTGCCATCATCAGTGAGAACCTGTGTCACGACGCCGCTCACGCTTGCTTGGCTCTAGAAAAAGTGAAGGAGTGGGTTGAAGACAACGTTGCGGTATACTCGTACGTGACGTACGTAAGTGACGGCGCCGCCAGTCATTTCAAGAATCGCTACCAGCTTCACCAATTTGCAAAGGACGATTGCCCACAAGCCCAGTGGTTATTTTCTGCATCTGGACATGGGAAAAATGCATGTGACGGAGTTGGCGGACTCGTGAAGCACCAGGCCACGCTGAACAACCTGAGAGAACGTTCAGTAAGCGCAATTCAGACGGCCAGGACAATGGTGAGCGTTCTATCAAAGAAACTGAAAGGCGTGCATCTTGTATATCTGGACGAAAATGAGGTTGTTCGGTATCGTGAACAAAAAAAAGAAGAGTGGCTGACGGTGCGCGCCTTCCCTGGCATTCAGTCTTGGCACGCGTGGCGGCTCAGCAAGTCATCAACAGAAGGGACCTGTGACGTATATGTAGCACGGACAGTCGGATCTGCTTGGAAGCAACTTTAATAAATGGGTACACCGAGGAAAATCTTAGCGTAAAGTGCCGAATTTGATTTCCCAAGGACTGCTCATTTTGAATGCAGGGACATCTTATTTATCACATTTTTTTCACGGGGTATTTAACCTACTGCTTTTGTTGGTGGTTACTAATAATTTTTATCTGATCACTATAAAAAAAAAATCCCAAAATGTTATCCTCGAGCAGGATAAAATATATCGGCTTGCCACGATTCATTCATACACCGAGAGCATCGAAGCTGCTCCAGTTAGGCACTATGGCATCCGTCACCTGAAATTGTTTGTAATCGTAAATACACAGCCAACCTAAATATCTTACTATTATATCTTTGTTTTTGTGTGTGGAAGTAAAGTTATTTATTTTACTCTAGATGTAAAATATACCGGAAGGTACAACTTCACACTGCATCATCTTTTCTCAAATCATTAGTCTCTAATATGATACCACTTTGTACGCTTATGTAAAATGCTGTATATAGTTTCTCCTCCCTTTTACTGTGTGACCGATCGCTCTTTTTATCAATGACCTCATCTGAATAAATGTATATAAAAGATTTGTGCAAGTTTCATGAAACTGGAACTCAGAGTCACTTCTTGTATAGGACACTGCTAAGTGTAGGCTTTGAAAAAAGACCCTAATTTGGGGAGTTGTTTCTTCTTTCACAGTGCAATGATGCAACATGTTTTTAATAGAAATGAATGCTGAAATAGAGTATAACAGGGTTCCCAAATTTTAAAAAAATCGAAGGTGGTGTTTTTTTTTTATTCGCATTGGAACTTTCTTTGTTTGATTTTTTTCCCATGTTTGCCTAAATATATTGTAACTACTGTGTCACTCAGATACCTTATTTATTTTTTCAATAATAGCCATATATTATTAAAATAATGTCTGCAAGTTATGTAATAATGATTAAATTATTTCATGAGATACAGATTTCCAAAGTTTGCCATTTGTCGTTCGAGCAGGCATGTTTGGCAATTTTTAGAAAACTAAATAAATTTTTAATAAATATTATTACTTTATATTACAAGCAAGTTGTACCCATAGTTTGTTTGTAAAAAGTTTTAAAATTCTCCTAATTTTATTGTTTTAATTATTCACTTTCAAACTTGCCCCCTCCATCAGTGCGCGTTATTGCAACTGTCCACCTCTCCCTGCCTTACGATTTTTCTTGTCTCCAAATTTTTTTTCTGGTCAAAACTAAGTGTGGATTCGTTTATACCAGACACTAGACAATGTCATATAAAAACATCAGTTGATTTAAAAATGTCGACCAGCCACCCTTTGGTCGATCTTATCTGAAATCACCCTATGACATTGTCAACGACGTTAGAAACCAACAGTGTCTTCGTTCCTTCTTTTTCTTTCTTTTTTTTTTTTTTTTTGCATTTTGAGGGAGCTAATTTTGCGTTTAATTGGTGCGTTTCTCACCATGCGTTCGTTCCTGGAGGTCACGACAGGCATCTGCAGGAACTCTCGCCTCTCCCTCGAGCGCGGCGAGTACGCCAGCCGCGGCGGTGGACGCTGAGGAACCGCAGGCGGATTGGGATCCACGTTCACTGCACGAAACGAGAGAAAATTGTTGCTCTTCATAATCACCGTTTTTTTTTTTGTTTTTTTTTTTTGTTTTTTTTTTTTTGTTTTTTTTTTTTGCCGCCACTTTCATTTCGCTCTCTCAACATCCTGAAAAAAGGCTACCCCCCCCCCCTCCCCTCTTCCCCCGGTCTATACATATGTCTAAAGAAATATTGCTCACAAAATGAAATTCCTCATTAGGCTGTATCAAATTTTTCTTCGTGTGTAAAACGCAATACTTTAGTCATGATTGAAAAGCTGCGGGAAAATTGGGCGTATCATTCAAAGTTACGAGAAGAAAGCTAGATTACGGCAAATTACTTTCTGTGGAGTTCCGGCGTATGGGCATGAAGCAGCAAGGATAAGCAAGGGCATTGGCTACATGAGGTGAGTCTACATCAGGCCATCCCGCAGCCAATGTAGACGACTGAATCTATATAGATGCAGCCATATGTTTACTAGTATTCTATTGTACTCCAAAGTTTATGTTGAAAATACTTGTATGTTGTTAATACGTTTTAAGCTACCTAACATGTTGAACCCAAAACCAAATCTAAACTCGTAAAATAAAATAAATAAATAAAAAGAAGTCGCTATACTTTTGGCGGGGCAGAGGACCAATGTGCGAATATATCAAAATAATCAAAACTACTTATACACTCTAAAAAAAGCCCGTGCGTCTACTTTCCCGCACAACACTCGGAGAGCCAATCACCGCAACTTACGGAGGCAGCTCAGCGAATGACGATGCCGAAACATATGTTTAGACCAAAAAACGCAGTCTGAGTTGTGCTTAATGTCACAACTGCTTAATGTCAATGCACTGCTTAATGTCACAACTCAGACTGCGTTTTTTTGGTCCAAACATATGTTTCGCCAACGTCATTCGCTGAGCTGCCTCCGTAAGTTGCGGTGATTGGCTCTCCGAGTGTTGTGCGGGAAAGTAGACGCACGGGCTTTTTTTTTTTTTTTAGAGTGTATAATTTTCTAGACACTTAAATGGGATCAACCATAATAGTCAGAACGCGCTTTAAACAACCTACAGAAAATATACGAAGAGAAGGTTGAGCGACTTGAAGAGGCATAAAAATTATAAATATGCGATCCCGTCAGCGCAAGACACGTATAGTTGGCTTGAGAGATAGAACTTGGCGAAACAACTTGAATGCTTTCGATATTCCAGAAAACGCTATCGAAACGAATAAAATAAAACCGAAAAGAATACCATGGCGGTTTTTAAGGAGCGCCTTGGAGTGAACGCGAGCGCAATTCAAAGAATTTACAACCATGAAGAAAAAAAAAAGCATGAGAATAAGTCGTGACGTGCTAGCTTTGCTCGAGTGGTAACTTTGGTTCAGCAACGCGCTTCTAACGAGCTCCAAGCCTTTCTAAAAGTGATTGATACAGTGGTTTTTGATGACGCTCGGCAAGTCTCTAATTGGAACCATATGTTGATTTTCACTACTTAAAAGGTTAATGACGAGATTTAAGTTAATTATCGGACTTACCGAGAGGATTAGTCCCCTATATTATGTCTCCCTGGCCGTATAACTCACTTGCAGACCTTCCACAGATTTTTGTTTTTTTAATATATTTATTCGAATTAATATCAAACACCTTGTATATATGCATTATAATCTATTTTGCATTGGGCGCAACATTACATAAAATCCCGATCATATTGCTTTTTCAAAGGTGGGAATCTCAGAACAGATTATGCCCGTAATGGCATGAACGGTCATTTTAAATATAACATATTACTTCCCCTCTCTATTGGCCCTTCTTAGGGCTAACAGATAAATAAATAAGTATAAATATAAATGCTTCAACATAAACTTAGATCTACGAAAAGATAAAGATCACACCGAAGGACGCAAACAAAAGATATTTAATTGTTCCTTTTTTTTTTATGCATACATGTTACACAATTTTGAGGTTGAATGCGAAAAAACGTTCATCTCGAAATCGGTTTCTTAAAAACTCCTTGCCCCCATGCACTTGAACTGATCACCTAATTGTTTAATAATCCAAGGTCGCTAAACTCGTCAAACACAAATATTCCTTGTGTTTTGACATAGTGGAGGGAGGAGCCGAAAGATTGCTGCGAAGTTTTCTTTTCTCACAAACCCGCAGATTTGTGTATCTTCGTGACGCTTTTCATTGAAGGGGCGAAAGCTCCCTAGCCCTCCCTAGGCGCCGAACAAGAGCAGCACGAGAGAGCGCGCGAAGACGACCGGGGTTCATACGTGTGACGTCACAACAAAGATTATCAGCTGCGACCGACATGTTCGATGGTCTCGAAAAAGCACGATGGAGGCTTGGGAATTGCATTCTAAAATCAACACCGTCGAAGTTGATAGTCTGGTACAGTTCTTATTTCCGCCGATAAAGTAAAATTTACTAAAAAGTGTCCCTGCCGTTCTTTTTATTTACTCGGCCTCCAACGTGTAGTCCGACGTGGCTAGGTCACAACCAGGGTAGCTAAACTCGTCGAGCACAACTTTGTGTCCGAAGGTTGCGGAACGCGCTAATTGGACTCTCGCGACGCTGACGTCAAGCCGAGCGAGGTGTCAATCATCCAAGCTCTCTCGGTGCTCGAATTCCAGCGAGAATGTAAAACACAAAGTCGTAGCGAGCTCCATCGAAGCGCGTGCGAGCAACACCGTGGTGCCAGCCGATTGAACGGCTGCACTGATGACGTCTCGCCCGAGTGTCCCTACATCCCTACGCCGCCTTAAGTCAATGATGCGTAGATTGTACCTAGGCGGCCGGTAAATACTTTGAACTTTCTCGTCGCAAGATCGTCGTTTGTGGAAGTTATTAGTGACGACAAAGTGACGTTTCACAACTTTGGGAAGGAGTTATTTGAGGCCAAAATCTTCGCTTCGGAATCGAGGCGAAGATTGAACTTTGTGATGTTGTGGAGCCGTGCGCGGTGTACGCGGGCGGCTTTATAGAGCTCATCTTCCGCCACTGTCAACAACGCCACCGAGGTCACCCCCAGGCGGTTTGTGTAGAGACGTCGGTAATGTCTGAGAGATAAGGGAAAACGGGAGATAACAAAAAAAAAAAAAAAAAAATGCCGAAGAAAAGGAAATAAAAAAAAATTAAAGACGTTTACAAATTTTTGCAATGCGAAATTAGAGCTCAACTCTTGAGGAGGAATAAGGGAGGGTACGGAGAGGAGGGTATGCCCCTCCTCCTCCCCTCTTCCTCTCCTCCCCTCCTCCCATTCTGTTTCTCCGCTAAATTTAGCAGGGAAAAGGACATCACATGGCGATCTAGCGAAGAAGTGAATTGGCGTTGAAGTCACGTAGCTGGGAATCGAATTGGTGTTTAGGTCATGTGACGTCAATTTGGCGCTAAATTTAGCGGGTCGGTCACGCCGACGGCGACGCCCAGGTCGCGAAACCCGGAAACGGGCGCCGAAGAGCTGCGCTCTAAAGAAAGAATTAAGGTACGACCAACACACACACACACACACGCACAAACAAATACGAGTCTCAAGAAGGGCCGTAGAAATTGTTCGGGAGAGAGAGAGAGAGAGGAGGTGATGGTGGTGAAGAAGGGGGATATTCATTTCCCCTAATATTTTATTATAACTCTCTGAAATGCTATGGTGGTTCGGGGCTGGGGCGATACCACCTTCCACTTCCACCCTTATGCCCCTTGCCCCCTCTTTCGACGCAACTGGGGGGCTTAATCCCCCCCCCCCCCCTCCCCATCCTTCTGTTTCGACGACCCTGCTTAGAGGTGTTCCAATGAGCAATGAGGAGGAACAGCACAGCCTGCGATTTCCGAAATAACGGTTCAAGAGATTCTGGAATTAAACGGCTCGCGTTCCATGAACTCAAGAGTGGTCATGACAGACTTTCAAGCGAAAGACTCGTGCCAGGGCACGTATAGACCTTTTCTGCAAGTCCGCCGCCATCTTGAATTGACGTCACTTCCAGTATGGGCGAAAACATTGTTTTGCCTTTGCCACGCCAATGGAAGCCATTTAGGATATAAGCGTAACCGTCACACTCTCATTTTGCCTCCCCTTTATTTTTTTACTATTTGCAGGTTGAAACATTAGATTATTTTTTCGTCGCCCATACCGGATACGCCTATTAGGTAGCTGGGAACGAGAGTACGCAGAAAAGGTCTATATAGTGTGCGGGCGCGTTCAGTGACGTCATTTTATAGTTGATACCTTTGACGATGGAGTCAGGAATTATCAGTTGTGAACGACAAATTTGATGGTGCGTGTTCAAATCGACGATGTCAAGTTTAGTGTCCTTGCGTTTTTGAAGCATCACCGCCAATATTGACAACGTGACATTACTTTTATTTCCTTATTTCCGTTGATAAACACACTTAATCCCAAACTGACTGATCTTCGAATGTCTACCATAAAATGATTTTATCCCACCGATGAAGGGACAACTGCCCGGAGGCGAAATGTGCCCGCAAGTTTACAACGGTAGTCGGTTGGTTGTGACCTAGCCACGTCGGGCTTCACTTTGGCCAGATTCGAAAGTCCGAGATAAATAAAAAAACGGCAGGGACGCTTTTAGTAAATTCTGCTTTATCGGCGGAAATAAGAACGATACCAGACTATCAACTTGGACGGTGTTGATTTTAAAATGCAATTCCCAAGCATCCATCGTGCTTTTTAGAGACCATCAAACATGACGGTCGCAGCTGATAATCTTTGTTGTGACGTCACACATATGAGCCACGGTCGTCTCCGCGCGCTCTCCAGTGCTGCTCTTGTTCGGTGCCTAGGGAGGCGTAGGGATTTTTCGTCCCCTCAACGAAAAACGTCGCGAAGACAGACGGATCTGCGGGTTTGTGAGAAAAGAAAACTTCGCAGCAATCTTTCGGCTCCTCCCCCCACTATGTCATAACACAAAGAATATCTTTGTTGACGAGTTTAGCGACCCAGCCGAGTAGCGTTGTCCACTTTCGGGCGGATTTCGCCTCCAGGCAGTTGTCCCTTCATCGGAAGGATAAAATCATTTTAAAGTAGGCTTTCGAAGATTAGTCAGGTGGGGATTAATTCTGTGTTCATCAACGGAAATAAATGTCAGGTTGTCAATATTTCCGGTAATGTTTCAAGAACGCGAGGACACCAAGCTTCCATCGTACACAACCGTACTTGTCACCGTCGATTTGAACACGCACTATCAAATTTGTCGTTCATAACTGATAATCCTGACCTTAACGTCAAAGGTATGAACAATAAAAGGACGTCACTGAACACGCCCGCACACTACGAGCCCTGGCACGTACCTCTCGCTTGAAAGTTAGTCATGGCTGCTCGCGAGTTCATGAAACGCGAACCGTTTTAATTGCAGAATCTCTAGAACCGTTATTTCGAAACTTGCACGCTGCGCTGTTCTTTGTCATTGCTCAGTTGGAACGCCTCGAAGCAGGGTCGTCGAAACAGGAGGACGGGGAGGGGGGCAATTTACCCCCTCCCCCAGGGGCGTCGAAAGAGGGGGCAACGGGCATAAAGGTGGAGGGGGGGGGGGGGGGGGGAGGAGGGTGGTATCGCCCTAGCCCCGAACCATAGCATTTCAAAGAGTCATAATGAAATATTCGGGGAAATGGATTTCCCCCTTCTTCATTACCATTACCTCCCCTCTCTCTCTGTCGCTCTCTTCCGAACAAGTTCGGCATAACCGGCCCGCTAAATTTAGCAGGAAAATTGACGTCACGGGACCTCAACACCAATTCAATTCCCCGCTACGTGACTTCAACACCAATTCACTTCCCCGCTAGATTGTCATGTGATGTCATTTTCCCCGCTAAATTAAGCGGGGAAACTGAATGGAAAGAGGAAGGGAAAGGAGGAGAGGAATAGGGGCATACCCTCCCCTCCTCCTCCTCAAGAGCTGCGCTCTAATTTCGCAGTACAGATTTGTAAACGTCTTCAGATTTTTTATTCCCTTTTCCTCTGCTTCTTTTCGCCATCCCCCGTCGCCCCCTCATCTCTCAGACATTACCGACGTCTCTACACACACCGCCTGTGGGTGACCTCGGTGGCGTTGTTGACAGTGGCGGAAGACGAGCTTTAAAGCCGCGTACATCGAGTACGGCTTACCAATATCACAAAGTTCAATCTTTGCGTCGATTCCGAAGCGAAGATTTCGGCCTCAAATAACTCCTTCCCAAAGTTGTGAAACGTCATTTTTCGTCACCAGTAACTTCCACAAACGACGGTCTTGCGACGAGGAAGTTCAGAGTATTTACAGCCCGCCTAGGTACAATGTACGCATCATTGACTCTAACGAGGCGTAGGGATATAGGGACACTCGGGGCGGCGACGTCATCAGTGCAGCCGTTGATTCGACTGGCCCCACACTGTTGCTCGCGCGCGCGTCGATGAAGCTTGCAACGACTTTGTGTTTCACATTCTTGCTGGAATTTGAGCACGGAGAGAGTTTGGATGATTGACATCTCGTCCCGCGTGACGCCAACGTCGCAAGAGTCCAATCAGCACGCTCTGCGAACTTCGGTCCCAACTTTGCGTTTGATGAGTTTAGCCACCCAAGTGGTGGTAAATATGTATAAGTATGATGAAGAAGATGTGGTGCAGAGGACAGGGGTTGTTCAGCGATCCGTACTGCAGATTTTGGCAATCTCCATGGGGTCCACCACCACCACCCACTCCACAAGGCCCTCGGCAACCGTTCAGGCACTGCTTTCGGTCAGGTATCGGGACTTGTACGTCATGCACTACCCAAAATCCATCGCTTAAATATCACTATCACTATGAATATCACAGTACAAAGTCAGTAATCGTAAAATTGTGGAAAATTTCTATCCATACATCTCAAATAGCGCGTTCGGCAGAGCTAAGAAAAGTCAAACACCACGAGATGCTTACGTGAGCTCGGGCGTAATATAGTTACGGTATCCCGAACCTTTCAAGAGAACACCGCCAACTGTGATGTGTCGCCCGTTTAAGGAAGGACGCGTCGTCGCGGTTGGTTCAGGGCGTCCCTGCCCCAGGCACGTGTTTGAAACTGCACTCGCTTGGAGCGGCGCGAGCAGCGCAAGAAATGTGTGGCACGGTCGGCGGTGTATTTCGGTTCGAGTTCTTGGCACGAGTTCAATGGAACCTGTCTAGTGGCGGTCGTTTCGGATGCCGGACGCAACAGTGACTCAAAACAGCGGCCCTTCCCGTTCCTCGCGAGAGATGAGCCACAGATGAGGAACCCGAGGAGAAAAGCGGGCACGCGCGCGCTCCCGTCGAAGCGGGAGCCGTCGTCGCTTATCCGCCGAGCCGAAACGGGCGAAGTCTTGGCGGGGTGAATGCTCACGGGCAAAAAAAAAAAGAAAAAAGGGTGGGCTGCCGTCGTTGCGAAGGCGCGCCCAGCTCGTTGTATTGGTTTGGTTGAGCATGTAGTCATAGCTATTTTGACTACGGGGATCCACTTTCCTGCGCTCAGGGACAGGTTCCGAGACTGCTCATGTTCTCTCTGAACCTCTGCCTAAGCGTAGGTTCCGAGCTTAGGCACAAGTCAAGTTCCACTGGCGCCCCGTCGTCAGGACTGATTTCAGGCTCGCGTTAATGCCCGAAGCCGACTTTTTTTCTCTCTGAAAGGGCGATAAAAAAAAAGAGAAGAAAATAAATGTAATGGAACGAAATGACAGTCTGGGGTGTTGAGCCGGATCAAGACATCTTAGATAACATGAGGTCGGTGCACCTTGCCGTCACTTCAACAACCCTGAATGCACCAGAGTTTTGCGTCAACATTCAATCGGCACCGGGTATTCGATCAATACCGTCTGGTTAACGGCGCGCATTGACATTCACGGTGGCCGGGGGGAGGAGGGCTGCGCACGGCTTGAGTTCTCCAGGTACTGCTGAAGAGGGGAAGGGGGGGTGGGGAGGGGAGTTCAGCAGCTGACAGAAAAAGTCGCCGTCACGCGACAGTATAACCCGTACGCTCCAACCTGAGAGATTGAAAGGGGTGAGAAGGGGGGGGGGGGGGGGGGGGGTCGTAGTCTGTCTATTGAGCCGGCTGATTGTTTACCAAGCGTGTTTCGCAAGCTGCAAAATCGCAAACTCATTTCTTTGGACTTGCGTTTTGTGTTTGTGTTTTAAGCGGTATTCACACGAGGGTAAAATCTTGAGTATGTCTCCCCGGCGAGCTCATCGGGCGCCAGGCGGATGAAGGGCGGATGCTCGAGCGATACAAGCAATCCCGGTTCGGCGGCGGACCAGTTTGTTTTTAACGATAGTTTGTCGTTAAACGATTTGATGTCAAGTGTAGAGACCGCTCAAATCGTCTGTGGTGGGGTCAAGGACAGAAACCGCTCTATCGATCTGCAAACGCTGACATCCCTCCCCCCTGCACCTTGTCGGTGTGGACGACGAAGCTGAGCGAGGAATTGTGTCCGCTGTCGATGTCAAGCACAACCCTCCGTGAATTTCTTCCCCGTGTTAGGGTTTACTAGAATTGGGAGGCGTGGCGACCACATCGGTCTCTCCATAAGAGATGGGTGTTGTGTGTCCCAATTCTGCCGCAGGGGCCTGGGGTGGCGCTGCCAGTCGAGCGGCACCAGGAGGAGGCCGGTCGGGCAGCGTTTAGCGAGGCTGGTTTGGGGCGTGCTCTGGTGTGACTATTTCTTCTTGTTTTGTGTTGTGTGTGAAGTGATGAAATATTGTGTGGCTGGGGGGCTAGCTGTGCCGAAGAGACAAGGGACGCGCAGCCACGTAAAATACAGCCAAGAAAAAGACTGAGTGGTGGTGTTTCGGGCAGGGGCGGTAACGCGGGTTGCAACACATGCAAAGAGAACCACTCCTTGTTTCAGACGCCGAGTGATGCCTCTCTGTTCGCGGAATGGAATCGGCTGATTCCAAGAAAAATTTCTTCTGCGTCACGCGGCTGCGCTTTTTTCTGAACGAAAAAACCAAAACTGATGCAGAGGAAAAAAATGAAGTCTAAGAAGAATGTGGGACCTCTGTGACATTTCAGAGAAAACAAAATCCTCAAAGTGGGACTACTCTTCAATAAAGGCAGCAGTTGAAGTCGCTCCATTTATCTTGACCGTCTTCGTGTTTACTTTCATATAATGCATGCTCACTAGATGAAATCAATTCAGACATTTCCTGATCTGTAAGCTTTGGCTTACAGATCAGATCACGATTATGCACAAGTCAAGAAAAGCTCGGTTGCGTTAATTAATGCTACAGAAAAAAATATATATATTGACACCAGAACAAAAGATAGGTATTTAAAGGTCGGAAAAATGCACAGCTGAAAGGAAAAAAGTAATTGAAAGCGCTTTGACAGTAAAGTGGAGGGTAAAGCATCGCATATCATATACTCGAAATTCGCTTTCTCAAGGCAGGCATGTAAGGTGAGATAGACAGTTATTCTTCTATAACAGCGAAATTAAAACAAAAATGAAAGAAGCCGGAGTAAGTAAGTAACTGACTGCTCCCAAAAAGCATTTGCGCTTTGAATATAAACTTCTGCCGCACGCGCAAGTCACGCTTTTTCACAGGTGTGTGTGATAGGATGGAACTTATTCTTTCTTACAACCGAGCATACAAAAACAAGCGAAGTTTACGACCATTTTCACGCCGAATAAAACATCCCTGCTGCCACCGCCAGGTCTCTGTCAGCCGTCGGATGGGCGCGCTCTGCCCACAGCACCCTCACCGGTGTGCTTGCACATCGCGACTCTCACTGCCGCACCGGCGGTGAGAGTTATTTATTTCCAATACTCCTAACCCCATTCGAGGTTGTTGTAGGGTGGTACAGTTTGAAATATTACAAGCAAAAAAAAATATTCAACACACAATTTGCAGGTCAATATTCAAAGCGAATATAGAAGTCAAGAATGAAAAATTAGTAAACAACTTCAATACAATAGATTCATTGCACTTTTAAAAACAGCATAAAATATTAGTTTATGATGAAAAGTGGGCATCTACGTAATCGAGGAAGATTTCAATAGAAGAGGAATGAACAACATTTTGAGGCAGGTGGTTCCATTCGTTAATGGTTCGGGGAAAAAAAAAGAAAATTTAAAGCAGTTATTATGAGCGACGTCTTCCTCGTAAAGCTTGCCATGGTTGTACCGAGTTAATCGTTTGCTTGTATGGATAAGATAATTTTCTTTTGGTAGGTTGAAATGATCGTTAGCTAATCCGTATAAAAATTTAGTTCTATACGAATTGAAGCTGTGTGAATACAGCTTCAATGGCGCTTCACAAATTACGCATGGCCAGGTACGTGGGAATGGAACTCTCTGTTTTGACAGCATCATTTTCGGAACGGGTTGATCCGAAATCTCCTCACGAAAGCAAATGCTCGATTCTTTTTTTGCGAAAGCACAGCCCAAGATCAGTTATCGAATGCTCTTGAAGTTCCTTCAGGAGAGTGACCTCGCAACGTGACTCTGATACCGTCGCCTATCCACCGACAGCTTCAATTTTACGTAGCGTCCGAGTGTGACCCGTACTCTGCCAACGTGATCATTTAGATTTCCCATCGCGGGTGAAATTAAAAGTCACGCCTTTGAGGCGGCCAGTGTGAGACTTTGTGTCTTAATGCTTCCATTCTGTTTTTTAGACTTTGAACTATCTCAGCCTCTCCTTTATTTAACCTGGCTATAGGCAACGTACCCTATAGCTCAGACATCTACAGCTGATTATTTCAAGTCTCTTGGCTTGCCGCCGCGATCAAAATGTGGTTCTCATTACCCGTTAACTTCTTTCAGTCCCCGCTCCCCTGGCCCGTGACAGTCTTTTCCCTGTTATGAGAGCATAACGTTTACGCACGGACGTTTCCCCTCGAGTCATTACAACAACACCAACAACAAAGCACAACACGCGAAACCGACGAGACGAATGGGTGATTGTTAGCGTGCTCGTTAATATTCATCGACAGCCCCAACGCGCTTGGATATCTGTCAGCGACATGGACGGTCGAACCAGCACTTTGCACTTCGGTTCGGCGCTTTGGTATCTCCGGTCACATGACGGGTAGTTCAAACGATAGCCGCTAGGATAACGCCCCTCCGTCAAAGTCGGCGCTCCCTGCACTGCGTGTCAGTTTCGATGGCACGCCATCCGTGCCCGGATTCTCCTCGACGATGCACGCCATGAAAGTCACTAGTAGCATGGACCGTTTGGGTTCTTGGCTTTGGGAGTTTATTTTCCGAATAACCTGAGAAGTGATTTCCGTTCGTTTGTTTCGTTGTTGCTTTTGCTTCTCCTATTTATTTTTTTTTTTTGCGAAAAAAAAAACAGGGGGGGGGGGGGGGGGGGGAGGGTGAAGGTGATGGTTTTCATTTTATTTTGGTTAGCGTTAATTTATAACCGGACTTTTTATTTTACAATTTCAGTTTCTCAGCTTCCGGACTGATTTTGAAACTTTTTCTCTTTATCCTATTTCCAAGATCTGCCAAGCAGAAAAGGCAACTCGCTCAAGAGAAAATAAAACAAAAGAGAAACGCATCTGTCGTTCAGTTTGCTGCAGTGTCTGTATGTGGCCCTTTCCATCATAGGTGTCGCGTAGCTCCTTCGGCAGTGTTTTCTTCGATTTCGATAGCTTTTAGCCCCAAATATTCGGGATTCGTACTCTCAAGCTTCTATAAGTGGCTGCGCGTTTTCACAGCAACATACGCAGAGAAGCAGTGAGTGGAGCACCAAACTTTGTCCTTTCATTTCCTACTTTGATTCGTTTAGTTTAGTTTGATTTAGTGACATTTTCTTACGCAACTCGTACACCGAAGGTATTGTTCCCCAAAGAAACATGCATCCTGTTTGTATGTGATTATAGAAAATTTTAATTTCAAAAATCTACTTCTATTTTTTTTTCATGCAGTTATTACAATTACACTCCCCACGTCCTCATTTCACGTAAGGCCAACATATTTGGTGCTGGCGGAAACAAAATAATCAACGTGTATACCCATGAGAACTGAACATATATGCCAGCGCGTTATGAATGGGATACTTCTGTTTGAAAAAAATAAAACACGCAGGACAAGAACAGACAACCACTCTCTTTGAAAGAGAGTGTCGTCTGTCCTTTTCCTGCATGCTTTTATTTTTACAGTTGCTTTCAGTTGCAGAGAAGAAACAAACTGGAAGTCTCAGAGGTGCTTCAGTTTGAATGAATAAAACACAAGGGACAAGGACAGAGAATCACTCTTTCGAAGAGAGTGGTCATCTGTCATCCTCCCTCGTGTTTTCATTCATTCAAATAACCTCTAAAACCTCCAGTTTCTTCTTTTGTTTTCTGTACTTGAAAGCGATTGATAACCCGTCTGAGCTTACCGTAGTTCGTGGGAAGATGGTCACGGCGGCACAGTGGAGACGGGGGCATTCCCTCGTCTTCCGGGGGCACGGGCGGAAGAGGCCGACTCGCCATGAAACGCTTGATGCTGCCGAATTTGTCCGTCCACGAAAACTCCTTCTTCGGTAACGCCGGATGCCTCTGCGACAAGAGATGCGTGATGCGGCGCCGTATCACGTTAAAACAACAGAAACATTAGATAACTGTCACATCCTTCTCCCTTTATTCAGATATCTGTCCAAACTTCTCAAAAATGCTAGACAAAAAAAAAAAAAAAACATTAACAGCGTTTAGACATTGTAAACGTTTAGGAAGCGAGAGGTTCGTCTACCTTTCAGATATGATGACACTCGTTCAAGCGCAAGATGAAAAGTTGAGTCGTTGCAGTACGGCTGCTAGCCTGGACTTTTTAAAGGAATGCTGAACCAAACATTTCGGTGTCAGTGGCGCACGATTTTTCCACGAGCCAGCAGCCGCCGGTGTGCGCGAGCACACACAACGAAACTGGCGTCATAGTCCCCAATTCACGGTTAAGATGACAGTGAAATGTATGGGCTCCGGGGAATACGATAATAAAGACAGGCTTTTCATCTCCACAGTGGGGTCTGGTGTAAAAGGTAAGTGATTAATATACCGATCTTACCAAGCGTTCCACGCATGCGTGACGCTGCCATAACTGTAGTTCATAGGAGGCACATGCCAGTTCAGGAGACACCTCATGCCGCCTCGTGCTCTGCTCGCGCAGACCTCCAGCGGGGTTGTCGCGCGTGCAGAAAGGCTACAGCTCCCACGATGCATGGCGGCAGCGGTGGCGTTCTTAAACTACCTGGTGAGATCGGTCTATTGGTTTAACAAGCACGTAGCTTTCACTTGTGGAGATGAAAAGCCTGTCTTTATTCTCCTTTGGTCCGAAGCCCATACATTTCACTGTCATCTTAAGCGCGAATGGGGGAGTATGACGTCATTTTTGTTGCGTGTGCTCGCGCACACCGGGGCTGCTGGCTCGTTTAAAGATCGTGCGCCACTTAATATGGACACTAAACTGTTTGGTTCAGTATCCCTTAACGAGCACCACGCGGAAGTGATTACACAAAAGCACGCGGGTACGAGGCTCATGCAGATCGAAACTGGCAGAGGCGGGCATCGAATCCGGACTAGGTTCGCCTCATTTTGTTTTTTAGCGCTATCGCCTTTATGAATTAATATCGAGCAGTTGGTTTCCTTGCTCCAATGTCAGATTTGTGGCGAAAATCCTCATACTCTCTTAAAAATGCCTGCGCTTCTACTTACCCGCAAAACTCTGGAAGAGCGATCTACGAAATCACCTCAGCAAATAAAGAGGTGGAACATCCGTTTAGACCTCAAAATTAACTCTGCGGTATTGCATTACGCGATGCAAGCATGACGCTTTGCATTGCGCAATGCCACAGCGCAGACTTTATTTTTAGGTCTAATCGGATGTCCCGCCTCACCATTCGCTGAGCTAATTTCGCAGATCGCAGAGATTGGCTCTTTGAGTGTTTTGCGGGCAAGTAGACGCGCAGGCATTTTTTAGGGTGCACAACGAGACTTGACCCGAAATGACCCCCCCCACCCCCCCATGTTGTGCCTCCACTCTAAAAATATATTACATTCGTCATCAAACAAAATTTGGTTACAAATCAAACTGCTTACTAATGACAGTATCACTCTAAAAAATGTCTGTAAGTCAACTTTCACGCACAAGACTTGGAGAGCCAATCACCGCAACTTACGGAGGCAGCTCAGCGAATGACGATGCCGAAACATATGTTTAGACCAAAAAACGCAGTCTGAGTTGTGACATTAAGCAATGCAAAACGTCACGCTTGCATTGCTTAATGTCACAACTCAGTCCGCGTTCTTTGGTCTAAACATACGTTTCGGCATCGTCATTCGCTGAGTTGCCTCCGTAAGTTGCGGTGATCGGCTCTCCGAGTGGTGTGCGTGAAAGTAGACGCACAAACTTTTTTTAGAGTGTATAATCGGATAGGTCTTTTTTTTTTTTTTTTTTTGCGAGGTGTACGAGAATGTTTTCCTCTCTTTTATACCCACATACTCTGAGCGTCTACTTACCCACAAAGCTCTTGGAAGAGCCAATGGCTGTAATCTACGGCGGGAGCTCGGCGAATGGCGAGGCCGATGTTAAGACACCAAGAAAGGCAGTCTGCGCTACTGAGCATGATGCATCATCATGCTCAGTGTCAAGGCGCAGACTGATGTTTTTAGGTATAAGCGTATGTTTAGCCGCGTGCATTGGCCGAGCTCCATCCGTAGATCGCAGTGATTGGCTCTCCCTAGCGCTTTGCGGGGAAGTAGACGCTCCAGGTTGCTTTGAGTGGCACTGCGGGTACCTAGTGGACGTAAGGCTCTGGACAGACCTCGACTTCGGCCTGGTGGCTTCCTCCGCGGCTGAAGGCGCTGAACAGGGACTTCTTTTTCCGGGGAGGCGGCACCGGCATATGGGACGGGTCGCCCTCGAAGCGCGCTGTGGCCGGCGCCACTGCCGCCCTGGCTGCCGACGCCGGTGCCCGGTTGCCGGCGACGCTGTCCACTGCCCGCCGGAGGTGGCTCTTCCGGCGCGGATGGCGGTGGTACATGTCGTCGCAGGACAGGCAGAACACCTGCCGGTTGCACTTGTCACAGCGCACCGCGGGCGTGCTGCAGCCGCACAGGTCACAGTGGGAGCCATCTCGACCGGTAGGCGCCGTGACGCCGCCATTGGGCGCTGCGTCCAGGTCGGAAGGGAGGACGGAGCTGGTTATCAATACATCGAAATGTCGTGCGGCACAGAGATGAGCGAATGGAAATCATGTAGTTGGATTAGGGATGTGTTTTGGTACAGTTCCTTCTTGTTTTAGCTACACTACCTATACAGAAAGCCGTACACTCTATAAGAAATGCCTGCGCGTTTACTTAGCCGCAAAACACTCAAAGAGCCATGCAATCTCTGCGGTCTGCGAAATCAGCTCAGCGAATGATGAGGCGGAACATCTGTTTAGACCTCAAAATAAAGTCTGCGCTGTGGAATTACGCAATGCACGCATGACGCTTTGCATTGCGTAATGCCACAGCCCTGACTTAATTTTGAGGTTTAAACAGGTGCCTCAGCATTTGCTCAGCTGATTTCGTAGGTCGCAGAAATTGGCTATTTGAGTGTTTTGCGGGTAATTAGACGAGCAGGCCCTTCTTAGAGTGTTGTGCTGTAGTGCTGAATTGAACACCATTGGGAACATATTGAGCACCATTGGAGTGTCACCGCTTAGCTAAGACACGAGTTCAGTCAGTTAGAACACGGAGTCCCAGTCAAACACTGACGCAGCACTCGTGTTCTTTATGTGACCCGCTCTGGTCGTCAGTCGGTGACGCAGAAAATTCAGCACTGCGGCTTTTTTTTTTTTTTTTATTGAGTTAACGCAGCTTGTTTCGGTGTGTGGGAGTAAGGGGAGGGGCTCTTTGATGTCTTCACCGGTGCGGAACAGTGGAAATAAGAAGGCGAACGATAAAACCACCTTTTTCATAAGAGAAGAATTCATTATTTACAGAAATGAACAGCGCAGTGTGTGTAAAAATAAATAGCGCGAGCTTTTTCCTTTGGCCCTGTCCCGAATCGCGTATGGAAGACACCCTTATGTGGAACGGTGTGCACACATACTCTCCCACAGAAGGTCGTCTGGCAGTTTCCATTCTGGGTTATGGTGAGCTTGGCAAGTGTCCTCGCTTGCCAAAGTGACAAGCCCGAGCTAGCTCGAATAACTATAGACTAATTTATTATTGTATGCTAGCTGCTAGTTTTTGCAAAAGGTAAAATGGTAAAATTGTCTATTTTTACTGTACACAAATCCGCAGACCAGCGTGTGACCTTCACAGCCCAGCACGAGTATGTTCCCGGCTTTGAAAAGCGAGCGAACCCCGCGCCATAATAGGGAGTTTTAGTAGACTGTGTTTCCCGCTCCGATAGCTCTCCGCTACGAAAAAACCGCCACTGCGCCTGCGCGCCGATGGCCTTGGCTGAAGAGTTCCGGGTAGCGGAGGGGCTTAGCGGAGCGGGAAACACGGTCTACTAAAACTCGCTAATCACTGACTATCTCACAGTCCGCAATTAGCGAGATCTACAGGGTGTTTCACGAAAAGTGGACAAATTCGATGTTGCGAAAACTACGCATTGCAGCAAAAAAAAAGGCTTCTGTCGTTTTGGTCCTAGGCCAGAGGCCTATTTAGAAAAATTAATAAAGTTCGGGATAATTAGGTTGCTAATTATTTTCGCGTAAATATTTTCTTAATATTGAGTTTAAGGGCATGGTTTCAATTAGAATCTTGCTGAGCATTATCGAAAAACACAAAATCAACAAATTCCAGAACGATAGGAGGCGCGCGTGGTATTTTGCGGTTTTCTGAAAAACTGCACAATTTCGACGGGTTTTTAAGTTTCGGTTTGCAATCGGAGCGCTTCTCGGTACCGACGGCACCGCATCCCGTGACTTCACTAAAATGTTGCCAGTGCACGCTCAGCGAGAGCAACTCTCGCATTCGCATAAAACTACTATGCTATGAAAGCAAGCTTGCTGTGATTATTTCCCACAAGTTCAGCAATAGGTCAAAAGTTTTATCAAGAGTTAGGAGGAAACACTGAACTTCATCTTAAATTTTAAGCACATGCTTTTGATGGAATTTCTTTTTTTTTTTTTCATAAAAATAAATCTGCGTTATAGAAAAATTCGTTACCTTGAACTTCGCTCTCAATCATAATTTCTTTGTAGGCATGAAAGCGACAGTTCAGAAACATGGCTTTTTTTTTTTCTTTTTCGAATGTTGTAACTGGCATGTTTGGATAAAGTTTTCGTTTTTAATGTATGACATCAACTTAAACATAAGCCGATAATGATATTTATACAAGACAAAAGATGATGACTCTGTTGAAATACTTTGAACATATTTTTGGTAGAACTGTGCCCTTTGGGTTATCACTGTAATTCTTGGCGATATTTGGCAAGCTGTTTTGCTGGTCTAGCTGAAAAAGTGCAACACGGGGTGGCGAGTAAACGCGAGCGGGTCGAATCACGTTATTTTAGAAAAAAGTTAGTCACACCCTGCTGTCTCGGCCGGCGCGCAACTTTCGGTTCTTTTCTTTTTGTCTTCCTTTCGTTGTGTCGAGCTCTTGGCAGTCTAACGTTATTATAGAATAGCAGGGAGCAGAATTTAGTTAGTTCCGTGATTTTTAACAAGTATGGCATATTAAGACGACGGGTAATTAATCTCGCAGTCGAATTTGCCTGCTAAGGAGAGCACTTTGAAAGTTAACTGGAAGATTTAAGGTAAATATTTTTTTCTAATTATCACTTTATACTCTTTACCTGACGGCAGTCGATACCGTTATCCTGAAGGAATGAATGCCTCGTTTCAACTGGCTTTTTTTTTTTTTTTTAAGTATTCTCAGTCGTTGGTGAGACACCCTGTATATGATCTACGAAGAACAAAAAGAGGAAGAACACAGATTACGACTTTGAGATGGCTTCGAAGCGTGTGTGTCTGATTCCGTAAAGACATCCTAATGAATCCCCCCCCTCCCCCTTTTCGCTCCGATGTTAGATATATTGGCATTGTTGACGTCGACCCCCGATGTATTATCTGGCACCACCTTGCGGTGGTGCCAGCAAGTCGCAGGGTGGTGCCAGAGATTACATAGAAGGCCCGTAGAATGTGTTTGCAAGTAATAATAAGGTGTGACTAGTAAACATTTTGTGCCCTATTTACCTTGCCTTCAAAAAAACAGGAAACCAAGCCTCCCCCCCCCCCTTTTTTTTTTCGGCAACACAAAAATACCTGATAAAAACTGCTTAGAACCGTCTTCAGTGCCTGTTTAAATATAAATTGCCTTGCGAACGCGAAGAGTGTCGAACGCCATTCTTTTTTCTTAGACACGTAGGCTTAAAGTATACTCGTAAATTACCAGGAGCGCTTAGCTTTCTATCAAACTTCCAAATGCGCCGTTGTCATTGTTCTTGCTACTGCACCTCTTTATTTTTACCTTACTCTTTCATTTTTTTATCACCAAGGAGAACATACAAAAGTAGTGAGAAGCACGCATCGCGGTTCACGATGCAATACCAGACTGCTGATACTTTCTCTGATCGTGGAGACACTAAGCCGAGGTCAGTCCACTCGAAAGAAGTCTTCATGGGACTTTGAATTACGTAAAGTCCCTATCGAGCCTGTTGTTTGCGTGGCTTTATGTATGAGCCATGAAAAGTGACATGCCGATCCCGTTAACCAGAATTTACCGCCTCAAGCTGGACGCCGAGAAAAGCGTATGCCCTTCGTATACGCGGCGAACGCAATGGTGCAAGGAGAAGCTCATGTTTCCTGGCGCCATCTCGTTAAGAGGTGCATTAAACTTTCCTATTGAAACCGCATGCAGACACTCGGGAATATATTGAGGATTACTGGATATCGGAACAGCTCAGCAAGCCCGACGGAATTCGTAAACCACCGTCGCTGCTGAGCGCGTGCTGTCGGTCGTCACCATTGTCATCAACATTTGCACCGATCACACGTTATATACTTGCTAAGCCGGATTCAAAATCTCCTAAACTTCCCCTTCGACAAACGGCAAAAAAAAAAGTAAAATCAAATACAAAGGTAATCATTAGTGCTGCTTGATTCATCGATTAAGCGACCGATTAATCAAATAACGTTTTAATCGCGATTAGAATTTTTAACCGGTTCATCGGTAAACCTTTACTACGCAAAAGGAAGTACAAATTAAACGTCTTCACCACGCAGACGTGGACGAGTACACCTGTATGAATGGCAAGCTTTAGGTCAAATGTTGGAATAAAGTAATTTGTAGGGGCGATATTTGTAACTCCAGACAGGTGCTGAAAGTTACCCGTGTCCCAGCCACTTGAACGCCGTTCAAGCGTCCGTTTAGCGCAGCGGAGACTATGGTGAACAATGAAAGATGGTCGCTCTTTCTGGAGAATATCAACGAATCTCTTTGCCTCGTGCACGTGAAGAAATAATGTGTGAATGTGAGTGTCTTTGAACTGTTTATGACTATACATCGAGAAGAATTCATAATCTAAGCGGTATATACGATTAGATCGGAAAAGTCCCATCTGTGCGGGGACAATGAGATATTGAAATGTGAAGCTTGCACACAACGATTTTTTTTTATCGTATTTTGAGTTTTGTCATTCGCTGGGATCCTTCTATTTCGTCGTTTACCCTGAGACTGGGTTTTTTTTTAAAGAGCAGAAGTAACAGAAAAAACAGACAGGTTTTCTGTTACTTCTGCTCTTTAAAAAAAAAACAGTCTCAGGGTAAACGACGAAATGGTTGACTTCCACCAGCTAGCCTGTACTTTGACTCTTTTCTCGTTAATCCTTCTATTGTTCGTCATAAATAACTGTCTCCCATGCTCCGCAAGAAAAAAAATATATAAGCTTTTTTTTTTTTTTTACTGTACATACGATTTGGATTATCGACCCTGCGAGCGCGTTCTCAATTCGCGCTCAAAATAATGACACGAGTCCCCGCTATACGAGTAGAAACGGAGGGAGTGGAGGTGATTCGAGGGGAAGGGAGCGCGTGCGGAGGTCGGAACATCGAGCTCCGAGTGGAATGACTAGTGGGCAGACGCAAAGCCTCTGTCTCTGCTCACACTTCGAACGCGTTCGAAGCGTGAGTTGAGACAAGGGCAATGCTTTCCGTCTACCAACTACCATAGTCATTTTAGTCGAAGCCTCGGCTCTCTGGCGTCCCCGCCCCTCTCTCATCTCCTCCTCTCCCTTAATTTCCCCCCCGTACAGCCACTGTGAACTTAAAGGGGCGGTGCTACCATATGGGGACTTTGGCCAATGAACTGCGGGAATTAATCTGCGTTACCTATAAAACGAAGAACAAAAAAATCATCCGTTATCGCGCGCGATAGGTTTTATTTGTAAAAAATGAAACAAATTGAAGGTCAAAGAGCCCCTCAACCAGTGCTAGCGGTAACTCGTTACAAATAACGGCGTTACCTGTGACGCGTTACCTTTTTCGGTAACGTTGCAACGTACTGGTTACGGTTTTTTTTTTCGATACAGTAACGGGTAACGTACTTACGTTACTTATTTCAAGTAACGGGTAACGTGGTTACGTTACGCGTAACGTATTCTTCCCAAGACCCTCTCCCATAAAAAAAAAAAAAAAATTTACGCTTCAATTTCTTTTTTGTGTTTATAGACGCCAAGTTGTGTGAACTTTTTAATTTTTTTTTTTTTTTTTAGTTCTTCTTTGCGTTTTTTCTTGCGAATATTTAGGTGAAACCATAAAAAAAAAGGTAACTATGTGCAGTTTCTGGTTCGACATAGTTTTTCTTGAAATATGTAACGTTAAAACAGTAAAACGCGTTAATTCATAATTAAAAAAGTAATGCAAAAGTAACGCGCGTTACTTTTTGGCTGTAACGGTAACGCGTTCCCTTTATTTTGAGGTAACGTAGGACGGTAACGCGTTCCTTTTGTTTGCCAGTAACGAGTAACGTATTTGGTTACCTTTGTTTCGGTAACGCCTACAACGCTGCCCTCAACACTCACGCCGTCTTTCGAGTGACGTCTCTGGGGGACCCCTTCATTTCCCGTTGGGTTCTCTCTTCAGAGACCCCAGCCGCTCTCTCCGCAATCGCCGACTTTTCAACGATTAGAATCGCCGAAATTCGCGGCGAGCGATCGACACAAAAAACAGTTCGCCACGGTGTTGACGCAGAGCTCAGCAGCCGAGGGGTGCAGGTTTTGTTCGCTTCCGCGTCTCCCCCAGGAACGTGTCACCCGTAGTTCACGTAACCGCCACACACGGCTGCAGATCGGCAAATAATTTTTTTTTTATCCTTTGCAACTACGCAGCAAAATACTCTCTTTTTTATTTTACCCGGTGAAAAAGGGTGTGTGTGTGTGTGAGGGGGGGGGGGGGCTGCTAGGTGGCGTGTTTCTTGCCACTTATGCCTAGATAAATAATATAAAAAAATGCAAACTGCATATTCTTTCAACATTAAAATCGTTGCACTACCCCTTTAAGGGCAGGCGTACAGACATGACTTACTGCAGGGAAGATAATCTTCTTGGCGTCCTCCCCTCCTAAGCTGCGAGAAAGTGCCGTGTTGGGGCAGGGCAGGGTAAAAAGTGGAGAGGATATAGGAAAGGAGCAGGTGGGCAAAAGTGAAAGCGCGAAGTGTACGTCTTTTCACACTCCTTGCTTCGTGATTGACTCTTTGGTGTTCTTATCGGGCTCGCCACGGCCTGCGTTTTTTGAAGAGGAGGTGCAACGATATTCAATTGCAATTCTTTTTTTCACTTTACACGAGGTTGCTGGCACTTGTGGCACTCAAGTTGACTTGCACGGAACGCCATTGACCAAGAAAACTCTTTATTGTGGTGTAACTTAAAAAATAAAAGCGAGTTTTTTTGTGTTTTTTTTAATCTCTCGGCAAATTTTAATGACGTTGTTTAGAGGTCGCAGTGTCCCTAGTGAAAATATATACACGAGCTCAGCTCTTTTACGTCACGGCGTGGTGGTGGCGCGTCGGGCGCACTTCCGGTCTGGGGCTGTGGGCGGAAGTCACAATGCGGGACGTGCATTCCTGAGTTGTTTTAGAAGAAACCAGAAGAAAACCTGCCTTCTCGTCAAAACACCGCGACTGGGGCTGTACCAAAAGAGTCGGGAACGGTTTGAAAGTCAGTTTTTATGTGTTTTCTGCCTGATCGGTTTGTCCGAGAACGTGAATAGGGGCCGTGAAACAAGAAAACCAGACGTTGACCAACCACGATTGCTTGCGGGAAGCATTGTGGGTTAAATTCACGGATAGTCGTGGTCGTCAGAATTATTTGATTTGTTGCAACATCAACGCAAAAAAAAAAACGCTAAAGTTTTTTTTTTTTTTTTTTTTTATCATTTGCGAACTACGTTCAGTGCATCATCAAGTTCAAACGGTCACCTGATCGTTCGAGCTGTCGCCTGCTCTCTAAAACGTTTCTGTTTGTCGTCGTCTGCTCGTTCAAACGACAGCAACCCGTAGACCAAACGTTGATCCGGTATTTGCAATAAGAGATAAGTGCAGGCCTCAAAATATTTATAAGTTTGAAGGTTGGTTGGGGTAAACAGGCTTGGTGTAAAAAGTAGATACAAAGATATGTTGATAAATGTTACCAGTGGCCATCACCGACTTGTTATGCCTAATTCACTTGGTCCGATTCAACTTGCTATTTTCAGCATAGACGTCGACATTTTAGCTACGGTTCACGCTTTTGCAGCCCGAGCGACGTCAAGACTGAAAATAGCGAGCAGAACCTCATCATGCGAATCAGGCTTTATCGTCCATTCTGCGGCGTCCACGCGGAATGAATTGCCGCCTGTCAGATTATTCACGCGAAGTTCTGCAGTGTAACAAGCTTCCTTAATTTCGCTGAGGTCGTTAAAAGTACTCAGACATTGCCCAGGAAGACGTAGAATCAACAATTCCAACGTGGAAAAGAGCACGGGGACGCACACCGACGGCGACAACGTCGCGTTCCAGTGGTTTCTTTATGCGCGACGGCGAGCTTCTTGCCCACACTCCATCACGCATGCGCAGCGCCGGTGGCGTCCGCTATGGGCGCTGCGGTTTGTTTGTAAACATGAGTTGGTTTATAGTTCCCCAGTGGCGATATTTGAATTTGTCTCCCAGATCGGGGACTCGAGCTTTGCGTGCATACTGAATTTTGGCTCGCGATAATCAATAGGGAGTATTCACTGGCGGCCATATCTGTGTGCGCGACTGCTGAGCACGTACTGACGGCGAGATTCCACAGTTCTTTTGCCACGTGCATTCCGCACCATCAAGATTGCCGGTCTTAGCAGCCTAGTAATGTAAGCTCGTTCTGAGCATGCGCTCTAAACATCGCCCTCAAATATGGCGTCGAGTGAATACCCCCTATAGCTCGACCAGCATTCGGGTAGTGGCTGGTGCCCAATCGCTTCAATGACCATAATAGCCGAACCCCAACAATGTCTGGAACTCAGAGCGTGTCCTGTGCTTTGCCAAACCCAGCGCGTGGCTATGATAAACATTGCCGGCGTATACACCTTTGCAAGTGGGATCCCGGCTTAACCTCGAACCGCGCGCCAAGGTGAGGCGGACCTACTCTCCAGCCAGGACGTTCGCTGGTTGTCGTACAATGTTGCCAAGCGTCTCTCGCCGAAGCGCACACCACTGAGCGCAGAAAGAAATAAAAAAAAAATAACTATAAAACGTACACGTGTCGTCTTCGACCGCGAAAGAGCACGGATAATTAAATAAAATGCCTAAACCGGTAACAAATAGAAACATTTCAAAAAGATCTAAAGTCTTAAGGCGCTCTTCAGAATCCGCCACGAGTCGCATGGCCTTTGCATCAACGATGGCTGCGCTCGAGGCAGCTCTGGCTTCCACAACATGCAGGAACAGAGGCTGCGATCGTTATAGAGTCAGCTCCAACCCTTAAAGATGCCCCGTCCTACAATATGTGATGCTACGATTCTGTGTGGATACCTCCTCCTGCGTTCCGAGACAGTAGGTGTGCCGCTAACGTTAGCCATCGGCGATGCAGAAACGGCACCATCTTGTCATCGCGCACCCCACTGACGTGCCCCTGGCGCACCCCAGCATGGCGGAAACGGTACGGGGCGCCAGCATCGCTCAAAATGGCAGCGCACAGGAGCCTTTCTTGCAAACGTGTATAATCGGCTCTAGATCACGTGGCCGCTTGTTCTGGCTGTGGGTTGAGGGAAAGAACGCTGCTCGTTTTAGAGCGCAGCTCTTAGGCGCGCCTGTTTCCGCGTATAACGGCGTCGGCGTCGGTGTATCCGCGCGCGATGCATTATGGGACGTCACAGACCTATACACCAACTCAATTTTCCTCTAAATTTAGCGAAGAAACTGAATTGGTGCGTAGGTGTGTGACGTCCCATAGTGCAATACTGCGCATTCAGTTTCCTCGCTAAATTTAGTGGTAAAACTGACGTCACATGACCTCAACACCAATTCAGTTTTCCCGCTAAGTTGAGGTCACATGACGTTCCACTAAATCTAGCGGAGAAGCTGAATTTGTTCATAAGTGACGTGACACGAAGTCATGTGACGTCAATTTCCCCGCTAGATTTAGCGGGGAAACTAAATTGGTGTTGAGGTCACGTGGCGTCATTTATTCAGCTAAATTTAGCGGGGAAAGTGTGAGAGGAGGGGAGGGTATGAAGGAAAAGGAGGAGGGGAGAGGAGGACGAAGGGAGGGGAGGGCACAGAGGAGGGGCATACCATCCCCTCCGTACTTTCCCCTCATCCTCCTCAAGAGCTGCGCTCTAATTTAGCGTTACAGAAACTTTTAAACGTCTTTCATTTTTTTTTTTTTTTGCGACTACCGTTGCACGAGGCGGAAAAACTAACGCGTGTTTCATGGGTTATAAACGTCAGAGATTCGTTTAATTTACGCAGAGTACGAAAATCGTTACACCGCCCTTTTAAGCTGTCAGTTAATATAGCAGAGGAAATTCGCTCTTGCGTACAATCTACGTAAAGTCCCTCTTCCGCTCCTCTCCGTGTGCGTGCGTATACGTGTTGGTTTTAAGTAATCGCTTTACTTTGCCGTTCCGTTGTGTCATATGGCTGGCAAATTGCATTTCTCTGTAGGACTTCGCGAAGAAACTTTGTGTTTGCCTTGTACTATCGTCGCGTCAGGGCGCGGTATCAGCGCGATCGCAGTGGCAACCGGCCAAGCAGCCTGGCGAGGCCCGATTCTTCGTAGTTGTGACACGAACACGTAGATTAATAGTGGTGGTGATAATCCGCACTTCTAGTTTATATACTGTGTTCTACGGAAGTGTGAGGCTGTTTGCTCCACATAACGATTCGCTCGCAAACGTGTTTTTTTTTAAGGCTTAGGAGGTAGGCATGGCTTAGCTCCCCCCATGTGCTTGTAAGTGTTAACGTAATTTGCTGTTTACAGGAATCACAGCATTCACACTGTTAAATACAGTTCGAAATTACATTATTGCATTATTTGCATTTATATACAGGGTGTCACAAAAAAAAACACATTTACATGGTGTTTTTTGCCGCAAAAATCAACTAGGCATCGCCGAGCGCTCATTCTCTGCCCATAGGTAGCGCTAGAAGTCACAACCAGATTCCAAAGTTTCAGCCCGAACGGACACTTTATTCGAAAGTTATAAGCGATTTTTTGAAAATTTCAATGGAAAAAGCCCATTTTCACAGAGCCCATGTATTCGAAAACCCCGTCGGCCGCCATTTTCCCATTGAAATTTTCAGAAAATCACTTATAACTTTTAAATAAGCTAGGTGTCCGTTCGGGCTGAAACTTTGGCATCTGGTTGTGACCTCTAGCGCTACCTTTGGGCGGGAAATGAGCGTTCGGCGATGCCTAGTTCATTTTTGCAATAAAAAAACAAAACAAAAAACACTGCAATCTTTTTTTTTTTTTTTTGTGGCACGCTGTACTTTTTTTTGTTTGACGAGTGGTCGACAATGGCGTACGAAAATGACTCCACATTTTGTATTCTTATTTGTTGGCAGAAGAACTTGAAAGAATTTCGCGCAAAATATTTATATTTAAACTATTTTATTTGCAAATATGAGAATATACTGCAGAACCTTATCACGACGCGGTAAAAAATGAGATATTATTTGCTGCTTACATATCCCTCGACGAAAATTTGCTGACGTCGCAGCACTACACAAGAAAACGGAAAGCTTGGGACATTAACTTTGCAAGACGGATTGTGCACACGAAGCCCTAAGCAAGCGAACGCGGCTGCAAATTATCAAAGCGAAAAGGAAAAAAAAAAGAATCCGTGACACCTTCATTTTAAGAAACGCCTGCGCGTCTACTTACCCGCAAAACACTCAAAGAGCCAATCTCTGCGATCCACGAAATCAGCTCAGCGAATGCTGAGGCGGAACATCTGTTTAGACCTAAAAATGAAGTCTGCGCTGTGGCATTACGCAATGCAAGCATGAGGCTTTGCATTGCGTAATGCCACAGCGCAGACCTCGTGATTAACAAATATGGCTCTTGTCGTTATGCCAGACCGTGAAACTCGTTCTGGGGCGACGTGAGCATAAATCAACCACAAGAGCAATATCTTTTTTTTTTATTGTTGCTAGTCATTTTGAAAGGCATCTATAGAAGGAGATTGGGTATTGTGTCTGCTTATATATATGCAGGGTGTCACAAATGAAAATTTACACGACCTTTTCAACCGCACAAATAAACTAGGCATCGCCAAACGCTCATTCTCCGCCCAAAGGTAGAGCTAGAGGTCACAACCAGATGCCAAAGTTTCAGCCCGATCCGATAACTTAATCAAAAGTTATAAGTGATTTTCTGAAAATTTCAATGGGAAAATGGAGCCCAATTTTGCCCGTTTTCGGTTTCTAGTGCCATAGAGCCTCATGTATTTGAAAACTCCGTCGGCCGCCATTTTCCCATTGAAAGTTTCATAAAATCACTTATAACTTTTGATTAAGTTATCGGATCGGGCTGAAACTTTGGCATCTGGTTGTGACCTCTAGCTCTACCTTTGGGCGGAGAATGAGCGTTCGGCGATGCTTAGTTTATTTTTGCGGTTAAAAAGACCGTGTAAATTTTCTTTTGTGACACCCTGTATATATATATATATATACTTGTGCCTATCTCAAATACTCTACTCAAGATACTGTACTTCAATTACTTTTCGAAGTATCTTGGTATAGTGCAAATGCCTTTGATCAAGAGTATTTAATACTGTATTTTAATTACATTTCTGAGTATCTTGTGCTCATTTTCTTAAATACATTTTTGGCGTTCCGCCATTTTCCGCGTTTGTCGGTATAAAGTGGCATAAGCACGGCACGAGCAAACGTGAACATTGTTTCGAGCAACCAAATTCTGTTGCTAGCTCCGATAACCTACGGTGACTTAGATTGAGCTCGTGAAAACATCGCTTTTGTGCCGATTGTGACTCATATTTCAGCCTAGAGTTCGTACAAGAAAGCTTTTTCCCCTCACCTTCCCAAAAGGCGCCTTTTGTTTCCTAGAGTTGCCTTCCAAAAAAAATCATGAAACAAAGGGGGTGGTTTTGCGGAAGCAAAAATGGCCACAATGAGGCTCAACGCAGAACGAGGAACAAACCACGACATCAATGCAGACTTCAGTGTCAAAAAGAGAACAAAAATAGAAGAAAATGAGAAGTGGACACAAAAAGAATACACTTTTTTTGCTTGTTGTATATTTAACCCGGCGAGGGCAAAACGTCGAGTTTTTGTTTGTTTGTTTCTTTTCTTTGTGTCGTCAGTCCGGAACTTATTGCTCTCGCGAACACTGTCTGTAGGCGAACATTGATAAGCAGAGAACAGGGGCTCTAAGCTTGACACTCGGCGAAAAAGTCGGCGAGATTTCTGACGGCCGCGATTGGCCAGCGCCAAGGTCAAGCGCGGCACTGGCCAATCGCGGCCGTCAGAAATCTCGCCGACATTCTCGCCTAATGTTTAGCTTAGGGCCCAGGACATGAAACTAACTACGAGCAGGAGGACCTCTCAAAATGCCAACAAAGCGTCCTCCAACGTTGAGTGCCTTTCTGAATCCAACCTACTTGAAGAAGGTGCGACCACTGCCGCGGCTATTATGTGGGTTCTCTTTGTTATCCATTCACTCATATCAGTATCCCAAGTTCGTTTATAGTGAACTCCCCATATAGGGAATATGGATTGTAGTTAAACGATGCGTCTAAGATAAGCCGCAGAAAGAGATATTCAGCGAAATCACTAAAACTAAAGCAACCTTTTTCTTCTATTTTTATGTCTTAGAAATTTTTTGTAACATATATCTGTGATATCCTGATCCTTATAGTTGTGTTGTTGCGTGCTAACAAACCATTCTGGTAAACCAAATTTGAGCAACGGTCACTGACGTCAATACAAATTACACAATGTGGAAGTATCTTCGAAAGTAATTGAATTACATTTCTAAGTATTTGTACTCTACTCAAGATACTCTACAGTGAAAGTAACTTGAGTAGTATTTTAAATACTTTATGAAGCAGGTATTTAGTAACTGAACTTAAATACTTTTATTGGGCATTTTGTCCAATGCTGATATATATATATATATATATATATATATATATATTATTTTAATATTTGGACTAGAATAATTTCATATCATTGGTGTAATACACGCGGGAAAGTGATCTTGACGCAATTAGCGCAATAACATTAGAAGCAAGGTTCCTTAGTTTTTGTTAAACTTCCCCCGAAAAATCCGACGCACGCCAGCCATGGATATTTTCGGGCACCAGACTTTCCGACACAACACACAATTTGATACCTGGCGTTTCAGTACACAGACGTTTTGGTGCGCAGGCGATTCGGTACGCGGACGTTTTGGTACCTGTCGTTTGGGTACGTGCGTGTTTTGGCTCAAAGTGAATTATCTTCTTGGACTGAAACTCTCCCAACAATTTTAATCCCCGCATCCAGGCCCGTCGGATGCGGCGTTCCACGCTAGCTTTGTCTCTATAAAATCCTATCATACCTCGAAGTTTTCTCTCCCGGGTGAGTCTTTTGTGCTTCTTACTCCATAAAAACATGCAGATTCTGACATGCATATTGAGCACCTTCTTTCGGTGTAAGAAGTTAATCCGTCGTTAACATGGTAACGCAGGAGCGGGGGGAAAACGGGACGGACAACAAAAAGCTCCACATAAGTATATTGTGTCCGTTTTTTCCCCCCGCTCCTGGGTTACCATGTCAGAATTGGACCAGCTCGCCAGCACACTTGCTTTCGTTTCAAGAACCGTCGTTGTTTGTAGTTCTTTCTCAGCTTGTCTTGTTGCGATGTGTTCTTGCCTCAGCTGCAGGAGATTAAACTCTGTCAATTGGTTTGCTGTGCTGTTTTCTTACCCTAGGTATAAGAGGCCTGTGGCGATAGTAGCATAACTGTACAAGATAGGAGGAGATTGTTCATGTAAACGAATTTAGTGATCTGCGTTGAAGACGTGCTGTAGGCCTTAAAGTTTAAAAAAGTGTTGTTTTTTCTCGGTTATGGGTCGGGAGGTTGGGCGTTGACCTTTTTTTAGGTAGCGCGCGAGGACGACTCGAGATTTTATTTGACTATTTCGGGTATGATGAACAGCGAGAAAGCTGCAAGAAAATGTGTGCCTCACTATTTTGTCTTTTTTTAATGTAGACCCGAGACCTTTATTTGAATATTATCACTATCCACGTAGACTCTTCATCCATTCATCAACGTGGCTGCTCAAATACAAATTGTTCATCAACACAGTCTGTGGCTAAACATTCAAAACATCATAAAACGTTATTTTGATTTAAGAAATCTGCGGCTCTCCTGAGGCAAAATATCAATTATTATTATTATTCTGTATATATTTCTATATATTTCTGTATATATATATATATATATATATATATATATATATATATATATATATATATATATATATATATATATATATTTGTATATATTTCTATAGTGTTTCTACCGGTTCACTGTGATTGACTATCTCTGTCACTGGCATGTATATATCTATATGTGTGCTTTGTGTGTGTCTCTACATGTACCTGTACATATGTCTATAATGTTTCTACCGGTCTACTGTGATTTACTATCTATATCCGTGCCATGTACAAATTGACTGACTACCCACCGCCTCCCCTCCCCCATCCCGGACAACTATGACTGTTTATCGGTGTATGTTAACTAGATGTATATAATCGCTTACTACCTCTTCCGGGCCTTGTCCCGCAAGCCTACTTTGGCTTTCAGGGGCCCGAAAATATCGAAAACAAACATAAAAGTGGAATAAATATTATTATTATTATTATTATTATTATTATTATTATTATTATTATTATTATTATTATTATTATTATTATTATTATTATTATTATTATTATTATTATTATTATTATTATTATTATTATTAATAATGCCGAAACAGATACCTAAACTAGACATTTATTATCAAAATGTCCGAGGTCTCCGCACAAAAGCTAATGAATTTTTTTCTAACGTAACCCTAACTCATGCATCTATTATTGTGCTAACCGAGACCTGGCTCTGTTCGAATATTTCTTCATCTGATCTCTTCCCACCAAATTTCACAGTATTTCGACGCGATCGCACATTCTCTACATTGAAAAAGACAGGGGGTGGGGTGCTGATAGCAATTGATACGTCGTTACAATGCGTTAGGCGTCCAGATCTCGAGACATCATTTGAGTCAGTGTGGGTAGAGCTACAATGCGCTAATGGCGAGCGTATCCTTCTCGGCTCTTATTACTTGCCCCCTGATACCTCTCCTGATGATTTTAGCCAATGTCTACTAGGCATTGAGCGCACAACCAACGCCCTTGAAAAATTTAAATTTATGGTTCTTGGCGATTTTAATGTCCCCAACATATGTTGGGAAACAGCCTCTGCGTCCTCAAAACATTACTATATTATTCAAAAATCTCATCTTTTGCTTAATTTCGCATCATTTACGAACTTAAGACAATATAACTGTATCCCGAACACCCAGGGCAACATGCTTGATCTTTGCTTCTCGGATCTTGACTGCATAGATGTAACTGAGGGTGCGTCAGGCTTGGTTCCCCCCGACGGATATCACCCCCCTTTGGAGATTAGTATACCTGTCCGACAGGGCATGAGACGTTGTTCACGGAAACATCCTGTAGGGAATAGACACAATTTTTGCGCTGGAGATTATGTTAGTTTGTACGATCATTTCTCCAATTACGACTGGTCCTCAATTATCCTGTGTTCTGACGTTGATCAACAGGTTCGCGATTTCACTCGAATCGTCCGAGAAGGAATGGATCAATTCATCCCGCTTCGTAAAACATCAGGCTCAAAGTTTCCCTTCTGGTTCTCGCACGAATTGCGTACTTTAATGAATAAGAAATTGCGCGCTCATCGAAAGTTTAAAAAGAACGATACCCCCGAATTAAAATCAGAATTTGGGCACTTTAGGTCTCTCTGCAAGGAAGTTTTTAAACGTGATCGTCAGGCGTACACTGATTCCGTCGAGTTGCAGCTAACTAAAAATCCCAAAGAATTCTGGAAGTATGTTCGCTCTCGGTCCCAGAAAAAAGGTAGAGGAGAGATCACCCTGCTGGACTCACAGGGAAACTCGACGACAGATGTTTGTGAAATTTTTGCACGCCACTTCCAGTCTGTTTTTAAGCATCATCCAATCCCTTCAACTACTGCCGCGCCAGCTGTCTCTGGGAATGCATCCTGTATTGCACTCTTTGACGAGGAGCTACTGCATGAGTGTGTAAAAAAAATGAAACCATCATTGTCTTCTGGCCATGATGGTATTCCGTCAGTCCTCTTGAAGGCATACAGTGCCATATTTATTCCTGTTCTAGTACAGATTTGTAACAACTGCCTAAAGAATGAGGTCTTTCCCGCCATGTGGAAAACGGCACTTGTTGTACCTGTGCATAAGTCCGGTCCAAAAACAAATGTGTCGAACTACAGACCTATATCTCTTCTTTGCACATTTTCGAAGCTCCTCGAAGTGGCACTACACAAAATATTGTCATTCAATCTCAAGCGTTATCTTATCCCTAACCAACATGGATTTATGGCGGGTCGCTCGACCACAACTAATCTCGCCTGTTTTATGTCAACCGCTGCTCACGCCGTCGCTAACAGAGGCCAGCTTGATGTGATTTACTTTGACTTGAGTAAAGCGTTTGACATTGTTAATCATGAAATGTTACTGGCTAAACTGTCAAAGCTAGATATTCACAACTCATTGCTTTCATTGCTCGAAAGTTATTTGCGTGACCGGAAGTGCTTTGTTAGCTCGAATAATAATTTTTCTGCTACTTATGAGGCGACAACGGGTGTGCCTCAGGGCTCCGTTCTCGGACCTCTTCTGTTTTCAGTTTTTGTTAATGATGTTTCGACTGTGATTCGTCACTCTTCATTTCTTCAGTACGCAGATGATATTAAGATGTTTATGGAGGTACGAGAAGACCGAGACTGTGTTTTGCTACAGAGAGATGTTGATGCTTTTGAAGAATGGTGCCGGGGGAATGACCTAAAGATAAATAGCTCTAAAACGAAAGTCGTGTCGTACACTCGTAAGACACATAACATTGTATTCCCATATGTTATTCAGACAGACCTTTTGGAACGTATGAACAGAATCAAAGATCTTGGCGTAGTGTTTGACAGCACCTTAATCTTCTCCAGTCATGTGGATCACATCGTGAACGCAGCTCTACGCACGCTCGGTAGTGCGTGCCGCATCACTAAAGAGTTTATTAACCCCTGCACATTTCTTATACTCTACAGTGCATTGTGTCGACCACAGCTTGAATACGCTTCTGTTGTATGGAATGGAATTTGTGCCACAAATTCCTTGAAAATAGAACGGGTTCAGAACAAGTTTCTTTCCATCTATAGACATCGTTGCTCAGCGCGCATTGTACCCACCACTACTGATGTCCCTGTCCCTGTTCAGCGTAGCGTGGCACTACCTACCCTGCTTCGTAGGAGAGAACTTGCCGATATCTTATTTTTATACAAACTTGTCCACGCCGTCACTGATTGCACGGTATTGACGTCAAGAGTACTCTTAAAAATTCCTCTAAAAACAACAAGGCAAAATGCGTCCTTCTGCAACAGGCGTCTACTCAACCTCCACGATCCTGTGTCCAGACTTGGGCATACTTATAATTCTTTTTCTGAAACACTCGACATATTTAACAATAACACGCTGCAGTTTGTAAAAACGTTAAAGGCCATCACTTAAATTAGAACTGTATGCACTAACTTGCGGCGTTCACGCCGAAATTCCCCACTTTGAATGCATTTTTTTTTTTCTTTCTTTCTAGCAATTGGTGTTGGCGGTAGTACCCTTAAGCTTATCGTATGTTGTGACTTTGTGTTTACTTTTTATAATTTTTAAGTGTATTTTTCTAGGGCTTGTCCGTTGTTTGTGTTGTCCGTACTATTGCTTTATACCCTGTTCTGCCTTACATGTTAACACAGTGCACCTGTACCAAGACCGCAAGGTTGTTCCCGGGCACGAATAAAAACATTGATTGATTGATTGATTGATTATTATTATTATTATTATTATTATTGTTCTTATTATTATCTTATCAGCCTGTAGGGTGCGAGGTACTTCTATCATTAGAAACGTAATTGTGGTCTTAACGTAAATTACCCGAGAAACTTCTCATTAAATAAAGAAGCGCGCATTTAAAGAAGTCATCGTTATGAGAAAAATAATAAAATAAGTCAATTTAATGATAACATTGCAAAACAAGTTTCTTGTTTCAAGTGTTCATAACTGAATTTAGAGCCCCCCCCCCCCCCCCCCCCCCTTAGAAAAAAAAAGAAGAAAGACGACAA
This sequence comes from Ixodes scapularis, assembly GCF_016920785.2. NCBI lineage: Eukaryota > Metazoa > Arthropoda > Arachnida > Ixodida > Ixodidae > Ixodes > Ixodes scapularis. The sequence continues at coordinate 47,912,425 of NW_024609884.1, forward strand.
TAAACATTTAATCATCAATTAAAGCAAAGGTCACACTGATCATGCAAAAGACAGTCTGGCAGCCATCAGTCTCCTCGATATCCTTGGTTCAAACTTCGAATGTTGCGTGCTAAGTTTCTCCTTGAAGGCGTTGCCAAGCGGCATTCGAAGCACGGATCTCGTGATGACTCGCGTTCGGATCTGTATGTAGACTGTCCTTTGTATGATGTATAAGCAGTGTGATCCCGGCTTTACAACGAAAGTAAGAACCCACATGTAGGTCAAAACCTGCATGTCTTTATGTGGCAAAGCGCACAAAAGGCTGGAGAGAAAACTGGAATTATTACTGGATCTCAATCAGTCAAGGTCAGCGTGGAAAACAGAATCTGGGCTCTGAACGTGTCGGGAGAAAGTTTAGCACAAAAAGAGATTTTGTTTTTATTTTAAAAAATACAAGAAAGGAAAATAGACACACCGAAACGGCCTCATCCTAAATGAAACCTGCACCAAAACAACACAGAAACCAATTCTGTTTTAATTTGTATTTATTAGGAAAAACTTTGGAATCATTCAAAATTACGATGACAAAAATGAAAACAAGAATATAATATTGCAGCTGTAAAATTAATAGATGAACTTACAGGTTAGCCTAACGATACAATAATCGCCGACTAATTTCTCAACCAATTAATATATCAAAAGCGAGCCCCTCTGAGAGGTTGCCAGGGTTGTCTCCGTCGCTGTCAAACCTCGACATCATGAAGTTAAAGGGAAACTAAAGCGGTTCTCTATTTGCGAAAAAAAAACGCTTAAATTGTCTTCATTTTGCCTTCAGGATCACGAATATGTAGATTCTTTTTCAATTTGATGCACGGAGGTTGCAAAAAAAAATAAATAAATATATATATATATATATATATATATATATATAACTGAGAAGAAAAAAACCCTTAGTGAAAACAGCAACATCGAACGATTTAATCTTCGACGTTTCGGCCGGAGTCCGGCCTTCGTCAGGAAGACGAAGGCCGGACTCCGGCCGAAACGTCGAAGAATAAATCGTCCGTTGTTGCTGTTTTCACTAAGGGTTTTTTTCTTCTCAGTTATACATATATATATATACAATATAAACGGCGCGAGACGCGGTTTAGTCGGCAGTCACCTCCTTAGTGAAGATTAAATCGTCCGTTGTTGCTGTTTTCACTAAGGGTTTTTTTCTTCTCAGTTATACATATATATATATACAATATAAACGGCGCGAGACGCGGTTTAGTCGGCAGTCACCTCCTTAGTGAAGATTAAATCGTCCGTTGTTGCTGTTTTCACTAAGGGTTTTTTTCTTCTCAGTTTTATACCCACGCCTTCGGCCTCCCGCCACCATGCCCGTTATATATATATATATATATATATATATATACCCTTTTTCCAGGAGCGTGACGTCATATACAGGGCTTTCGGAAGACTGCTTACATGCTCTGCGTGTAGGAATGCGAAAGCATTCCTACACGCAGCGCATTCCCACAAGCAGCGCGTCACGTCTTCCTATCTCGAACGGCGCTCCGGCGGTGACATAACGCTCCCCCACTGCACAGGCGCGGTGCCCCGCCGGCCCCACGGCTTCCGTGGCGATGCATCTGCGTTGCTGTGCTTTTCTTTGTCTTTTATTTTTCTGAGGCGCGTCCGCTTTGACCTTGATAGCTCCGCTGACTTCCGTGACGAAGTATCTGCGTTGCTGTGCTTTTGGCCAATGGGAATTTAACTGCCGTTTCGCTGCTACAGACGGTTACAGGAAACGCCAGCTTCGCTCCATGGCACCATTAATGCTTTCGCATTAAAAGACTAAAAGACGTCACAACTGGTGTCAGTGCGAGGGAATATACCTGGCAAACTTGCAATTGCACGCGCTCTCCACACGAGCGACACGCGCTTGGCGGCCGAGAGTTCTGCGTTTGACGTACCGACTGGTCGGAGGGTTTTCGTGTTTCCTCGCGTTTGGTCTCGTCTTCGGGAAAAGGGAACGTAATATTCAGATTCAGGGGATAAAACTACTGTAGAATTCACCTCTAACTCGTTTTTGCTTTGTTTTCAAGAACCTCTTTAGCTACCTTTTAAAAGGCAAGTCGGGTCAATATTCTTGAATTTGGGATTACGATTGTTTTTAGCTAAAGCTCTGTACCTGAATTACTAGGTATACTATTTATTTTTTTAGATAGTGTGTGCAGTTTTATAAATATCACGACTCAAAATTTGATTTCGGGCGTCTACGGCAAAACCGGAACTATCGGCCAAAGGAATGACAACACTGATCATAAGCCGTGCGGCCTCGACGGGTCGTCACAAGGGTTCTGCGGTGCGTGGTACAACCAATCAATCACAGCTTTACCACGACGACACGTCACAAGGGTCCTGCATCAGTGTTGCTTGACTAAAAGCTAACTCGCTTGCTTCCCGCTAAAGAGCAGCTGATCGCATCTTTAAAGTCGGTTTTAGTGGAGCGCGCGGCTTTGTTTCGACGTAATATTTCGGCTGTGATCATATTTCGTGCCACTAAGGCGATACCTGTCATTTATTTTGGTTTCGCTTCCGACCGGAGTTGCCTTTCAATCACTAGCGTGGCTTCTGCTCTCGGGGTCACCACATTTTCAAAGCACACAACCGCAAACATCATTTACTTACAAACGCATTTTATTGGAATCGTGAGGAACGATCAGTGAAGTATAATTCCTTTTGACATGATGTAGTATTTGCCTGTAAAACTATGTTCCGCATCTCGCGGTTACTAACTACTTAAATAGATCTTACCGGCTAACAATATAACGTTGTTAATAAAAAGATTGTGCACCTTTCTTTTTTTTTTTTTTTATAATTCTGCCCACAGCATTTTAATTAATGTGAAAAAAAAATGAAACCCGTTTTCCGTGCCCCGCTCAAAATCTTTACGAGTTACAGAATTGTGCTCCCCAAACGTCTAATGTTTATTTCAAAAATTCATAATATTTTAACAGTCATATTATCCAGCACATTAATAGATTAATTAATTGACTAAGGGTCACCAGTTAATTGATTAAACATTCTTAGTCGGTGCCCATATTTGGCTCTATACTTCACAATAGTGTCAGTAGAGCACCGCGTCAGCGGTCCTGATGAGAGGCGATTCCAGTGTTCTTTCTGAACCCGGTGGAATCACAAAGCGGAACTTATCTCCAACGTCTGCTCAAGGTCATTGCTGTATATCTGGATCACACCAGAAGTCAACCTAAATATGCGATTTCAATGTTCTAGTTCTAAAGGGGTGCGGAAACAAAATGTTCGCACTTATTTCTTTGTTTAGATGTGGTCCATGTCGTGCCGGCAGCCCAGAAACAGTAATCTATAATAGACTAGTGTTTCTGGGCTGCCGACAGAAAAGTCGGGAAAACTAATTTTAAAACGAATGAACAGATTTCATAATTGCGCCTGGTGGTGGCCTCTGAAGCTCTGCTGGAATGCCGATACGTCATTAGTTTTAAAGAAACAGCCCCAGTTTGCGGCAGTATGGCTCTTTAGTGGAGTTACTTAGCCGTGAATGCGACTTGGCGGAGAACGCTAACGAGTTGACTACGTTGTGTATGTTAAAGCTTCAACAGTGCTTCCGCAACGTGCATTCCACACCATCAAGATCTCCGTTTTTCGCAGACGATAGGGGGAACTTGATCTGAGGATGAGGGGAGCTCTGCCAAGCCAACCATACCCTACCCCCCCCCCCCCCCCCCCCCCAGGATACCCTGTGAATAACGCTCTCAAATATGGCACCCAGTGAATACCTTCCATTCATAGCTTGCAGGTGTCGCCATTGCTGTGTGCTGGCGGTCATTTCTACTTGTTGGTTCCCTCAAGCTACTACTTCTGCGGTGTGAAACTACCATGGTGAACCGAACGCTCGTGGAACATAAAATACCGTCATGGCCGCAAATGACATTACGGGCAAGCTATGTATAGGCCATAGGGCGTACAGTCCTTGGATATTACGCGTTGACGCCACCGAGTGGCAATGCTCGCAACTACAGTACCCTTGGCCGTGCAGGAACTATTGACGTCACAAGCGCGATACGCATTGCGCTTCTCGCTGGCTACTTTAAAGCGAGAGGTAGAGAGCTCGCGCTCACATCATTTTGTTTCCGTACCCTTTTAAGCAAAAAACCATTTGGGCCTCTTAAAAAAAACGTTTTTTTTTTTATTTTTTTGTAACAGTTGATGTTATATCTTACATATTTGTCGTATATACCGCTCTCAATTAAAGTCTCTTTCTACTCCTTTAGTTCTATTTATAACTTTGGATGTAGTATTATTTCCTTTCTTTAACTGCAACCACTTCCTAGTATTTCATAATTCAACGGAATTAAGCTCCGATAATGCCGAACTTGCGATAAAAACGAAATTATAACGAAGAGCCTCCGAATTTTATAAAAACAAAAAATAAATAAATAGACTTGTAAGCCCGGAACTCGTATTAGCGTAAAAACGGCACCCAGTGGCAGATGCATAAAGATGCGCATCCTTTTTTCGGAAAACATCCATTATAAGATTAAAAAGTTTTCCTCGCGCGCTTTTATCTATCCTCAAGAGCTGAGGTGTGTGTGCTTGCATATTTAGAAAGAGGGGAAAGGGGGGGGGGGGGGGGGGGGGGGGGGGTATGGGAGGCACACATCATACTATGACCTGCGCTGCACATAAGAACAAACGGTAGAACACGCGCTCTTGTAGTCAACATTTGTGTCGATCGAACGACGCACACTGCGCGGCACTGTCAACACGAACGCGACATGGGCGCTCTTTCGCGTTTTTACTTGAAAAGGGTGCGGGCGGGCGTCCAATTTTACCGCTCAAGTTATTGTGCCAAATGAGCACTTTCCGCCACTCTAGTATTTTCGATAAATAAAAATCCGCCAATTCTAAAAAAAAAAAAAAAAAAGTAGGAAAGAAAAAAGAAAAAAAACCGTCGAACGCTTGTTTGCTCGAAAGGGTCGCGTAGTGTAGCTTCTATACTTTAGTTTTTTGTCGCATTACTGTTGCTTCGGTTTCACACGCGAGTCTCTGCGCGCAGTGTAAGTGCGAGTGCTAACGATTTTACCGTGTCTTCTCTTTTTTTTTTTTTCCCCTTCATTTTTTTTTTCTTTCTTTTTATTATTATCACGGATGACTTGCCTTTCTGCGGCACCGCGGCTCTCCTGAGCTAAAATAAATATCAATATCAATATCGGTCCCGTTGCCTTCTCCAGCTCAGGGTAGCCAACCGAGGCAAGCCCGTCTTCGTCGAGCTCTCCTTTTTCCCCTTCCGTTCTTCTTCTGTGCCGGTCCTCCAGCACACCTTTGACAGGTTAAGTAAATAAGGGAAAGGACTGACACAAAAGATCGGCTGAACGGAGGAACAAGGTGGACGAAAGCAGCGCCGAAAGGCCAGCTCGAGAAATGTATTCCCGCGCAGCTAACCTTGGGATGGCGGGTCACAAGATAACAAAACAAACATATGAGCTGAGGAAACTTCTTTTAAATTTCTTGTCACTCTCGTGAGAAGGTTCTCTCGGCACGAAGAATGGAAATATTTCAAAAACAATCGGATGAAGTTAACTTTGTCTGTATCCTTTTCGTTCTTCGCTATCCTGTGTTCTTGTATCGTTATTTTCCGCGCTCCAGCGTTTCTTAAAGCGAATTGTTTATTTTCAGAGAAAATCGATCACGTAGACCTTGAGCGCGCCTCCAGTTTGTCAACCAGTTTCGCATGCGCGGGGAAGATTGCCACGTGGCATAGACGCGTCACCTTTTTCGAAACGAGCTATACCCATACTTCACCTTTCGTAACAATATTAGAAATAAATCCTCCACCTTTGTTACAACACTGGGGCGACAAATTTGAATAAATCCGAAAGTTGTCAACACGGTTTATTTTTGGAACACATAAGTTCTACGTTATGCTTTTTTTTTTCTTCCTGTTTGGCCTACGCTTTGATATATTAAATTATAAAATTTTATCAGGCGGCATTAAACACCTTTCACCCCCTTCTTCCGCAAAATAGTGGGTTAAATAAACTTCTTTTTTTTTAACTTCCTAATAATTCGCTAGTCGGCATTTGCGTCAAAACTCATAGGCCCTTTACATTTCTTGTAATTATCTTTTTTCCCCACCTCTCTATCCGGCCTGGTCAATGAAAATCCAAAAAACTTCAATTTAATTCAATATGTTTTTTTTAAGCTTGAAATCCTTACAGGCAGCAAATATCGACTGATTAGAAAAAACTTGAGACACGCATTGTATTCTTCATTTGCAAAAGATATTAAAGAAAAAACGACTCTCTACCATCCTCGCACCAAACGACTCAAACTAAGAACTAATCGAATCGGCATGGTTGAGAAATGTTAAAATGAGTAGAGCGTGCGTTCAGCTGTAGATAGACGACCTCACCCTAGATGAAGACGCTCCATGCATTTGCCGCCCAGAACTTATTTCTGCCTATTTCAATGACGAATCGTAATACGCCATTAAATAACAAAGCATTTGTATAGCTTCAGGTATACAAATAAACAAACTCAAATTTCTCCCGAGTGGAATTAAATTCGATTCTTTTCGGACGAATCTAGTAGAACAAATCTGTCGGAAACCAGTGTTTCTTTAAAGTTCTACGGCTATATATCCTAAAATAACTGGATCCTGGGAAAGTAGCACCAACCTCCCAGTATGGTCGCCATTTTGGCTCATAAAATGAGCAATTTCTCTTTGACCTCTTCATTCTTGGTGAGCCGACCTAATTACGCTGCTGACGGGTAGCTTTATAGAGACGTTTCTTCTATACCGAGATTTCGCTATCCACACAGCGGCGAAACAAACGACATCTTCTTACCGCCACCACATGCTGTGTCGGTGCTTGGAGGCATTGAAAAATATTATTTCTTGCCTTACGCAAGCAAAAAATATAATTAAAATAAAACCGTGGAGATTGGCATGATTAATAAGTTGATTGCGTATACACAGTGCCAAAGACGCTTACATTGGTGAGGAACGCCTTCAGTATACGATGATGCTTCATAACGATCTTGGTGCGACTGGTTTAGACGACCCTGTTGAATCTTCGAAAATTGGAATGGACCAAAATGAGGGTTGCCATGGCAACGGAGATTGAGCAGCCAATCAATCATCTTGTAGGTTTTAGTCGACTATATGTTAGGATTTGTTTGCGTCTGGCTGGCATGCAGGCAGGGAATGCAATGGCGCTACTTTCCCAGGATCCAGTGCCTTTAATATGTCCTTGGTAAAATACATCCGTGAACATACTGTGTGGCTGATAAAAGGGGAAGAATTTAGCGAAAGTAAATACAGAAAACTTTGCTGTGTTTCGGCTGGCAGTTTGGATCACGTGTGAGGAGCGGTCAAATCTTTCCATAAAAAAAAAAAGCCATAAAACCGATAACAATTTTATATTTGTGTTCATAGCTGGTTTGTAAAAGAACGCTCCTATTTTGTCGACTTCGACGTCTCCAATAACGATAGATTGACTGCGCGCTGCTGACTTCCACTGGATGCAACTCGAGCCATTAAACGGACCGCACAAGCCTGTGAGGTCTGAAGTTTATATAAATTATTTCCGAAGTCTATATAAATTATTCCCGAAGTTTTGCTAATGAAATTTTCTGAAACGTTTCTTTCACTTCCCGACTGTTTCCTGATCCCCTAACAACCCTGATTAGCCGAAACTTTCCGCCCAGTAAATTTGCTTCCTTATCTCAAGACTTGCTCCACTGACTTTGTAATGTTTTGGCGCCCCCCCCCCCCCACTCCCCCCTTTTCAACATTCACAAAAAAAAAAAAAAACACTTGGCAACAGGCTTTGTTTATCCGTAAGTAGACGTCGCCTGGTCGTTGATTAGGCTTGCTACAGCACTGGGCAAAAACAAAAAGTTTGCAGAAAGCTTAGGCCTGCCTTCGTCACGTTTCACGCATCTCAAACAACACAAAGAAGTGCAGTAACATGCGCTTCCTTCGCTGCTGTCTTTATGTTTTATTTCTCCCGCCATGATTAATCACAGTCCAAAGATTCCGCACACAGAAAAAGAATAAGGTAAAAACGTCAAAGGCGGATGGAAAGGGGGAGGGGGGCGCTCTTTGTGCAGCCCTCGAATTAAACTCTTCCCCATGTCCGCTGTCGGGTTCGATTTATCGAAACGAAAGCAAAAGAAATTGGGCGATGTTTACTCTGGGAGCACACCTGATCACTGCTAAACCGGCTATACGCACCTGTCCCCTCTCGTTCACACCGTCGTTTTCATTAATGTCCATTCTTAAGCCTGTTCTTACATTTCTCGATCTGCCTGTCCGCTTCTCCAGGTTCCATCGGGGAGGTGTGGTGGCTTCTGACTATAGACCTTTTTCACAAGGGCGCCGCCATCTTGAATTTTGTCACTTCCAGTATGGGCGTAAAGCAGTATTTTGCCGTCGCCACGCGAATAGAAGACATTTAGAATATAAGCGTAACCGTCACACATTCTCGTTTTGCCTCCCCTTTATTTATTTTTTACAATTTGCAGGTTGACACATTTTATTATTTTTTGTCGCCCATATCGGATGCGCCTATTAGATGGCTGGAAACGAGACTACACGAAAAAGGTCTATCAAATGCAGCTTTCTATGTATTTACCTAAATACGCCAAAACTTAATTGTTTTTTGTGAGTGTTTTTTTTTTTTTTTTTTTTTTAAGTGCAATGTTTTTTGCCGGTGAACACGAAAATAACGAACATCGAAGCCGCGAAGAAAAAAGCTCGATGTTTCGGAGTTTATTTTTCTTTTTATTGGAACTACGCACAAACTGCAGAGGAGGTTTCAAAATTCAATGACGACACACCCACCAGAACGCCGAGAAAATAGCTGATGTATTTAAGTTTGTATTGAATTACTTTTTGATAAGAGCGAGATAAATTGGATTTCGACAGACGCGTGAGCCTGACCCGCGTTTTAAAATCCTCCACTCTCTTCGACGGAACCATTTTACTCACTTTTATTATTCCGAGAAAAGAACTCTAGTTTCTGATCCGCAGCCATTTCCACGATTCGACTTAGGGAAGAACCGGAAGAACTCTCAAAATAAAACAACGTCGACGTGCACGACTGTAGTCTCCAAGTAAACTCGGCGCTTGATTCGACACGAGCCACGCCTTGACATCCTCGATTCGTGGTTTATTAAGAGTAAGACGTACAGACCGAGCCGCGCCAGATGCATTTCAACGACGATTCGAGCTCTTTCTTGTGTCAAGCGCTCCCTCTCAACTCGAACTAAAACTTGAGCTAGTTTCCCGCAAAGCAAACAACTTGGGAGAACAAATTGCCGAAGGACAAGGTTCAAAAGATGTCTCGACGCAGAAAGAATAGAACAAAACTCGGGACGAGGGACGAAGAAAAGATCTTTCGATTCGCCACAACATGAAACGTTGTTGCGAGTTGAAATATACATCTTCATTGTCCCTTGTCCCGAGTTGGTTGCATTATTTCTGCGTCAAGACATGTTTTGAACCTCGTCATATTCGCCGAGCACCCTCCGTCGATTAGAGCGATTAGCTCTCTCAGTTGCTTTGCGGGAAGGGAAACGGTTCTAATTTCTAGGAATAATATACGTCGCCGTCAGCGACAATGATGACATCTAGGCTGTGTTCCAAATCTTACCCAAATGGATCCGAGTTACTCCGGCGGATCGTATCACGTGACAGCACAGATTGAAAAACGCTGGACGCGGGTAGGTTTTAGAACGCCGAGGGTACAAAACCCTTACCCTGGAGTAAGATCGAGTACATTTTGGAACACGGCCCTAGTTAGCCAGACACCTGTCAGGGCCACGCCCTGACCGATTAACAGTTCAAGGGAAGCACCTCCCATCCCCTTTCCAATCTAGTGGAGCGAGCGCTGGTGACGAGGTGGCCTCCTCTTCAACGTTCGCTCTGCTAAAATGGAAAGAGGGGGAAGGAGCATCCACCTCACTCTTAACCTGTCATTGACTATATACACCTATATAGACGCGACTTTGAAATTTGAATGATCGTGGCTTTTCGAGCCTCGAGTGGAAACGTCACGATAACGCTTTCACAGTCCGAAAAAAAAAAAAAAAACGAACAGAAAAAAGCCTTAACCTTTAGTGAGAGACGAAAATTAGAGAACATAAACGTGTTTCTTTTACTGGTGTTTTTATTATTATTATTATTATTATTATTATTATTATTATTATTATTATTATTATTATTATTATTATTATTATTTCAGAGCACCATCTACCGATGGTGCTCTGAAAATGACCTTCTCTTGAACCCGTCCAAAACCAAGGTCATGACGCTCTCTCGGAAAACTCACAATATCTCTTTTGCATATAATATTCAAGGAGAGACTTTGTCTTGAGTAAGTGTAATGAAAGATCTCGGAGTCATGGTTGATTCTGGGTTGCGTTTCTCTGATCACGTTGGTAAACTGGTTAACTCGTCTTTGCGAATGTTGGGTGTTGCCTCTCGCTTAACCAGGGAGTTCAAAAACCCGACGGCTTTTATCACGTTATACTGCTCGCTATCCAGGTCACAGTTAGAATATGCCTCAGTTGTTTGGAATGGAATTTCTAAAAGTCACTCCTTAGAGATCGAACGTGTGCAAAAAAAGTTTGTTTCTATCTTTAAACATCGCTACATAAAGGAGGATGTTCACTGTTTAACATATGAGTCTGCGTTAGAGCGTGTTGGTTTGCTTAGCTTGCACCGGCGTCGGGAGAACGCGGACTTACTATTTTTGTTTAAAACGCTGCATGGACTCATCAATTCTCCGAGCCTGTTATCTGAACTGTGCCTTAGGGTCCCACGTGTGCCTACTCGTCTTCTGTCATCTTTTTATGTTTCTAGAATGTTTAGTCCGGTAAACCCAATTGTGAGAATGGCTCAGCGTTTGAATCATTACTCTGAAAAACTTGATATTTTCAACCCTTGCTACAGGACGTTTGTCCTTTCTATTAAAAACTTGCCCGTGCAGGATGAGCATTGCTGAATTGCTTTGTTATGTCTGAATGTCGTCATCTCCATGTCGTGTTTTCTGGTGGTGCAGTTGTTGTCCTTCGGTCTTGTGTTCCGTCTCTACTGTTACTGCCTCGTTTTTATTTCATTGTACTAATTACTCGTGCACTGCCTAGTATTATGCTAAAAATGTATCTTATTTTCTGCGGAGATGTGTATAGTGTGTTTTTTTTTGTTTTTTGTTTTTTTTTATCCACCAGTGTACCAGCACCAAGACCTCAGGGTTGTTCCTGGGCACTGTATAATAAAGATTGATTGATTGATTGATTGATTGATTATTTAGAAATTATGCAATTTATTATGCTTATGTTTTTTTCGCGATTTCGTAATTTAGTTCGAGTGGAAACATTTCCCTATCCACGCGTCTGGGTTAGTTAATGGCTCATAAACAGCCGGTATGTGTCTTAATTATGGTGCGCAACAAATAGCTTGAGAGTAGTCAGAAAGCAAATAACTTGCTTCTTTCTTAGCGGCACCCTTAGTTTGCGTATCGAGAGTTCTCTAAATGTTTTTTTTTTTTCTCTTTTTTGCCAGGGTATTTGTGAAAATAAAACATTTGATACATGTGCTCCCGCATCACTACATTTTAAAAGGTGCCAAGGACAGCTGCCCCCATAGTGATATCTATAAATGGTGCATGTTGGTCATGAATCTAATTCGGATATGATATCGTTAACAAAGAAAGCCCGAGTAACCTTAAGAAACAAGCACGGAAAAATCAATTAATATAACTGACGTGATATTCGAGGCACTTACACAAAAATAAGGTAACGCTCAAGTCTTATCGAGCGAAGGCGTAGAAAATCCTCATTCGTGAGCGTATGATGCCTTGATTATGCGCGACTGTGATTTGGTTTGGGGGGTGGGGGGATTGAATGAGGTGCCAAAGTTCAATTCTATATTTTAATCAAAGAAGCAGCTTTCTTCGTGGATGGCGAAAACTCGGCAAATTGTCTCCTGGGACAAATTATAAAGACCGAAAGTGCGAAGAATAAAATAAAAATACGTGTCAATACCCCACCGCACAGACAGCAAAAAATCAAATACACTTAAAAAAAGAAAACACAAACAAACGCCAATTTTTCATTTTCGATTACAGCGTATTCCGGATGAACCGATCCAAGATATACAGGCACTTACAAGTCGGATGCGTCGCAGATCAAATCTAAATCAATCTCATAGTAAATAAGAAGATAACATAGGCGACCTTATTTTGCCCCAAAAATAAGAACCCTGAACTTACGAGTGATATTTTTCTAGACTCTTCGCCTATCGAAGTGGTAAGCACGTTTAAGACTTTGGGGGTGTTTTTCTCTAGGCACATGTCTTGGACTGAACACGTTGACTATATTGTTTCTAAGCTCTCTCGTATCACTGGTATGCTGCATAGACATCGTCATGATCTTCCAAAAGGAGTTAAGTTGTTTTTGTATAACTCATTGTTTTTATCTCATCTGAATTACTGCCATTTAGTTTGCGGGGCGACGACAAAAAGCGATCTGCATAAACTATTTCTATTGCAGAAAAGAGTGCTACGAATTGTGTGTAACGTGCCTTATGATTCTCACACTGACCAACTTTTTAGAGAGCTGCGTGTAGTGAAGATATTTGATCACTATGGCTTTCAGACTTAGCATAAAGTATAAACAGGAATGTCGCGAGTTACAGTTTTTTATTGTCATTATCATCACTTCGAAAAAAAGCTGCAACATATTCCACCCGTCACTCGGATGTTTGGGCAGTAGAAACATCACGAACGGATTATGACCTCCAAATGATTGAAATAACCTTGCCAACATTACTGAACACTCTTATGGGCTCTAATTTTGATGTCGAATCTCCCAATATGTGTGCGCTTAAGGATTATTTTCTTTCAAATTAAACAATCCTTACTGCTGTTGATTAGCTAGCAGATTATTGCTTTTGTTTTTGTTTTGTTCATTTTTTGTTGTTATTAAGTATTTTGTATTATATAAATTCTTGTGTATGACTTCCCCAATGCCATGTACCTGTGGGGGGCTGAGGACCAGTCAAGCCGCTTGCACAGCTTTTTTCCTCAGCTCCCACCATACTTGTATGGTAAATAAAGTCATTATTAGATTGACTCTCCCAGGTGGTGTGAGGGAAAGTAGACGGATGTTTTATTAGAGTGCAATGAAACACCTCGAAACATATCGTTTCGCAACGTGCGCCACTATGACTTATTACGAAGGTGTGGTAATGCGGTTATAAAACTTTTTTTGTGAGAATATTTCATAAAGGACGCCACAATCGAAAGTTACAAATAAAAACACACTTTCCATATGAACCGATATAGAGCGTGATCCTGCCTATCGTCCATACTCGCCGGAAACTGAAGAAATGCGGGGCGTGTCGAGTCACGTGCACTTTAATATCACTTGGCAGCCAATGAGATTGTGGCATTAGCCGATAACAACGCCCGACGGCCAATCACGAGCCGAGAAGCATAAACAAATTAGCCACGCCCCGAGTTTCTGAACATCCCCCGTGTCAATCACGTGTTCGAGGCTAAATTTAAAAATAAATTGCCCGCAAATACGACAATCACGAACACGGACATACAGTGTGTGCCCAGCCAGAAATATCATTTGTTTTTACCGCAAAAACAAATTAAATTATGTCTCGCCGAACGCTCATTTTCCGCCCAAAGGTGGCGCTGGCGGGCACAACCAGACGACAAAGTTTCAGAACTAACGGTTATCTCATTAAAAGTTATAAGTAACTTTCTGAAATTTTGATAGGAAAATGGGGCACCGTTTTGGGCCTGTTTTCGGTAACTCGCTGGCGCCACGTATTCGAGAAGAGCTACATCGGCCGCCATGTTCCCATCGAAAATTTCAGGGGACTCTGTCAAGCGGTTCTTGTACGGCTTTATGTAGATTTGAAAATGGCGGCCGCCATTTTCCCATCTACATTTGGTGATCACATTTGGTAAACGCTGACACTAACACTATAACGATCTGTTTAAACTCCATAAAGTTTGCAGCGCTTCCTTCACTCTAAAAAAAGTCTGTGCGTCTGTTTTCACGCACAGCACTCGGAGAGCCAATCAGCGCAACTTACGGAGGCAGCTCAGCGAATGACGATGTCGAAACATATGTTTAGACCAAAAAACGCAGTCTGAGTCGAGACATTAAGCAATGAGCGTGACGTTTTACATTGCTTAATGTCACAACTCAGACTGCGTTTTTTGGTCTAAACATATGTTTCGGCATCGTCATTCGCTGAGCTGCCTCCGTAAGTTGCGCTGATTGGCTCTCCGAGTGTTGTGCGGGAAAGTAGACGCACAGACTTTTTTTACAGTGTTCCAACATGAGAAAATCTTTTCGAAATCTTCGGGTGCTCTGTTTCATGTTCTCGGGCGACATCTAAGTATATACACAGCGACGGCGAAATGAATTTCACTTACTTTAAATCAATCTGAAAAATTTGTTTCGCAAGCTCTGAAGCTGTAATTTGCCACCGTGAAGTATGGTTAGGTTGTCCATTCGTTTGTGTAAATATCAACTATATAAAACGCGCCTCCATCAAATGTTACAAATAAAAACCAAAATTGACGTACGGCTCAATACGAACTAAGCTTTTTGTATGTTAAAAGTTATAAATGTATTTTTGTAGGTCATTTGGGGCATTTTAGTAGACAAAACAGGAATGATTACTTCCTTCACTCTTGTTTTTGTTAAATCAAAAGTCCCGAATGTCCGCAACAATGCTGTTTTCACATTGTTACGAAAAAGACTTAAATACAACTTGGTCCGCAGAAAAATTATGATTTTTAGTTGGAACTTCGTTATTAAATCATGTTTTCGATTTAATATTAAAAAAAAAATACCCAGTCGCACTTGTGCTTGATTCCAGTGTTTGAGCACGTCAAACTAAACTCTGGGGTTTATTTAAATTAGGTTACACCTACTGTAAACGACTTATTTTTCGCGGGTTCAATATTTCGCGATTTATGTCAAAGCTGAAGTTTTGGAATGTTTCGTGGGTTCTAATTTTCGCGACTGCGGTAGGATCTCAATATAGATTTCAACGTGATTACATTCTACCTGAATTGTTCGCGGGACCTCTTTCGCGAATTGTAGGCGATTCGCGAAATTCGCGAAAATTAAGTCGTTTACAGTATTTGGCTCTCGCTGCAGCTCTATGAGGCTTCTCTATTTGTGCAAGCCATCTTTCAAGCGCCCAGGAGCGCGGACGTACGTATAGATCAGAGCTTCGTGTATACGTATGATGAACCGCTTCCACCATCTACTGAGCAGCGCTTAGAAAAACTTCCCTGTCGATTTTTTTTTCTCCAAAAAGTCGGAGTACGTTTTAACGGGAGAATTCCCACAGCTGCACACGCCAAACACTGTCAACATGGCTTTCGCTTTATCTCTGTCAAGACTCACCAGATCCAACCAACTCCTGTTCATCAAGACAGCCACATATGAACAGGGAGTTACACGGAGTAGTGCGTTTCCTCCCGTCCGACTAAACGCGAGCGGATGCCAGTTCTTTCGGCGCATTGCACCTGACTCGTTTGAAGCACCGACAGGCGGGACCCGATGTGTTACCGAACCTTTATATTTCCATCCTCCCACGGCACACCTGCGCGGTGCTGCGTTCGTCGTCGACGGATGAGAGCAAGCTTCCAAAGTGCTCGGTATATGAGACAAACCAGGCCCAGCCGAATACAAAGGCAGAGATTGCTTGTGCGCGTGATTCGGTCGGCGTCTCCCTGCAGATATCGATTCATGCCGGCCTGGCATATATAGCCGCGCATTTGTTTCAATTAAGGATGGACACCGTGAAGCTCCGGATTGTGCATGGAGCCGAGTCGCAGACAGATCTCGGTCTCTGATAATTGGACCGCGGCCCGCCCGTCTCCTGCCGGTTCAGCAATCCAGTGAAGGAGCTCGCGCGGACCGACCCATGGCTCCTGCACGGTGCCACATGGGCTGACGCTTGTGTCGCTTTATGAGCTCCGTGCCGCGACTGGCGTGCAACGTTGCCGATGCTCGGGGGAACTGTTTTCTGCCGGGACGGCGCGCCATGTACTATAATTCGCAGCTTGATGTGGCAAACGTCTAGAAAAAAAAAAAAAAAAAAAAAAACTAGAAGGAAACACAATTTAAGCGTAGCCCGTGAAGAGCGCCAACCGAATCTATAGATTCCGCTTTAAATGCATGCCTATACTTGTTTTTCCTCCGATGACGCGAAGCAGTGTTGAGGGCCTACTCTTTAATTCCCGACTGCCGAACTTGGAACGCGATTTCTACGTGCGCAGTTCGTTTCCGTGGAGGAGTTAGATTCGATTGGTGCTCCATTCGGACACTCATCACGCCAGGTGCAGGGCGCTTAGAAAATTGTAATTGTTAAAACGAATCAAAAACAAACATGCCGTCATGTATACACGGTACCTCGCAATGTTCTTTAGAGGCTGACACTGACAGCTTCGTTCGTTACGCCACCAGGGCCTTCCCGGAGAACTGCACGAAAAACGGAGGCGCTGCCTCGAAAACGGAGGCGTTTAGGAACTGGCACCAGCCACGGCGGGCGGTGGCGAAACACCGTGTCTTTAAATAACCGGGGTCAGAATGCCTCCACGGGCAAGTTAATGGGCTGAGGCCGGAAGTAGACAAAGAACCCTGCCGGGCCTCGATGCCTGAATACACAGGAAGCGCCACCGAGGCCGATTGAAGTAAAGCAAAGTCGTGAATCGTTTTGAAACGGAAAACAAAAAAATGCAGTGATATTTTGAAATTGAGTTCCACGCACCGACTTCATTTCTGAAAAAAAGGTTAAAAAGGTTACGCCTACACATTTCTTTGAAAAAAAACAAAAACGAAAGGCTTTATCCTTAAAGTCCCCTCGAAGGCTACGTTAAACTACATTTTTTTGTTGTATTTACGAAGCTTACATTGGCAAGAACTGTAAAAGGAAGGTTTGCAAACGTGTCTCCCCAGGGATTCATCCCACACGTTCTTTGTAGTTGGAGGCGCGCGAGCCGCGGGTATTCGACGCCCGTTTGCGCTCGCTTCAGCTGATATCTTGAAACGAAGCGAGCTAGCGCTCCCGTGGAGCGCTGGAACGCTCGAAGAAAACGTTCCTAACTTTGCTGCCCATATGCGGTAGGGGTGGAGATTGGATGCCGGCGTTTGTGGCGTAGCTGGGCTTTTATCTTCGTTCAAAGATATTCGAAATTTTCGAGTTTTATGAACCCCGAATTCGTTTGACCGCCGACCGCTCATTTGACCTCAGGGTCCCTTTATTTCTGGAAGTCATATGAGCTCCCTCCATGCAGTATCCTATGGAACCCGCTCTTGGAGCATTCTCTGGGAAAGAAGACGCAGAGGCATGGACATTTTTTGTAAAAATATGAACACAAATTTGTACACATTTGCAGTGACGGCCAGGAAGTGGGTTTTGATATCGGTGACATTTTGTCTCTAGATGTCAAGGTTCCGTTAACAAATTGCAAAACACGTTGCTTCTTTTTTCTTTTTTTTCTTTCTAGGGAAAGGGGGGGGGGGGGTAAATAATTGTCAGATGCAAGAGATGTATACTTTAAAATGAAACCGAACATTCATTAAATTTTCCCCACCTTGTATTTTGCGAACGTTCGTCACCATGCAGGCACCCATAAATCGTTAAAGGAGCGATGCAACAATTTTTGTACTTTGCGCAAATACCGCTTAAAACGGATCCCTAATGTTAATGACCTATGAAACACGCGTTCGTTTTTCACCCCACGCAATAGGAGTCCCAGAAAAAAAATTAAAGAAAAAAGAGCAGCGTTCACCCCCTCAACTCGCAGCCAGAACAAGCGGCCACGTGATCTGGAGCCGATTATATGCCGCCAGTGTTGATCATAGCCACGCGGGTTGGCAAAGCGCAGGACACGCGCTGAGTTCCAGACATTGTTATGGCTCGGCTGTTGTCGTCGTTGCAGCGATTGGACACGGGTCACTATCCGAATGCTTCTCGAGCTAGCAATTATCACGAGCCCAAGTCGAGTGCCCACGCAATGCTCGGGTCCAATCTATGAACCGCATTAAAATATCGTCACTTGGGTGTACTGCGATCCCCGAGTTACGTCCTCAAATTTCGCAAAGGAGAGATTGAATGAAAATGATCGCTTTTGTCCTTGAAATTACACCGCAACAAAGGAGTTTCTTGGCCAGTGGCGTTGCGTGTGATTTCCTTGAGTCCCAGGTGTGCCAGTAAGCTCGTGTCAAGTGAAAAACATTCCAATTGAATATCGTTGCCAAGGTCCTTTAAGAAGTAACAACTCATATTATCCAAGTGCCATTTTAGCAAGAACGCCTCTGTAGATCTCAGGAAACTTGGTACCAGCACGCGCATGTAGCCATGCATGTGGTCGTATCTCTTCAAAATGAGATGTATAGTTTTTAGGGCAGGGCAATTGGTCTATTAGCCTACCGATTAATCGATTAATGCTTCAATCGCGATTAATTATTTTAACCGGTTAATCGCGGTAAACTTTTGACGAATGAAACGCTTGCACCACGCAGACGGGGACACAACACCTGCATGAAGGGCAAACTTTAGGTGAAATTGTAACCTAAAGTCAGCTGAAGTGGCAAGATATATAACTCCAGGCAAACGCAGAAGGTTACACGAGTCCCGGCCACTTCAACGCCGCCCGAGTGTCCGTTTAGCGCAGCGGAGGCTATTGTGAACTATCAAAGGAGTTCGCTCTTACCGGAGAAAATCAATGAACCCCTTTGCCTCGTGCAGTTGAAGTAATAATCTGTGAGTGTGAGTGTCTTTGAACTGTTGTCAACTGCACATCGGGGTTAATTCCTAGTCAAAATTGTATTGCGTCGCATATCGCAATATCAAGAAAACAAATTGCTAATCTTTCTTTTTTTTAGTTTTATGCAGGGGAATGGGAACGAGATCGATTGATCGATTAGTTAATCAATGAAAAGGTGGCGATTCATCGGGTTACAATTTTCTCATCGACGCCCAGCTCTACAATGATGATCTGTGGAATCACGAGAAGTTTGATAACGTTTCATTGTGCAGAAGAAAACGAGACTGGGAAGGAAAATAAGACAAATACGACGCCGCTCCATCCGAATGCCCATGTTTTTGTTTTGTTTTTAATAATCTTTCGGATTACATTTTCTAACGAGGGTAGACTGAGTAACCGACCAGTTCCCAAATGACAATAAACCGGGAAACGGGGTGACCCATGCGCTGGCGCTGAAGCAACAGCTCCTCGACCAGTCAAAGCCTGTGAACAGATTTCTCTACCTCCACGTGACGTCCTCAAACTCGGATGGCGTCATCTCAGCATCGACCGGACCCGGCAGGAATTTGATGCAACACTCATGTTCACTTCGTGTCTGCGACTGATCTCACTGTTGATGACGGTGAAATGCGAGTGCACGGGCTTTGATTGTTCCAGGTGGTGTTGGCTGAAGCCGATTTGTTTTGAGCACCCGTATTATTGCACGTGTCTAGTTCAGATCATTCATTCCGGCAAATATATGTATAACCTTTTCCGGGCAACAGTAATAAAAAAAAATTAAAAACGTTTACAATTTTTTGTAACGCCGAACTTGAGCGCAGCTCTTGAGGAGGAGGAGGAGATGGTATGGCCCCTCTTCCTTCCCCGCTTAATGTAGCGGGGTAAATTTTTCGCTAAAGTTAGCGGGAAAGTTTTACCCTCGTGACGTCGCACGTAACGTCACGTGCGATGTTACACGTGACGTCACGAGGGTAAATTTAGCGGGAATATTTTTTCGACAAATATAGCAGAAAAATTTCCCCGCTAAATTTAGCGGGAATATTGGCACTGTTAGATGCTTGTGACGGCACATGTGACGTCGCAAGGGTAACCCTCGTGACCCTCGTGAAGATAACCCTCGTAACCCTCACGTGACGTCACGTGTGTCGTCATTAGGGGAAACGTTCCATAATGCAACGCGCGGTTACGCCGACGGCGACGGCGTCTCCGCTCAAGCCAGAAACGGGCGCCTAAGAGCTGCGCTCTAAAAAATCTTTTAGCCTTTCCGCTCTGGTGAAGAAGGAAGAGCAGCGGAGCTGTACTATGTGCCGCCGTCGCTCCTAGATGGCGGTGGCTGCCCAGAGGGTTGTGTCGAGATTTATTTGTCCACGGACACGAAACTGGGGAAACTATCCCCTAACAGCTCCGCTGTAAAAGACATAGCCATGAAATAAAACAGGTGCTACACCCCGTTTACTACTCAGCTGACAGAGTGGTAGAAGCTACGTGCTCGTCGGACCAATCAAACCACTGCCTTGCGTGACCATGTGGTGCAAGATCGACGCTTGACTGGTCCACCGAGCACGTAGCTTCCGCCGCCCTGTCAGCTTGTTAAAACCCGGCACCTTCGAATCGATACGTCGATCAATTTGGTCATTTCTCTCAACCCGCCTACATCAGGGACGACTTGCTCGAAATGAAATCATTCCGTCTTTCTTTAAGACAGTCTAAATTACAATCACTGCCAAGGCTGGGGCGCGCGAGTGCATGAGCAGCAATAACTTCGTGTTACTCCATTCGTGAGCTGCCAGCTTTAATAGTGCTTACTAGGCTTTTAAATAAGACGCGACTTAATTAATTTCGAATTAACCGGCCCTCAATAAAAAAGGCCTCGAACCGATATTGAATTTAAATTTTGCCTATTTTAGACAAGCACACTGACACAAGTGTGAAGCAAGTATATATATTCACGCACCGAGCACTGAGCCTTTGTAGCGGGGCAATTTCAAGGATGACTTTTCTTTCAGTCTTTCATTCGCGAAGCTTGCTGACGTGGGTGTGCAAGACGTGATGGTGTGTAGTCGTGGGGAGCACACCAGGGGGACGATAGGCGGTTTCTGGATTCGACACGAGGACTGGACTCGGTTACAATCAGTGTCTTGGCTCACATTCGGGTTGTTTGTGGCCAATCCCTGCGATGAAGGGAATAGCGGAACTCTTACAATGTCCGGAGCATGACACGCTCTCTGCGCGTTGCTAACCCCAGCCCGTGGCTACGATGAAGATTGGCGGAGTACAATCGGCACCAGGTCACGTGGCTGCTTGTTCTAGCTTCGGGTTGAGAAGCTTTACTCTGATTGTTTTGTTTATTTATTTATATATATATATATATATATATATATATATATATATATATAAGGATCATGTGACTAGCCCGTCACATGATCCTTGTGCATTTCTTAGAGTGTAGCATATCTCTCCATGCGCTAGCAATCGCAATATATATATATATATATATATATATATATATATATATATATATATATATATATATATATATATATATATATATTGCGATTGCTAGCGCATGGAGAGATATGCTACACTCTAAGAAATGCACAAGGATCATGTGACGGGCTAGTTGGTTTATACGCTACTTTTAATTTCGTAATCTAAGAAATGCCTGGGCATCTAATTACCCACAAAACACTCAAAGAGGCAATCTCTGCGATATACAAAATCAGCTCAGCGAATGGTGACGCGGAACATCCGTTTAGACCTAAAAATGAAGTCTGCGGTGTGGCATTACGCAATGCAAAGCGTCATGCTTGCATTGCGTATTGCCACAGCGCAGACTTAATTTTGAGATCTAAACGGATGTTCCGCCTCATCATTCGCTGAGCTGATTTCGTAGATCGCAGAGATTGCCTCTTCGAGTGTTTTTCGGGTAAGTAGACGCGCAGGAATTTCTTAGGGTGTAGTGCGCGTTTGGAAGGTAATGAACGTCAATGATGCATTCCCATCAGTATATATGAAGATTAAAAAAAAAATGAACGTTTATGGCCCCGTTAAATTCACATTGGCCCATTCACACATTATACTCCGTTTCACGATAACTTGGCGAACTGTGGAGGCTGCGGCTCCCGCTACCCAATAAGGGCGCCGGAGCAAGGCACGTGATACCCACTCCATGATCGAGGACACCGGGGCCTCGTTACCGCCACAGCAACAGTGGCCTCCGCGACAAAATGTAGTTCTATGTTTATTTTTCTTTTAATGGCAATTGAATTCGCGCGATTTCATATATAACGAGAAGATATGAAGAATAAAAAATTTATGAGTTTCAATTATATCTAAACCAAAAAAGTGATGCCACATCCGTATCCGCTCGATTTGTTTCACCTTGTAGCGCCGTGGCCGTTGGCGATCGCCGGCAATCGCAGCCGTGTAATCGGCCGTTTCCGCTCAGAACATCGCACTGTGCCTTGGCATTAGCACCCATCACGAATTCGCGGCTAAATTGAGTGTATGGTTGCCTCATGAACTGTTCCCGAAGTGCTCGCTATTCTAGCGGGCGGATATGTTGCTGCGGTGGACGTTCATCCGAAGTTGGTTGGTTTCGGAGCAGACGACTCTTGGCTCGCTGCAGACGACAGCCGGTTCCTCCGGGCCTCGCGCCTCGCAATTGGCGTGGAGACACAAATGCTCCCATGACATCGGGTCACGTGTCTCGCTCCGATGCTCTTATTGGGTCGCGGGGCCCTAGCCTCCACAGTTCGCCAAGTTATCGGGAAACGGAGTACAGTGTTTGAATGCAGACTTAAGACCAGGTCGCACCGCTAATATGTGCATCATACAAAAGACACAGTCTGCAGATATTGGTTGAGGTTTTCCTTGTATGACGGTCACGTCGGTCATACAAAACCTGTCTACAGACATGTCGGAAGCATGTGCAAAGCAAGCAAACATGCTTCGAACATGAGTGAGGCGTCTCCGCATATAATTCTGTCATCATGGCTGCAAACCGTATTTTTTGGAATGATGATGAGCGTCATGTATGAAAATTTTCACGATGGTTTTACGGGTCACTGCACTCTAAAAAAAGCCCGTGCGTCTACTGTCCCGCACAACACTCAGAGAGCCAATCACCGCAACTTACGGAGGCGGCTCAGTGAATGGCGGTGCCGAAACATATGTTTAGACCAGGGGTGGCCAAACCGCGGCTCGCGAGCCGCATGCGGCTCTTTGCTTGTCCAAGTGCGGCTCGCGGATCCCTCGCAAGGACCCCCCCCCCCCCCCCCCCTTCTCCTCCCGCTCTATTTCGCGTATCCCCAGGAAAGGAGGTGAGGGTTTCAGAATAAAGTACAGCTTAGAGGTTTGGCAGCCTCGTCCCCCATACGTGCAGTCGAACCGCTTTTCATTCGTATGTTTCCACTGACCCTGTTCCATTTATTGTTGACAGAGTTTGCGGAACCCCAGGGGGAAAGGCATCAAGGACAGAAACTGTAAAACCTTGCATGTGTTTTGGCTTGGGGTCGAGGAATGTTCTGTCTTGCGGCCTTTTTCACTAGCCAGTGATACTTGTCATCTGCTCTAAACAAACGTTTGCCCCCCCCCCCCCCCCTCCCTCTTTCCCCGCGGGCTCTTAGAAATTTCGTGCTTTTGTTTGCGGCTCTTAGGCCGGGTCAGCCTGGCCACCACTGGTTTAGACCAAAAAACGTAGTCTGGGTTGTGACATTAAGCAATGCAAGCGTGACGTTTTGCATTGCTTAATGTCAAAACTCAGACTGCGTTTTTTTGTTTTTTTTTTTGGTTTATACATACGTTTTGGCATCGTCATTCCCTGAGCTGCCTCCGTGAGTTGTGGCGATTGGCTCTCCGAGGTGTTGGGGGTGCGTGAAAGTGGACGCACAGACTCTTTTTGGAATGCATTTCAGCAATGTTGCAAGAAGAAACAGATGCGACTAGATAGTCTAAAGATTTCATTTTTAATGATTCATGGCGAATTGCACATAGACACTACACAGTGAATACGATTTTCGGGCAGAATAAACACCAGATCATTTCAATCACGATCATTAATAGAGTACCAAGTTCACTGGACACATTGATATATTCTTTTTTTTTCAGATCAATGGTTGAATGGAACAGCTTGCCTGCTGACTTGCCAAATTCAGATTCGCTTGACTATTTCAATCAGAAAAAAGTTCTATTTTTCAAAGTAAGCAGTGTCCCACTGCTTACTTTGAAAAATAGAACTTTTTTCAGATTTGTTATTTTGTCATTTCCTCGTACATCGAGTGTTTATTATTCGATACAATATCTCAGTGCCGTTTTTTTGTCTTCATCGATGTTCAAATGTGTTGAATTTCCTTTGCATCGTTGTGACTCTCCTATCACTGACCTATATGGGCCAGATAGTACTATTAAATAAATTCATATAACGGGTAATTTAGTTACGTTACTCCATACACCTTCTCAAAACCTGAACAAAAGTACACTTAAATTTGTTTTGTGTTTCTGTACTTCTTTTCACCTTAAACACCGACGACCAGTTCGCGCTTTCCACATTTCCCCCGCTTCCTCCTCTCCCCTTTCTACCCTGTCCATCGTTGAATATTTCCTCCTCCTCCAGGGTATGGAGGATCTTCTGCCTTGCAGAACCTCGTGTCTGGTCGTCGGCCTTTAAGTACAGACGCACCAGACGCTACGACCTTATGGGACCAATCATACAGCGTCAAAAGGGCACCATCATGGTGTTCGCCGGGTTTCTGTACGTTTTCTATTATCACTGAACCAATCATAAGCAAAAAAAGGCCAAGTGACTTGCACTTCAACGCTGCTTGGTTGGCACCATTACCTCATAGCGTTGACAGCCGTCTGGATTTATAAGCTGAAACGTAGCATAGTCGACAAGTCACTAATTATTGCACTCATCCCACATATACCTTCACATTTTTGTCTGTCTTTTCCCCACGCAAAAAGTCCCACTTTAGAAAGAAAAAAAAAAAAACAAGAAAAAACGTCCACGTCTTTCTTCCCGGTGTCGAGGAACGCTGTAGCCAAAATACGCTGTTACGGTCAATTTATAAAATAAAAAAGTAACGCAAAACTAACGTGCGTTACAATTTATCCGTAACTGTAACGGTAACGCGTTCCTTTTATGTTGAGCTAACGTAGGTTGGCAACGCGTTCCTTTATTTTGGCAAGTAACGAGTAACGGTATTTCGTGACTTCTTTACGGTATAACGCCTACAATACTGAGCGGGCCATAGGGCCTTCCGCCCGTCCGATATGAATAGTTTCTGCCGCCCCTCGTGTTTATTTACTCGCATATTGATCCAATTGAGCTTTGGTCCGTACGTTGTCCGTCTATTTGGCTAAATAAAGCTTATGCGCGGGAATATTGCGGCATCGTTTTGTTTAGGGCCGTCAACGTGCTTAACCCCGCGCGTTTTTTTTTAGTTTTTTTTTTTTTTTTTATGATAAATAAATCAAGGCGCAGGTGCGGCTCTCTCGTGGGGCAGAGAAGAACTGTTTGTAGAATTAATTGTCCAACACCAGTGGGAACGGAAAAGTGTGCCTTCTGAATTAGCTAGATTTGTGCGCACAACTGGAGCAATGACTAGCATAGAAAAAAGCAGTGAGTGCGCAGGCGAGCTGGTGGAAGTTGGTCATGATGTAGAATACCCGAGACTGTGGTAAAAGCTGAGAAACTTGGCCGAAGAAACAAGACAGGGGAAAAGAACGTCTCTCGTAGGCCGCACTATAATTTAGAAGCTCAGCTGCTGTGCCTGAGACGTACCCTTCGGACAAAAGTACATGTAAATTGTTTTTGTTTTGCTTTCCTGTGACTTTTAAAATACGCAGCAGTTAGATATCAAAATGGGCTTTCGTAACAGAGCCTTCCCGCTCAGATGAGCTCCAAACAAGACTAGAACAATGCCCCTCATATACACCACCAAAGGTGTTATTTCTCTCTATATTTATACCACACTGCGGGCCTTTTTATTAATGCCTCCTCCTCCCCCCCCCCTTTCCCCGGGTAGATGTAGAGTACAAAACAGTATAAAACTAGCAAAAAACGGCAAATAAAAAAATTTAGACCACCGTTTTACAGTATAAAAAAAAAAAACGGTATGAACACTTGAAGGAACTCTGTGATTACACTGTCACCACAACCACTTTCGGTCCATCGTTTTTATTATAATGCCAGAATGGCAATTAAAAGGGCAATTACAAATGGCAATTACAAAGAGCAATTACAAAGGGCAATTACAGACGGCAATTACTAAGGGAAATTGCAAAGGGCAATTATCAGAAACTTATCATAGTGTATTCTAAAAAAAACTGTAATAGTGCTTAGATGTAGGTACTTTCCAAATCAGGGGTCTCAAACACGCGGCCCGCAACTCGCTAGGACGTGGCCCGCAGGCAACCTCGTGCGAGTCCCGGTTCCCATGTCTCGAGCGCTAGAAATGGCATGTGCCCATCGTGATCTCATCTCGCCGATTCATTTTCACTCGAAAAGTCACTTCGCTCTTTCAACGTATTCATATGATATTTACTTATCTATGCTCGGTTGCTCTTTGTTTCGCTTTATCTTTTGCTTCCCAGCTTTTTGCAATGCACGACAATTCCGCTACTAAGCTGCATGCGTGAGCTCTTTGTTGAAGGATGCATCTCGGCTGCGCGAACTCTCGATCAGCAGGAGCAACAGCCGGGGAAGAAGCTACAAGCTCGAGATTCTCGCCTAAAAAAGAAACATCATCATTAAAAGAAAAGTATGGGTGCTGTAATACGAAACGTAAGGAAATCAAAGACTTTCAAATAACTAATGGTTTTTATAAGACATGTTGAGCTTGGTTTATTCCTGAGTGAATTGAGCAACAGGAACGACAGTGTACTTGCTCTCTTCTTCTATTAAAAATGCGAGCAAGTTGGCGGGGGGGTGTCATTTTAACTATTGTTATCACATCAGGTCAGTGCCCAAAGTATTCATATAAACAAATCAAAGGTAAAAATGGCACTCGCAACACTGAGTTTACAAAAAGCATGGAGCACGAGGTTTCCTCTTTTAAACCTTTGGATCCCCCCCCCCCCCCCCCCCCCCCCCCCCCTTTTTCGAACGTTGGCCCTCAGCCTTCCCAGTGTCGGCCATCTGGCCCCCACGCTCAAATTAGTTTGAGACCACTGTTCTAAATAAATAAAACAAGTAATATATAAAAAGGACGATCATCCAGCGTTTGATATAACTAATGGGCAATAAAGATATCACGAGGGAAGTAGTCCCAATATGGTGAAAGCAGAAAGAAAAGCTTGAAAATGTTAATTTGTGCAAACCTTGGCACTAAGGAGGATCAATGGCTATTCATAGCTGTCCTGAAAGATAAATGGGTCAGACATAAACTTGAGTCGATGTGCAGCTTATAATAAAAAAGTGAGAAGAGTTTTAATGACGTAGCCTTATATATATAGACTGCTCGAAGGGCTTATTTTTGGTGATTGAACCGCCAACTGCGATTAATTTTTTTTTTTTTTTTTAAACAAAAGGCACTTAAAATAAACAAATGATTCCTTCGGGATAACGTTATCGACCGCAGTAATGTTATTACGAGCGCAAAGTGATAAATTAGCTAATTAATTAGACGAAATCTACCAGTAAACTTTTGAAATGATCGCCTTAGATACATCATACCTCAGCTGACACGTTCCAGTGAGAGATATGTTGTCCGTCGTCAAAATATGCCATTGCTAATGTTGGAATTCAGAAAACTACCTTCTGTTCCGCACTATCTTCTGTTACGTTTAAGCCCTGATAAAAGTGGAATATCCCAACTACGAAAAACTAAGAAGAAAAAAACAAACGACGGATGTTATATTCGGAAATGACGTTAGCCTCCGCAGCGGACGCGGGTAGCGAGCAGCGTTAGATTAGCTCAGTTACGGAACTGCCCAGACGCTTCTTGCACGAGCCGTACCCCCTCTCCCCCCACGGCTCACCTCCCGTCGTTCGACGCGCCACCTTTTTGGGGAGACGGCAGCTATGGTAGCTGCAGTGTATTCTATTGCACACACCCTAAGAAATGCCTGCTCGTCTACTTACCCGTAAAACACTCTAAGAGCCAATCTCTGCGATCTACGAAGTCAGCTCGGCGAATGATGAGGTGGAATATCTGTTTAGGCCTCAAAATTAAGTTTGCGCTGTAGCATTACGCAATGCAAGCATGACGCTTTGAATTGCGTAATGCCACAGCGCAGACTTCATTTTTAGGTCTATACGGATGTTCCGCCTCACCATTCGCTGAGCTGATTTAGTAGATCGCAGAGATTGGCTCTTTGAGTGTTTTGCGGGTAAGTGGACGAGCAGGCATTTTTAGGGTGTACGTAGGTTTCGAAGCGCAGCGTCTAGATGGCGCATCACCGCACCCTATGGTAAAGCTCTGTATATCCTGACTTATCCAAGTACCGCCGCCGTTTGATCGTTCCGCGAGCGCTCCTATTGGATGCCGCCGACGTGCAGCCATTTTTTGGCTCATGGTGCATTCCACATCCACGATCGCATACTCCTATCAGTCTGCTGTGACTACCGGTGACGCGCCGCCGTTTCCGAGCCCGCTCCTATCGGTCTACTGTAGATGCCGGCACCGCGCCGCCATTTTTGGCTCAAGTGCGTCCCAGCATGCACCAGCTTGCTGGTACTTGTTTATAAAATTCAAACACATCCAGAGAGAGTTTTGAAAGGAAAATCTAGATGGCGCTTCAAACGGCGGGAGGCGGACTGAAGAGAGTGAGGGGGGTACCCCCCTCCACGGGAGTTCCACAGCTGAGGTAATCTAGTGAAGTTGGTAGCGAGTCATCGCGAGCTGATCTGACACCTTCGTGTTATCTAAGGGTTACATGGCCGTAGAAGGGATATGCCACACTCTACTTTCTCCTCGTGCGTGCAGCTTTCGGCGTTGTTGTTGTTCTTGTTGTTTTTTCCCCGTTAGTTTTGGTATGGGGAACTCTTGACAGCCTAACTTCGCCATTAAATAGCGCAAAGAAGAATTTACGTAGTTTCAGATTTCCAACAACTTTTATAGGACATGTGACCGACGGACGACAAATCTCTCGTCGGAATTGGCCAGCTAAAGCGAATACTAGTATTTAAAAAGTTTATCAGAGGGTTTTAGGAATTTAGATGGAAAATTATCACTTCCATTTCTGCCCTGAGACCCGGTTTCGACGATGTTACCCCGAAGGAATCACTTTTTTTTCCCCTTTTTTTTTTTTTTTGCTTTTCAAACATTTTTTTACTAAATATTATGAGTCACTGGTGAAAAACTTTCTGCTGTCATCAATGACTACGGGTGGCCTAATTGCTAACACTTCTCATAAATGAAACGAAGGGCTCTCTTCTGGACGTCTTTTTTTAAGTTTTGGCACATCTTTTTTTTTTTTTTTTTTCGTGTTCGGATTCATTTTATCGTATGTATTAACTGATTTACTTCTATACGTAAAGTAAAATGCGTGACGTTACAAAAGAAATATTTGCGTTAAAAAAAAAAGCTCCGACAGAGAAACATTTTTAAACTATAAAGTTAAAAAGGAAAGTAGCTTAGTTAATAAAAATTAAGATTCTGCTCTAACAGATGATGCAATTAGTTTCGCCCTAGTTCCTTTGGTTCAATTTCCATGCTACATTACACGCGTTTATTTTTTTCGTCTCTCTGGCGAACTAGTAATAGGTGCCTGTTTCTGCATCGCGGTTTTTCCTCACTTTATCTGTCTAGAATTATCTGGTAAAAGTTTTTTTTTTTAGATTGCATTCATTTTTTTCTCCTCTTATTTCGTTTCTCCCTCTATAAATCTCTCTCCCTCTATCTCCCTCTCTCTCTCTCTCTCTCTCTCTCTCTCGTTGTCTCTTTATGGAGTGGCGGTATCAATTTTAAGACCACCAATGCCTTCAACTACAACATAGTAGCTCTATCTGGAAAGCCAGCATAAACTGGTGTGCTTGATCTTTTTTGCACCGAAGAAATATAAGGCTGCTTGGTGTTAAAGACCCACCAAGCTCACATCTTCTTCTCAAAATCGTCTCGAATGCGACCGTTGCACAAGCACTACACCGAAAAGAGGCATCCGATTATACTAAAAAAAAAAAAAAAAACAATGGAAGGACCGTCGTGCTTGCTTCACAAATTCAATCAGCCGACGAAATGGATATCGACAGAATCCCACGAAATTGGCCGTGTTTACAACTCGTCTGGAGCTCTGGGTTTGGAGATGCTCTCTTCACTTTCTCGCTCCCGGAAGTGTCGGATCTCGTTGGCACGTAGCGATCGCTTACTCGCTCCTTTCCTGTGGGTGTTCTGTCGAAACAAGGGGCAGTGAGGGGACACGTCCGCATCCCGTTGGAAATGTCGTCCAACTGGAATTTAATTTCGCACACTGTGGTTCGTTTCCTAACGTTGCCTTTTCTACCCCTCCGTTTCACTATCTTTTTTTTTTTTCTTTTAAATTTTATTTTTCTAGTGTGGGCTTAAATGCCAGCGCAGATGTGAGATAAGAGTGAAAAAAAACAAGAAAAGAAAAAAGAACTCAAATACTGGCAGCAGCAAGCACGCGGTGTCACTGTGAGAGAGGAGCTGACGTCGATAAATATTTCGCATTGAGTTATCCTCCATCTCACAGCTTGAGTGCAGCCTTGTAAAGGCTGGTTCACACATTTGTGTTTGCTTACGACCTATTCCTTGTGATATCTTACGGCGAGAGAACGCACTAGCACGCTGGCGCCATCTATGAGGTAGCCCTGAAACTGCATTTCACTAGAGCGAAGGTTTTGCAGTATTTGCGTGATCAAATGTACGCACTATCTTTGAGAAATTGTTGTCTATAACATTTTCGAACGAATTTTAAGCCAATAAAGAAAAAATTATGCCCGAAAAAAAAAATAGGAAATGTACGGAGATCACAAGTGTTCCATGGATAGCCGATAGATGGCGCCAGTGTGTTCTCTCGTCGTAAGAGATCACAAGAGGTTTTAACGTTACGCACTCGGTCGTACAGACACGAGGGAATGGCTCTTCAAACAGGCTTAATAGACCGATCCTACTAAGCGTTTCACGCCTGCGTGACGCCGCCATAACTGTAGTTCATAAATGGCAGGCGCCAGAGCACGAGACAGTTCGTGCCGCCTCGTGCTCTGCTGGCGCGGACCTTCAGTGGGGTTGTGTTGCGTGCAGAAAGACTACAGTTCCCGCGATGCATGGCGACAGCGATGGCGTATAGACAAGCTAACTGGTGAGATCGGTCTATTGAACTTGGTTTTTGCCCTTCTTTCTGAAACGGATCAAATACCAATCACACATATATATTTATCAAGAAAATACTTTTTTTCACCTAATGCATGCGCGACTATGACGACGGCCCTTAAAATTCGCGAATTTTCCGGAAATTAGAGGCTCGCGAACATTAAAGCCGCGACCACACTGATAATATATCATAAAAAATACAGTCTGATTGATCAAGCAAAACTGTCTTTAGACATGTTCGAAGTATAGAAGCAAACATGCTTGGAATATGCCTGAGGCGTGTCCGCAGATAAACCTGTCATAATGTCTGCGGAGAAACTCCGCGTCTTTTGTATGATGCATGAGCAGTGTCAGCGTGGCCTAGGGGTTGTATAGTATCACTTCAGCATGGAGGAGGAAAGGGAATAACAAGTGGCATAAGTTTAGGAAACTGGCGTTTCGCTCTAGGATGAGTAAAATAACGCTCGAAGACTAAGAAAAAAAAAAGAAATTTCCCTGCCGTTATTTTTTTTTCCTGAAGCTTATTTTAGACCAATAGCTTCAACGCCTGCCACAACAGTCATTGGGGCGCAACCTGCAGCCAGAGGTCGGCATTTTAGGTCACCCTCACTCACCCTCACCCTCACAGCCACACTCACCTAAGCCCCTTACTCACCTTCACCCTCACAGCTACACTCACCTTCAGCCCCTCACCCACCCTCATCCTCACAGTCAGACTCACCTTCAGCCCTTCACTCACCCTCACTGAACCTCACGGCCCTCACACCCCTCACGCACTCATGGCCCTAACGCGCCTCATGCCCCTCACGAACTCACCGCCCTCATGGCCCTCACGCACTAATACCCCTTACACCCCTCACGCACTCACCGCCCTCACGGCCCTCACGCACCCATACCTCCAAGCACTCACCGCCCTCACCTACTCATACCCCTCACACCCTCACGCACTCATGGCCCTCACGCACTCATACACCTCACGCCCCTCACACACTCATGGCCCTCACGCCCCTCACGCACTCACCGCCCTCATGCCCCTCACGCACTCATCGCCCTCACGGCCCTCACGCAATCATACCCCTCACGGCCCTCACGCACTCATACCCTCACGCCCCTCACACACTCACCGCCGTCATGGCTCTCACGCACTCATACCCCTCACGCCCCTCACGCACTCATAGCCCTCACGCCCCTGACGCCCCTCACGCACTCACCGCCTTTGCACCCCTCACGCACTCACTGCCCTTGCGGCCCTCACGCGCTCATACCCCTCACGCACTCATGGCCCTCACTCCCCTGACGCCCCTTACGCACTCATCGCCCTCACGCCCCTCACGCGCTCATGCCCCTCACGCGCTCATGCCCCTCACGCCCCTCACGCACTCACCGCCCTCACGGCCCTCACGCACTCATTGTTCTCACAGCCCTCACAGCCCTCACAGCCCTCACGGCCCTCGCTCGAACTCACCTCACCTGTGAACATGAGGTTGAGTGAGGTTGAGGAGACAATGCTGGGACCTCTGTGCTTCGCCCTTAACAGTTCTAGACCGGAGCAGTTCCACAGTAAATGGAGGCTTGAAAAGAATGATTCGATTATTCGGTCTATAGGGTTCCCCATTGAATGTGGATTGCGGTGTGAGAACGGAGCGGCGAACAAATTAGCAAGTGAGGTATGCCGAGGTATGAATTAGCATGAGTGAGGCTTGCCGAGGTATGCCTGCAGCAGTCGTGTTGATTTCTAGTTTAGGGAAGGCATAAGCCGATTATGGCCGCTATCGAGAGTTTTGAAGTATAGACGTTTTTCGTTTTCTTTCGTTCTTAGTCACGCGGGTTCCATATCTGGTATGGGGGACAAAAAAATAATGAGACATTTCAACCCGGAATATGCGAGAAATATACGTGAGGAAAAACAAAAACGTCTAAAAATCGCGCCTTTTTTTGTGAACATATTTTAGCGGCGTGGACAGATCAAAACGTTGTTTTAGCGCATACCAGGCGTGACAACATTCAAGATGGCCGCGCCTTTGTTAAAAAGATGTATGTTACCACAGATGTCAGGTGCGCTTATCCCGTCAGAGTGGATCAAGCTGGCTTGGTAGTGAAAGTCGTTGATTCATTATCTTGTGTATTTTATTGAATGGGGCTCCTACCTTCTCTTTACGTTACAAGACAGAAACAGTTCAGTCACTTATGCAGCGCCGGGTCACTCGGGTCAAACATGGTATCGTAAAATGCAAGTCTACAAGAAACTCTCAATTGTGCTCAGCGTGTGAAATGGGCGAAGGCTAATATCAAATTACCGCTCGTTACCCGAGAAAACTTCGTAGACAAGAAAGCGAGGCACTCTGACTTTGGTGTATGATCCTTTTATCTAGTCTTTAACATTTGCATCACGCACTGGAGTCATTCGCTGTCCACCTTAATGCGCTTACTATATTGTCGCGGCTCACGTTTGATGTCATCAACTCTGCCGTTGTCAGCAGAGTACAAGCAGTGTCACGCAGGTGAAGGAGGCGCACACGTCCCTGTGTTTCTTGTCAATCACAAGGTCCAGCCTTGTCTTTTGTGTTTATTTACGCCGATTTTAATATACTCTGAATATATGTCAATTATTGGTTGTACAAATTTTGTATACAATTTAATCATCATACAACAAATATAATAGCAATTGCAATCAAAAATCGATTGAAGAGACATTGAGAAAATAACAACTGCGAGGTCACCTGCCATGTCAGTTCCGCAGTTCCCCGATATAAAACATGCAGTTTTGGTTAGAATATACATTAAAAATGAACTCGAAAGACCCACTCGTTGTAGTGCGTTGATAACTACTCAGTGCATAACGACTTTGTCTCTACCGAAACGTTCCATCTGCGCCGGGACACTGGGTATGTATGGAGTCCAAGTGTTATCTGGAACTCATCATTCCTTCCGTCGATTGTGGCTTTTCGCCAACTTGCGGGGAAGTAGAGATGCGGATTATTTTTTTTAACGTGTACTTAGAGCCGTTGAGGGACGTGTAGAAACAAACCTTACTTGCTTCTCTCTCCTTTGTTTCAATAGTGCCCTGGTATTCATTTTTTTTTCCCGTTATTTTGAGAGCCTGCAGTCAGAGGCTTCAGAGGAGGAGGATATTTTTATTGCGCAAGGATGGCTCTATGGCTTAATGCTGGGGATGTGGAAGGGTAGAGAATAGGGAACAGGACATCATATCCTACTCATTATCCCGGCTTCGCGGACGAACTGCCAGAGCGAGAGTAAAGTCTGGCGGGTGTCGGTCTGTGGGGTAGTTCACGCCTCGAAGGAGACAATGCTGGGACCTCTGTGCTTCGCCCTTATCGGTTCTAGACCGGAGCAGTTCCACAGTAAATAAAGGCTTTGGAAGAATGATTCGATTATTCGATGTATAGCGTTCCCCGTTGAATGTGGAGGGCGGTGTGAGAACGGAGCGGCGAACGAATTAACAAGTTGAGAAAACATGCATGCACACGCAGAGCGCACGAACCATGCTATAGGTTAGGCACTTGCCGCGACAGGCATGGTTGTCGGCGCTCGCGTCGTGAAGACATCGACAGAATTGTGCCTCAATTTACACTCACCACTCTGTTGACAGCGGGCCCTATATGGCGTATTCACTAACGGTCATTGCTGTGCGATTTGCGGTTGAGCGCATGCTGACAGCGACAGTTCGCCAAACTCCTTTTGTACCAGCAAAACTGTTGTTAATGACAGACAATAACTTGTTTTACCCACAAATCGCTCTGATGAGGACATTTGAATACCTCCTATAGGATCCGCTTAGTATGGCTATGTGCATTCACATCATAGGCGGTACTACCCATTGAATATGAAAAGTAACTAAATAAGCTACCCTATCCGCTTATAAAACAGAAAACAAATAAAAGCCAGACAAATTTTTATTTATTTTTTTATATTTTTATTGGAATATTGATTTAAGACTTCCATTAATTTTTATTTGTTTATTTATTTTTTCAACGTGGCCAATGTCTCCGGGACAAACGTTCGCATCCTACCCTTTAAGCTTACTAGGAACTCCAGCCTTGGGGATTCATCAGATGAGAATTCCCCTGTCAGAACTGCTTTTACTTTCTGAGAGTCGAAGGAAGATAACTCCGAACCACGGCGACCCTTTCCTGACAAAGAGGCAGTCCTTATTCGGGGATCCGCGAGTTGGAGGGAACCGTTTTGCAGACGGTTGATTCAAGTACGGTTGGTCAGACGAAGCCGGAATCTCGCCGACCCTGGTCGGCTGAACAGTCGGCTAAACGTTTCCCTCGGAATTTCTTGGACTAAATCTTGGAGCTTTCTGACTGACCTGGAGGGCATCAGGTTGTATTTAATTGATACGGAATTAACTTTTGTTAGATCAGAGTGAAATGGACACTTAAATTAGAAAGAATAAAAACAAGGAGAACGTTCACGGACAATCATTCTTAGGCGTGATGATTGACTAAGATATGGTTAGATTGAAAATTGTAACTATTATTTCGCCCTCTGAAATTGGCTCTCTTTCTTTGTGTCAAGATGTTGATAGCCTGACAATGTCCCTCACGACATAGTCAGGTAATCCACCCGTATGTCCATCACAAGAAAAAAAAAAAAACAGCTACATGGAACAACCTTCGAAAGTTCTTATTCCAGCGAATGCACATTATGTCATAGCGAAATCAAGTAAACGATGAGAAATCAGCTTAACAACGTTCTACGCGGAATGGTTTATTTATGCATTAGCGGTCAGCTACGTTTCTGAATGAACTTAAACTACTCCTTTGAACGAGCGGAATGCCAAAGTGAATAATCAAAGAACAAAATTAACTGCAAGGAGCGAAAGTATGCAGGCTAGCTGGTAAGGAAACATCATAATCTGAACACTGAGACAAGGAGAAATAAAATAACGGAGAAGGCGACACAAACTTTCAAAGAGATTTTGAGATTTTGTGTCGTCTTGTTCGTTTTGTGATTCCTCCTTGTCTCAGCGTTCGGATTATGAACAAAATTAAACCGTGTATACCCACACAGTCCATAGAGCGGATTGAAGGTGACACTCCCAACACTCACGCAGACAGTCAGGTCGGTCAGATTTCCGGGTGAGTGTAGAGAATTAGCCATCTTTGCCTTGAGCCACTTCATGAAAAGCGAATGAAACATTCTACTGCAGTCGGTAAATAGTCAGCGTACAAATGGGAAGACTGATTTCAAGAAGACGACATCTGGCAGCCATCGCCCTCATGAAACCGAGCTCAAAGGCAGCTTTGAATGTACTAGTTGTTCGTCGTTCGTCCAAGTATCCATTCGAAACGTCGAAAACTTTGCTCGGGGAAAAATTACGAGGGCTTCATGATGAATTCTAAGTCACAGGAATGCACACGGCATGTTCGGTTTCAGAAACCCCTTCGTGCACATCCCCCCCTCCCCCCCCCCCCCCCCCCCCCCCCCACACACACACACACACGGCGCTCCAATATTGCAGGTTCTCGAGACAAAAATGCTAGTGATCCCGATTGCACTGCAAGAATGTGCGATGTGTAGTTTATTATCACAACAGAGTTTTACATAATAAAAAGATTTTTAAAAAAATGTCTGAATCGTGTTTAATATATCGAAATGATTAACGCGCTCTATGTTAGGTAGAAATATATGCCCATATAAAGCCGTTTTTTAGGGCATGTTTTTCAAGACACTTGTCAATCTCTCAAAAAGAATACTAATCATGATTAAAAGTGATGTAGCGAACAACTTACCTCCCACGTCTTTCCTGACAAACATCTTTAAGACGGGTTGACTCCAAGCAGAAGCTTTGCCATGGGGACTACCTGCAAAATAAACGGCGTCGAGACACTGCTAAAACCTCGCTGAAGTCAAACATACACAAGGATTAAACTTTCCTAAGCATTTCGGGCTTAAAATAACATGCTAAAGCACCAAACCTTTTTTTTTTCTTTTTTTAAGAAACGAGGGGCGTGGTTGCAGCACTGACCACGTCCTCATCATCTGGTCTCATACAAAGCCGATCATGAACAATGTCAAAAACCCAGAGCCCGGCAAGTCCGGTCATCTCAATTTTCCCCGAAAAGCCCACAAACCCGCTGCATCGCCCGATAGAAATGACAGGAAACTAATCGCAAATTAAAAAGAATTATGTGGACGTAACCCTATCCTCGTTATCACTTCAAGAAGTTGTATATTTACCAACTTGCTCGTTTTTCATGTTGATCGAGTTTTGTGAGCTACATGTCTTGTCCTCGTCCGAACATCGGCCACGCAGAGTTTGACCCTAACAAATTCTTAAATGAAAGAGTTGTATGCGTCAGTTTTCGTCCCGAATTTGTGTTTATTGTTTCCGGTTGTTTAAGTATACTTACCACCACGCTCGTTTTTAATGTTAATCAGTTTTGAGCATTGTTCATACGCCGCCGAAATAGTTGTTACAAGATTGGGTTGTCGCAGCGAGAGGCGATGCTTCTGGCGTTTGAAACGTGTACGTCATGGTAAGGTAACGTATATAGCTAATCTAAACTGCGCCTACATATATTTTAATCCGCCGAATAAAGTGGAAATCAGTAATGCATCGCGAAAAGCCGGACATTTTTTAATATTATTTTTTTACTGCGGTTTTTGAGGTGTACACGAATACAGTGACTGACAGCATAAACAAAAATTTAAAAAAAAAATCGAGAACAATTGTTATCTTCACTTTTCTTGCTTCGTGCTTCAGTCAACGGCGTTTTAATCGACTAATGCAGCAGTTTATAGGCAGTGGAGAGATAAGATTCCCGGAATTCGCCACGCCCTCCGTTGCTTAAGCAGTCGCGGGGGCAATATTTGCGGTTTTCTCAATACTGAAAAACCTCGAAATAGGAGGAACTCCATCAGTTTCTTGGACCACCCGCAGTAGCAATGCATGGGTCTCGTGGGCCAATGTAAATCAAGGATTTCTTGGACACGCGCAAAGCAGCTCAGCCAAAAATAAAAGTTTCGGTGCTCTCTTGGAGACATTCGTAATTTGATCTGGCGTTAGGGATTTTGCTGTATAGCAGCTACTATCCAACACGATCTTAGAACAGTCGTGCATCGCGGCGACCCCCATGCATCGCAAATGAATTAGGGTGAATATAGCTTTCTCTGTACGATGTACTTTCTATACATACCACAAAAGGTTATTTTTTTTGTTTTATTTTTTTCTGTTTGTTCTTGTTACGTTATTTACAGACCGGTTCCTCGTTAACCCCTCACTTTAAAGAAAAAATGTTTTGTTACTTCGTATTACGAAAAGTTGTAAATTTCGAGGTGATGATATTGACCCTTATCATAGGTGTACAGGGACCAGTGACATAGCACTCGGCCAACGACCCCAATAATAGAGATAGAGTTGTCGCACCACAATAACAAAATTCGACGAGCCCCGCCATTGCGCAACCCAACAACGTCATTCCCCTTTGTCGCCAAAAGGCAGTTGCTTTCGAGCACTCATTACTTCACCCGGAACATTACAGTACCGCGATTAAAATCAGCCCTCCCGCCATGGCTCGACCAAGTCAGGCGTAATCGCTGCGACACGAACTGTGTAGAAACGTGGTTAGGATTATTTCCACAGTAAAGCCTGCAGCCGCATTGTTATGCGTGTGACGTCCTTGCATAACCTCCGGCTTGCTACTATTTTGTAAGAAATATTCCAGCCCAGACAAGGAACGTCATAAAACGCTTTCCAAACAGAAATCATGGACTGGATTAGACTGCGTGCTGGCCGTTTGCGCCGTCGCGTCTAGAGTATATAGAACAACGTCCTCACAGGCACATTAACTTAATCTTATCTCCGGTGCCTATGTAAGTGAACACTGAGAGCTCTGCACATCATTAAAACCCTTATGCTTTCTCCGGAGTGAATAATGAAACCTCAAATATGGCGACCTTAATTTGAGATAATAGCAGAATTGTGCACAGAAAAAAAAATTAATCTGTAATGCATGCAAAAGCAAACAAAAAAAAAAACAGCCATTGAAACAAATGATTTTTCAAAATATGTTACAGTCATGTCTTGTTTATGTTGACCCCGTTAGTAAGGATTTTCGGGGACATACGGGGGGGAAAATGCATGCATTTGTGTCTCGTTATTATGTACAACTCACATTATGGACGATTTTGGGGAGGGGGACGGAGGTGTTAACGAGACACTGTATTATCAAAGCTGTCCGTCAAGCCTGGACAAGCTCAACGATTAAAAAACTCTACGTAGCAACAGTATTTAACCTTAAAATAAATGTACCATTCTGTTTGCAGGTTCACACGTGTATTAATATTTCTATCCAATGTAATTCCGACATATCTTTAGAAGGTTATATGAACGAAAATGAAGTTTTACCTTATAATATGAACCTACGATAAGCGAAAACACATAAAATGGTACAAATCAACTGAAGACACCACTACGTGGAACCAATTGCTGAAATGAAACTGCTATGGAAGCGAAGGAGTACAGTCATATAGACTTTTTCGACGTACAGTTGTCCTCGGAAGTGAAGATATTAAGAAACAGTCATAACTTGGGTGTGAGCGATTGCAAAGTTGAGCATTGTGACTGAAGCGTTATTTTATTTTGCGTAGCATATAGCGTATTGCGTTATCTCAATATTTAGATCTCCATGGTGTATGGCGATACAGTTCGCGCATGCGTCAGCTTGAGAACACACTAGAAGCTGCCGCACCTTTTTCAATATATAGATAGGATGAGGACCCCTTAAGATCCGTGTTGAAACCCACAGGCGACTCCAAAACGTGTCATCTTAATAGAAGGACCGAAAAGAGTGAAAGGTTACGCTAACAAAGCAGGTATGCTCTATCTTAACCAACAGCTATGTGGAGTGTTGTTTGAGTCAAGGGCATGAGCGCGTGACCCTAGAAAAGGCTCTTCCAATTCTAAAGGGTTGTTTTCAGAAATCCCATTTCATCAAAGGGAATCCTTATGAGGACCTTAGAAAGGCAAACGGTTCGTAAAGGATCTTCCCACTTCTTTAGATCGTCTTTTTACCGAATCGTTCGTCGTAGTCCTCATGCTTTCCCCGGGATCCTTCCTGGACTACCCGTTTCCCTACACGACTTAGCAGAGACGGAATGAACAAGAGAAAGAAACAGATAAAGCGAATATACACGAGTGTATTAATAATATTATTTATCTTGATTTCGTGTTACTTCTTCAGTCTTAAATGCACCACGTGTCGAATGAGGAACCTCTGAGTCATACAAACTTGACGGGTTTGCCAAAAAGAACCTGCGAGACAGGCAAAAACAAACGTCCTTCTGTCCTCCTGATTGAACATACGCGTGATAAATGAGTTACATGTAATCTGCGTCCAACCCAAAAAAACTTTGACCACATCTGTCTGTTAATTTTCTTCCAAAAACGGCGGAACGCTTCAAGGGGACGCTTTAGCTCGAATGGCTTTTATTCATGCGGGCCATGCAAAGGACCAAGAGACAGAT
Source organism: Ixodes scapularis (assembly GCF_016920785.2). Lineage (NCBI taxonomy): Eukaryota > Metazoa > Arthropoda > Arachnida > Ixodida > Ixodidae > Ixodes > Ixodes scapularis. The sequence continues at coordinate 47,953,025 of NW_024609884.1, forward strand.
AAACCGCGCTACGACCGGGCAAAGATCGTAAATCCTTCGAGCGTATAATGTGCTCCAAGACAATGCCACATTGCTCCGATTGCAAGGAAAGGAGGCGGGTGGTCCAATGGCTTTTATAGAGTCCGAGAAAAGAACTATGAGAAGGACGAGCGAGGCGCGCTGGCAATTTATTGCCTCAACTGTATCGTTACCCTTTTTCTTTTAACTCTGGACAAAGAATTTGGGACAGTGTCCCTTTACAATAGAAATCAACGCGCCTTTGGTATATGGAGCTTTAAAAAAAAAAAAGTTACTATAGGACCCACGCTGAAAATTTGAACCCAAAAATATGTCAACGACGAAAGCTTTTGTCTCGCCGTTCTCCCGACTCCAGTGTTTCTCGACCACGCAAACCCAGTTACCCTGGCTGCAGAATTCATGCGAGACTTGGTTTTATTCATTTTTTACGCTGAACAGGCTGGACTGAGACAAATTTTGTTTTGAAAAATACTTTCGAAATTCACGGTTTATTGTGCAAGTATTTTCATATACTTCGCTTCACCATCTGAGCTCAGCTGGCAATATGAGCTGATGTAGGCAATCAAACAGCGTTAACTCCGTAACTTCAGGATAGTCTTCGTTTTTCCGTACTGCTAGCCGATCCAACTAAACGATTTAAGTCTGCCTGTTTGTATTTGTGTTTCCCCCAGCGCTTTACAGAGTATTCGCATATCCAAGTTCGGCGACGCCGTCCAGAGGCAAAAACGTGCAGTGGAGAAATAGGGAGCTCGCGAATACTGAAATGCGCAACGAAATCCGACTCAACCTGGCGACTGAAACATGAAACAGGGCTGAAAGCAAATTATTGGAGTTTAGATTCGTAATGAAATACTACCTTATTAATCCATTTACCTTAATCATATTTTAAGGCACGATTGCTTTGTCATACTATTCTGTTTCAATTTACGGACAACAAAATAAAGGGTTTTTCAGCGCGCGTTTTTTGGCCAGTTTGTCCATTTGCCATCAGCACGTAAACACGCTTCACTGTTGTACAGAAGTCAGCACTTCTACCAACTATAATAAAATGCAGTACGGTTATATCAGCGCATGTCACGACTGATAAAGAAGTCAAGCACGAGATAAAAATCATGCGTGTAATAATTGTTGATATTTTTTTTATTGAGACCAGAGTATTTGGGGTCCGGGAAGCCCAAATAAACCGAGTCTCTACCCACTCGTGGATGGGGCTCCTTGAAGGTGCAAGACAGAAAGCCTGGTGCCCTACTTTATCCGGGATGAGCGAAGCTCTCGACTTCCTCAAGTTGGAGCAAAGTGGAAGAAACCAAAGCCGTAGACAGCTAGAAAATAGACTCGCGGGCCTTGTTCAGAAACCGTATACGAGCTTATTTAACATACATTCAAATAGTAACGAGACTGTCATCGCAGTAAGATAATAAATATGGTAGTTTCAATGTGTGCATGTGCAGTAGTATAACATATCTATAATTATTCAGAAGTACAAGTTTGTTAGCCCACCAGTTCATTGTTTTATTAAAGGCTACCAACAAAACTCATATCGGTGGTAGCCAGCATAGATCTGATGCTCAAGGAAAAGGTCAGCCATCAAGTTTTGCGTCCGACTGAAAAAGCTCGCCACGGAAACTCGTGAAATGATTCAAGAGGGCTATGATGGCGGCAGCATAGTTTTAAGTGGCGTAAAGCTTAATTGGAGGACAAAAGAGCGTGGAAGATGCGCAACGAGTCGTACTCCCGTCCACTATCTCAAAACAGAGAAACGTAAACACCATCGAGGTCATGGTGCGAGAGGATCGAAGAAAAACCATACGGCAGATTGCTGATGCCATACAGCTTTCCGTGGAATCAATTTACGATATTCCGAGAAGCTGCAGATTACAGATGAACAGTCGCCTGATGCGTGAACCGAGCTTTCTGTACAAAGTCACCAGCTGTGATGAAAGCTGGTTTCATTATTTCCAACCAAAGGCCAAGCTATCAGTTGAAACACAGGGACAGACCGCTTTTCAAGAATACGAGGAATGGGGGGAAGTTAATGGTCATTACTATGCGCAAGTTTTGAAAGGTATACTGAGAAGAAAAATCTTACAAAAGCGGTCAAAGTACCCAGAAACCGCGGATAAATTTCGCACCAAGACAACGCTCTGGCACACCGTGCTCTCGTCACCCGAGAGGCTATCGATGAGCGGGGGGTTGAGATCATGGCCGACCCCTTACCAAATCTTGACCCTGACGACATTTACCTTCTCCCTGGAGTGCGAAAATAGCTTCGTGAACGCCGATTTTCTTTCATTGGAGAACTTACATAACAACGCAGTAATGGGTATCTCATAGAAGTCTCCAAAAAAAGAGGTTTGAATCAGTATTGCAGAAGTAGATAAACGAATGAGAAAAGTGCATTGTGATGCAAGGTGAGTAATTTGGAGCATTTTATGTGTAATTAACCTTATATGTTTACTGTCTTTCACGTGGTTAGATCTAGGGGTTTCCCCAAAAATTGAAATTAGCGGGGTGTCTAAATTTTTAGAGCTGTCGGGGGGGGGGGGGGGGGGGGGGGGGGGGGGGGGCGAGGACATTGAGAATAGAGGAGTCGTTATGAATTAAGGGGGCACCTTTGGAGAAACAAGGGGGGAGTACACTCCCGTAGAGGGGGGATGGGGGTTGTAGGGAAATCACTGGTTATATCAGTCCCGACACTTTCTGAACGTCTATAATAGTCAAGCGAGAAATATATACGTTACTGTGAGGCAGTTCAGTCAAGACACAAAATCAAATAACCAAAACCAAAGGAAGGATTCTTCTTTTTTTTCTTTTAAACGCCAATAGCACGATCGATGTAGAGAAATGAATAAATAGCCAGTTATTTCTTTCTAATTCATTTTTAACGTCACATGTGTGGTTATCTGTTTTTGTCTCACTAACTCCGGTTACGCGGCTCCAGTTCACGCGGTTGTGCTCGTCAGTACCTCGTACGATTCTGGCACAAAGAGCGGATTGGCATTACGAGTGCCTGTATCTTCCAACGAATCAGACGCTTGTAAGATTGCAAATCATGTAGATGAGATGTTTGCTTTGATCAATAAAGCTGCAAGGGTGCAAAAGATGCGGTTTGGGTGCAACGCAAGCAAAACTCGAGGCTGAAAAGGGGGATATAAAACCCAGTCAGGCGATAGGTGATTCCCTGATTTGTGTAAGTATAATTGTTTACATCTATCTTGGCCACGATAGTCCCATGGAGAGTTTAAAAAAAAATCATATGATGTGGTCATATCGTGACGGTGTTCGTCGTTTAGCGATTGGTTCGTTACATTCGTATCCAGTGATGCGTAATGAAATAGCTGACCAATTATAATAGGAAATCGGAGTTGTCACGCTGTGTCGATTTTAACTCGTGAATGGCAGAAGGATATATTTCCACTTGTACGGCTGCGTTCAAGCAATGAAAGTAAACTTTTCTCCCGCCATATCTGAGCTCCCAGTTTGCGTCCTACTTTGTTGCGTAAATGAAGTATGTAGGCTGAAAACGACTTCCCGTTTACACCACCTTCCAATGCGCGTCCTGAAAGGTCAAATAAAATAACTCCCCACAACTACCAGTTCTGACTATAAATAAGTAAGGAAGGCTTTAGTTTATATTGCCACATCTGAAGCAGTATTGACACTACTTAAAATAAACTGGTTAGGCGATTTAAACGAGCTCTCGTGACTGTCCGCATTTCTCGACCGCAATGCTCACGCGGGAGCCTAAATCAAAATATGGTCATCCTCTTTTGGGTATGCACAGTCTTCGTCGTCCTGCATCAAAGTAAGTTAGGCTTCTTTATTTTTTTTTTTTAATTTAAAATAGCATAATTTCCATATAATAAATACACTATCAGCTGCTCGTTACTTTTCTCTCAATCATGTCACCAACTGCTGATTAGCTTAATAAAAGCTTGCAAATTCATAAAACGCTTTTGTCGTTCGTTTTTTTTTTTTTTTTTTTAATTATTAGGAATGTTATATCAAAGGCATACCTATTCTGTGCCGATTTTTCAGAGCACCCTGTCAACAAGTCAAGAGTGCCGACAACGTGTTCGTTATGGAGCGAGTACGGTGATTAAAAGCCCTTCTGTTTCCCTTGTACCATGTTTTCCTTAAAAATACTTTAGCGAAAGCAAAAAAAATATATGTCTGAATTTCATTTGTTTAGTTGAGTCAACGAGAAACCATAGAGTGCATGCAGTCACAAAACTTCACCGAACCCTGGTCATGGCAGTCATTAGGCTGTTTTAGTAGATCGTTGCAATAGAGAATAGACCGATAACAAGACCAAATAAAGATGCGATGCATACGGAAAGGCATCATAAGAGTATCGGGGCATTGTCATCGGAAGTATCGGAATGATCTACTAAAACTCTATTTTACAAACGAGTCCGGAAGTTAAAGTAGCAAGCACAACTTTCGCATATCTAACCTGCAGTGTCTCCACACACCTAGTGTATATGGCACTAATGCTCTACCTGTTGTTTTATAATCACTTAAGTTATTGTCAAAATCCATCTAAAAAATATTGGTGCAGGAAAATTCAGAAATGACCCCTACCTGACCAGCTAGAATGCACACCATACCAAAGGGATAGACACAAATTCAACGTACTCCAACAAGTGCCCTCGAAATTACGTGCTAATAAGATGGGTGTTTTACGAGGTTCTAACAAAGTGTGCAGCTGAAGAGCGACAAGATGCAAATCACTCACCCTCGCGCAATCACCTCAACCAGCAAACGATCGATAGAGGTGCTGAGAAGCTAACCGCCTAGCGAAGACATCATTCCGGGAGGAGAGTGACTTGATAGGGCTCGGAGAACACTTGCTATGTTTAGCAACTTCGAGAAGGGTAGATTAGGATGCGCGAACTTGTGAAGCGTCGTTTCCCACCCCTGGGATCACACGAGCGTCTACGGGGGCCGGCGACAACTAGCGCCCGAGTTCCGTGAACCTCCCGCAAATCGAAGCCCCGCGCCGCCAACAACTCTGCAAGAGGAACAGGGCTACACTCTTTCCTTCCCGTGTTTTTTTTTTTTTTTCTTTTGATTTTGTTTTTAGTATTTATTTCCTCGTAGTTGCTCCTCCATTTTTTTTTTTTTCTTCTTCACTTTAATCTGTTTTTGTTCGCGAGGCTTCTTTTTTGACCTCAGGTTTGTACTGCGCATGCTCTAGAAAGACCCAAAAAGTGCTAATTTTAAGTCCCCCGCCGCCAGTGCCGCCGAAGCGCCGTATAAATAGCCTGTGGGAGTCCTCGGCGTCTGGAACCTCGAAAGGGCGAGTGGCGAAGGTCCCTTTCCAGAAGGCACAAACACACGCATCCACCTACCTGCGACTAAATTTTACACGGGGGAGGCAGCCGTTCCCCGGGCTGCTCGCAAATCGCCGCCGATTTACGTATTTTCGTCCGATGACGGCCGCTCGCTAAATGTTAGTGGCGTGGCAGGCCCCTGGTGCCTATAGGGACGCAGCACCGACGTACGCGCTGCTGCCAGTGCGAGGACTGAAAATTGGGCCGAGTTCAGGTGGTGACGCCAATGGGTTGCGCCCAACGTTTCCCGCTCTCTGTCGTGTTGCTCCTCGTGGCGCCCATCTCGGTCAAGTCTCGCGTGGTCCGTGTCCGCAGGAAGGATCCCGAGTGCCGCAGCAATCCAGCGCGAGCACTCCGGGGATTTGGGGAAGGAGATAAAATCGTCGTGCCCCTTGTGGTTACGTTGAGAACTAAATCCCTGGGGACAACAACATGGCATTGTTCCCTTCTATTCTTCGATAAAACGTGAATGGACTGCACACACGCCTTCGTGCCACAGAGCTCGTAGACAGACGGTCATCCCAGACGTTTCACTGCAATAATCGCCTAGGACCACATACAAGGAGATTTTTTTTTTCCTAAAAGAGCCAAATCCATGAGAAGCGAAACTGAGAATAAACAGGAATTTGTGCTTATCGGGTTTCTGATAATTTCTGTTAGTTTTCCCATCAAACAGCACGGCTGAGGCTATATGGCTGGGACATTGTTTATTAAATTATATGGAAAGGCGAGGGAGAACTGCGGGACAATCAATTTGACTTGTCTGGAACTTCAGTTTTCATCCGAGCAATGCGAGGCTAGCCTGCTAGTCGTGCTTCCGGTTTAAGCCTGTCACTACTCACTCGCCAGCCAGCTCCTTTCCGCAAGTGACGGTTCTGCCAAGGGAAGGACAGCGGCAGCTATCTCAGCTCGAGACCACAGCGCGGACTCCGAAGTTTCACGGAGGCCCCAATTTCCCACAAAACGGACACAAATCGAGGAAGTTCATACCTTCCTTCTCACACCGATGAAATAGCCTGAAAAGTATCGGCATCATTTGCACCAAATATAATTGCTCATAAAGCAACGCTTTCGAATCAAACAATTCACATAACAAAATTCTATCGCTGCCCTGCCGCACATAGTGCTGCTAACCCTCGTGACCGCGTAGAGCTGACGTGGCTGTCGCTAACATGGCCATGTAATGTTGGCACGCTTTGTGACAACTTAACCCCTCCAATGGCAGACGGCACAGTGCTTTAACAACTAGAAAAGCCTTAAGAAAAGACCAGCCGATCATGTTGGTGTATTTCCTTTTCAGCGCCCGATCTTGTACGTGCTGGAAATAGAGCTGACGAGCGTGCCCAATTCACCGCCCGTGTTTGCCGTAAACGTGGTTTCTTGTGTGTACCAACCTGCGATATAGTTTGCAAATATTCACAGTGCTTAGAGGCATACACGGCTCGGGACAAAGACAGTTTTCATTGTCCGTGTTACTGTAAAGCAAACAAACACCCTGCGGCTTGGGAGCCTGTGGTGTTGGTGTATAGAAGACTAAGAATGATTCATTCAATCAATAAATCAATAAATCGTGTTTTTATTTTGCCTCCAAATCAGCTGGCAGGCCTTAGGAGGGGTGGGGTGCACGTACAGAGACGAAAGAAAAAAATATATATAAATAGCGAGTAATCATGGGTTCTTTTACTTCTCAAAATTAGTGAAGTTCACATCAGAGTTACTTTCCGTGTCACTGACCACCTTCCTTTCCCTAAGTGGAGGATTCATCCAGCCGTGCATGGGGCACCTGTGCAGCTGTCGGGAGGCAGAAAGATGGTAATGGGGACCCTGACTTCAGAAGAAAAAATACATAATTCGGGGTGAGTACAGACTTGCGTCTTAGTAATTAAAGGTTTCGGAATAACAGTGCTTGCGCGTGCGTCAAAGGAAGACAGAGAGGACTGAAATACCTTTCAGGAAGTATAATGCATTACAGAGAACTGAAATCCCTTTTAGCAAACAGAATTGCTTTGTAATCTTTGAGAATATTCAACAAACACAGCCTGGTCAGTAATGCAATTTTAATGTTGATATATTTATTTAACTATACTACCGTTCTCCACTAAAGGACATAGCAGGAGCAGTATATGCATTGTTAAAAAAGGAGAATAAATACACAAAAGTCGGTCTAATAAAATGTCGCTAAGTGCAGCAGTAAACTGTTCGATTGGAGAAAGCGTCATTATATCATTTTCAACTGAATTCGTCTTAAATAACTGCAGAGGTAAACATTTATATTCGACATCACAGTGTTTAAATTTGTTTCGCTTCATTGCTGGTGTGACTGATCCTGGATGAAAAAGTTATATATTTTAATGCTAATAATAAATTTGTTATTGGGAAAGGAATACAAGTATGTTAATTTATTAATCATTGCCCTAACTTCAAAGGTGACTTGTTTAAACACGTACGACACAGATATGCGGTTCTTGAATAAATAGAATATGATTCTAATAGCCTCCTTGTTAATCCCTTTACGTTTCCTCAATCCATTCGCTGTTTCGGAAAGCCCAATGGTTCTAGCATACTCCAGCATGCGTAAAATTATTGCATATTTTTTAGGGTTTAAGAATTCGTCTCAGAGGAAACTGTTTATTGCCAGCCTTGTTCATAACGTTATCAAAAAACTGATTCCGAGTCATTTTTTTTAGAGCGCAGTTCTTAGGCGCTATGTTTCCGGGTTTCGCGCCGTCGGCGTCGCCGTCGGCGCCGGCGTAATCGCGCTAAATTAAGCGGGAAAACTGATGTCATGTGACCTCAACACCAATTCAATTCCCCGCTAAATTTAACGGGGAAAATGACGTCACATGACCTGGTGTCAAGTCACTTATGAACAATTTCAGTTTCTCCGCTAGATTTAGCGGAAAAATTGACGTCACGTGACCTCAACAGCAACTCGATTCCCCGCTAAATTTAGCAGAAAAATTGACGCCACGTGACCTCAACACAAATTGAGGCAAATTACGTCATATGATTTGGTGCCACGTCGCCTACGGAAATATTCCGTTTCTCGACTCGATTTATCGGAAAACTTTACGTCACGTGTGGAGGAGGAGGAGGAAAAGGTACGGAGAAGGAGGGGATGAGGAGGAGGAAGAAAGGAGGAGTAGGGGAGAGGAAAAGGAGGAGGAAAGGAGGGGAGGACGAGGAGCAATGGAGGAGGGGAGGAGGACGGGAGGAGGAGAGGGTACGGAAAAGGAGGAGGGGCATACTTCCCCCTCCGTACCCTGCCCTCCTCAAGAGCTGCGCTCTAATTTTGCGTTACAGAGAATTTGTAAACGTCTTTTTTTTTTTTAAGGTAACACTTCGGTATTAGGATGGCCTAGGATTTTATCGTCAATTCACTAAACAGTTCAGTTTCATGGAACTTTTTCTTTTTAATTGATATCGCTAGTTTTCTTGTAATGTATTTTCCTCTGCTACCGGCTTCTCACTTCCTCTATTTTCACTAGGGCGCTATGAATTTTGTAATGATCCTGCCGAGACGCTCGCTCTAAATAAATTGCTCAATCGTCTAAACAAAAATTTACTTTTTACCTTAAAGTATTTTGGCATGTGGTTAAAAAGAACTGGACCAAGCACTGATCCTGGGCCCTAGGGTATTCCCGAAGTGACAGGAAGATATGGGGAAGGTTCACTATTGATACGAAAATATTGGGATCTATTGGATAAGGAGACAGTAAGCTCATTTTTAATTGCTTGGTTTGGTAATTCACGTGAACTTCAGCAAAAGTTTGGGATCGCTCCCCAAAGGTGGACACGCAAAGCTCTCCCCGTGTCTTCTTTGCCGCTAATCCGCTTTACATGGGAGCGGATACGATTTTGGTCGTGGACAACGAAAAATCGTGCTCAGTGAGGACAGCCCTTTAGCTTGTGAAGCAGCTCATTTTGATTCAGCCGCAGCTCATCATACCTGCTGCAGACGGAGACACCATCCTTAACGGCACACGAGTCTGTGGCTACGCACACATGGATGCAACCGTAGCACATCAAATCATGATAGTGCAGTTAATCCACTTGAAGAATAGCGTTTACTTAGACTCACATCGACCGGTAGTGGCACCTCGTATCAGATAATTACAACTGAACACTCATGAACGGTCGATTGTTTTCGGTTTGCCCAGCTTGCCGGATGGGCTAAGAGCTTCAAATCTTGAAGCTTTTAGCCCTTCGAGGTAGCGAAAATGCCCGACAGTGCTGCTTGCTCTGATTTAGCATTTCAGCAACTTTCCTTGCAAGTGAGAACGACGCGGCCAGTTGCTTCTCTGGTTGCCGCCATGTTGATCCTTCAGCGCCCGCTTCCGACATAAAGCAGAAATCCCGTGATTCCTCACGTGGGCTCGCGATTCGATTCCCTCGCATTTGTACGGAGATCATGATTCTGCTTGAAAATAACAAATCACCCACTGTTAGCGTATCGAATCGAATTTGGTTAGATGAGCTTGGATTGATATTTTATGTGTTTACATGGGCCGGTTCGATACGCTAACTTCATTCAATGCGCTACCGTCGTAATAATGTAAACACAGTCAGTGGTCTGTTGGAGGCCTTGGTTCCCCAGCAGTCTAAAACAACATTATCCAGAGTTTTTTTTTTTTTTTTTTACAATTAAATTACTTAAATTAATACCTTAACCGGCATCGGACACGACATAGGAGCAGCTAGCTTGAGACCCCAGCTTAACCATCCCGAGCTGACTGAGTGCGTTCTGACTTACCGTCCAATGCAAGTAGGTGGGGAACTTCTTAATTCTGGGACTTGTGGTACATTTGTAGTGGCCAAGATTGTTTGACATGTATGGCAGTGGGGTAAGGGGGGATATGATTAGCGACATCACTGAATTCAAACCCAATGTTGGCATTAAGTGCCGGCGAAGTGTTTTCTGCATCAAAACGTGTTTGACCAAAACTGAATTTCGGCGATGAGGCTTCAAGTGGGCCATATATGCATGTGGAAATTATCTTTACGGTATAGGTGATTTTACAGCGAAGCTGTTTTTGATTCGTAAGTCGGGTTTTTTCGTGACCGTCCAGAGAAAATCATCGCGCGACCCTTATCACCGTTCGCGCGCGCCTTATCTCTTATCATGTGGTTTTCACACTTGTTTCAAAACGAAAACCACAAAAAAAAGTGTCAAAACTATGTGAAAGATGATAAGCATGTACCACTCCCTGCATGCGTTTCTCGGTAAAGATTGCGGTTGCATAAGCTGCCGCGGCAACGGAAGCTACGAAGTCTTTCATAAATAAAAAAAAAAGTTTTGGTACAGTGCATTTACTTTTCTATCGTCAATCATTTGGTATCAGACCCTTTTGCTGATTACAAACGTGAACTGCCACTTGCGTCCTAAGCGACTTCCGGTCGCACCGCCTTTGCAAGCCTGTTGAGCTTGCTTATGTCACCAGTGCTAGAAAGCATAAATGCTACGCGGACAACAAAGTTGGAGATTTAACGAGGGCCTTCGGCTGTACATAATTACATCTTGGTGGAGGCAAGCTCGTCTACAAAAATACTCGAAACATTTTAACAGACCTCGCACTTTTTCGTTCTTTTGGCATTCACCTGGAGAATTAGTGGTTCAACGTTTCATCTGCATTTAAAGCAGCGGTGTTAAGGTGGCCTTTGTTTATTATTTTTATAACCCGGAAGTTCTGTGGGACGTCAAAGACTAAAGCCCCATCTGGTGGCGTTTGCCACCAAAAGGGTCTATAGTGCAGTGGGCAATCGTTGCAGGTGATACCACAGCTTCGCTGCCCAGCCACCTTCACAGCGTGGATTGGAGGGGATACGGTCCATTCGTCGCATGCACACTCGTCACAGGACGATTGGTCCCAGGACGATTCGTCACACAGGAACATTCGTCATAGGATGACTCGTCACGCGGCCAACTGGTCCCACAATAGTTCGTCCCCCCAAAAATGTCGACAATAACCCCTGGAGAAGGGGAACAAGAGGGACAAAGGGCAAACATAAATTTCCAAACGCAGCTAGGTGACTGGTGACGTCTGAAAAAATCCGCCTTATAACCCAAAAATGTATTGCTCAATTTCGTTCGGGCGGACAGAGTGGCTCACCTCATATCTTAGTATGTGTTTGGCTTCTGAAAGGCGAAGAATTTGTAACAAACGTTTTAGCTTCTGGTTCGGTCCCGAACGTTGAATGTTGGTTCGGCCTCAGAAAGTGGGTCACCTCTTATCTTAGCATGTCTTTCGCTTCTCAAGGTCAAAGAATTTGTAACAGACGTTTTAGCGTCTGGGTCCGTCCCGAACGGTGAATGCGGAGGCCATAAAAAAGCGACTAATTTTGAACTCGGACTACATTCAAAAGGATGAATGAAGGTGATCGCAACAGAGAGAGGTGGAGCCATGCAGCTGCACGAGGGGTACTCGTACACATGCAGCAGAAAGAATTCCGATACTTATTGGTTTTCTCGAAGAGGTGTATGCAAGACAAAAGTAACAACTGATTTGGCTGCCAGTCGGATTATTGCTCGTTCAAGCCAGCGACTTAGATCAACCTGCTGAAGACTCGTAATATAATGAAAGTAAAATGCGGAGGAGTATTGTAGGATTAGTTTTCCTAACCATTGGTTTATGAGACAGTGGGAAGTCGTGAAACTCTTCATCAGCGAATGTGGACAGTTTTTGAAATTTGTGATTTACTATCGTCCCCTGCCTGATCGATGTGACCAGTTGCCCGCATGACGAGTCATCCTGTGACGAATGTTCCTATGTGACGAATCGTCCTGTAACCAATCGTCCTGTGACGAGTGCGCATGTGACGAATCGTCCTCATCCCGAATTGGAGACTTAATTTTTTATTTATTTATTACAACTCACTTATAGCGATCACGAAGATAACTTCTAATCACCTCCAAAGCAACACCACGCGTACTGTAAAGATAAAACTTTTTAAGTAATGTAACATGATTGATGCAGCCATACGCTTTCGAAAAATCGACAAATACTCCAAGTGTTAACAACCTTTTCCAATATATTTTAAAATAAGTTAATTTTGTTTTAGATTGTCCCTGAAAAGAAAAAAAAACTGTTTCTCTAAACAGTCTGCTTGGGACACGCGTGTCAAAAAAAAAAATTTATTTTACGGGAAAAAAAACTTAGGGAAATATTGACGGCGCGAGACTTATTTTAAATTTTGCGCACAAGTTCATGACGTCACGGAATTGTCATGCCATCTTTCCACCTCAACCAGGTGGTCGTACTCTCTCTCTCTCTCTCTCTCTCTCCACCTCAATGTGATAGCTAAGCTGATCCACCTCTCCTCCACGCGCCCGAAATGCCATGAGAGAAAACAATTGGAAAGGAGTTGACTACCGGCTAAATCGCGTCTCGCGCCGTCAATAATGCTCTAAAAAAATTTTTCGCATAAAATTAACTTTTTTACACGCGTGTCCCAACCAGACTGTTAAAAAAAAAAAACTTTTCATGGGCCCTTTAACAAAGCAAGTTCCGTAGAACAATCCTTCCTAAATCCATGTTGACTGGGCGTTACAATGTAAAAGTTTTCGTAGAAGCTATGTAACTTGTGAAGTATTATTTTTTTAGACCTTTTTAAAATATGGATACAGTAGAAACAGGCACGAGTTTCCCCACCTCATTCTTGTAGCGCAGTTCCTGCATGCGATCCCAGCATCAAATGCATCAACGGAGAGAGACTTCTCATTAGCGGGTATTAATTGAAGAGAGGCGAACCACTCTGGAATCTGCCCATGTTGACTTTATCTTGTTTCTTCTAACAGCAACCTCGACAAGTTAAACGTTACGTGTGTGTGTGTTTTCTTTTTCTCGGCAGTTGGAACTGAATTGTTTTAAGTATAGATGCTTTAAACACGCGCCAGATTGAGCCGCCATTGCCGACCTTCTCTTGTCTTACCGAGATGCCGAGCCGCTGAAGCTGGCGTTGACAGAGTAGCACCTAAAGTGGCAATAACTTGTCCAGCTGTGGTAATGATGAAGTGAAGCGAACGAAATAAGAGGAAAACAAAAACTGAAGGTCGGTTATGGCGACGCCCATGCACAGCTGCCTGAAAGCGTCTATAATGGTTCCGACCATGCAGTTGAGGGTTCGTGTTTGAAAGTACAACCGTCAGGAGACTGCCATTATTGAATATTGTGATATTTTCCTAGTGATGTTTGCTGGAAGGAGTGAGCGCCTTTCCTCTCCCACGGTTTTGAATGCGTTAGCATTCTATAGCTGCCCCCCCCCCCCCCCCCTTCCACCGATTTCGTGGACCTTTCTGGCCTCCTTCTGGCCTCCTAATTGTTCCGCTAAATTTAGCGGAAAAATTAACGTCACGTAACCTATGCACAAATTCAGATTTGACGCTAAATATGTCGGGAAAATCAATGTCACGTGATCTATGCACCAATTCAGTTTCCCCGCTAAATTTAGCGGAAAAATTGACGTCACGTGATCTATGCACAATTTTTAATGGAAAAATTGACGTCACGTGACCTATGCACCAATCCAGTTTCCCCGCTAAATTTGGCAGGGAAATTAATGTCACGTGACCTGACGTCACGGAACCTACAGACAATTTTAGGTTCCCCTCTAAACTTAGCGGGAAATTTACGTCACCTGACCTATGCACCAATTCAGTTTCCCCGCTAAATTTGGAGGGAAAACACATCACGACCTTAAAATCATTTATTCATCAAGAACGTATCGACGCTAAATCAACGCAACGATGATTTAGCGTCGATGTCCTCGACGTCGTCCTGGACGTCGTCCTTGAGGTCGTCCAGAGGTCGTCTTAAGGTTGTCCTTGAGGCCGCCCTAGAGGTCAGCTTTGACGTCGTCCTCAAAGACGACGTTGAGAACTTCTAGGACGACGTCGTCCTCGACGTCGCCCTAGACGTCCTTGAGGTCATCCTAGACGTCGTTCTTAACGTCGCCCTCTAGGGCGTCGTGCTTGACGTCGTCCTAGACGCCGTCCTTGCTGTCGTACATGGCCTCGTAACAAAAGGAGGTAAACATGGCGAATGACGCAACTCATAGAAACCCAGCAGTAGTGGTTTCTGCGGAGATTCTTTTATTATTTGGCCTAAATAAAATGACACAACAGTATTAGTCTGTCATTTGTTAATTTACATGTTTATAAATTAGGTGTTTGCTTGAAGTGGGGTTTACAAAGCAAAAATGAAAATAAATATTAAAATGTCTTTCCTTTTTAGCGCCTCTTCTCGTCAGAGTGTCAGTGTCACGGACTCCCGAGACGATCTCATAACTGCGATAATTTTTCCAGCGATGTCTCTGGAAGGATGATCGAATATTTTATAAATGCCATAAAGCAGAATACGATAAAATTACTTTCACCGTATTCTGACAAGAATAGTTCGTTGTACAAAGGTAAGCAAACGGCTTATATGATACCGTCAAGATTTTTATTTTATTTCATTTTTATTCGTGCTTGATTTCATAATGTAAAATTCATTCACGGATTGAGGGTGGAATGCGGTTTCGAATTTTGCGGATGCGGTTCGGGTGCGGATACAATTATTTAAGAACGTTGCGAATGCGGTTCGGATGCGAATACAAAGTCTGCGGATGCTGATCAAACTGTCATCCGCGCAGGGCTCTATCTGTTACAGCCAATATCGACGACGTGAGCGATCGAAAGCGTCGTTGTGATCGGCCTCCCACGATTGGCCGAATGCTGACTACGACGTCAGCAAAAGATTTCTCATGGACGACATTAAGAGGAATGCAAGAACTTCAATTTTGACGGTGTTGGCAGTATTGGTTTCAGAGCGCAATGATTTCAAGCTTCCACCGTTCTAATTACAAGCACCATCGAACGTGTTGTTCAAGAGGTAATGACGTCACGAAAGGTAACCATGGGAGGGCACCACCAAAACATCTCGCCGCCAATACACATCTTGGAAGTACGTGACGGTGGCATGAGGCAAGTTGCTATGCTGCAATTAGACTTAGACAAGGCATTCGACCATGTTAGGCATGACGTTCTTTTCGGTGTTTTAAAGCGTGTGAACGTGGGCAATGTCATTCTGGAGAGAGCCGAAATGGCCTATCAAGGCTGCGCCACAAGGCTAATCGTCAACAAAACCGATCCATGTTCGATCTTCCGTAAGACAAATGTGCCCTCTATGTCACCATTATTGTTCAATTTATGTTTATAGCTCTTTTGTTTAAGTATCCTTAGCAGCAAAGAATGTCGAAACTTTCGAATATAAAATGAAGAGATCAAGATAATTAGTTACGCTTATTATATTGCATTTTTTGTACGGATAAGCGAAGCGTCAGTGCCGTAATGCTCCAGTTCATGGAGCAAGTGCTCCATAAACTTGCAGCGCGTTTTGGCATGGAGCGTGGGCCACAACTCCTTCAATGTTCGAAGGCCTGTGCCGGGACTGCGTGCCTGGCAGGTACCTCGGCGTGCCGCTTGACAGTTATCGAGCTAACAATTCCTATTGGTCAGAAGTCGCCACCGACCTGGACTGGCGCGCTTCTCGTTGAAAGAGGCGCGACCTGTCCATCTTTGCCATAGCGACGGTTTGCAATGTGTTTCTCGTCACGAAGTTATGGTACGTTCCGCAAGCGATACACTGTGCCCATATGAACGTGCAAAAGTTTCACCGAGTGTTTGCTACTTTTACCTGGAGATCGAGTGTCGAGCCGATGAGGCGAGTTTATCTTTTTCGCCCTGTGCCTAACGGTGGTTCGGGGCTGGCGCATTTGTCTGTGAGGTCTGTGAGCAGCCTGCGCTTTTTGCAAGACTCCGTTTTTTCGGAAACCTTCGCACATATCGTAGTTCAAGAACGTCAGAAATGCAGAGTCACGAAACTCCAAGAACGACACCGATGCCAAGGGTGTTGTAAGATACAAAAATATTGGTTTATGCGCAGCCCCTCTCTTCACAAGAAGCTGCGTTTGAGATTATTATTTCCCATTTTTATTGCTGGAGGTTGTTTTTTTTTCGGGCACCGAACTATAAAAAAAAAATGAAATGCACGAAAAACAAATCTTAATATGGAGTTTTTGTAGATCGTTTCCGTTATCCCGCAACGTTCTCCGCAACCGGTTACGAGATCCGGGACTCTGCAGGCAAGGCTAGCGCCGCGCATGCGCAGTACTGGAATCTTCGCCCCGGAGAGAGAAGCGGATGTGGGAAAACGGTCTACGAAAACTCCCTAATTGTTTTCGTGCATGGTTTCCGCTATCCCGCAACGTTCTCTGCAACCCGCTACGAGATCCGGGACTCTGCAGGCAAGGCTAGCGCCGCGCATGCGCAGTACTGGAATCTTCGTTCCGGAGGGAGCAGCGGATGTGGGAAAACGGTCTACGAAAACTCCCTAATTGTTTTCGTGCATGGTTTCCGCTATCCCGCAACGTTCTCTGCAACCCGCTACGAGATCCGGGACTCTGCAGGCAAGACTAGCGCTGCGCATGCGCAGAGTGGCGTCTTCGTTCCGGAGAGTGTAGAGGATGTGGGAAAATGGTCTACGAAAACTCCCTAATAGAAGGTTTTCCTAGACAACGTTTTCCCCTTCGCTTAGCCCTCCGCAACGAAGAAGCCACTACTGCGCCTGCGCGCCGATGGACTTGACTGTAGAGTTCTGGGTATCTTAGCGGGTTGCGGAGAGCGTTGCGGGACGGCGAAAACAATGTACGAAAACTCCCTAATGTACAACTGATCCGCTATCAGGCCGCACGTAACGTTTGCTTGGTTGTACTAAATCAATTACAGAATGTGGCACCGTTGCTTTTTATGGTCTCGTGTCGGAAAATAAGTGGATCTCGTACAACCGAGCCGCAGACTGCATTATAATTTTTTGCCCGGCGCGTCAGAACCTTCCTCGTTTGTTCGCACCGGTCAAGAAACATCAAGGAGTCAAAGCTTGCATTCACAGCATTTTTTATTCAACGCCCCGATCGTTTCGCACCGAACCCACCCGTTATTCGCCTCGAGATAGAACCGTGTCGCCACCATGCGGCCGAAATTGGAAACATGCGAAAGCGGGCATGGCCTCCGAGATCCCGAAGCGCGCGAACGCTTCTCCGGGCGCTCTCAACCCAGGCAGAAGAGTCCAAGAAAAAGTCGTGTTACGTCGAGTTGCTGCAGCTTCTACGTAGAGATTTTTCGTGTCTTGTGGTAGAACGGTGAACAGCTGCTCTGGGGAAGTAGAAAGACAAGTTGTGGTGCTTATTTAATTTGAGATATTCAGCTGGACATGTGGCGGCTGGCGCTACAAGCGCGCTTTCTGAAATATTTGACTGCAATCTGTAGCGCGTATAAAACTCCAGAAAAAAAAATAACTATGTACATAAATTCGGACTTTCCTGAGCTTTTTCAATTCTATGTGGTGCTAAAGAGCGAAAAAACACCGTTGGACGCCAGAAATCGGCCAAGCTCAACGTTGCAAGAGAATCAAAAGTGCCAAATTCATGACACCACCGCTAGCGCACGCGTCTCTTATCTCTGGGTGGTGACGTCACAACACCTGTGTCGCGACGCTTTAATTTTTTTTTTTTTCTTTTTGATGTCTACTTTGAAACGCATGAAACGGCATCTCTTGGCTCACGCTCTCAGCGTCTTTGCTTTGACGGCGTTCGAATTTTTGTTCTGTCTTTGTATTTTCATCGTGATCTCGCGCTACGCACAAGAGTAGGCACGCTTCTGCATGCGTGACAGTTTGAGACGCTAAATATTGCACTACCCAAAACAAGTCCTAACAAGTCCCATTCGCAGCACCCTCTGGGCAGCGCAGGAGGCCCATGGTTTCTTTTTCGACGGCATAAAACACCGACGCCAAATTTCCCTCCCTCTAGTGCGCGCAAATAAAAAAACCTACCTCGTTGTAAAAAACAATCATAAAAATACGTCGCGACGCAGTCAGTCATCGAACAGTTCGCGACAAAATCGCGTAGAATTTTGCTTTAGACTTTTCACGATTGGTGAAAAGTACTATATCTCCCACGTGCTACACATTTTTAGTATTCTGGTCATAAAATATTTTTACCACCACATAACATACCCATTAGTTTGTATAATGTTTGTTGAGCATGACATACTGCGTGCGTGTTATCTTGTTGTTTCTATTACATGTTTCTATCAAGCGCTAGAAAGTAAGATTATCAACTGTACATTTGGATGCTCAGAAGAAAAAAAAATGGCATGTCATAGCGTTTATCTTCAATACTTACTAAATATTGTAACTTGCTGTTTGTCGTATTTTTAATCTGCGGTATATTCTCGTGCTTTTAAGCTTTGCTATTACTTTGTGTATTGGGTGGCGTTTTTCGTCCTCTGCATGAACGTTGCAGACGCCATATGACAGCTTTCGTCATGTGTAGGTGCACCCATGCGTTTGCCCTGTATGTATACTATATTTTCCATACTAGCAGAGTCACGTTGAGGCAATATTTTTAAATATTCTGTGCTGTTAGAGATGGCATATGTGTCGTATCTTTCTCTGGTTTAGAAAGAATGAAAATTCTTTGTATGCGCGTTGTGTCACTGACGCCTCAGCTGCACAGGGACTGCCTTTCTTTGCGGACGTTTCACAAGAAAGTGAAACCTACTGCTTAATAATATTTTGTATATGTTACAATTCAATATTGTTGAAATAAACGTTTCATAAATATATCTCGTCTCAGCACTACAATATGAGCGTAAGGACATCAGTGGGAGTGCGTTGATAAAAAGCGGGGAAGGGGGGGGGGGGGGGGGGGGGGGGGGGGATAACCATAAAACTATCCAGACAGATGATGCCACACGGCTACTCGCGTAGTTACGTGATATTATGACGTCATGTGACACTATAATGTCACATGACAGTGCGGCACCACGTGACATTGTGGCGTCACAAGACAAGTCACGTGACAACGCAGACGCCCTGCATCATTTTGAATGGGGGAAAAGCTTATAACAGCTAATGTAAAAACGCAGAACGCTTGTGACATTAGCTTTGTAGAAAGCTGTTTCGGCAGATAAAGGATAATAAGTTTGGCAGTCCCACCAGAACAACCTTTCGGTGATTTCCCTAAACAACCCCCCGTTTTTTCTGAAGGCACCCCCTTAATTCGCAACGATTCCTCTAGTCTCAATGCCCCCCCCCCCCCCCCCCTCTCCAACTCCCTTCAAAATTTAGACACTCGCCCTAATTTAGCGCCAGACAGGGGCGTCATTGTTAACCCTTTGTGGCATACTTCAAAAGCGTCCATGCAAATCATAAAATTTTGCGTTTTTCTTAGCTTTCAGGAATGTAGTTTATTAATTACAGAACGTCTACTACAGTGGACACCATGCACTGGACTGGGGGCACAAGATCCCTTTCGTCCCATGACCATAACTTAGGTGTTTTTTTTCTTTTAAAATCGATGTCTTTTTCTTGGTGGTGGTGCCTGGGGTCTCGTGTCGCCATCCTCTTCATCGCTGTCATCATTTTGGCTGGTATCTTCCCGGCTATCATCACACCTGCCTTGATCATCCTCTATGGCATAATCGATGTCAGCATCCTCGCTCAGGCTCTGAAAGATCCTCATCACTTTCTGGCGGCAGTCCGTCTTTAAGTAGGACACTGGTTTCTGAGTTAGATGGAGGAATATCCAATAAAGCATAAACGTCTGCTTCTCTCAAAGGTGATTTGGATGTGAAAAGGATATCTGTCTCTAAAACAAAAAAAAAAATAACAAAATATAGCATTTTTTTCTTGGAATATGTAGAATTATGGCGCATTATTCATTACAACAGAAAATTGGACCATTCCAGTATATTTACAGCGCTGCTGATCAAATACAATTTGTGCATAGCACATGGCCCCGTGATGCTGCTGTTCGTGGTGTCCACCAGAGTGGACAAGCCACAAATACAGGGTGTCACAAAAGAAAATTTACACGGTCTTTTTTACCGCAAAAATAAACTAGGCATCGCCGAACACTCATTCTCCGCCCAAAGGTAGCGCTACAGGTCACAACCATATGCCAAAGTTTCAGCCCGATCCGATAACTTAATCAAAAGTTATAAGTGATTTTCTGAAAATTTCAATGGGAAAATGGCGGCCGACGGAGTTTTCAAACACATGGGGCTCTATGGCACCAGAAACCGAAAACGGGCAAAAATGGGCTCCATTTTCCCATTGAAATTTTCAGAAAATCACTTATAACTTTTGATTAAGTTATCGGATCGGGCTGAAACTTTGGCATCTGGTTGTGACCTCTAGCTCTACCTTTGGGCGGAGAATGAGCGTTCGGCGATGCCTAGTTTATTTTTGCGGTAAACAAGACCGTGTAAATTTTCTTTTGTGACACCCTGTAGATCACTTACTGAACAATGAAGTCTTATTGGACACTCATATTTATAAAGATTACACCTCAAGACTTACTCGAAGGCATGAAAACGTTCAACAGAGGAGTAATAAGTTTTTGCAAGAGTTTACGACGCTTTTGCGAGGATGCACGTGCTTTACCTGGAATTTGTGGAAGCTGCCATCTTGGATGCTGAATATGACAACATTAGTGGAATTGTGGCGCCATCTATGAGTGGCGATCAAAAACACATATGTCCACTGAAGTGGACACCAAGCGTGCGGGTATTATGTCACCTGGATTTATTAAAAAAATAATTAACTTTGTCCACTGTAGCGGCCACCATGCAACAAAGGGTTAGTAAAGTTTGAACCCCCCCCCCCCCCCTCCTAATTTCAATTTCTTGGGAAACCCCTGCAACCTTTTCGTCTCTCCCCCCTCCCCCAAAACCCCATTACCCATTGCGGCGGACCAGGAGGTTGCCAAAAACATTACAGACCGCGGAGCCCGGGTCAATGCAAGATGAAGCCCGACGACGCGACTGACACCACCCACCCGCGATGCCTGCGACGCTGACGGCTCGTCACAACGTGATGACTAGGAGGACGTCGCCACCTCGCAGCGAGCGACGGAGTTAGCGCATTTAAAATCGTACTGCTGGGGGGAGCGAGTCGAATGGGACAGCCGGAAAGCGGGGATACCGCCGTGCGTCGTCTGCTACGGGCGCACGTAGGGTGCCTACATCTCTGTCTGCGCGTGTGTATGAAGGCACTCTAGGCGCACGTTCAGGCGCATGGATCTCGACGATGCAAGCCCGTTCCCGGTTGAGCTAGACGATCCTTATTAAATGCTTGTTGTTTTTGTCGTTTCTTCTTACTAAAGGTTGGATTGTATCGTTTCACACGCATGGAAATTCAGCAAGCGATTAAAGGGATTACTGCAAACAAAATTTCGGCGCTCATTTTTTGGTTTATGTGTGTTTCAAAGGAGCAGTATCACATCGCACACATCAATATCTTGTTAAAAAATGTCACGAAAAGGAATTTGAAAACTAATTAAAGGATTAGCAAAAAAGCACCTGGTGGATGTCGCTAACGCCTCGTTTGTTATGCCCGTCTAGGAACCTTAAGAGGTAATGACGCTACCTGTCTCGCCTCCGGCCACCACGAGAGATTAGGGGAAGGAAAAACTCCCCTCTTCCCGAGAATCACTTTTGTGTGTCCTAGAGGTCGCTATCGTCCCTCTACAAGATTATAGAAGATTAAAAAGTCACTCAATTCGTACAAAGGAGCCGCTCCGGCTGGAACGACTAGGCCATCCTCTCGGCGTTAGCCTCGCCGTAGCTTTGCTCGTTCCGAGACGAACTACGTCACGATTGTGTTGGTCTCCGCTGGCTGTTCTCCGAGCGCTTGCCAGAGTGGGCCGTTTATAACGAAAAATACAGTCACCAGGCTCAAAATTCAGACGTGCGATTGTCATTTACGGATATTGTGGATCATATTCAACCTGTTCTTGAACACGACGGGTATATTTCAAATTTCGTTGAAGTATCCCCTTTAATATTAAGTCAGATGCTTTCTTAATCTTAGTGATCTGGTTTGTAGAACCGCTGGTCCCAAATATTTTTGTTATCTCGCACAATTCATAGCTTCCATAAAACATTGAATGATGATTGGAGATGTGGGTTGATAAAAAAAATAACCCGACTGATCACCACCAATAGATAAATTCTGATAAATCCGTTAGTTGATTTTTTTTTTCAGTCATATATTACATGAAAGAGGTTAAAACTACACGTTTGTTGACTAGTTTTACTCTGTCATAAACAATGGCATATTGCAGTGCCTTTTCAAACTGCACGTTGTGACGCCTACAGAAATATGACCACGGAAAACCGAGTGGTCATTTTTAAGTTATTATTTAAACAGTACAATCACACTCGATGACAATCCCAAGCATGCTGATGTGGCTTACCGTGCAGACACTGTCCTAAAAGAAATAAAGAAATCAGGAATATTAAAGCGACTTTTTTTTTACTTTTTTCAGCACAAAACCTCAATTAAACGGGAAAAAAATACCAATTAAAACATTACTTGAATAATGTAAAGGTTAATCGATGAACTGCCCAGTCCCGATATGAGTTAGGTTGGGGCGGAAGGTTATCGAAGTCTCGCGAAAGTCGACGCCAACCCTCGTCAGTAAAAGAGTGTCACTGCGGCCGATGCTGTGTTGTGGTGCGGTTCGTTTGTTGGTGTTGCAGTCTACTACGTTTTGAATAGATGATTTAGCCAAAAATTTATATTAGCCTCTCGACATCCGCGGTCTCCCCGACGAAATTGCGTTGCTCGGTTAAGCGCGGAACACATGTACGACAAAACCTTCCGATCCGACGTGCGGACCTGCCGGAATGACCTTGGGGGGAGGGGGTTTTCGTAGCATCGAAGAGCGTTGAAAACCCTCGCCTCCGACCGTCGTATTGCGTGGTCGGACGTCGGATAGGGCGGTTTCGTCGTACATGTGTTTCGCGCTTTACCACTCGTTTACTCCACTCACGGCAGTTTGTTTCAGTTGTCCTGCCAACGAACAGTTTGCGGATCGTAAGTAGAAGAGGCACTCTCATCATCGCACCGTAGTACAATTCATCATGAGAAAGGTAACACGAAGGGCTTCCTCATGGTGGATACTTACACCATTGTACAGAAAAGGGAAACATTGGGTGACGTGGAACTTTCTTGCTCATAGAAGCTAGCAATAGTACGGTAATTTCCAACGCAGCACTAATTTCTCTCAGTGCAAAATATTTATATTACTGCACAAACTGAAAGTTGACCGATACATCTCTTTCAAAAGAAACCAATATTTAACCTAATTAGTGCAGTTCACCCAGAAACAGGTATTCGTCGTAGTACGGTGATAAAATAAGTCGATATTCACCGAAGCACCGAACAGTACCGCACCGTTTTCCGCTAAAACTGTTTTCTACCGATTCTATGCGACAAAATAGAAACAAGAATATACACCGCTTCGCGCGCGAACGTAGAGTGCCCAGTGTTTGGAAGTACTTCAAGTACATCGTACTTTACTCCTTGAAGTAGGTTTAGAAAACGTGTGCTTTACTTGAAGTAGGTATACATTCTCTGAGTATGTACTTGTACTTAGTATTAGCTTTCTGGTAGTTTCCGAAAGTGCAACCACCCGATTTCAAAGTACATTTCCCGAATTTGGTATTGGTTAAATTTGTATCACAAAATGATGCTTTGCAACTTTGACAAAATACTGACTCTGACGAACTTAAAAATATAATTATAAAAATGTATATTATTAAAAATGATAAAATAATTTTCAGCTTGCTCATATGTATTTGCTCCGTTTTTTTAATTAGAATGTTCTCATATTTGTGTGTATAATTCAGCGTATTTGAAAACACTGCTGCATATATACGAGTATAATTCCCAATCAATGTTGTGTTTCAGTTCACTCAGTGTTAATCTTTTGTTTTTAATCTTTATTTTCCCAAAGGAACTGTCTTGCTTTAAGTTTTTTGTAAAAGTGTCCAGTACACTTATGTCACCTGTTTACCTGTTGTTAGGGGCTGGGAACCAGTCAGGCTGCTTATACTGCTTGTTTATCCCAACTCCTGACATATGTATGAATAATGCACGTGGTGAATAGATATTATATTATACTCTGCTCTCACCAGAAACGCGAGCAGACGACGCATCGCTCCGTTTGTTCTGGGGCGCTTTCCCGTCGCTTTTCGAACTTTCGATACATCTCGCTCAGTCAGCGCAAGCGAGGGGGTTAAGGGTCCGTTCCACACTCTTGCAACCGAGTGCGACCGAGAGAGACCAAACCGGTTTTTAAGCCTCTTGCGATCTCTTAGGACCAGCTCCGCTCAGTGCATCCGGTCCCAAGAAGTCTTTCTCGGTCGTACTCGGTTGCAAGAGTGTGAACGCGCCTTTAAGAACATTAGGAGAGGCCAGTCATTCATATGGGCAGGGCCGTACCCAGAAAAAAATTTCGGGGGGGGGGGGGTTTCGGGGACAACGGCGGCCATTTTGAAAATGTCTATTGTCTTATTTTCGCCTATGAATCATGTGCATCGGTGGCATATAATGGAGAGTTAAGGCCCATTCACACTCTTGCGACTTCTTAAAACTTCTTAAACCAGAGAACACACTGGCGCCATCTATTGGGAAGTAGTGTAAACTCGGCGGTCCGGCATATTTTTTTTTTTTTATTTCTCGCGCAATATCCTTTCTTTTTTGGCTCGAAAAACTTTTGTCAATGTTATAAACGAGGGCCTTTCTATGGGTATTACGCACATTTGACCTCGGAAATCCCGCAAAACCTTCGCTTTTGTGAAATGCAGTTCTAGGGTCACCGCATAGGTGGCGCCACAATGTCAGTGTGTTCAGAGCCGTGTATTGGGAGAGTTTGGCCAATAGGCGGAGCAAAGCCGCCGCCAGCGCCGGATATTCCCCCCGCGCTTAGAGCGTAAACTAAATTTGTGACACAGCGTCGACCAATCAGGAGACCGCGACGTCACAATAGTGCAAACGACATTCAAAGCGTGCAATAGAGGCGTTCAATCTCGGCCTCTCTGCTCCATCTCACAAATGTCGGCAGTGAAGACAAAGGTAACAGGCGCGTGAACCTAGCTCAGCAAAACGCTTTTGTTTGTACGAGAACTCGTGCATAGGAGCCACTTTCCAAAGCCACGCGCTTGTGCCCATACCTTTCTCTGCACTGCTGATGTTGGGCTTGTTAGAACAGCGTCCTGTGACTGGCGGAAAGAAAACAGTGCAAAGGGTGGGGCGCGCGAGCGTCTGGAGACGCGGAGTCCCGCTCGGCTCGTGCGCTGGCTTTGGCAGTGCTTTCTTTTCACCCGTCTCAGCTGAGACGCTGTTAGGTACTACGAAAGGATAGCCAAAAAGGGAGAGGTGGCGTATGTCGACGCTGCCGGACTACCCGGACCGGGATGCAAAGGTAGCCGTATACCCTGGACAAAAACAAGATGGAGAAAAATAGCTGCTCGATGCCCAGGGCAACGACGGAAGAGGCCGAAGAGAGAGCCATAGCACTCGCCATGATGGACGGCTATAGGAAGGGCAGTAGCATGCTCATCCTGTCGGACTCTCAACAGGCCTGTCGAAATTTCTAAAAGGCAGGATTGGAGCGAGAACCGCCAAACTTATAAATAAGGTCACCCCGAAAAGTGCTGGAGTAACGCACGAAATCGCGTGGATTCCCGCTCACGCGGGCGTCACGGGTAACCAGGCAGCAGACGACCGAGCCCGTGCTCATACCTTCCGGGCCGGTCTGACGCAGCCGGGGAAAACCGTTATCGTGAACCCGAGCTACTCGGAGCTACTTGACCACTACAAGGCCTGCCGATTCCAGTTTCCGGAGCCCCGCGGACAGGTTCGACAGAATAGATGCCGCCCTATGGAGGAGACTCCAGGCGGGGCAACTTCCCGAACAAGGTGCTGGCCAGACACGTGGATCCGGACAGGTACGAAGACGACAGCTGCCCCTGGTGCGGCTCCCGAGCGACACTCTACCACTCCACGTGGGAATGTACGAATAACGACGAGCTTCCCAAGCTCCAAGACGAAGAAAAAGGCCAAGCCGGCTGGGAGAGGCTGCTGCGGAGCAGGGACCCCGGAGAGCAGCTTAGGCTGCTCGAAAGGGCCAAACTTGCTGGCCAGCTTCTAGGGATCCTGGAATGAGGAACCCTCCCCGCTAAGGCTCCACTTCCGTCATCATCAGCATCATCCCTCATGTTCCAATAAACGTTTTCCTCCTCCTCCTAGCAAGTTGGCCCTGGTTTGGAGGGCACGTTCGTTTATTCTACACTTGAATATTGGCGTGACGAACACCTCGCACGCACAAAGTTTTCAGTCACTGAGAGTCACACCTTTTAACTCTAGCGACGCTAAAACGGCTTGAATTAGTCGTGTCACAAATTTAGGGCTCACGACCACCGCTAGGGGCTGTTTCGCGGCCTGTGGTTGGCCTCGAGACGCTCGCCTATTCAAACCAATGTATGGCCAAACTCTCTCGATAAAACGGCTCTGAGTGTGTTCCCTCATTCTAGAAACATTTAAGAAGTTGTAAGAGATCTCGTCTCTCTCAGTCGTACTCGGTCGCAAGAGTGTGAACGGGCCTTTATAGCAAACCGGAGAACCGGTTTGGTACCCGGTAGCCGACCGGTGCCACTGTGCGTGCGCAGAGGTGGAGATTAAAATCGGCTGGCTGCAAGTGCACAGACCAGGGCCGTACCCAGAAAAAAATGGGGGGGGGGGGGGGGGGGGGGAGGGGGGGGGGGAATCAGAACCCCCTAACCCCCCCCCCCCCCCCCCCCCCCCTGGTTACGGCCCTGCATATGGGACTCCTGAGACTGATGCAGAACGATTAAGGAACTTTCAAAGTAGAAGAAAAAGACGGCAGAGGAAAACGTCTCAACTTCTTGTTTTTTCTTTCGACATGAAAGTTCCTTAACTTTTCCGCACCACCGTCTCGGGTATCACATTATGATTATCACCAGCTCGCCTGCACACTCACTGCTTTTCGTTAAAGGCCGACGGACCAACGTCGCTTTTCTGCACGGAAGATAATCCTCTTAGCAATCCTCTCTCCTAAGCGGCGAGGGGAGCCAAGTTGGGCAAGGTAAAAAGTGGAGAGGATATAGGAAAGGAGGAGGCGGCCAAAATTGGAAAGCGCGGAGTGTACGTACTCCTCTACGAGAGGATTGCTCGTGGAAGCTACGGGACTGACGTCGTGCTCTCTCAGTACGTTTTAGCCCTTGGGCGCAATAAACCAGTGCAACGGCGCTCCTGAATTTGGTGCTATTACTGAAAACGACTCTGTGGCCACTTGACTGAATAAGTGATGCCTCCCCCAATTACTTCTGGGGGAACGCATACCTGATAAATAAATATCACGTATAGGGAGATGAACGGGCACCAGGAAATATTGTTAAAAGCACTTGTACTTTATTTTGAAAGTATATTCTACTTATAGTACTTTACTTCAAGTACATTGCACTCAGTGCACTTACTACTTGAAGTACAATTTTCATTTACTTGGTACTTTACTTACAGTACCTTTTAGATGTACTTGACCCAACACTGGGAGAGCCATGCTTCTATCCCCGCTTTTTTTCTTTTTAAATAATTGTATTGCATTAATCATTTAACCTAGAGCGATAAAATTTTATCCCGACTTGGCTAATGAAACAGACAAATAAGAGATAAGCTTGGTACAGTAACTTTTCCAAATTCAACTGCATGCCCCCCCCTTCCCCCCCCCCCCCCCAAAAAAAAAACAAACAAAAGAAACGCAGAATTTTATATTTTAACTTACAGACAATAACTGCTTTTTTTTTTTCGTCAGTGTGTTTTCAATCATTGTAGCAGATGTTCTTTGAAGTAAAGCGGACAAGTATTGGCACATGTCGGCAAAGAATCCAATTAATCTCATTGCAAGATTCGAACACAGACGGCACTAAACTCAAAAGGTATTGTTTGGCCCCGCCTTACCCTAATAGGAAACTACCGAAATTTACTATGCCTGTACCAAGCTAAATAAAAGAACTTTTAAACACCTTCAAGCAATTTGTGTAGCTATACCCGGCCTTGCCCCACACCGACCTGTACTATTGCTGCACATATTGGTTACAAGTCGTGTAGAAACTCTAAGCGAGAAGCCCTTGCAAAGAATTAAATAAATTCAAGAAATTCTAATAAATGAGATCAGCACAAACACCCTTTATTGACTTACTGGCATTATTACTGTAGGAGGCAAACAAAATGCACACAAAAGGTTTGGCACAGTTTAGCATATTTAAACATATCACTCAAACATCATGACAAAAAGACAGTAAAATATCACTTTTCCCATCTTGTTAAGGATGATATAAAGACAAAGAAATCCAAGTCCCAACAAAATTGTTATAAAAGCAAATGACAATAAAGCGTTTCATAGTATTCATACCTCTCCTGGGCAAACGCAAGAAACATTTCAGAACACAACTCTGCTCCAGTTGCAATGGAACAAGTAGCAAGGCCAACATATCACATTTTGAAGCTAAGGAACAAGGCTACTCAGCATATTGCTAGCTCTGCAATGCTTTTGCATGCAACGTTCACCACCAACTTTCTACTTTCAAATGTTAATTGTAAGGTACAAGGTGCAACTATTGCTCTCTCCGTTTCAGTCACATGGGGCTGTCTACACTGAGCAGTGAACACACACTGTCAAGCCTGAGAAGCAAATGTAGAGCATCACTTATTGGTCAAGTCAGCCTGCACTTACTTCAGGTGGGTTACGGAGCCAAGCTTACCAGAAACACTACTTCATGTTTAGTCAACAAGTTAGTCACAAATGGTGCACAAAACATGGTCCAAAAGCAAATGCACCTGCAGTTAGATTGGGATAACTGACACCTTGCCTGCTCAGAAGAAATATAACTCTAGGATAGGTACTACAACACACACAGGCATTAAAATACCACCACAGCACAAAACTTGTAGTGGAAGCCAGGATACAACACTTACATAGGAGTACAAACACCAAGCACGGCAAAAGGACAAACATGCAGTGCAAAGAATGACGTTATCACAAGAGTAACTGCCTAAAATGTTCAACTCAATCAACATGTTCAATCTGCAACATCCAAAATCATTCTGTATTTTTGAGTCTCAATGCACTGCTGCACTTTTAATCACCAGTATGCAATACCCAATCAATGCAGCAGATGAGCACCAGCTGAATGCTGATGATTGTCTGCCAGGGTAGCAGTTAATAAAAGAGCACATGTGTAGCACACATCACATACAAACTAAACTTGGAGGTGTCGATACATTTTAATAACGGGACTAGAAACCAACCTGTAGATGGAGAATATAAAGTAATGCTGGAGCTCATATATACCTTCAAATTAACCAGGAATCAATATGAAACAACCTCAAATGGTTATGATGTATTTTTATCTTCATATATCCATCCATTTTGCAATGATGCTTTTATGAAAAATGCTTGTTAGCTCAAAAATTAAGTATTTAATTCTATAGCCCAGCAAAGCCCCATGCTAAAAAGTGTATCACTTTGAATGGGCAACCAAAAATTAAACAAATTACTCATGACCATTACACAAAATTAAACTACACCAATTTTGAAAATATCAAATAAATGGTGCTGAAAGCACCTAATATTGCTTTTATTTTTCAAGAGACCAAGGTAAACTGCTAGAGTATTCACAGGTTAGAAAAGAACTGCTTTTAGGCAACATTAATACCAAAGTAAACAAATTATGAAGATAAAATCTGTAATTTACACTAGTAAGCTTCACCAATGACATTGCATATAGTATCTGCTTAGGATACATGAAAGAAAGTTGAGGCCAAAAGAAACCCAGTTGTCTCTAGTAAACTGGCGATGAAGAATATGCAAGTTTCTCGAGAGTTGCCATTCTTAGCAGACATTCAGTGTCTAAGGATGAAACCTCAGAAGATATCTGCATCACAGATTCCTATGTAACCAAAATGCTATATGGTCACATCTGCCAAACAAGGTTGCCAGAATAAGGTTTGAGATCAAAAATCAGAACAAAATTCAAATCTCCTTCACAATCGGCAGTTGGCATTCCAAGCAGCTTCTGACTGCTCGTTTCACCATACAAGGTGCACATCAAAGGCAAGCTGTCTTATCTAGATCAAACTGAACCGGCAGCCAGGACAATAGAACACCCCTCAGCACTAAGTACAAAGCATGCATCACGGCACAATGGGGAAATGTTTGAAGCATGCTATCGAGAGTAAATAGGAGCATGATGCATGGAGATCCCATATGTTCATCTGATGGCACAAGTGACTCACAAGTATGTATTTGGGGACAAAGCAAGAACCAAAATATGCTGAAATGTTTGTGCATAAACCTAGACACTAAACAGTAAAATGAGTTTCCCAGTGCGATGCAAAACTGCACCTAAAAATGACGTAGAACATGAATAGTTGTGATTTTACACCTCCCAAAATGCTGCAAAAATTGAACTACTGAAAGCTGCAGTTGTATAGTATGCACTTCTGCAGACAGTACACCAGACACATATAGAATATTCCATATACAATGTATATATGCTCGTTTAAAACTACCAAAATAAGTCTGGTAGCTCATAAAGCATGCAATTACAAATTTGTGTAAATGCAAAAAAAATCTAGTATGCAATGTACCATTATATTACCGAAACTACAGTCAGCGCACGAGCGAGCTGGTGGAAGCTTACTATGATAATTTTAACCCGAGACTGTGGCAGAAGAGGAAAGTTTTTTTACAGTGGAGGAGAAAATAACAGGGACAAAAAACATCTCAACTCGGCTGATAATTTTATTCAACCACCTGTCTACAAGCAGTCTAGAAAGCTTTTCGTCTAAAGTGAAAGGTTGCTGTACTTTGTAGGTTGTTTTAGATATTTGTTTTGTGATGTGGGTAAGGATTCTGCACACTTTGAAAAACAGGATGTTCGGTAGCTCTGTAGCAGTTGTGGTTCTGTATATAAGGAGGGTGGTTGAGTAAAATTATTAGCCGAGTTAGAGACAATGTCTGTCCTTGTTACTTTCTTTTCCACTGTAAAATATTTTTCCTCTTCTGCCTGAGCCTCAGGTTAAAATCACCATGGCAAACCATATTAATAGTGCTTGATCATACCATGCACCACTAAGCCAAATTTACATCGAAACATGAGGGAAAAATGTTCTGGCATAGCAGCTTGCCTCATTTTTTAAAGTCTAAGGTTGGCTTTAGGTGAACAGACACGACACAGTTGACGTGTAATCATCAATTTTTCCCACAGCTAAAACGCTTTCATTGAAACCACCAGCGTGGCAGGCCGTATTCACAGTGGCATCAATTTGCACGGTGAAATTTAGTAACGGATGCTAACTTGAAGAATAAATAGACCGATCTCAGTAAGCGTTCCACGCATGCATGAATGAGGCCGCCTTAACTGTAGTCCACAAGAGGCAGGTGCCAGTGCACAAGACAGCTCGCGCCGTCGTCTTCTGCTAGCGCAGACTCGCAGCGCGGTTGTCACGTGCGCAGGCTTGTTCCCACGACACACGGCGACAGCGGCGGCATAACAAAACTGGCTGGTGGAACCGGTCTATTGCAACAAAGTGCCGGCCTCATGTTCAGATTAACTGTGTCGATCTCTGTATACATCTACATCAGTTTGAATATTTGTCAGAGGTATGCATAAAAGCATGTGTCCAATGGTTTTAGATTTACACTTCCATCTAAAAATAAGGCAATGCTTTTTTGTTAATATGCAAACCTTAACTTCCAAGGAAATTTTGTTTACTTTGCCCTGCCCTAAGAACAAACCATTTTGATTTTAGTCGAACAGATTAGCGACACTGCGCTCCGTGTAAAGAGATATAGCGATGTAAGCAACCCAAAGTAAATGCAGCTAAAACAAGAAAGTGCTTGACAAGCTACTGATTACTGAAGCAAGCTAGAATCAATGCTATTAGCTAGCCCTAGCAGGCAGAATGTACAACTTTAGCCACCAGCCACCAATAGCACAGAAAGCGGGGTGTTTATCATACAGTTAACCCTCGATTTAACAAAACCCGATTTTACGAATTTCCTAATTTAACGAACAAATTCAGATTCCTCGCGCAGCCTATGCCCGCAAAAGGATTTCCTCGATTTTACGAAGTTCCCGATTTATTGAAATAATTAGCGGGTCCCGGGGACTTTGTTAAATCGAGGTTCATCAGATGTCGCATAATTTAACACTGCAGCAGGACTATCACACTACATAGAAGAGAACTTGGCTAAGGAGAAATGAGAAATGCTGTGTTGCACCACATGTGCCTCTTGAAACACAAAAACCGACTAAATATTACTAGGAAATGTAACTAAACTACTATGTACAATATCGTGGCTTCATTCTGGAAATACGTATATGCTAGTGGATTTGTGTCACTCATACGAGAAAAGGTATCTAGCACATTCGTGCACACTATACCAGCATGCAATCTAAATGGGATGCACAGTCTCCAGACTGCTCACGACTCCACTTCTTTTTCTGTGTACAATCGTAAAATAGAGCATAAATCTAATGCTATTCAATTCTCACAATCAGTACAGAATGGATGTTTCAAAATTTGACTTTCCATGTAGTTGCTCTCTCACTAAGCAAATTTAAATTTTTTCACCGGTCTTGAAAGTGCCTATTGTCTATTAAACTGTTTTTGAGACATGGCTGAAGCAAACCGTGAATTGGAATTTAAATTCTTAATTTTCTCCCTCATTTAAAACAAACACGTTAGAATGCTAAGAAAAAATACCCCAGCTCACAGTGCTTCTGCTGAAGAGTGGATACGTGTTCGTTGTAGCTGCTCTAGTGTCTTTAAACTACCTACATACACAAACCAAAGACGTGACGCACGAGGAGCCAAAACCCATAAAAATCGCATGCTGGCAACTTTTACTGTAGAGCAACAGCAGCAAATACCCTCAGTTTTTGGTTTTATAATTACTCTCACATAATAGTTTGAGGATTGTGCGACCTTCACAATCGTATGATAGAGCCACAAAGCTCCTGAACATCTTCTGACAATTTTCTTCTTTCTGAAAAGAGAGACCAGATCCAACCACAGCACACCTCGGGAGTAGCCACGTCATTTGCCTATAAAACACTAGAACTGAAGCAACCCCACAGCCCTTCTTAAAAAGCTGAGTACATACAGAATGAGATGCTCATCTTCAGTGAGCATTTTTAAGTGAACATCATCCCTCCATATCACGGCTGAGACTCGCGTGACTGCTGCTGAATATCTTGCTGCTGCTGCTGGATCTCCTGCTGCTGTTGATCCTGTTGTTGCTGCTGAATATCTTGCTGCTGCTGCTGCTGAATTTCTTGCTGCTGCAACTCTTGCTGGTGTCGCTGGATGTCTTGTTGCTGATGTGCCGGCTGGAGGTGGCTGGATGTCTGCAGATGAAGCGGCTGCTGGTGAGCCGGAAGCTGCTGCTGAGCAGAGTAGCTGTCATAGTAGGCATGGCAGTTGCAGGCCGCGGCACAGTTGGCAGCCACCTCAGACACCCGGGCCACTGTGGGTGGCCGGCCCCGGCCCTTGTGTGGAGCAGGGCTCATCAGGTTCTGTGCAGGGATCGGAGCCTGGGTCAGGTCCTGAAACCAGAGGTTTATCCAGACACTCCGCAATCAGTCAAAGGGACCTGGATAAGGACGCTCGGATTTTCGCGCCAGTTCTGAGGCTTATATACAGAAAGATTCAAGCTAAAACACTGATTCACATTACATAGCTCTCCTGGTTCTGGTTCCTGAGCTGCTATGCTTCAGTCTTTAGCATTGGGTAACTTTATCTCATTCAGGCCTGTTTAGCAGCTTTTTCTTTTTTCAATTAATTTGTAACATAGCCTTGATGTGTCCGTCCTAGTGAAGATGCCTGCTAGGTAGATTTCTGCAGAGCTGATAATATATACCTTCCAACGGTGTGCTAGCATAGATGGAAGCCATTTCCTGATCATGATGGCAGCTCAGCTTGGATTCTGATCCAGCTGGATCACCAGTGAAGAGAGAAATTCAGGCACACCTAAATGTCACAGTGCTCTTAAAGTCAACCAATGGCTATTTCCAGGGGCAATTTATATGCCTTGCACAGTTTGCAACATTGTGACTTTGCTGCTATACTGCAAAACAGAACTGCACTCAAAGTAATGAAGGGTTCCCCAAGATCTGAAAGTTTGAGAACCCCTGCATAGCTAAAGCCACATTCACAATTCTTTTCTATCATGAGACAAATTGACTAATCTCGCTTTCCAAGAATGCACATAAATATGGCATGCAAGTTTGTCTGCCTTTTGCACACCTCATGCATTTGTTTACCCTCAGCTGTGTGCACCTGCTTTTGTTTCCCGACTACTCCAACCAATGACGATGCGCGCTTGCCTACCTCGTCATCATGCATTCTCTGCAAATTTTCTATATTGCCTTTTGA
The DNA here is from genome assembly GCF_016920785.2 of Ixodes scapularis. Lineage (NCBI taxonomy): Eukaryota > Metazoa > Arthropoda > Arachnida > Ixodida > Ixodidae > Ixodes > Ixodes scapularis. Next base: position 47,987,730 of record NW_024609884.1, read on the forward strand.
TTGGCATGCCCATCACTGCGTTCCAATGCGCCAAAGACGCTTTTTAGAACACTTGCTCTCTGTATGGTTCCAATGCCCTCAGTTGACTGCTGCATACCTGGACACTCAAGCTAATTGCAGAAGCAGCATCAAACCCCTTTTTCAAAAGTTAAATTTTACACATGGCTCGTTATAGCAGATAGCTCTCCATAGTCCGAACTCACTGACGACTTCACCGTTGCCCTGCTAGGAAGTATCCGGAGAATTCCTACAGAAAATTCCATTGAGTGCCACTGCCCTCGAGCCAAGTCTCCTGCAGTTCCAGTCTAGCTGCCAGGCGTTATAAATTTCTTTTCTGAGAACTGGTTTAAAATCTTCAAGGCAGCCCAATAAGTGTTTCCAGAGCATCCTCAACATAGACTAATAGCCGATCCGCCTTTTCATTACCTAAAATTCCCACATCGCTTGGTACCTAGCACAGCTTGATATTGTAACGCATTTGGACAGCTAGGTTTAACTCTACACATACTTGTTGCATAAGCCAGTTCTTAGAATCATTTCAGGAAACAGAGACAGATGATAGCACTCTGGGAGTCCACAAACAAAATAGATTTCCTGATATTGTTGCCAAATATATATTCCATAGCCATGAGCACACCATAAAGCTCTGCAGTAAAAATGCTGGGAACAGAGAAAGCCGTCTAGTGTTCACAAAGTGCACTGAATATGCAGCCAAACCAACAAAGTGTGGAGTTTATGCACCATCAGTGAAGAACTGTGCATAGTCCTTATACTTAGCTTGCAAGGTCATAAACTCTTGCTGAAGAACTAGTGGCACAACAGATCGCTTTTTGTATTTGGCCAGTGACCAGTCACAGGTATAGTGCACTGCCTTCCAAGGAGCAACGTTTCAAGCTCTCGTCATCAAGCTACGTTCAGGAAGTTCAAGCTGCAGGGATGCAGACATGCTTTCAATGTGGAGGCTTAAAAGCCGTACTATACTTGGCTTGTTCTTAAAAAGACAAAAAAAAGGAGAAGCCTGCAAACAGCGGAAGGATGCATGTTCAGGGTCAGATTTTACTAACTATAGCATAGGCTGAGGAACTATCTTAGTTTTTCTAGTGGCATTTGGTACGTCTCTGCATACAAACTCAGGGCAGGCGACGTTCGGAAGGCACCCGTGGCAAGTCGAAACCCATGGTGATGGACAGGATCTAGCATTTTTAAATATAACAGTCATGCCGAGCCATATACAACCGCACCATAGTCGAGACGGAAATGAACCAGCGAGTTGTAGAGTCGCAGGAGCCACCTCCTGTCAGAACCCCAGGACATGCGCGTGCAAGTACCTTGAGATCATTAACAGATTTAAAACGCTTTCACTTCAGTTCCTTCAGATGGGTCTGAAAAGTAAGCTTCTTATCAAAAATAACCCCCAAGAACTTGTGTTCATGCCTAACAGTTATGTCAGTGTTATTCAACAGCAAGCTGGGATCTAGTGACGTCCCACGACAGAGTCAAAAAGGCAGACACACAGTTTTTTCTGGTACAAACCGGAAACCATCTTGATCAGCCCCATTACTCCTCCTATTTACTGCCAGCTGCAATTGGCACTCACAGATTAACAAGATGCATGAGGAGAAAGCGATCTGGACATTGTCTACATACAATTAATAAAAAACCGATGCTGGTATCACTGCAGCGAGGCTGTTACCTTTATCGCATACAAGGTAACACCCAAAACGCCTCCCTGTGCAACAACATTTTCCTGTGTAAAAACATCCGAGAGCGTGGATCCCAAGCGGACCTAAAAAATAGGTCCGTCAAGAAGTCCCTTATAAAACGCAGCATGCGACCACGCACACCGCACCTCTACAGGTCCTGAAGTATTCCGTACCGTCATGTTGTATCGTATGCCTTCTGTAAATCAAAAAAGACAGAAATGCAATGCTGCCAGTTCACAAAAGCCTCATGCATGAAAGTCTCCAACTGGACAAGGTTATCTAGGGTCGAGTGACCACGTTCTTGAAGTGGTCACTCGACCCTAGAACCAGTTTTGTATCAAAAATTTTCTTTGTGCTCTAGAACGTATACAGTTGAACCTCTTTCCAACGAACACTGATACAGCGTGTTACCGGATATAGCAAACTAATCACAAAGTTTGGTTGATCAGGCTTTATTTGGATGGGAGTCCTAGTTATATAGCGAAACCGAAACATCTGATGTGCTATCGGTTATAGCAAAGCGATTCCTGCTTTTCTTGCGTCACAAAATACCATCAAAGAAGTAATTTCAAAACGAAAAATTCTGAAACTTTTTAGATTACTCAATGTGCGAAAATGCATGTTTCGGGAGGTAGCGCCACCTCTGAACTGAGTGGATAATGGCGGGGGCGCCACTGCTAGCCTTTCTGCCAGGCATCATGAATCAGTGCCGACTAAAGCCAATGGCGACGAAGTGGAAAGTCGTCTCTCTGGAGAAAAACATGAAGGTTGTAAGGGCGGTGCACAGCGGTCGAAAGAAAAAAAAAAGACATCCCTGCGGACTTTGAGCTTGCACCAAGCACAATATCTAGCATCCTAAGTACAAGGAAGAAGATCGAAGTCTGCTATGCAAAACAACACCGTCAAGATTGACCGAAAGAGTCTTAGGCCTTGCCTCGACCCGGATGCGGAGGAGGCTCTGTTCTCATGGTTTAACCCATTGGCTACCACTTGCGTCCCACGCTGCCGGGCAGTCCGTGCTGTATGTTTTGTTGTATAATAAGCTCTTACGGTAAAACTCAGTACAGAAAACAAGAAAACATGTTTATTTACATGCTTAAGTGGTTCGTTCAAGCCTAAAAATCACTGGGCCCTCACAGATTCTTCCTCGTTTGAAAAAACAATCTTGAAAAACTCCATCCTCAGTCGCTTAGACATCGCACAACCAGTGCTATCTTGTCGTGATTCGGACTCAGAACTGCTGTCGGAATCGCTCCCGTCGTTGACAGAAGGCTCCGAAAACTCACTATCCTCACCAGACGTCCCGTCATCACCGCTGTCGAAAAAGATATCCATGATTTCATCGTCAGAAAGTCCTCACTATACACTGGACGCTGCCGTCTCCTCCAAACAGGCAGCGGTTGAGCGGGCAAGACAACACAGAAAAGAACAAGATCAAACAAGGTGAACAGAACGACTCTCACCATCTGTTGGCAATGTATCTAACTACATTCACTACCCCAAATCTACTTAGCGTGTCATCTATGAATGGCTCTTTAAAACAGAGATTCATGCAGCCCGGCGAATCGCCGGCTTTGGCAATATGGCCCCTGATGCCACACCCGCTGATTCGCCGGCTTTGGTAGCGAATGGGTTAATAACGTAAGGGCGCGAAGTCTGCCAGTGTCTCGTCAGCTTCTTCAAACGAAATCAATCAGTCTGGTGTGTCTGTTAGAGCATGATGATTTCAGAGCGAGCAGCAATTGGCTTCAGCGCAGTGGCTCCAGGTGATGAGGCCACCAACCCAAAATCCCGTCTTTCTTCAAATAAATGAAATAACGGATCCTGCTAACGTCGTTTCTCGTGTTGCAAATTGATATCCTCATGTTCCGATCTATTTTTTTAATGCTACTTAGTGACAGGTAAGGATCTCGTGGTCCGCGATAGCTTGTCCAGGTGAAGAGGAACCAGCCCGAAATTGCGTCTACCTTCAAATAAATGAAATAATGGATCCAGCTAACGTCGGTTCTTGTGTTGCAAATTGATATCATCATGTTACGATCTATTTTTTCAATGCTGTTTAGTGATAGGTAAGGATCTCGTGGTCCGCGATAATTAGTTTTTATATCTTAGTGCTGTGCGCGTTCTTGCACGAGCTCGATTGCAGGAATGTTCGCAACAATTTTTTGTGTGTACATACTTTTATAACGAATATTGCATATAGCGAACAAAATTTCTGCTGCGATGCTAGTTTGTTATAACGAGGTCCAACTGTACTAGCCTTTTGTTTACGAGCCTTTCATAAGTTTTTCCTATACAACTAGTCAGTGCAATAGGCCAATAACTTTCTGGTAGGGAAGAGTCTTTGCCAAACTTCACGATGGGAATGATGTGGACTCGCTTCCAGCACTGTGGAAAGCAAGAAGCTTCCCACAAATGACTAAAGAAAGACAACAAAAGTACCAAGGATTCAACCGACAAGTGCCTCAGCAGTTCACAATGAATCCCATCTGGACCAGGTGCTGAGTGCTTCCTTACTGCAAGGGCTATTTCAAGCTCATACATTGTGAACGGCCAATTGTAACCAGTATCATTTCCAGAGAAATCAATTGGCTGTTTTTCTGCAAAGGAACTGAACTTTTTTTAAAATTTAACAGTGTAGTTTGAGGAACTGGAGACTTCTTGAAAATGATCAGCAAGAATTTCAGCCTGGTCTTTTAGTGACGGCAATGATGAAGGGAAAAGGGGAATGCTAAAGGAGTGGTAGGTACACCAAAATTTTCCTAACGCAGTGATGTGATTGGCCTAAGCCGTTTTGGAGCACCTTTCGGAGCAGCCAAAACAGCGTTTTGGAGCATCTAAAACAGTGCTTCGGAGCCGCAAAAGTGGCTTTTGGAGCAGATATTCTTAGAAAAATAAAAATATTCGTTTAAAGCGCTGGACAAACAAGGAAACTTTGCTCGCCGCAATAAACAAATTATAGTCACTTTAGACCACCAAAATGTGTCATGATATGACACATTTTGCACTGCTTCAGTTAAATGAGACATATATATGTGCCCGCTATAGGTAAATAAGAACCAAAATGCACATATTAAAATTTATTTGAAAATGACCAGCTTAGTAGAAAATATCACACAATTAGGTTGACACAATGGAAGCAGTCTCTAACTGTTGATACACGTGACCACTGCAGTGCAAAGCGAAATTGTCGCGCGAGAGGAGATGCTGTTCGATCGAAACCATGCCACTCCGCTCCGTCGCCAACTGGTTCCCAAAATTGTACACAAAATGTAACTGTCCAGCATACGGAAAAAAAAAGTTTAGCCGCAGGTGTTTGCAGACTGGCTGGCAAAGCACAAGCTAAACACATGCACGCACGCACGCACACATGCACACACACACACACACACACAGTGCAACGACTGAACTCGAGACAAACAAGTGCGCTGTGCGGGTTCAGCGTGCAGACATTGCCTTCTTTGCTTTAGCTCATTTCTCTTCACCAACTTTCTTTCGCAGCAGATTTTTCATGTACAGGGGTCCCCCTCGAAAGAAAGCCTACCTAGAGAAACCTAGGCAACTAGTACTTCAACACAGCAGTCTGAGCTAGACGGATTTTTGTAGCGGCGATTGAAACAAGAACAGGAATGTTGATTAACATTAGAACGGTCCTTACGTTTAAGTTTAGAAAGCGCCATATCTGCAGCGACGTGGGGACGGCAACACCCAACGTGGCGCGACCACGGTGACTGGCAAGCAGGGACCAAATAGTTTTCCCACAGCCGTTGCTTTCAGGAGCAAGTGCTTCAGCTCACAAAGTAACTCCTGCCACGCGAAAACGTGGTTTCGTTTCACAGCATGATGGCATGACTGGTGCCCACCACGCTAGCGTCGGGATGTCCGCAGATGCCCGCGTCTATTGTTGAAAAAGTTTAAAAAAAGATGCGAGGCGACAAGAGCAACGAGAGCGCAAATTGAGAGACGGCGGTAAAAACCATGCAAGGACTGGATGAACGATTGATGCAGGATACCTTGTGTCGGGCGGCCGCTTGCGCCACCTAGCTTAGGTGTGCTCATTACGGTACTCAATATAGTTTCGGTTATGAAAGGCGACCAAAATTGGTCTCTTGGCGCAGGCTTGGCGCAGATTACTAATATTTTGGCAAAATGTAGCAGAATGTAGCAGGGTTAGCCCCTTGGCGCAGTTGGCGCAGCAATCACATCACTGCTAATGCAATCCCATACCTCTTTTGCAGGAACAAAACTGTTTGGAGAAAACATATATTTCACTCATGAGTTCCTCTTGGCTTGTTTTCGTGTCCAATGAGCTTTTGCTTTACACTGTTTGAATTTGATCTTGTTCTGAACAGTCGAGTACCACCGAAACCTTCCTCGAGCCTTATTCTGAGCTTTAATTGTGGTTGTACAGTCCTTGTTCCACCAAGGCTTGCATTTCTTGGGAATATTACCAGAAGTTCGGGAAACTGACACAGAAGCAGCATTTACAATTTTTAAAAACTGTGGGATCGACCACAGCTTCCACAGAAAATAGAGCCCAGTCGGCTTTAGACAACTTTCACCTGGGGACACAAGTTTGAAGAAAAGTAAGTGATACTGCACTTTCCAAAATGACAGGGAAAAGGTCACCACCAGGTGGTCTCCTCTATTTCGAGAGGTGAGATGGAGGAGCACAAGCGTGTTCAATCTGGTTAGGAAGTGCCAGAGAAAAGATCGCAACAGCCGTTAGGAATTCTACATGCAGTGGTCGTTTGTACTTCAATCGGTGCTTATTTTGATGGAGGAATGTTGCCGACACATTACTCTCCCAAGTTTTCAAGGGAAGCTTCGTGTTTCATGAAAGATTGTTGGCACTCAGTAGAAAACGATTCGACCGACAAGTGGATTGAAGTGGCATAAGAAAACATCTACAAAGCTGATTGCAAGGTATGACTTATATTATTATTGAATTCACATTTCCACATTTTTATTGCTTCCGTCCGATTTCGCCTCATAAAAAAAATCTGAAATTAGAACTGACCGATTGTAAACTGGCACCATGATTGGATATACACGAGATCTGGACGCGTGCTGTTGTGTTTGCGTATACCTTATGGTGGTCACGCTTATTTTAAAGTTCTTCACAGACCAGATATGTGCTATGTTAAAATTTTGAAAAACTAAAGCCACCTGTAATTTTGCCAAAGAAGAGACTTTAAATTCTTTATCATGTAGTGGATTTACTTGGATACTGCCTTAAATTATGATCTTGTTCAAAGAGCTATTCATGGTAAAAATTGAAATAGGAAGAATCAACATGTTAATATTAATTATTAAGAAAATCTTAGTTTCTCAAAATAATCAGATTCACTGCCGTGAACAACACAATGTCGTGTAAGGAATCTATGCTAATTTAAAGACATATCAAAGGGGTTATGACACGCCAAAAATAAAATATGATAACTATACTACTAGGACCCATTGTATGTTCCTATAATCCTGATAAAATTGTTTTCAAAATGGCACGATAGTTTCGAGGATAAATCGATTTATATGCGGGTCCCTCAGAGGGGCAGATTCGGGCAAAGCGGGAGGCTGGTAACATTACCAGCCTCCTGCGCGGCGTCCCCTTGCATGCACTCACAGACTTGGCTCTCTTGGCGTCTCGAGCTTCAGCTTCCTCGTTTACCTTCCGCTTTTCAAGCATGCGATCCGCGACGATTACGTCTATGGCATCGCTCACCTTGTCTAAGTGTTCGACATTCATCGCAGCAGCGATGAGAGTGATTGCTCTCAAGAGATGTTGGAAGCTGTTCATTTTGACTGCAATCCGCTGGCGAACAGCTCCAGCGACAGTGAGTTACGGACAAACTTTCCGTTGTCACCGTCGTCCGGGAATATCTCGCAGGCGCGTGCAGGGTGGAAGGTCAAGAGGCCGGGGGTGAGAGCGAGAATAGCGTTCAGGTTGCAGAGTTGCGCGAGCGGTTTTGATCGTACTGCAGCGAGGAGAGCTTGGGCGATCATGGGGGCGCTTAGAATGAGAGAGCGTTCATGATCACGTGGTTTATGGACACCATGGTGTGACTAACTTGGGCAGTGTTGCCTGGTCGCCAAATGAAAACAATAAAAATTTGTAAATTGATTATTGCAATTACCAAAGGTCTAAAAATTGCGTAACTTCCTGTGAGCATTCCATTTCAAGAATTTATCCGTTTAATTTTCATGTCATAACCCCTTTGCGAAGGTTCCATTTGAATGTTTTTTAATGTTTTTTTTTTGTAACGATGAAGTAACAAAATTACTTTAACGAAATAACTAATTGTAACGAGTTACTCCTTAAATTTTGTAACGGTAACTGGGTTACTTTTCTTGTCTGAATAACTAACTATAACACAGTTACGTTTTACCAGTAACGTGCCCATGACTGGTCGCTACCAAAACGATTTTCTAAAACCTTCTAAGAAAAACAAGTAACGTAGGTGACGATATGATTGATTGATTTGAGTTTTATGGCGCGAGGGCTACCAGGGCCAAAATGTGCCAAGTGCATAAACTATTGCAGAAACAAGGGTTGAAGAAACAGAGCTCTAGTAGCTGATGATCTAATAAGACTATAAACATGAATCGTGTATCACACAAACATGATTTCTGGGTATAAAAAATTACTATGTCTATGAATTTTAAGATTACACACTGACCATAATCTATAACATTTTAAAATATCTACAATGGGACTGATATATTTTATGAATAAAAGTTACAATTGGTGTATGTAGCCAGTTACTTCAAGGAATTCTAAAACGTGTCGAAAAAGGACTAGAGGTTTATCGCCAAGAAGGAAGGCTGGGTGAAACGGGAGATGACATCTAAAAAGTTCTGGAAAACATGCCCGTCGCTGTTCATGTAGGTGCCTGCAACTCCACAAGATGTGTAATACAGTCACTACTTTGCCGCAGTGCTCACACTGTGGAACATCTTCACCACAAAGCAAATGCAGATGTGTCAAGCGCGAGTGGCCAATCCTCAATCGGGACATCAAAACTTCACGGAAACGATTTTTGTGATGGGAGCTCTCCCACACCTCCAAACAAGGTTTGATAACGTGTAGTTTATTGTCAATTTCCCTATCCCATTCCAACTGCCATACCTTAGTATGTAATTGCTCTTCTGAAAGCTGGCTTAAAATCTTCATATGGCAGTTTAAGGGATATTTTAATCTTATCCTTGATAGAGGCAGCTAGCTCATCTGCCCTTTCATTACCGATAATTCCTACATGGCTCGGTACCCAGCAGAGTTTAATATCAAGTCCAAGTAGGAGAGCATGGTGCAGCTTTACACGCACTTGTTGTGTAAGCCAGTTTTTTGTGTCGGTAAGGGAGCAAACAGAGCAGGGCACTCTGGGAGTCAAGAAACAAAATAGCTTTCATCACATGATTCTCTAAGATATGTTCAAGGGCCATCATTATACCATAAAGCTCAGCAGTAAAAATACTTGCACTGCTATCGATACGTCTTGCTTTCTTGTACTGCGGTGAAAACACTGCAGAACCTACATAGGAAGAGGTTTTGGTACCATCAGTATAAAATTGTATGTAATCTTGATATTTCTCCAGCAATGCTAAAAACTCCTGCTGAATCACGAGAGGTTCGACTGATTTCTTATGAAATTTGGCCAGTGACCAGTCACATTAAACTTTTACGGCACTCCAGGGAGGAATGCTCTCGACCCTTGTAATCATGCTATTCTCAGGGATTGTAAGCTGCAGGGAGGTTGAAATACTTTGAAGCCGAAAGCTTAATGGTCGCACAAAGCTTGGCTTGCTTTCAAAAAGTCGTAAGAGAGAAGAAGTCTGTACACATCTAAAGGCGGGATGTGCAGGGTCAGATTTAACTTAGTATCCATAATGAAGAGTAAGATATGTCTCCTTTTTACTAAAGAAATTTGATAAGCATATGCATACAAGCTCATTATAGGCGAAGTGCGAAAAGCTCCTGTAGCAAGTCGAAGGCCAAGATGATGAACAGGATCTAGCATTTTTAAAACAGATTCCCGTGCTGATCCATACACAATTGCACCGTAGTCCAGGCGGGAACGAACCAAAGCATTGTATAATCGTATGAGACAACGCCTGTCAGACCCCCAAGACATGTGGGAAAGTACTTTGAGGATATTAGGCGCTTGCAGACATTTCTTCTTTAGTTCCTTGATATGGGCCAAAAACGCAAGTTTCTTGTCAAAAACAACTCCTAAAAATTTGTGCTCTTGCTTTACAGGTACAGATATACTATTAAGTTGTAAACTGGGCTCAAGTGAGAGGCCACGCCGCAGTGAAAAGGGCACGCATACTGTCTTTTCATGAGAAAATCTAGACCCATTTTCATCGGCCTATTTACTCATTTTATTTATAGAGACCTACAGTTGGCGCTCGCAACTCGAGAGGTTGCAGGAAGAAAAGAAAATCTGCACATTGTCTACATACAACGAATAGGAGACAGATGGTAGTATCGCTGCAGCCAGGCTGTTTATCTTCACTGCAAACAGAGTAACGCTCAATACACCCCCTTGGGGGACCCCTCTTTCTTGAAGAAAAACATCAGAGAGTGTGGAGCCAAACCTAACCTGAAAAGTTTGGTTAGTAAAAAAATCTTGTATGCAACGCAGCATTCGGCCACGGATGCCATACATGTGCAAGTCCTTGAGAATCCCATAACGCCAAGTAGTGTCGTAAGCCTTCTCTAGGTCGAAGAATACCGACACACAGTGCTGTCGATGTACAAAAGCTTCACGTATGGAAGCTTCCAGGCGAACAAGATGATCTAAAATTGAGCGACCCATTCTAAATCCACATTGATTCGTACCTAAAATTTTTTCAGCCTCCAATAAGTGCACTAGTCGCCTATTTATCAGCCTCTCGTACGTTTTCCCGAGACAACTGGTCAGCGCAATGGGACGATAATTCGTAGGCAGTGAAGAATCTTTACCGGGTTTCAGCAAGGGAATTATATGCGCACGTTTCCAGCACTGACGAAAAACAGAAGCTCCCTACAAATGGTTAAAAAAAGTCAAAAGATGTCCTAGGGATTCACGGGACAAGTGCCACAACATTTAATATTTAATTCTGTCAGGTCCAGGTGCAGATTCCTTTTTTGTTGCAAGGGCCACCTCAAGTTCACACAATGTGAAAGGCTGGTTATATTCTAGAGCATCTGATCCAGACGTACCAATTAGCTGCTTTTCCGCCATAGCCTTGAATTTCTGAAATTGGGCAGTGTAACTGGAAGAACTAGAAACTTCTTGAAAATAATTTGCAAGACAATTTGCCTGGCCCTTTAATGTGGGCACAGCTGAGGGTAAAAGAGGTATCCTAAAGGAAAGATAATTGCCCCGAATTTGTCTCATTCGGTCCCACACCTCTTTTGAAGTAACAAAACTGTTTACTTTGGAAACATACTTCATCCACGAACTCCTCTTAGCTTGCCTCCTTGTCCAATGAGCCTTTGCTTTACTTTTTTTAAATTCAATCTTGTTCCTAGTACTTGGGTAGCGACAAAAAGTGCCCCAGGCCTTGTTCTGAGACCTACGTGTGGCAGAACACTCCTTGGTCCACCAAGGCTTGCACCGCTTCGGAAGATTCCCCGATGTTTGTGGTATAGAAATAGATGCTGCATTTATGATTCGGTCAGTAATGTGCAAAAGTTGCATTCTCAGGCGACATAGATAAAAATTCGGTAGAGTCAAGTACCGCTTCCAACGCAAAAAGGCCCAGTCCGCCTCATCCAACTTCCACCTGGGGATGCTGGTTCGAAGAGAAGGGAGTGATGCCATACTTTCTAAAATCACAGGAAAATGGTCACTTCCAAAGGGATTGTCTAAAACCTTCCATGAACAGCATGGAAGGATGGTGATGAAAGAAACAAATCTATGGAGGTGAAAGTATTATGAGATGCACTAAAAAAAGTTGGATCACTTCCATTTAAAAGGCAAAGGCCAGATGATAACAAAAATCGTTCAATGACCCCACCATGGGAGTCCTGGCGGGCACTGCCCCACATGGGGTGGTGCGCATTAAAATCTAAAATTAAAAAAGGTTGGGGAAGCTGGCTAATGAGTCCTTGAAGGTCCTGTAGATGCAGTGAAATATTTGGTGGTAGGTAGATTGAAACCAATGTAATAAGGCGGTCAAGAAGAACACGGACTGCCACTACCTCCAGCGAGGTTGTGAGAGGAACTGGAGCACAGGCTAGACCGCTCTGGACAACAACAGCCACTCCACCAGACGAGTTGCTAGATGATGCACGGTCCTTTCTGAAAACTTGATGGCGGCGTAAAACTTTGGCATGCGTGTCCCTAAGATGAGTCCCCTGCAGGCATATGGCCACAGGTCGAAGCTCATCGAGAAAACAATTTATGTCATCAATATTAAAAAAAGGGCCGCAACAATTCCATTGCATGATACTATACTTTGCCATCTAGAGGGGAAAAATGTATATATACGAAAAGCGATTTAAAAGAGAGGTTTTAAGGTTTAAAATCTATCTTAACATGTGGCGTGCTCTGTTTTTTTGGAGGGTCTTTCTGCCTCCAAGTGGGCTCACTGGCGACAGAAAGAGAGGACTCTGATCCTGAGGGGGGAGCATCCTCCTCGGACCTGGGCCCACTTTCATCCATGGGCTCGTCTGTTGCCGCCGGCAGCTGACCCTTAGAGGTCGGCTGCTTCGGCGGCTCCCCGGGCTTCCTCTGGGAAGCAGAGGTGCGAGGGGGTAGCCCTCGGCCCTTAGGGGTCAAAGTGGCAGGCGGAGCAGGGGGTGTCAGCCCCTGCCCTGAGGTGGATGCTGAGGAGGCAGCATCCACCTTACGATTCGGAAGCGTTGCCACTGGCAACGCTCCCGAGAACGAAGGAGACCTCGACAAGAGGCGCAGATCGTCCGTAGACGTCTGCATTCCCGTCAAAACCATTGGCCGTACCGGTCCCCTGCGTACGGCCTCGGCATAAGAACCTTTGGAAATAAAGGCGAAGCGCTTCTTTGCATCAGCGTTATGAAATATTTTCGGTAACCTTCAAAGTAGGATTTCTTTTTCTTGTTTCCATAATGGGCAAGATCGAGAGCACGCTGTGTGCTTACCGCTACAGTTAGCATAGTGGGGCTCATTTTCGCACACATCAGCAACGTGCTCCTTGCTAGAACACTTGGCACAAGTGTCACTTCCTCGGCAGTTCTGTGACCCATGGCCAAACCGCTGGCACTTAAAACACCGCTGAGGGTTTGGCACATAGGGGCGGACGCGGCACTGGAGATATCCTGCCTTCACAACTTCAGGATGTGTGGTTGACTCAAATGTTAGGATGATGTGTTTGGTCTTGCGTTCAACACCATCGCGGCGAAAAGTAATATGCCGAGCAGCAATTACTCCCTGAGTAGAAAGGCCCTCAACTACTTCGGTTTCTGTACTCTCGAGCAGGTCGCCTTGAATTGTATTAAGTGTTCTATGAGGTGTGACAGTGACTTTGTAATCAGTCACGCAGTTTAATGCTAAGAATGAATCACTTTGTTGCTTACTGTGTATCTCCACTAGGAGATCACCAGATGCCATCTTTTTTGCATTGTAGTTCTTCCCAATCACTCCTTCGAGACCTTTTGAGATGAGGAAAGGGAAAGGGGACAACTCGCCAAGCGGTTTTTCATCCTCAGAGTGCATGACAAGAAACTTGGGGAACTTTGAAAATGTGTACGTTGGTTTTTCTATGCGTAGTGCTTCGGTGCGGACACTTTTCGGGGCCCGATCAAAAGGTTTTTTTGCTTGAGAACCCATATAAATGGGAGAAAGACACATTGCCTGGGTGCACCGCCCACCACGGAGCCCAACAAGGGGGTAGGTAATGTGCCATAGCAAGATGGGCTTGGCTGACACAATTACTCTACCAGTGCTGCTCGGGCACTATACCCTAGTGTGGTTGCAGGGACAGGACCTGTTTCCACTCAAGGTTGGCCCTTGCCACCTAAGAAGTTGAAAAAGGAAGGAAGAGAGTGTAGAAGAAAGGAGTAAGAGGTGGAAGGAAGAAGAGGGTAGAAGAGGCGACTGGCTGAATCATCCTGGTCGGGCGAAGCCAGGACACCCGTCTACGAGAAGCAGGGGCCGAAGCGGTGTATTGCCTTGCCCGGAGGGCCCCGAAGGGTCCAAACATACCCCGGGCTCAGCTCAACCACCAGGGTCCCCTTTTCCCCGGACACGGGTTAAGCCACACACAGCCAGACGTGGGTGGGCGAACCCACATGGCTCGGGGTTCGTAGTGACGCCACTCACCAAGCACCTACTAAAGTAGGTGCCCCCTGCGTGCGGGTATGGTGGCCCACGTGGCTGGGGTCCGTGGTGACGCTACTCACCAAGCACCTAGCACCTAAGGAGCAGGCGCCCCCTGTGGGGCTCGGGGTCCATGGAGACGCCACTCTCCAAACACCTGCTTTCAGAGGTGCCGCCTGCGGGGGGTGACGATATGGAGATCAATGGAACTAAAAGTATTATGAGGTGCACTAAAAAAAAAAATTGATTGTCTTTTTTTTGAAAGGTAAAGGCCAGATGACAGTAAAAACGTTCAATGACTCCGCCACGGTAGTCTTGCCGAGCACTGCCTCGCATGGGGTGATGTGCATTAAAATCTCCTAAGATTAAAAAAAAAAAAGGCTGTGGGAGTTGGCCCGCAAGTCCTTGCAGGTCATATAAATGCACTAGAAGGTTTGGTGGAAGGTGTGGAAGGTAAAGCAAAACAATTGTGATTAGGCAGTCAAGGAAAACACAAACTGTCACTGCCTCTAAAGGGTCGCGAGACGGACGGGAGCACAGGCACTACCACTCTGCACAACCACAGCTACTCCACCAGGAGAGCTATTGCAAGAAATGTGGTCCTTTCTAAAACCTGATGTCGTCTAGTACCTGTGTATGAGGTTCATTAAGATGGATCTCCTGTAAACAGATGGCAACAGGTTGGAGCCCACCGAGAAAAAGTTATCATCATCAATATTACGAAAAAGACCACGGCAGTTCCACTGCATAATACCTATACTTTCAACCATTTAAAACAAAAGTATAACATAAAAAGTGTATTCAAAGCTATGTTCCTTAGGGCTTAAAATCTATTTTCACACACAAAGCACTGTGTTTTTAGGGGGGATCTTCCTGCCTCCGGGTAGAGTCACCGGAGGAAGAAACCTTGTCCATGGACTCCTCTGCAGCAGCCAGCAGCTGGCCCTTGAAGGTCGACTGCCTTGGCGCTTCCCCGGGCCTCCTCTGGGGAGCAGAGGTATGGGGAAGTAGGCCCCGGCCCCAAGAGGTCGAAGCAGCCGATTAAGCAGGGGATTTAATCTCCTGTTCTAGGGTGGATGCTGACAAGGCAGCATGCTGACAAGGCAGCATCCACCTTGCGGTTCGGAGGCGATGCCACAGGCATCGCTTTTGAGGGTTTGGAGGGGGACCATGACGGGAGATGCAGGTCATCCGGAGACGTGCGCGTTCCCATCAAAACCACTGACCATGCTTGTCCCCTGCACACAGCCTGGGCATGACAGCCTTTTGATACAAAGGCAAAACGCTTCTTAGCCTCAATGTAGGTGATGCTCTCGGTAGCTTTCAATGCAGGGATTTCTTTCTCTTCTTTTCACAGAGGACAAGATCGGGAATATGCTGGATGGTGGCCAGTACAGCTTGCACACTGAGGCTCATTATCGCACACATCTGCGACGTGCTCCTAGCTGAAGCACTTTGCACAAGTGTTTCTTCCCCGACAGTTCCATGACCCATGGCCGAAACGCTGGCACTTAAAGCACCGTTGAGGGTTCGGCACATAAGGTCGGACCCAGCACTGAAGGAAACTTGCCTTTACAATGCGGCAGCGTGGTCGAATTGAAAGTCAAAATTATGTGTTTTGTATTCCGTTCCACACTGTTACGACGCATAGCGATCCGTCATGCAGCTATAACTTTTTGACTAGATAGAGAGACAGGCCAACTATCTCTGGCTCAGATGAGTCAAGCAAGTCATCCTCAGAAATGATCCCTTGAACACTGCTCAGTTTGCAGTGAGGACTAACGCTTACTTTGTAGTCGGAGACAATGTTGTGTTTTAGAAGGGCATCACTTTGCTGCTGCGTTGACTTCGACAAGGAGATTATTGGATCCCGTCTTCTTTGCACTGTAATTGGTGCCAATAACACCCTCAAGAACTTTGGAGACCAAAAAGGGGGAAAGCTTGCCAAGTGGCTTGTTACTCTCCGAGTGCAATACAAAAAACTTTGAGAATTTCTGCAGTTCAAAAGATTGCTTCACTGTGTCAAGTGCTTCGGTGTGGACCCTTTTCAAAGGCCGATCAAGAAAAGATTTGATGCGCGGACTCGCAGGAGATGGGAGGAAAGTTCAGTGCCCGGGTGCTCCGCCCACCACGAAGCCCAACAAGGGGGTAGGCAATGTGCACAGCATGAACGACTTGGCTGACACAATTACTCTACCAGTGCTGCCCAGGCACTATACCCAAGTGTGGTTGCAGGGACACGACCTGTTTCCACTCAAGGTTGGCCCTTGATGCCTAGGAAGGTGAAAAAGGAGAGAAGAGGGTGTAGAAAAAAAAAAAGAGAAAGAGGTGGAAGGAAAAGTGAAAAAAGGAAGAAGAGGGTAAAAGAGGTGACTGACTGAATCATCCTGGTCGGGCCAAGCCAGGACACCCAACTAGAGAAACAGGGGCCTAATTGGTATATTACCTCACCCGGGGGGCCCCGAAGGGTCCACACATACCTCGGGCTCAGCTCAACCACCAGGATCCCCCTTTCCTCAGACACGGGTTAAGCCACGCACAGCAAGGCGTGGGTGGGTGAACCCGCATAGCTCGGGCTTCGTGGTGACACCAACCTGCTCTCTATGCGTGCAGCTGGTCCCCGCCGACATCACCTGGCTTGTTGGAACATGTTTCACCAATCGCGAAGCTCCTTCCCTCATCATATGTGCTTTCCACCTCCCATGGGTTCCAAAGAGTGGGTGCACTATTGAGCCGCTTTTGGATGGATGCACGCAACCTCCCAGTTTGCTGGCTCTATACATTAAAACACCTTTATAACGAACTCCACAGGACGAGCACAAATTTTCGTTCTACAATTTCCTTCGTTGTAAGTGTTCAACAGGTAAAATAGAAGACGTAAAGTTGAATGATAACTATCGCGTAGTGCTGCACCTGCATGACAAAGATTCCTGCACGGTTCCATTGGTCTTGCTTAATTAGCTATCGTGGTAGTAAGCTTGCAGCCTAATCAGAATGCACTTGTCATACTGAAGAATGCAGATCTAGACTCGGACAAAATTGGGCGGAAAGTGTCGGGCTCCCTTTGACAGAGACTTGGTTGGATCTTGTCGAAGGTCCTCACGCTTGTCAAACAGCTGCAGGGAAAAGGGGTTCCAGCTGCCCACGGAGACACCTCCCTCATTACAAAGGACATAATTTTGCACATGTCCGAGTGCCTCCAAGACTACTAACATATGTGCAAAGTAAAGGGTGCAATGGCTTCTTCCCGCCGCTTCTATTAGCCCGCAGCATGTGATCAGTTGTTATGTTTACTCAAATCCTACTTTTTTACAGCGGAGATGTTAAGGCTAGTTTTCCCAGTATCGTGTCCGCCAGTCAACAAATGATGACACAAAACTCTAGACAGCTACCGCCAACTATGAGCGAAGGCAGTAACCAGACAACCGGCTTGCAGGTTGTCTGGTTGCCGCTGTTGCTCATAGATGGCGGCAAGCTTTCCAGCCTTTCCACTCTGGCTTGCCGACTTGCGGCCAGTCATTACTTCATTCTCATTATAGTACTGCTTCGCTGGTCTTCTTCACAAAAGTAAAAAGGCTGAGTTGTTTTTTTAGTTTGTTGGAAAATGTAGTAATGGGGTGCTAGTGCACTATCTATTACAAGTGTCGAAATTCTTGCTACGCAGCATGGAATGGCTGTTTCAGCATAGAAATTGCAACGACATGAAAAAATTCAGATATACATCAGCTTCCCCATCTTTACTAAAACTGAACTGATGTGCTCAAGGTGCACAGTATGCTCCAGTGGCATGTCAATGAAAGAAGACTTAGATGATCGCAGAAATTCACCTCTCTCAATGACCTCAGTTGTTGACAGAGTTGGTGCAGGTGCCCCCCGCTCTTCATTCATGCTTGAATCTCCTACCTTTATGCCGCTTATGCTTTTACCTACTAGAACTAAGCGGACGTGCACGAACAAAAAACACTAACAATAGTCTTTCTAATAACTTTGAAACAAAACAAATTAGGCAAACATAACGAAAGAAATGAAAAGATGCATCCCCACAAATATGCACAAATAAAAATCACAAAAAAAAACAACAAAAAAACATAGCCTTTTTTTTGTGTTAGTGTGGCAAAGGAAGTGGTAACAAAAAATGTGATAATGCGATGCAGCGGCGAGCTAGACGCGTTCGCAACACCACCGTTTCTGTTGCAGCAGCAACTCCGAGAAAGACACATACCATGCTTTGCTTGACTGCCGAAGGGTGGCACAGTAATCAAACCTCACCTGCTCGCAATGGCAGGGTTCCAGTGGATGCGAGGGTTCCACACACGAGTTCCTGTACTGAGTTGTACTAGTGATGCTGGTGCGCGTAAAGCCGAAGTAAAAAGCACGAGGTTGTTGACCTGAACGATGCCTAGAGTGCGTGCTTAACAGGGACACTAAAAGCCCGAACTCACTCTTTTAGCGTCTGCTACAACAGTACAGCGTCGCTCTATCTGTTTGATCGCGTAATGTGACCTGCGGGAGTGACTCGGATCCACTCGAGCAATGTTTGAAGCAAAGCCAACATTAACATAGACAAACGGTGATCTGTGAAAAGGCCTTAAAGGGGTACTCCGCCGATTTCTTCATGGTCCCCGATTTGCTTGAAATTTTGCTAAACTCGCCAAACAACATCGCCAAAATAGTATCCCAAATATTAGGTCAAAATAATTTTTTTTCACGAAGTTATTGAATTTACAATTTTGGTCCTCACCGTGTTTTTCAAACTGAAAGTCTCTACTGGCAACAATGAAAAAGTGACGTCATTGGAAGTGCAGGGGTTCACTCTTTGGACTGTAGAATTTGTTCCCAACTGATTCGAAGCAGTTTCATGGTGTCAAATGAATGCTTTGGAAGCTCGCTCCAGTCCCCGCACTCCAGCACGCAACAAATGATTGGCATATTCTATTTTTTAGACTGCTCGCCCGACTGGCAAGCTAAACTTCCAGTGACGTCACGGCCCTGAAAAGGGCGGGTATATTTGAATGTTTGTTTTTGCATCATTTTCGTTCGCCGATTTCGCAATAACAATTATGAATTTCACGATACTAAATAGCATACCAGAAAGGGCAAAGGCCGGGGAGTCAGGAAATATAGTTAGTTGAGGTAGCTCAAAAATCGGCGGAGTACCCCTTTAACTCCTTCTATACCATGGGGAAAGGTGGCGATTTTTGAGAGATCAACAAAAAATTTATTTATTTTAAGAACTAGTCGGCATGTGGCTAATTATGTGACATCAAAATACAGCCAATAAGCTGCATTTTAGAAAAAAAAAAGGTTTATACTAATGTCTGAAAAAAGTCAGTCAAATTTAAAGGCCGAACATGGAATTTGTACAAAAATGAAAACAAAGTTTAAACATTTGAAGCTGCATTACATCATACTTACTATGTTTTTTTGTTGTCTTTTTATCCTAAATATACGAAGTGTGCCCCATACACACCTTTATTACATCTGTAATTTGGAGAGCTTTAGCTAATAGTGTCCTTTTTTTGGTTGATTGGCTAGCGTGCTTCCGTGGCGTCATGTCATTCAGAGATGCTGTTGCATGCGAAGGTGCATGTCCTCCAGAACACTTTAGTTTTTGCAAAAAAACCTTGGTTTCTCATTGCATTGCTCTAGCTCCTTCTCTGCTGTTGTTTCTATGGCTCGCAGCACACATAAAATGTGTATCCCAGCTCAGGACAGAATAGAAAGCTAGAATGACACTCTCCAACGAGTACCTGTCGATATTCTGCGCCTCTGAGATGAAACGTCACTGTAGCTCTAAACAAATGAACTAACGTCCTCCACAGTCCTCACTGCTGCTGTCATTCAAAAAACAAGCAGCAAAATCAGCTAAACTGTGCAAATGAGGCTATTTTTATAGCAGTCCCCAATGTCAGCAGGACGCCATGTCTGACAAGTACCACCGTCGCACAGAGGTCTATTTCTGATAGCTCACCAGCTCGGGAGAAAGTACAAAAACCAAATCGAAGCTGTAGTTTTTCAACTATCCACGAGATGGTGCAACATGCACCATCTTGTGGATTCAAACCTTGGCAGCGCGTGGAATCCACCGATCACAGGTGATCGATGGCCAATGGTCATGGTACAGAGAGAGTTACAGTCCCTGACTGATTTTTCAGACGCCGAAAATTCGAACTTGCTCCTTATTTCGGATATTGACGAGGAACCATGACTGGTCCAATTGAAATAGTAGATATTAAAAAGCAATTTTTTGGACAGTTGGCAGTCCGAAAGTTTGATTTTTCTGACTAAAATAGTTACGAGTGGCGGCCGCGAAGAGGCTGCCATCTGTAATTTTTCGCTGGATTGACCGCTCGCTTGGCTTGATTTTTCAGATGGATTGAATAGGTTTGGCAGCACTATTTTAGCACTGCCGAACCAGCCACTAGGCGCGCATAGAGTCACCGAATAATCCCAGAGTACCGGAACTCCCAAGCTTTGTTTCACAACCAAGCCACAGCGCAGCAGTCGCGAACCCCAATATGGCACTGCCCTGTGCGTTTGAAGCGAAGCGCGTAAGGTGTAGTGTTCGTTCTCGTGTAAGCTCTTCAATCCACGTCCCTGGCGTGTTGCGACACTGGTTTGTTTTCATTAAAGTTCTTTCCTTCATTCCGAGCGGTGCGCGACTTGCTCCTCACTGTCTCGTCTCTCGCCTCGAAACACACTGAGGTTGAGTGTTAGGCTCAGTGTCTGAGGCATAGAGTTTGAAACGCAGCACCAGTGCAATCGGAGCGAACAAACGAGCCAGCAATCTCCTTTGCAAAACAGATTAGCAGCTACTTGATATAAAAAAAAAAACCTTGAGAAAATCAACGCACCTTTTCTTCGTTCCTAACTCATCGATGCCCAAAACTCAACACCCGTGCATATTAAAGCCCCTCAATGTGTTTTCGTTTGTCTTGCAAGTACAATCAAATACACCAGTGCACGAGGCCCGTGTCTCGAGCAGCCCTTGGAAGCAAATGGCAGCGGAGCACCCGCCATTTGCACGTGTCTTGCGCATTTCCACAACAATGGTTGGCGGTACTTATAGTCGTTTTGACGCGGAAACGTTTTACAGACTTTTTTGTTGTTTTGGGCCGATCCACAAAATGGCTGACTGATATCTTCCGCCACGGGCTAAACCAGCCAATCAGAACTGGATTCTGCAGGATTGACTTCCGGTAAGCGGACTGAATGGAATTCGGTACTTTGGGCACATCCAGTGACTCGAGGCGTGCTAAACTATGCATTTTGTTTTTGCTACACATCATCATCATTATGTTGGTTTCTTACTTAGGTCGATTTTTAATCTCCAAACAACTTTTTGTTCTGTTTCCATGCCAGTTGCCATCCATTAAAGGGGTACTCCGAAAATGTTTTCATGGTCCCACTGAAAATTTGCTAAACACACCAACGAACATAGCTGAAATAGTATCCTAAATATAAGGTCAAAATATTTGTTTTTTTCGAAGTTAATGAATTTACAATTTTAGTCCTCACCGTGTTTTTCAAACTGAAAATCTCCTACTCGCAATGACGAAAAAGTGACGCCAGTGAATGGCATGGGTTCACTTTTTTTACTGTAGATTTTGTTCCCCACTGATTACAAACAGTTGATGGTGTCAAATTAATACTTTGGAAGCTCACTGCAGTACCCTGCACGAAACAAATGCTCGGAGATGGTTTATTTTTAGACTGCTTGCTCGACTGGCAAGCCTGCCTTCACCGACGTCACGGCACTGAAAAGTGTGGGCATATATTTGAATGTTGGTTTTAGCAACATTTTCATTTGCCGATTTCAACATAACTGTTATGAATTTCGGGATACTAAATGCTACCAGAAAGGCTAAATGCCGGGGATTCAGAAAATATAGTTTGTTGCGGTCTCTAAAACAATTGCCTGAGTGCCCCTTCAAGTGTGGAGTGAGCTGTTGATAGCTTCTAAACTTCGTACCTAGATGTCTCGCGGTTTCGTCGTTTTGCCCTGTTTCGATACATGCTTTGGACCTCATGGCCTCTTTATGCACCTCCGTCAGGCAAGGACACGACACTGAGCCAAATGCAAGCGGACATGATCACTCGCAAGCCTAACGTTACACAAGGTACTCTTGGCGACTTTTTAAAGCCCGCTTTGGCTCAATAAAGCCAAGTTTTGTAATCTGGAGATATTTCTGACTCCTTTATTATTTGGACACTTTTCAGCCCCCACAAAGTCCGAGAAATCGGTTGGCGACTGTAGTGCAGGATTTTGTATAGCCATCGGCGGCCAGCACAGGGTACACATGGATGTCAGTTTTGCGGCGGCATTCGGTTGTTACGTGTGTTCAAATGGCGAGGACGCGAGTTCCAGCAGAATGTCAACACAGTACTCGTGCGACGGCTCCCGTTACTGCAGTGCGAGAACGCAGACAGCTAAAGGCCCGTTCACACGCTTGCAACTTCTTATAGGACCGTGTGCCTTGAAACTTCTTCAAATCTCTCACGACAAGAGAAAACGGTGCGCCACCTATCAAATAGCCGTAAAACGCTCGGCAGTCCCCATTTTCCTATTTTTTGCGCACATCATTCTTTCGTGCTTGGCTTGAAAAATTTCTGTCAATGTTATAAACAACCATTTCTCACAGGTAGTACATACATTTGACCTCACCAATACTGCAAAAGCCTCCGCTGTAGTAAAATGCAGTTCCAGGGTCACCGCATAGATGGTCCCATCTTGTTCTCTCGTCGCAAGAGATTTTAAGAAGCTTTAAGACAATCGGTCCTAAAAAGTCACAAGTGTGTGAACGGGACCTTAGGTGCCAGTCATTACCACATTCTGTGTTTAAAAAAAAAAAAAAAAAAAAAAAAAAATGGAGCAGCAATGCTGCACCACCTAAAGCTATGGATGCCCACGAGAACTTTTTGCGCTTGAGGCCAAAAGAGGGTGTACGACATGTCGACGACTTCGGCCGCTGCTGCATTTATTTACGGTGCCTTGCCTCACGCATCGCTCGAATGCTATGACCTATGTGTAGCCTCCTATGTTTTAACCAGAAAATTCATAATAGTGGCCATTTACACCTTCCAGTGCCACATATCCTATTGCAGGGGTGACCAAACTGTGGCTCCCGAGCCGCATGCGGTTCTTCGCGTGTTAAAGTGCGGCTCGTAGCTCCTTCCACATCCCCCATCCCCCCCCCCCCACCACCACCACTCCCCCTCCTCCCTCCCGGTCATACGAGCACTTCCCCAAGAGAAATGGAACATGTTTTAAATCGAAACAGGTTGCGGTTTGGTAGTCTTGGTGCTACTGCCACCTTACGTACAGTTGGACTGCTTTTGACTCGGATAGATTGAAAGTAGTTTGAATTTCGTTTATTGCTTTGGACAAAAGTTTGCCCCCCCCCCCCCCCCTTTTTTTTTTGCCTTTCCTCTTCCATGCGGCTCTTGGAAGTTCTGTGGTTTTGTTTGCGGCTCTTAGGCTGGGTCGGCCTGGCCACCCCTGTTCTATTGCATGATTCAGAAAATGCATGTTTGTTCTAGCGAGGGTGCAGGAATGAAACGAAAAACTAAAAAGAACCATATTTTTGGGCAGAACAAAATCATAATCAAAACAGTATTTAATATTTTGTTCCAGAGCAAAACCAAAAAATTTTCTGAATGGTTTTCAGTCCCAGGGGAAGTGCCTGGATTTCAATATCTTCTCGTCCCCAAAGGAACCAGAAGATGCCCTTGAAGGGCTTCTCAAAAGAAGAGGCTGGCACACACCCTCACTTAATGAGTGAGCTAGGCCCACTGGACATAGCATACCTGCTCGAAATGCTAAATTCGTGGTTCTTGGATCCACATTTGTGAATCCAAGAGCCACGAATGTGTTGACGTTTTGGGAAGAACGAAAAGAACACCCAATCGGAACTGTGCATTAAAGTGCACAGTTCCGATTGGGATGTGTACCGGCCACACAGGTCAGCATGCAGCAGGCATTGTCAGCATTCAAATTTAATGGAACGGAGGTCTCGCTTTTCATTGAGCACTCTGATGACGTGCTGCTTCTGAGATCATGCTCTGTGCCACGAGCCGCTCTTTCTTGCAGTGTCCTTCACTGGGATTCTCCCGTTTTCTACTGCTACAATAAGCACACACTCGCTAGAGCTTTTAATTACGTACTTTCTGACAAAGATAAGAGTTTCATTTTCTTCTTTTAATTATGGTTCTGAATTTTCTTCACATGCAAACACATATCGTCAAAAACGTTATATACCACGATTTTTTCGTTCCGGAGAAGAACCAGAACGGAACATTTTTCTGTGGAACGAAAATAAAAAAGAACAGAACGAAAAATGGTTTGTTACGATAACCTGGTTCTAGTAGTCATAAAAACACATTCGACACATGGAAATGGGCCAGGATTTAGTTCCCCTTCGTAAACAGGCATTTTTGTAGTAAAGCATTTGTTATAAAGGCGGTTGACTGTAAATGCTATTGCATTTCAGACAACAATGCGAGGAAGGTGCACCAAGCCTGGTAAAACTGGTGACTGTGGGTCCTTACCAATGACACCGAACAAGGAAAAAGTGGCATATCGTCACGTGGACTGGAAGTGATGCAATATGCATCGATGAGACACCACTCACCCTTAGATTCGCTGAGTTTCCCACTTCGGCCAAAAGGTCCATGACGTTGAACTCGCGGCGCTCAGCACTTGAGGCCGAAGGCAGAAGTGCTCCACCGGGGCACATGATGTTCCGAATGTACTCTGGGTGTGGGTGGTGGTTGTTGTAGAAGACGGAGAGCTCGGCAGCTGCCAAGGCCAATTCAAGGGACAGGCTCTTGATGACATTGAGCGGAGGTCCAAAAGAGTGCAGAGGGAAAATGTAGCCCTTCGATGTCTCTTGCGTGTAGCCAAGCTGTTTCAGGATTGTCTTGGTACCCTGGAAAGAGTCACATTTGGTACTGGCTCCAATGTGCACGCCACAATTGTGTGACCAAGCGCATAAAGGGTCTGCCTAGAAAGTATGGCACTATTCAACAGAATGCTCAGTGTCTTAAGAATGGTTCACACATTTGCGTTTGGTTGCAACTGGGTGCGTTGCGACTCCTTACGATGAGAGGACACATTAAAACCGCCTATCGCGTCGCCATGGAATACCTGCGATTCCCGTATATTTCCCATTGATTTCGCACATCATTCTTTCAATACGGGCTCGAAAAACATGTGACAATATTATAAATGACCACTGTTCATATTTACATTTCATCTCGCAAATGCTACAAAACATACACTCTAGTGCGTGCTTTAAGATATATGTGCGGACACTGCGTAGTCACAGCTCCCAGATAAAGTCCTCTCCTCGCCTTGGTTGCAATTAGCACCACCTGAAGACTCTTCGAATACCAGCTAGTGGCTGCCTGTCGAGGGTACGGTTACCCATGCTTCTCTATGGGGGACATGTTTGTTTTTAGTCTTTTCTGGGTGTGCCGCGACATGTAGAACTTGGCACTTGCGCTATGTGTGTTGCTTAGACACAGCTTCGTCATTGGCCCTAGTCTTGTGCCTCAACTATGGCAAGAACAGCTTTATGAAAGGATTGAAGCGGCGAGATCTCCGGCGCAGTGTTCAAGCCAGTGTCCATCAAGGTCAGGGCAGACACCTCTTTGTTTTGTTTGTTTGTTTCTTTTTTTTTTTTTTTTCTAATTGCACTGTCTGGTTGGCGCGCACTCTCGGAATAGGCTATTGGAGTGCGCGCAAATAGGACTTCATCAGGTTGATTGTGTCGCAGCATCTGCCACACTGTGTGTACACACCTACCGTAAAATCCCATAAGGTCACCTTCCCCAAAAAGGTCGCCAATCCCGTTTCTCCAGCTAAATATCAGTCACATAAAAATTCCAAAACATTGCCCCCCCTCCCCCCTCCCTTTTCCCCGATACCCGGCAGATATCACGCAATGTTTGACAGGAATTATATCAATCGTGCAATCTGCGGTACTGGTACGTGTGACAAACGAGTTTTTGTCTGCGATCTGCGCGCGCAATGCGCCATAGCGAAATTCAGTTCCAGAGCCACCTCAAAGATGGCATGTCAGTGTTTTCTCTTATTGTAAGAAATCGGAAGAAAGCACAAGGCTGCACAGAGCACTCGGTTGCAACCAAACGCAAGTGTGTGAACTAGGCTTTACACCGTACTTCTGCTAGCAGTTAAAGGGCAACTCCACTCAATTCCGAAAATTTCAAGAAAATGAGGAATTTCACATTAAAAAAAGCACAAATAAAAGGCACTATGTCTATTGCTTTCTGAAAAATATGTTGTTCAATCTCACATTAAGCATGAGCAAAAATCGAAACCGAAACTTCGGCTCCATCTAGCAACATTGGCCTCGGGTCGCCAAAAACATGGCTATCACATGATACGAGATGTCATGTGGTCCTCTACGCAACGACGGGCGGGACTGAGACGGGCCGGCAGGCCACCGTTGGGGCGGGCGTGTGCCAGGCGCAAGTTTTGTTTGCACCGCACTCTTCACCACGTTTTGGTTTTTACGACGACGTCTGCACAACTGCGGCATCAGTCTGTGCACGTAGTGTGAATGAAACTCCGAGAGACAACAATCACGAACGGTGAGACGACGACGGCGGTTCTGACGCAGGAGACAGCGGTAACGGCGGGACGGCCAGATGGCTCGCAAAAAGCACGCTGTGCTGGCGCGTTATTCCAATCACATGGACACTCCTGAGCACCGAGAAAAAATGTTGCTGACATCACCCGTTACGCTTGCCCGGAGAAGTAAAGCAAACAAAAAGGGGCAAGCAAAAGTGGGAACGTTTTGCTCAATTCACCCACTAGAGTCGGCCGATTTCAGAAACCTGGCGCGTTGCAAAGTTCGCTGGACCTCTTGAGAAACATTTAGACAGAACTAGCTCGTAATATTTTATGTGCGGTCTTTCTAAGTGATACTGAAGAGGAGTGCATTGTTTTTCAAAAAACAAAAGTGAAGCGAAGTTGCCCTTTAATGCTTATAGTAGTTGTAGGATAGCGGGGTACTACTTGGGAAGGTTGTCAAAAGCCCTACTGCCCATTAAGTCTGACATGACCTTCAAGCAAATGTAAGACAAAATCCTTTATACAAAAGATGTGGCACGTGTGCAATTTGAAAAATACCCAACAGGTTGAATACTATCTAAAAGTCACTTCTTATAAAAATTATGCCACACTCTGAGATGTCAGGTGTACCCAAATTACTAGGAGTGCTATTTTTACGGCATGCGTTCCTACATGCAAGGTACCGAAAGTAAAGTTTTTAATAAAAGGCAGGGACACCACTAAATTAGATTAAGTAAGCCACTGTGGGCTCACAGGCACCCCCTGAGCCCCAATGCCCTCGTCAACAAATTACTCGCATTTCCACTACGTTCGGGAGAGTACATTAGCCGTGCGACCTTCTAAGCCAGCCTTTCCTGCATGAATAGGTCAACTTACTTCTGTCCCACTTGTAGTACACTCAGTTAAGAAGCACCAGCACCACGTGCAAAAGCAGGCTAAGGTACAGTTGTAAACGAAACCAATGAAGCCACGGGGGCGTATGGCCTCAGTCTATGCAAGTGCATCATGCCGTTGGCCAGTTGCAAGATGAGCGGCTATCAACATCTGGCTGTTAGCAACATAGCTGAGCACAGTGCTGTCAACAGCCACTAAGTGAAAAAGCCAAGCGTTTACAGCTGCTAACACTATCGACATTGAGTGCATCCCTGCTGCATAAAACCATTTTCCTAAAAGGACCTTCATACTTTATTTCCTCATCCCTACCACAGAAAACCTCTGAAACATAGATCCCAACACCGTCCCCTTGTGCGACTTGATGAAAAGTACACAATTATTTTACCTTAAAACTCACACTTGCACATCACTAATGTCACACTGGACGCAGACAACGGTACAAATCAGGTATGCATACTATGGCCGAGGTCTGAAACAGACCCAGAAAGGGTGCAGGCCGACACCAATCGGTGACTGGCACTGGCGACATGATGCACTTGAGAAGGACAGCATTTCAGCAGTCTTGCAGCAGACCGTGTAGAGCAACGGCCTCAAGCATGCGGCCCACAGCTCGCTGAGACGCGGCCTCCAAGCATCAAGTGGGTGCTTGCCTTCGTTCCTATGTATCATGCGCTATATGGCTCATAAATATTTGCTCAATGTCGTTGATTCCTTTAAGTTCTAAACGCTCTGCTCTTATAACACATGCTCACCTACTTTTGTCCATTCCCTTTTCTTTTGGACCGAGTATTGTTTTGTCTTAATATCTGCTTCTCAGCTCTTTCTCCTGTCACTCGCCTGTACGATGATCCCACTACAATGCTATAAGCACAAGCTCTTCGGGACAAACCTCAGCTGCACAAACTCCTGCTCAGCAGGAGCAACTTCCAAAGCTAAAGCTATAAACCCTGCTTTTTAGCTGTCAAAAAAACAAAAAACATTAAAACACAAAAAATTGTTTTATAACACTGCTATAAAAAAATTCAGGCAAACAAAAATTCTAAAAAAAAAAGTTTTTTTTTTTTTTGTTGTTGTTTTTCTCAGTATATACTAAATTTAAATACTTCCCGAGAGAACTGAGTGATAGGGCAGCGACAGCGTGCTTGCTCTCTTGTCCTATTTAAAAATGCAACTATATTAAAGCGGCACGGTGTCATTTCAAATCTTATCTTGTCAACAGGGGTGGAACTCATGAAATGTATTTGGGAGCAGCCACGGGAGCAGTTCTAACCGCTGTTTTGGAGCAGGTTGGGAGCAGCTAAAACTACATTCTGGAGCAGGCTAGGAGCAGCTCAGATCAGTTTTCATTGCACTTCTGCTTGTGTCTTAGACGAGCACGGGAGCAATTTCAATAGTGCTTAGCAGCACAGATGAACATGAGTGGTTAGGAACCTAGGTAGATGGGATAACAGTGTAGCAGATGCGAAAACTTGAAACTTCGTGAGCCTTAATCAGAACCAAAATGCAAGTACCATATATTTCTGAAGATGGTATCCTTGATATTTTCTGAGTGGCTTTCAGCTGCTCAAAATGCAAACCAACACTGCTTATCGCACATCTCACGTGCTCGACATAGTAATTATATGTGCGAACCACGTGACGTGCGTAAGCAATGGACGTGCTGTTGCGTGGAGGAACAGGGACACAAATTTCAAGTTTATCCTATTGTGCAACTCAATATCGAAGCAGCAGACTACGATTAACAGACTTATCGTATTCAAAGCGATTATAAGGAGCAAGGTTAAAGGACGCCGAGCAGATCTACCCCTCGCCTGAGAGCTGCTGGCCGACAAGGTTTCGGATCGGACCGCGTTTCAGTTCTATCAAATCACAATTTATCTTGCCGGAATGCGGTTCCAACTTCCAACGATGAAGTACTGAAAGGAATCTTTTGCTTATTTGTTTTCAACTGCGCTCACGTACGGATCCTGGGCCGCAGAGCCTCAGGCAATCTGCCGCTTAACGACTCGACCTCACCTTGGCCTACTTGCTTAACCGCTGATGGTTGAAGAATAGCAATCCAATCGCAACCCCGAGTTTTTCCGCGCGCTTCCGACTCGGAATACACACGGAGAATAAACAGAACAAAGGATTGCAAGGCCGACCAAGCTAAACGCGCTTATTGTTGCCAATCGAGTCCATAGAAACCGAAACCAAGACAAAATACAATTTGTTTGGCGCACGTTGTGCGATTTGATGCATAATGGCGCAAGGTATTGGCTGTGGTGCAGTTTCCGCAAAATGGCGCAGGATGGCGCAGACAAATGCGTCTGGCGCAAAATGGCGCAAATGGCGCAGCCGTTCCACCCCTGTGTCAAGGAAGGGCCCAAAGTAATCACATTAGGAAATCAAAGTTAAAGATGTCACTACTAAAACGGCGAGTTTGCAAAAAGTCACTTCTCTAGTGCTGCTGAGAGACTCGCCTAGTTTGCAACACAAAAACAGGTTGCTGGTTTTTTGTTTTTGTTTTTTAATTTTATAATTTTTTTGCCTTCATGCCCTACATTGGCCCTCGAGCTTTCAGGGGTGGGCTATCGACACCCCCCCCCAATGAGTCTGAAACCCCTGGTGTAGAGGGTGCATGCTGGCACAGCTCCAGAGGAAGTGGTTGTAAGTAGAAATAAGACATTTCAAAACTGGGAGTATATGTACTTATCACCCTCATCACCCCAAGTGAAACAATCAAATTTTGCTTGCTAATATCTGTAGTAACAAACTTCATTGAGGCAACCAAACGTTTTTCTGCAAGAATACAGGGGGAAGGGGCTTATTTGCTATCGTTCAAAAAGTCCTCTAGTCAGCTAAAAGTTAAGAATGCAACAAAAGCTCCGCCTCCAGCACAACCTCCCTCCCTTCGGAAACACTTTGGGGTCTTGTGAGCATGCCCAGCCAAAGCACAACAGAGAGTGACGAGTGTTTGCTGGAGGCAAACCTTCTGGCACATTCTCAACTTGTATCCGACTGCTACAAAGAGACAAGTCTTAGAACTCAAGCACTGTCACCAACATTGTGCCTCTGCTAGAAAGTAGACAGTTCTTTGGCACCGGTCATAGACCGTTCAGCGGTTAAAACGGTTAACTTTATTTCCTGGTTTACCGACACATGGGACAATGTTCCAGTATGTGTAGTGTCACAGTCAGCTCAAGGCGGTGTGGTGCATTCTGTGAAACTTTGGAAAACAGGACGATGAACGCGTCCAAATATGAATGTTCCCAAAGGGTGTGCAGGTGGCAGGTCACCCGAGAGAAAACTGTTCACAAGGGCATGCGGTCTCATCTCGCACCCGGGTTGCGCCCCAACATGGCGACACCCCACAGCAAGCATAAGCTAGGTCTCGACGGGAATGCTGGGAACATGTGGCTCCCACAAACCTGATATGGGAACTAATTAGCAACATGCTTCCGTATTAAATGTTTCAGATTTCCATTTAACGACTTTGTAGTTATCAGTAGATAAATCAATTATTCGGGTTTAAAAGCTAGCACAACCAACAACATTGTCTAACAGTCAGCAAATGCTTACATCCATTCGGGTCCACTTTTGCGGGGCACCAGCCTTCATGAAGGGTATCTTGTTCCAGTGCTTGTACCGTTCCTTTGTGGGCTTGAGCATCTCTTTGGCATATTTTGCAAGGATCCTCAGACAGTCGGAGATCTCCATCAGGCTCATACCATTCTGAAAAGTCAAGGAATGATGTTAAGGTCAAGTAAAAACCTAACAGTTTAACAAAAAAAAAATTCTTCAGTTTTTTCTGTTCGAATAGGGCCTTAAATATTGGGACAATTTAAAATGTGCCATTCTTTGGGTCCATTTCACCTGCAACATGGTGGTCTAAAATAGTATCTCATCATCACTTTTCCCGATGACGGCTGCATCTTCACTTTTTTGGTAGTGGTGAATCTGCACGATTCTGTTGTTCACATTGTTCTTTTGTTTCGGGTCCTAATGGTATGCCTAACACTTATTCATGATGACTAGGCCGGCGGTTCTCAACAAGTGAATTTTCGCAGACCTCTTGTGGATCGGCGGAGATAAGGGGGACCCCGTTCATGGTGAGGGAAAGGTACAGGTTAATTACAATAATGATTTAATAAATGAATTCAAATAAGGGCTAGTGTGAAGTATACTTCTCTCATTGGCATGCACACGAGAAAACTCACCCAAACATTGGAATGTTTCTTCTCAATCTGAGAAAAACACAACTTTTATCTTCGAGCTTGACTGCTGAGGCATGGCATCGCAGACCCCTAAAATGCCTTCGCGAACCCCAAAGGCTCTGCGGACCCCCATTTGAGAACCACTGTACTAGGCAATCAAAGAATTCATCAGGGAGAGCTTGGCAAAGTGGTAACATTTCTATAACAGATTCCTTTGGGTGCTTTTTCCACGGAAGTGGGCAATCAAGGGAACCCAGCAAGCTGCGACCTTCATTTTATGCAAGTCATTGTGCATTGTGCGGGGAACGTTTTGAATGTGCTGATGACGTTGCCTGCGCAATGCACATGCATTTTGTCAGAAAAATTGCACCACCACAATCTTACAGTTCATAGTCTTTTTGTACTTGTATTTCACAGGACAGTGCACTGATGCCTAGGCCACTCGGCTGTTGGGAGGCACTTAAATAGAAATACCTACCTTCCTAAACTGTGCCCGAAATATTGATTAAACTGGGCATCAAAGTTTTGTCATCTGGGAGCCAGCATAACTTGCTAGTTTCATAGGCGATGAGCAACATGGAAAACCTTGGTTTACATTCCTTTTTACTTTTTCTGTGCAAAGGTTTGTTTGCACTATACTATTTTATTTTATTGTGGTGTCACAGGACCTTACATCGAAAGTCACTGAAACACCTGTGCTTCGAATGAAGCGTGGCGACCAATACAAGAAGTACCTTAGCATGCAATATACGACCAAGGATGTCCCAGTGACTTATAACGTAAGAAAATGTAAGCAAAGGCTCCATTGTGAACGGGCCTTGAAGCCTGACCTACAAAAAGTTTTTTCAGCAAGGTAGGAAAATCCTTCTTGCCTCCCTTCCCATTTTCCCCTTTCCCGCTGCTATCTTGACAGCAGGGGGACTCCTTTTGTTGCTGCATGTGAAGGCTGGATAAGCTCCTGGCTTATCCAGCCCAAAAGATGCAGTAACAAAAGGACTCCCCCCCTTGCCATCAAGATAGCAGTGGAAGAGGGGGAAATGGTAAGGGTGGCAAGAAGGATTTTCCTACCTTAGGGAAAATGATTTTGTAGGTCGGACTTTAAAGGGATACTTAACAGAATTTGAAATATACCCGTCATGTTCAGAAATAGGCTGAATATGATCCACAATATCCGTAAATGACAATCACACATTTGTATTTTGAGAATGATGGCTGTATTTTTTTGTTTAAAAGGCCCACTCTGGCAAGCACTAGGAGAGCAGCCAGCGGAGAGCACGTGACATCCAGCACAATCATGACATAGTGTATCTCGGGATGAGCAAAGCTGCAGCAAGGCTGACGTCGACACGATGCCCTAGACGTTCCAGCCACCCTGTGTGAATTTTAAGTGACGGGTTAATCTTCTATAATCTTGTAGAGGGAGAATAGCGACGTCTGGGACACACAAAAGAGAGTTTGGTTGAGTGGGGAGTTCCCCCCTCCCTTCTTCCCTTGTGCTGGCCCTAGAGCTGTCGGGGCGACGTCAGGTTCAAAGCATGTATAGTTCCAGGCGAGACAGTTATCGTCACTACCTGTCAAGGTTCTTAGACGAGCATTACATATGAGGCTTTAGCGACATCCACCACATGCTCCTTGCTAATCGTTTAATTTGTTTTAAAATTTATTTTCATGTCTTTCTTAACAAGATATTGGTGATACTGCTCCTTTGAACACATATAGACCAAAAATAAGCGCCGAAATTTCGTTGTAGTATCTCTTTAAGCTTTACTGCCTTAATTACAAGTGGTACGTTCGACGGCATTGAAGTGTTTAGCACAGGCATTGTAGAAACAGCATTCAACTGTTTGGATGGATTGGATTAAACCCAAAGTGATGCTGCAACTGACTGTTACTTGTGCGCAACTCCAAAGTCAAATTAGAGGCTCTCACAATTCATGCACTGCCTGGCCTGTCTCTGGTAACTGGCCGATGATTGCTCTTGTGCCCATGGCTGCTCAAACTATTGAACGCATAGCCCAGAAGGTCTATACAAGTCCCCGGACCAACACAGTGTTTCGATCTGCTCTGACCACTTCCAGCCCGAGTGCTATGCATGAGACGTGAGTTGGCCAACACTGCCATCTCTATGAAGTTTACCCATCTGAAATGGGATGCCACGCCTTCTATCTTCGCGCTCAAACTACCATGCTTTCACTGCACAGTACGGACACGACAAGAATGTTCCTTCACAGCATGCGCGACCATGTGCAATCAACTGTGATGGGCAGATAGCGAAAATGAGTCAACGTCATCTCAAGAGCTCTATTCAAATGCTGCATGTATGCATTATAATGCAACTAAATGCAAAGGTGCAAGCGAGCTGGACAAGAATTACGAAAATAATCCCTGGAGAAGGGGAACAGGCGGGACAAAGGAGAAACATTTTTATTTTCGTTATTCTTGACGAGCTATCTTATATCTTTGCATTCAATTGCATTATAATCATAACTTTAAAATGCAAGCCGTTCACCCTTGTTGGTGTTGATAAAACCAGTTTGCTCTACTGACGTCTAACTCCTGGATAGCTGTTAGAGCACTCCACTGGAAATGGAGAGGTCCCTGGTTCAATACCAAGACCAGGCGGATTTTTTCGGTAGCGCACCAGTCACCTAGCTGTGTTTGGAGATTTATGTTTGTCCTTTGTCCCCCTTGTTCCCCTTCTCCAGGGATTATTTCCGTTATTATGTATGCATGCATTTTAAAATGTGCCTTTAAATATACAAAAAGATGTGCATTTATGGAGACTTCCTTGTTTCCAGCACAAAATGATGTGACGACTGGGACATATGCCACTGGATTCAATACAGCCTCGGCAGCAGATGACATTTGTGTTGTGAAGCCTGTGCCCCGTCGCATGGGGATCATGTTACAGGTCGCACAGTGGGGTTCTCCCAAGAGGTGGCAATGCAAGGTCAATGCTGCTTACTGTAGCCAAATATTTTTTTGTTTTTGTGTGTGTATGATCATATTTTAAGTGCAAATGCATGAAAAACGTTACTTTTCACGGGGCAGATGATGCAGGGCCGACTATGAGCACTTTTCAAACTGAGAATTCATTATTGAGCAGTCACCCTTTAAAATGGGCTCTGAATTATTTTGCTGTCAAAATAAGATGCGCTAATAACCACAAAAATGATTCCTCTATGAGCATACTCCATCTCACAAATGTGCACAATGCTAAAAGATGCACACGTGCAAAAGCATACCTCTGCATGACTTCTTTTTTGCAAAAAGAATTGAGCAAGGAAAATGCCCACTATTCTCAGTTTCAGCACAACTTGGCAAACAGCAAACGCTTCGGCCCCATCGAGTCAGTCAGTGTTGGAACGAGGCCTTGTGACAACATACTGTCGGGGTGAACTCCTCCTGTATGAAGCTGTCATGTGCTTTACACCGATGCTCTAATTCACTTACATGGCCTGTAGTGTTTGCCCTTTGCCAAGTTACGCTTAACTGGAATATAGAATAATGCGTTTGTGCTTTCACAGTACTGTGGAGTATAGTTGCATTGCTGTGCTTGACATATTCACTTACGCGCAAATTTGTCACAATGATCTCAGAGATGTTCAGGAATTCAAACTTCTTGATGAAGTCACAATTCATCTGCAGCATGACGTAGACGGAGTGGTCAACAGACTGTAAGGTGAGCGACTCCAGAGCAACACTCTTTGCTGTTCTGAAAAATTAAAAAAGAAAAAAACACTTTAAAAAAATCTATAGGACGAGTTTATTTTCACTCGCAGTTTTAAAC
This sequence comes from Ixodes scapularis, assembly GCF_016920785.2. Classification (NCBI taxonomy): domain Eukaryota; kingdom Metazoa; phylum Arthropoda; class Arachnida; order Ixodida; family Ixodidae; genus Ixodes; species Ixodes scapularis. Next base: position 48,023,192 of record NW_024609884.1, read on the forward strand.
ACCTCCCTTTGATAACTGCTTCTGTGCGCCGGATCAGAAAAACACACAGCTAGACACATCTTATGAAACGTGCCAGAATCTGAACGCAAGACATCCCACTGAATGTTTCCCAAACTACTGGTGTTGCTTTCATCTTCTAAGGTGATCTGTTAATTCGACTGCTAGACGGTGCTTTGTTCAGGACATACGCAAGAAATTATGATTAACACTGCAATCTGCAACGTCGCGCCAATACGAAAGAGCCTCGACTGAAAAAAAAAAAAAAACAAGCACATGCATTCAAAGCAGCGTAAACGACCTAGAACGTCGCATCGCAATGCAAGAGTGCACAGGTTCGAAAGGCTTTCAAACATAGGAACCGAAGATAGAACAAACTGAACAAACCCGTCGCTATTCTAAGCGTTTTTTTTTTTTTTTTTTCTTTCCACAAAATGTTGAATGCAGTGGCGACTGAATTTGAGACAAGGGTCATTTTACTTGTGACTGTCTTTTTTTAGAAAAGACGACGTTGTCAGGACAGTCTAATGTTGATTAGCACTCCTGCAACAATGACTGTACGCAGAGCGAAGGCAAACCGTTCTATTCACTTTTTTTTTCTTTGAAAGCGTGCCCTGGGAGCCTTATTCATGCGTGTAGTTTAGCCACGCAATAGATACCGAACTCGCAAGTAGGCACACAATGGGGGGAAGGATAGAAGACAGAGCTTACCTGACGTCGCCTTTTATACTGTACCACAGCTTCAGCGGGTCGCTCGCAGATATTTTGGGTTCCGACATCGTAAAAAAAATGAGCGGTCAGTAGCACTTAAAAGGGAAACCTTTCGGGGACTGCCAACCACAGGGTCACCTAGAACCTAATGCGCTGCCTAAGAACCCTTTACAAACAGCATATCACTGTTCGGACAGCTAAAGTTTGAAGTAAACTTCGAACATTCACATTAAAACAGCATCAAGCTCACCCACGTCACGGTCCTTCGAGGCCCATGCAGCCCATGTGCCATCGTTTATTTGGACTAGCGCCCTCTGGATTCTGCGCCTTCGCGGCAGCTTTGGTAGCTTTGGTCAACGAAACAAGCACTTGCTGTCATTCAAACGTTTCTGCATTGGTACAATCTTGCTCTAGTTTCGACCCGTACCACGCATGCTATCACATCGACATTCAATCGTCAAGTTCTCTTTGTTTAGAAGAATTTCCAAAGAAAAAGAAATATCGACATTTTGGACGCCGTTGCGGTACTTGATGAGGGTGTGGTTGCCAGACATACTTTTTTTTCTGTCGTTGGGCTTTTTTGTTTTTTTTTACATCGCTATTTTCGCTTCTTTTCCTCTGTAAAGCTTGTTTCCTACGTTATTTTCCCCGCATTTTGCAGTTGGTGTGTAGTAGCACAGCGCTGATTTTATAAAAGTATTAGAAACACGATGAATCTGACGGTAGATGGTTTCATTGGACTCGATATTTGTGGCGGGAGGAAGGCGTTTTTCTTTCTTCCGCACGCAAGCGTGGTCGTTCATCTTTTATTCTCTCAAACAGCCTATTTGCACGTTCACGAAGACTTCAAAGGCGATTCGTTGTAACAAAAATCACCGCAGATTCATCCCACTCTTGATCGGTTGAACCAGTCAAACTGGTTTAACTATTTCGCTTTCAGATTATCTTTGGAGTAATGGAGGGAAGGAGGGGTGTTAGGTGAGTTGTGTGGAAGACAGAGGTCGTCCCTGGAAAAAAAGAAAATAAAAAAGCATATATATATGAAACTAGCCAGGCGACGCAGTAGACTAGGCATCATTTCGACGCAGGGTAGTCCAGGGGGAGAACGAAGGAAAAAAATAATTTAAATGTCAATATTAAAAAAAAAATTATTAGGAGTGTTATTTGGTAATAATAAATTTATTTTCAGTGCACAAAAGCTTCCATAGCGGTCTTCTCTCTGGTGTACGCTATAATCATAAAAAAAAAAAAAAACATAATTACAAAAGAAAACAAGTGAGTAAATTACAAGGTTATTGAATTTATGGTGGTACAATCAGTAAAATAAATGTATAGAAATCGTTGTGAGGAGGAGCGATGATGTTATGTAATGTGACTAATGTCTGAATCCGAGTAATCGGTGAAGTGCAACATGGTGAAGGAACGTCAAAGCACACAGCTAGCATATCTGGTATGACGGAAGTTAACATGAAAGTTTACTTTGCCAAGCAATGGCAGCAAGTCATTGACGCCCACCATTAACACCCGTACGTAAAAACACAAAATCATGACATGTCAGACAAAAGTGTCATCGAACATAATCTTAGTATGAATTCATAAGCATAATAAAGGTGCCTTTCCAAAGATCTGTCATAAACAATACCAATCAGTTTTTTCTGAACATGTTCGATGGTCGTGGCCTGAGTTTTAGATACTAAGTTCCAATTTGATATCATTTCTAACATTCTCGTTGAACTTCCTACCACAAAAGATGCATGATTTCTCAAAGGCAAGGCACTATCAATGAACACGCCAAGAACTTTCAGATAAAATGCACGTTGAATTAGCATGATATCAAGATAAATGGTAAAGTTGAAAGGCACATGACGTCGGCACAAAGATCACACTTCTATTTTTGCAGTATTAAGCAATAAAATATTATGTTCACTCCACTGAAAAATGTAAGACAGATCCCGCTCTAGGTTATCACAGTCCGCGGTAAATTGAATAATTTTAAACAACTTCATACAGTGTTGGGAAGTACTTTAAGTACATTGTACTTAAAGAACTACTTCAAGTAGGTTTAGGAAACTTGTACTTTACTTGAAGTACATTCTCTGAGTAGGTACTTGTACTTTATACTTAAAGTATTTTTTTCTGGTACTTCCCCAGGAAAGTAGAATTGCCGACTTCAAAGTACATTCCGCAAATTTGGTTTTGTTAATTTGGTATCACGAAATGATGCTTTGTCAACTCCAAAGAAATACTGGGAGAGATATTCTACTCTCAACATAACGTGAGCAGACGATGCACCGCTCCGTTTGTTCTGGGGGTGGCTTTCCCGTAGGTTTTTGAACTCTCGCTACTTCTCGGTCGGTCAGCGCAAGCGAGGAGGTTTAAAATATTAGGAGAGCACAATTAATCATAATGTATCACCTGAGACTGTGGTGCGGAAAAATTAAAATTTCAAGTCGAAGAAAAATACAACAGAGGAGAACATCACAATGTTTTGAGACATTCTCTTTGTCTTTTCCTTCGACTTGAAAGTTCCTTAATTTTTTCGCACCCCAATCTCAGGTCAGGTGTCACATTCTGAATAATTATCACCAGCTCACTTGCAAACTCACTGTTTGTTTGTTTGTTTGTTTGTTTTATTAAGGATTGCTTGCGGAAGATACGGGGCTGACGTTCTCACTTAGTATACATATTTAACCCCCATGGGTGGAACAATCCAGTGCAAGCGGCGCAAAATTCAGAAGGGGGACTTCTGAATTTGGCTCCATTCCTGAAAATAACTACACTGTGGCCACTTGACTTTATCAGATGATCGCCCCTGCTTTTGAAAATAGGTCATACACCTGGGCAATGCATACCAGTTAAAAAATCACTGTATAGGGGAAATAAAGGGCATCATGAAAGATCATGTTAAAATACTTGCACTTTACTTTGAAAGTAAATTGTATTTATAGCACTTTACTTCAAGTACATTGCATCCAGTGTACTTGCTACTTTACTTGAAGTACATGACGTCTCATTTACTTTCTACTTTACTTGAAGTACCTTTTAGATGTACTTTACCCAACACTGGCTTTATATCATCGGCACAAAGTAACAACTCAGAACTTTGGACACAAAACGCTATATCATTTACAAAAATTAAAAAGAAAAGAGGGCCCAGGATGGATCTCTTGGGAACACCAGGCGTTGATAAATAACTCTGGGAATAACTGTAAGCAACTCGAACAGAGTTCGATCGCAGTGACAGGTAACTCTCGAACCATGTAGATAACTCCGGAGATAAACCGTACAGAAGCAACTTATGCAAGAGTAATTTATGACTGACCTTGTCAAAAGCTTTGATCATATCAAAGTAGATTTAATCAACTTGTCCCCCAGTTGTAACAGCTGGGGATCTAAAAAAGTACATAAATTGGTCTGGACAGACCGACCAGTCAGGAAACCATACTGCAAAGGGGTTAATTGTTTACGAAAATAAAATGACAACCGGGTATGTACAACAATCTCGAAGAGCTTAGAAAAACCCACAAGGCAGGAGAGCAGGTCGATAATTCGTAACAACCGAGGTGGCTAATCAATAGCTAAGCTGAAATTATTAATATATTTAATTTGGGATGTGCACCGATTACGAATTGTAATATATTAACAGTATTTCTTAATCGGTTAGCTAAGCGGACTAATGAGGAGGCTGATAAAAACCATTAAAGAATTGCGAAATCATAAATATAGCAGGGCGTTTCCATGCATCGGATCGTGCGATGATAGTCCGGGTCACAATATTTATATTTGTGTAAAAAAAAATATATGTTAATGCTAAGTTCTTGGGAGGAGCATTAAGGTATATGCGAACGGTGCAGCTATAGTTGTCTTCCGGAGATATGGAATTTTGAAGCCCGAAGAGTGGAGATTGCCGGTGTTTCACTATGCATGGTACTCTGAGCAGCAGTCAATTTCACGCCGAAGCATAAACGTAATATATATTATGAAAGGTTTAGAGAATGTACACAGAATATAAAAAAAATGACAATAAAAAATTTCTATGCAAAGGAAAAAAAATTACGGTGCATGTCAAATACACGTTTTAGGGACAGAATCGCAAATTATATTGTTTTATGCGTAGCTCCTCTCTTCACGAGAGCCTGCGTTTGAGATTATTATTTTCCATTTTTATCGCTGGGGTGGGGCTAGGAAACGACGCAAAATATATCAAAATGATCGTATTTAAATGCATTTCACAAATATATAAGAATGTGTACCCATTGTTGTTGTTCCGTTGTTCATGCAGAAACGCGGCTCATTTCTCTAAATGGCAAAAAAATTTCACGTCAATATTTAAGAAAGAAAGCTGCACTCGTTATTTTCTTGAAATTCTCCTTCACCGTTTACAGTGACTTGAACTTACTCGGTGTGCCAAAATATTGAGTATCATAAGGACAATAAACCTTCACTCAAATTGGGCTAGCTTTGTACTCGTTATAGCGGCTTTCCCGCACGGACTTCGGCTCCAAGTAGGCATCTTTTTACAACCGACAAAAAGGCTGTACAGCGGTGCTACTTTATAGTAGGGTATACAATGTCAGTTAACTAACACCGAGAGAGGGAGCAACTATTCTTTGCCTGTAAGGTGTGTCCAAAAAGAGATGGTTTAACCCTAAAATCGATGCCAATGAAAGAAGACAAATAAATCGAAATAGCTTTGTGGGAATCTAGCGAACTGCTAAAGAACCAAATGGGAAGTAATAATGCATCTGTAATAAGCTCAAAAAGTACTAACAAAGTATTTCCCCATGAATTCATCCGACATGCTGAGCGGCTTTCTCTAAGCTCAGAAAAGTTGCATCTCAAAGCTCGCACCATCGTATTGCATTTTGATTTGGGTTCATATCACTTGAGCGAATGATGTTTTAGCGAATAACGGGCGCGCGTGTTCCCCCGCCCCGGGCTGCGCATTACAAAAAATGTTATCCCACTTGGCCCACCTGTAACGCCGCTTGGCGGCGGCCAACTATTCGCTGAAGTGTCATTCGGTGAAGCGTCGGCATTCGCTAAAACGTCATTCGATCAAGTGAGTGCCTCCCTTCACATCTAAGTGAAGGGGGGAGGGGAGGCTTAGTGATTGCAAAAATAGGTTTCATCTGTACGAGATGGCGAAGAGACAAGAGGTAACCAAATTGATTTTTGTTTTAGGCTGCGGGAAACGGCAAAAGTGCGTGTAAAGGTGTGGGAAGAGTCCCCAAGCACCACGCCTTCTTGCCCAACCTCAGGTCGTCAGAACTGGAAACTATTGGAAGTGCCGATGATTTTGCTCGTCTAGTGGCCCTGAAAGGGCCTGGAATTGTACTCCTCAAAAGTGAAGCAGCATGCCTCGCTCAATACCGTGACACAGTAGAAAAAGAATGAAATTTTTTGTGTCTTTTGAGAAACATTCATACCTGCCATTTGTGGATGAAGGCTCAAAATAGAGACGGGTCTTTCAGGGTTGTGATAAAAAATATAAAAAAAGCGAATTTTCAAGAGTAATGCTCGGCTCAATTAAAATCACTTTTTTTCATTTATCACCATGAACCAGGCACGTAGCCAGGATTTTGTTTCGGGAGGGGGGGGGGGGGGGGGGGGGGCGCGCCCCATGGACCCCCCCCCCCCCCCCCCCCCCCCTGGCGAAGTGCCTGCTATGAACATTACTGTGAGCTTATAATACTAAAAATTCCGAGGACACCTGAGCGCTTCTTATGAGTTGTGAATGCGAAAGCATCCCTGGCTTGCTGATGACTGCAGTACCGCTGGGTGAGGCAGCGGAGGAAGTTCGAAGCTCGGCGCGGCGCGTGCTGAAATCACGTGTCCTCTCATCATCTTCATCGCCCTAACTGAGACCTCAAAGCGCAGCGATAGGCCTAACGTTTAGACAGGCCAGCGCATACACACGTCCCCTCTCTTGCTGCGCCGCCAGCAGTTCGGCTGGTCCCTTAGCAACGATGACGCCGTTGCTATGGAGCCACATGACGCGTTGCAGCCAATGGGAATTTATAGGTCCCGTTTCGCTTAGGGGAATTTGGGTGCCGTTTATCGCTGCTACAGACAACGATAACGCCGGCTTCGAGCTCAGATAACGCAGGATCGCTCCAGGAGTCATTTAATGCTTTCGCATTAGAAATGTTATGTACTGTTATTCATTTCCCCCGTACACTTGTATGATTTGTTATTGCCTCAAATAAAATAAAGTCAAGGAGTTTTAAACGAACCTCACCAGAATACGTGAAAATGCGGCAGCATGAAAGAATCAAAATTTCGTACTCGGCCCGCTAGCTTTCTGAAAATAATTTATATCGCCCCTTCACTGCCTGACATAGAGGTTTGCGAAACTTAATTGTTATGCTTGTTAAGTCAAAACAGACGTTTCAATAAGTTTATCTAAGAAAGTTATGAATCATAAAATTTTATAAGTGAACTGGACATGTGCATCAACTTTTTTTATTGTAACGTGCCAGTCAAGCCGCGTTTTTACTAAATGATACATGATGTATATCATAAATACTATGGTCACGTTACAAGCACATATATACAGGGTGTTTTTTTTTTCTTTTTATTCTTACACACTTGTTTTAAAAAAACCGTGAAAGCTACACTAATGCAGTTTGTGCAGGTTGGTTACACGGCCAGGCATCACCGCGGGCGCGGTGATGCGCTCCGATAAGAAACCGAAATCTAGAAACGCGTCTAAATGGAACGCTTTTACAGAGCGCCGTAAAACGCTTCCCCGGCGTTGTATCCTTCCAAAATAGTTGATTTAGTGGTTTTCGATGATGTTCTACAAGTTTTTAATTGAAACCATATGTATATTCTCAGTAATTAAAAATTTAATTAACGAATTTTGTATAATTAGCCGACTTATCGCAAAGATTAGCTACCCACATAATGTCCACCTGGCCGTATAACCCACTTGCACAAACCGCATTAGTGTAGCTTTCACGGTGTTTTTAAACAAATCTGTAGGAATAAAAAACAACACATATATATATATATATATATATATATATATATATATATATATATATATATATATATATATATATATATATATATATATATGTGTGTGTGTGTGTGTCTTTTTGCGAAGACTCTCAAAAATCCTAAAAATTAGGGCGATTGAAAAAAGAAGAAACTCTCTTCGGGAACAAACTACCAGCCACGGCGGACGTTAGGAATCGCCAAAAACCTACTAATTAGCCAGATAATTAATTAAAACTTGTTAATTAACTTTTTAATTAGGTGAAATAGACATATGGTTCCAATTAGAAAGTTGCTGAGCGTTACAAGAAATTTACAATTAGAAAGTTGCTGAGCAGGTACAAGGCTAGCGGTTGCGGTAAGGCGCCCGCGCGATTTTTCCGCCTCTTATCTAGCCCCAGCCTTGTACCTGCTCCACGAGTGGTAATTTTAGTGCGCTACTACTCTTCTCAAGCCCTTAAAGTCTTTCTGAAAATGACTGATTTAGTGGTTTTCGATAACGCTCAGCAACTTTCGAATTGGAATCATATGTCTATTTCCACTAATTAAAAGGTTAATTAACAAGTTTTAATTAATTATCTGGCTAATTAGTAGGTTTTTGGCAATTCCTGACATCCGCCGTGGCTGGTAGTTTGTTCCCGAAGAGAGTTTCTTCTTTTTTCAATTGCCCTAAATTTTAGGATTTTTGAAAGTCTTCGCAAAAACACCCGGTGTATATATATATATATATATATATATATATATATATATATATATATATCCTGGATATATAGATCCAGGATATATATATATATATATATATATCCTGGCTCCGCCAATTTTTGGCTTTCGGCGGGTTCCTGGAAACTTGGGTTCTTTAATTCATTGGATTAAGTAAGGTTCATTCATCCGCACAATTTCGTTTATATATATATATATATATATATATATATATATATATATATATATATATATATATATATATAACAACTACGTAAAAGATTTGGCCAACGTCCCATATCTTTGAATGGAGGTGAATATATGTCTTCCTTTCAGGCGCACTGCTTAACATGACGAAACCGTATATATAAAAGAAATTTTATTGCATGTATAAGAACACATAAAAAGCTCTTTATATAAAAGAATATGAAAAAAAATGTATTTTTGCAAAGGACATTGCATTTTGTATTTTTAGCATTTCGTCTCAAGTTTACAGTGTTGTTTCTTTTACATAAACTATACCTAAGTTAAAAACATTATAATTTTTAAATTGGCTTAGATACAAGCTTTCATTTGATATGTTTTTATGCCTTAAATAATTGTACATCGAAAGCTAGTTCGATTCAAACTTGGCTTATTATTATCAAAGGTGCAGGATTCAAGAATTTTTTTTTTTTTTTTATAAAATAAAATAAGCACATTTCTAGGGAACTTTAATCCTTCTGTACGAAGTCTTAGAGCAGTTAAAAAAAAGAGCTATAATTGTTGCAAAAAAAAAAAAACGAATCTAAAAGTTTTGAGACTGGGCGTCACTCGTGAAAACTGCAAAGCTATCGAAGCCCAAAAATCAAGAACAAAAAATGTTCCGTAGTTCAAATTTGCAGTTTTGTTCTAGTCATACATCTTCGACCAAGATATATTTTCTCAGAATTTTTTAGGACCCATCATTTTTTCTTGCACGATTTGAGATGAAATCGCCCATATACTATATGAAAGTCATGTCCTTGGGGGGAGCACTCAGCTATACATACAGGGTGTTCCACGAAACGCGGGCTAAACCGTTCCTGTGAAAAGTACGCATCGCACAAAAAAAAAGGAATGACGTTTTATTGGTTCCTGCCAAAGGCAAATTTAGAAAAATAACTGTTTGATATATATAGGTTAATAATTACTTTTAGTAATTACTTTTATAATCATATAAATTTACAGGTATCATTTCAATTAGAAACATGGTGGGCATAATTGAACACTAAATTCACCCACAATATAGAGATATAAAGCGTGCGCAACCTTTTACGGCGCGCCATAAAAAACACTAAATTTGGACGTGCTTTGGGGGGGGGGGAAAGGGGGGGGTGGGGGGGGGGAGGGTTAGGAGCCAATATAAGGAAACTAGGGGGCACCATAACTTTTTACACCCTACGATTGAACAGCACCGCTGTACAGCGCCTTCGTCGGCTCTAGAAAATGTCTCTTTGGAGCCGACATCGTGCGGCAAAACCCCCTAGCTACACTCTAAAAAAGAAAAAAAAAAAAGCCCGTGCGTCTATTTTTTTTTTGCACAGCACTCAGAGATCCAATCACCGCAACTTCCGGTGGCAGCTCAGCGAATGACGATGCCCGGAAACATGTTCAGACCAAGAAACTCAGTCTGAGTTGTGACATTAAGCAGTGCAAGCGTGACGTTTTGCATTGCTTAATGTACTAACTCAGATTGCGTTTTTTAGTCTAAACATATGTTTCGGCATTGTCATTCGCAGAGCTGCCTCCGTAAGTTGCGGTGATTGACACTCCGAGTGTTGTGCGGGAAAGTAGACGCACGGGCTTTTTTTTAAAGTGATAGCTCAATTTGAGTGAAGGTTTGCATATGTTACTCACTGTTTCGCCATCACAAGGTAGTTAAGTCGCTATTATAAACGGTTAAGTGGAGTTTAAAGAAAATAAAAAAGTGGAGATCTTCTTTTAAATATTGACGTGCAATTTCGCCACATTTAGAGAAACGAGCTGCGTTTTTTTTTTATTATTAACAGAACTATAATAATGGATAATTATATTTCTTTATATATTCGTAAAATACATTTTAAAATTATCGCTTTTTATATACATTTTATGTTGTTTTATGTGAAGTAGTTCGTTGGTAAATAATTTGTGAATGTGTCTCTGAAACGTGTATATTTGACGTGTTTCGTAAATTGTTTTGTATAAAATTCTTTCGTTGTAATGTTTAATATTATGTGCATATGTTGTAAACCTTTGATAAAATTAACTTTAAAAAAAATTATAACTACGTGTATGTGTGAAATTGACGGCTGTGCAAAGTACCATAGTGAAACCTTGGAAATTTTTACTTCTCGAGCTTCGAAAGTATGTATCTCCGGAAGAAAATTAGCTACGGGGTTCGCATATGGCTAAATGCTCCTCCCAAGAACATAAGTTTAACTTTTTTTTTTTTTTTTGCACACAAATATTTAGAAAAAGTGTGACCCGGATTATCATTGCACGTTCTGACGTGGAAACACTCAGTAGTATACAAAGGATTCGTGGCAGCTTCCTGTGTCATCTAACGAAAAAACAAGGGACTTTAGTGTCATCTAGAGTTCCTGTATAGCTACCTACGGTAGCAGAGTTGCGCATTCAGCCTCGGCGCGTGGCCGTAGCGCCGGCTTTCCCGCACGAGCTGGATGCTTTGCTCCTCACGTGGTTAAATTTGGCGAATAGCTGCGCCGCGCGCGCCGCCGCGCATGGAAAACAGGAGAGGAGGAAAAGGAGGCGGAAAGCAGGGAAACATATGCCGGGGCAGGAGAAATGTCGGCGGAGCGACCGTAAAGTTGGCTTTCTTGCACGGCGTGGATGCTTTGCTCCTCACGTGATGGATCTCGGCGAATAGCGGCGTGGCGGCGCGGGGAAAATAAATGCGCAACTCTGGCTCCCTTCTTTTTGTCATCAATCAGGTGTTGCTGTGTAGCGCAGTGGCAGCCGCCTCGTCATGCTCGCCGACCGACATCGCAGTGACCACAAGATTGCTGCACGTGCCGCATCAGCTGGAACTACCTTACTTGCCTGGAACGGATGCGACGTCACAACGGATGGCGCCACCACTCCCGAACGCCTACAAAAGGGACGCGGCCACTACCAGTTCCTTCAGAGGGCACGGCAACATCGTCAAGCGCACAGCTGACATGCCCCTTCTTTTTGTCATCAATCAGGTTGGTGTGTATTGCTGTGACGGTAGCCTAAAAACAAGCAATAGATTTATTGTTGTCGTGCCGTGCCCTCAAGTTGTTTGCCATGAGATGTCAGAATGTTGTAAGATGCTCCTTTTGCTGCTTTCGGGAGATGTAGAGCAAAACCCCGGACCAACGACTGTTGAAGAATCGCTTGAAAAATTGTTGCAAGGACAAGCTGTCATAACTAGAGAGATTAAGGACGTTAAAGAAAATCAGGCTCGACTCGAGGATAAGTTTGAAAAACTTTCTGAAAGAATACAACGGTTGGAAAATGACTTCCAGGCCGTGAAAGTCTGCGACGAAGTTGTTTATAGTTTACAGAACACCGTGAAAGAAATTCAAGGAAAGTTAGTTGATCTGGAAGATAGGGGCCGCAAGAATAATCTTCTGGTATTCGGTATTCCTGAGATGATAAATGAGTCAGAAAGAGACATAAAAGATAAGGTTATCAAGAACCTGTTTTTCGAACGATTAGGGGTAAGAGTGCAGTCTGTTGAACGAATTCATAGGTTGGGGGCTAAACGTGGAAACAACACTAGGCCGGTTATCATGAAATTATATGATTATAACGAAAAAATGGAGGTCCTACGTAACTGTTCCAAGCTAAAAGGGTCAAACATCTCTGTATCGAACGACTATTCGAAAGAAACGCTGGGAATACGAAAACTTCTATGGGCAAGCGCGAAGGCAGATAAAGAGAGCGGTTCGAAAGTCAGGCTGCTCAATGATAAGATACAAATCGATGACGCATTGTACCGCTGGGACGCTGAAAACAACTGTCGTTCTCAAGTTTCAAGAACGCGAGACAAACGACCTGCATGACAGCCTAGTCGATCCGTCAATCGTGACTTCTTGTTGATAAACTTGAACGCTCGTAGTTTAGTAAATAAAGTCGACAAACTTGAACATATTTTGTTATCATATGGCCCTGATGTTGTTGTCATCACCGAGACTTGGTTACATAGTGATATTGATGATAATGAGATTACTCCATTGAATTATAAGGTACACCGAAGAGACCGAGGGTCACGTGGCGGTGGCGTGGCGATCCTAGTCAAGTCTCATGTTGAGTGTAGCCCCCTGCTCAATCAAATTCCAGACCACGAAAGTCTGTTTTGTCAAATTACATGGCCCAGTAAGCTGATCACTGTCGCTGCTGTATATCGTCCACCAGGTGCACCTATATCATTCATGGAAAAGTTGTATGATTACGTGGAAGCGAATATTAAACATAAATCACATGTTGTAATAGCAGGCGACTTCAACCTGCCGGGCATCTGTTGGGAAAAACTTGCACCAGGTACTAGCGATACCAAACATTCCGAAATTATCCTCGACCTCGCTTTTAATTTTGATTTTACACAAGTTGTCAATCGGAGTACCAGGCACGGCAGATCTGCTGACACAACTTTGGATTTGGTATTTTTGAGTAGCGGCCTATCAGATTATGAAGTTTCAGTATACGAAGGGCTATCTGATCATGACTTAGTTAGCGTGACTTCTCATTTGAATTCAGATAGACCAGCGAAAGAACGTACTAGAAAGTTTGTAAGGGACTATGAGATGGCAAGTGACGTTGACATTTTAGACTACCTTGAGATGTCTTTGTATGAGTTCGAGCGTCCCAGGCAGGTAGATGAAATGTGGGAGGACTTTAAACGAATAGTTAACTATTGCATTAAACGTTATATTCCCCTAAGGCTAATTAAAAAGAAGCAAAACCCATGGATCACCAGGGAAATTCTGCATCTAAAAAGGCAGATAAAGCGAAAGCGTAAAAAGAAGTTGGTTAATATGCAAGTAATTTCGTGTTTATCTGATAAATTAAAGGATAGCCTACGTGCATCAAAGCAAAAATATTTTACTGTCACTATGCAAAATTTCATGAAGTCGGACCCCAAGCAATTTTGGCGTTATCTCTCTCCCACAAAAAAGCCCATATCAAATCTTGAAGTTGACGGTGAGGTCGTCAATGATCCAGAGGTTATGGCCAATGTATTCAACACTTTCTTTCAGTCCGTGTTCTCAAGTAACGTGACTGAACGTCCTGGTCACGATGTGAGAGGTGGTGTTGGATACAACGGACCTATAATGACAGATATTTCTATTTCAGAAGAAGGCATTTTTTCTCTTTTGTTGCAACTTAAAGTGCATAAGTCTGGTGGACCCGATAACATTCCAAACGCATTCTTAAAACGGTACGCTGAGTGGGTTTCAAAATATCTAACGATTATCTTTAAAGCTTCATTATCGCAAAGTTCCGTTCCCTCCGACTGGCGATACGCTAAAGTCGTGCCTATTTTTAAAGCTGGCAACAAATTATTCCCAACCAATTATAGGCCAATATCACTGACGAGTACCAGCTGTAAAATAATGGAACACATTGTCTCAAAGTCATTATACGACCACTTAGAAAACAATAACCTTCTCTATAAAAACCAACATGGCTTTAGACGAAAACTTTCAACGGTTACCCAGTTAAGTGAATGTATTCACGACTTCTGCAAATCTATTGATGCCGGGGGACAAACGGACGCAATATTTCTAGATATGTCGAAGGCTTTTGATCGAGTCCCGCATAAATACTTGACAAAAAAACTTAAATTAATTGGAGTCAGCCCGGAATTGGTTAATTGGATAAGTGCATACCTCAAGGAAAGAAAACAATTTGTTGAAATAAATAACACGGCATCTGGCGTTTTACCAGTATCATCAGGAGTCCCACAGGGCTCCGTTTTGGGTCCGGTCTTATTTTTAATATATATTAATGACATTGCGCAAACCATTGACGATTCTATTACGGTACGATTATTTGCCGATGACTGTCTACTTTACACAGATGTTAAAACTAGCGAGGATCAAACCAGTCTGGACAGAGCTCTACAGAAAATTGGGTCATGGTGCCAAGAATGGGGGATGTTAATTAATATTGACAAAACTGTGCTTCTAAGGATATCAAATAAGAAAAATATTCTCCCTTATGTATACACAGTTAACGGGTTTCCTTTAAGAGAAGTGAATAGTTATAAATATTTGGGTGTAACAATTGAAAATAGCTTAAAATGGGGGAGCCACGTTAACAATATCTGCTGTTCTGCTAAGCGTACCTTAGGATACTTGAAAAGGAATTTTAGGTATGCAACTATGAGTGCCAAGCTGATGGTCTACAAAACAGTCATACGACCAGTATTAGATTACGCAAATGTAATATGGGACCCCCATCAAAAAAATCAGATTCAGAAATTAGAGAACGTACAAAGACTTTCCGCTAGGTACATACTCTCAAAATATAGACAAACCGAATCTGTCACTGGCATGTTAAAACAGCTTGACCTTACTCTCTTAAAAATGCCTCCGCGTCTGCTTACCCGCAAAACACTCGAAGAGCCAATCTCTGCGATCTACGAAATCAGTTCAGCGAATGATGAAGCGGAACATCCGTTTAGACCTCAAAAATTAAGTCTGCGCTGTGGCATTACGCAATGCAAGCATGACGCTTTGCATTGCGCAATGCTACAGCGCAGACTTCATTTTTAGATCTAAACGGATGTTCCGCCTTTTCATTCGCTGAGCTGATTCCGTAGATCGCAGAGATTGGCTCTTCGAGTGTATTGCGGGTAAGCAGACGCGGAGGCATTTTTAAGAGTGTATACCACTTTCTGAGCGGCGCAGGAATGCTCGACTAAAGCATATTTTTATGATGTATCATGGTTTTTTCAACATTGACTATACCCTGTATTTGAAACCCCGTATAACTCGCATTCTAAGAAATAGCCATTCTAAAATGATCCAGCCTTTTCAAAGTAGAGTTAATGTATTTCACTGTTCTCTCTTTCCTAAAACAATAGATGAATGGAACCTTCTATCGCAGGAAATTGTGAACTCAAGTTCCCCAGTAGAGTTTTTAAATAATTTGAAGCGCTTGCAGAACTAATTTTTTTTTTTTTTTTTTTTTACTATTGAGTGGTGCATTCCGTTTGCTAGTTTAATAATGTTTTCTTTGTAATATGATTGTAAACTACACTTGTTGATGCGGTGTTTCTTGTTTTCCTGCTGCTGTTTATTTCTGATGATATTTTGTCTCCTGTAATGTGTGCGGTGTTTTTGTTTTGCTGCAGTGTTCAGTACCGTACTTTTTTTTTTATTTTTTTTTTTACCCTTTCCTGTAATGACCCCAAGTGGGGTTAACAGTATCTTGAAATAAATAAATAAATAATACAGGAACTCTAGTGTCATCTTTCCTCCAGCGCCACCTGTCGTCTCTTAGATTAGAGGATCCTTTTATAATTCGTAACTCTAAGGCTTTGGTTGAGTTTCTGCTAAAAGAGAACCCGGGATCCTGTGACCTTATGTTCTTGGATGTAGAGGACTTGTCTCATTCGATACCTATAGTGAACTTATGCAGATTGAATTGAGAAATGTATTGACATGAGCGGGTCTGTCGCTTTCACGAGCTCAGCGGGTATTGCGATTGACTCCTTTTTAGAGTTGTTGCGTTTTTACTTTGATTCAACATAGGTCACGTTTGAGGATTCTCACTCTAAAAAACGCCCGTGCGTCTACTTTCCCGCAAAACACTTGGAGGGCCAATCACCGCAACTTACTGAGGCAGCTCAGCGAATGAAGATGCTGAAACACATGTTTAGACCACAAAACGCAGTCGAAGTTCAGACATTAAGCAGTGCAAAACGTCACGCTTGCATTGCTTAATACCAAAACTCAGACTGCGTTTTTTAGTCTAAACATATGTTTCGGCATCGTCATTAGCTGAGCTGCCTCCGTAAGTTGCGGTGATTAAGGAGTTTTCGTAGATCGTTCGCCGTCCCGCAAGGCCTTCCGCAACCCGCTACGATAGCGGGAACTCCACGGTCAAGGCTATCGGCGCGCACGCGCAGTAGCAACTTCTTCGTTGCGGATAGCTTAGCGGAGGAGGCAGCGCGGTCTACGAAAACTCCCTATTGGCTCTCCGAGTGTTGCGTGAGAAAGTAGACGTAGGAAAAGCATGGGCTCTTTTTAGAGTGTATAATTTCTTGCAAAAAAAAAAAAAAAACGGAATTTGCATTGGATTCAGTGTTGCCCGGTTCTTAGCGACATTTATTTGGCCAAGAGTAGTCGAGCTATTGCCGAGAAGAAAGACGAGCGCATTTTGAAGGTCGTTGGGTATGTGGATGATTACATTATTGCTTTAAGGTTTAGTCATGGTTTGGGTGATAACAGGGTCACTGATATGGTTGACCTGTTTTCGGCATGTTCCCCGGGCCTGAGGTTCAAGCCAGAGACCCCCTCACATGTCTGTTGGTTGTATGAACCCCGGTCAGAGAAGGGGCTGTAGGGGTATGATTCTGCCCATTCCAAACTTGTCAAAAGGACCATTGGTGTGTCATGACTACCCTCCTCTTTGGTGAAGTCTTGTCACCATAGCTGTGAGATAAGCTTTTTGTCTCATGCCAGCAGGTTGCATTCTGCTGGCTTCCCGTTGGCTGTGGTCGTGGGTGTTGCGGAATCACTTCTCAAAGTGTTTAGAGGTCTTTCGAGTTTGAAGAAAATGAGGAGGATGTCCTCTAGGCCGGTTTTCTGGCGTACGTATACACACCTTTTCACATATATTAAGCAGGTGGCTGAGAAGTTTGACGTGCCTGTTGTGTTCTCAGCTACTTCAAAGTTGTCCCATCTTTGTGGCGCAGTTAATCGTGTTGGGTTATCTAGGGGATCTCTGTGTGTGGTTAGTCACCGCACCCGGTATGTTGCGTGAGCGACGGCGTCGTGTATCTGATCCCTCTGTCATGTGGCAGGGTGTGCATAGGTCAGACTGGGAGGTGTGTTAATGTTAGGGCCAGGGAACATTCCCTTTCCCTCCTTTCTTCACAGACGGGACACCTTGCAGTTCACTGTGATCTGTATGTATATGTATAAGATCTGTATGTGTATGTGTTCTCCAGTTTTCACGGAAAGTAAGATTCTGGCTCGACACCAAAACAAAGTGACTAGAGAAATTGACGAGGCGTTTTCTATTGCAACCTACGGAGCGGACACGTGTGTTAGAGTGCCCCGTCTGTGCCTTTGGCGAATGACGAAGTGTCTTTTATCAAGAAATTCGGCAAACTTGTTTAAGTGTTTAGAGGCGTGTCTCAAGGGGGTTGATTACCATTTATCTATATTGCTCTTTTATATTTTCCTTTCTGTTCCTCGCAGGAATAAACTTCAGTTGCCAGTCAGCGTTGTGTTCGTTCACTTCTCGTTCTTGTCCTTCGTTTATTTTGCGCTGTTTACAAGTTTTAATAATGCACCAAGCCACCAACTAGTCCAACTTCATGTCGTGTTGCAGCATTCTACACTTGCGGACAAAGTGGCTGGGACTCGCACAGATGCAGGAACGTTATGTTTTAATAAAGCCGCCTTATTCTCACTTCTTTTTTTCTGTTCGCCGTATATTTCGGTACCCTGGCTCGTGACAAAAATAGAGGACAGGACGGAAAGAAGTGTATGCACATTTTACTGGCGTGATATGGCCAATTCCTACGTGACTAATTTGTCAGATTAATTACTTAAGAAATTAGAATGCGATTAATGCATTAATAGATTCATCGGTACGTTGATTGGTTAATTTACCGTCTTAAATGTAAAAATTCTTCCTCGTGTCATGTGCGAGTCGCTTTTCGAACAAAATATTGTTGACAATCGCAGACGAAAACGAACGGGACTATCTTGGTGTGGCATTCAAGTGTGGGAGGGAAGGATGAAAACTATACTACAAGTTCCCTCTTGTGGTTTGGTTTCTTACTTATACTATTTGTTGAGGGCGACGAATTCCGTCATTTTTATAAATTATAACTCAATAAATATTCCCGAAAACACTCCGTCAGCCGCAAAGACCGGCAATATGCGAGATCTGCGCCCACTGCCGCTACTTCATTATAAAACTTCACCAAGACGCTCCTTGACCTTGATCTTGAACAATGTCTTCGCGGCGTAACGTACCCACACAAGATTTCGAAAAACGCATATAGAATGCCCCATTAAGAAAGATCCAATATCTTCATATCTATTTGCTCGCAGGGCATTTACATATAGTAGTGTTTGACTACATTTCCAATCAAGAAGTGACTGCACGTATAATACCACGGGTCATGCACTCAGAAGCAAAAATAGCAAAGCAACACGTTAGATATTTAGCAGTCTTAACTGTAACGCGTTACTGTTTAGTGATAATAACTTGTAACTGTAACGGGGTTACTCTTTTTTTAAAGTAACTGTAAGGAGTAGCGGTGTTACAGTTACTTTTCATATATCTGCGTAAAAATACTCCAAACACGACCACCAAATTTTCTCACAACTCGTGTGAGATGGCACAGCAAGAAACTGCTGCAAAGACCGCCCAAAGAAAGAGGAACAACAACAAAAAAAAAAGATGAAAAAAAATTTAGGGTCTCTGTTGGAAGTTGGTCCCGCCAACTGGGGCTTTTCAAAGATCGAACTTACCTGAGGAAAAAGTAAAAAAAGAAAAAGCCTTAACTCCTATGGAAACGCAGCGAAGCCACTGGTCTTCAGACAATAGGGCGCCCTATTATTTGAAGACAGGTGGCTTCCCTGCGTTTCTATAGAGGAGTTAAGCCTTTTTCCTTTTTTTTTTTTCCTTTTTTCGTCAGGTAAGTTCGCTCTTCGCAAATTTTATAGAAAAAAATGCATCATCTGTGGGCAACGCTGCACAAAATCGTAGCGCGATAGGTTAAGAAACCGATTCTTTTGCGGTCGATTTAAACAGCCTGGCCGCTATTTGAGACACCCTGTAGAATGCACACCGGCATGGTGCAAGGACGTTACGTGCAAGACACGTATAACGTTAACTCGGCCGAACTTTCGTATTCTTTCCTTTTGAGCTACGCGAGTCAAAGAGCTGCGTTGGATGACCACATTCACGGTTGTCACGGGTTCATCAACGTCCGCCTTGGTTCACGCACGTACCGAATGTGAAAAACAGGGCATTTCTACACAGATAGATAATTAAATGTAACATGACCTGATCTCTCACATTGAGCTACGCTATTTGCAAACGTAAGATGGACCAGAAAATGACCGAGATGTGAAGCAGCCGATAGAAGTCAGGGAAGCCAAAACTGTGAGCTAAAGTCCCTGGATAAAATTTACGCTTGGAGTTTCTTACAAGTACCGACAACCACTTTTGGCGAACGCGAGGGAAACGTTCCAAGAGACCACGAGTCGAGAGCCGCACTGCAGTTTCCTTTCAGGGGCCGCCCCATATCCGCTCATTTGAGTGCTGCGCCGCCATTTGCTTCCAAGCGTCGCACGGGGCACCAGCTTGTGCATTGGCGTATTTGAAGATTTGATGCCGCTTGCAAGACAAACAAACACATCACAGGGCTTTACTGAGGGCGTGGGACTCTTCGGTGTTACCTAGGGACTCGCGGAGCGCGAGGTTACATGGCACGTTCTTACCGCTGATTGGCTGCATAGGTCGTGGCATCGGCCGCGGTCAATCTAAACTTAAAGGTGAAAGCTCGTCGCGCGGCGGCGAGACACAGCACGTTGCACGTTGCCATGGCATCACTACGTCATACATGCGTCGCCTCTCATTGGTGGCAATGTTTTATGTGGTGCAGCAGGCAGAAATCTCACACAGACCATTTTCCGGCAAAACGGCAGAACCGATCTCGATTGTGTCAAGCAAAGGACTCGTGCCTCGAGTCGCCGTCCTTGCAAGCTCGTGAAAACAGCAGCAACAACAACAAATGCACTAGCTTGAGGCATTTGGAGCTGGTGTCACCATCCCGTTGAAAAGATTAAAAATAAGTCTAGCGAAAACTGCCCTGTCCATTTTTATTTACATAAATACGGAAATATCAAGACATTTGGGCTTTCCGTCAGGGCCTTAAAATTAAGATAGAAAACACCTCTTGTACCTACTACCATTCGTCTTGTCACTTTTATCATCTAAGTAAATTTAATTTCAAATTTGCCTCAAAATGTGCTCAAAACATTTAAAATGGTCATATTTCTGGCTTTTATTCAAAAATGTACAGCGCTCCGAGGGGAGCATCCAGGGGTCGTACGACCTTCATTACATCTTCATAATGAACCTCAGAAATAATCAATGCTCTGGTGCCTTCCTGGAACTCAGGTTTGTGTAGCGAAATTTGCCCATTCAGTAACAAGCGGGCGAATCCCCCTTTAAGACGACCCGATGTCTTTGCGTTTGTCTTGTAAGTAGCGTCAAATGCTCCAGTGCGTGAGGCCCGTGTCTCGAGCGGCCCTTGGAAGCAAATGGAGGCGCAGCAGCACCCGCTCGTGGCAAGTGTCTTGTATGTTTCCACAGCAATGCATGGTTGGCGGTACTTGTAAGCGTGAATTTTATCAAGGGACTTTAGTTCGACCAAGGGAGCGGGTGCTTTCCGCGGAGGACAGTTTCTGGGGATTGTTTGCCCAACACCCGTGTCTTACGGCACAGCTGATTTTCCAAGCTTCCTCTTTTTGCCGCTAAAAATACGCTTCCCTCTAATTTGAATCGTCCTATCTCATGCACTTTTGCGGGGGCTCAACTGCCGGCTCTATTCTTCCCCCCCCCCTCTCCTTTTCTTTTCTTACACCTATGATTGGGTAGTGATGGAGAAAAGATTGTCGAGCCAGTTAGCAACGGCCGATTAGATTTCAAGACACAGTGACCGTTGTACCTCGATAAATGTTTCCTCGCCGCTGCCTATTGGCGGCGAGATGTTTTGGTGGCGCCCTCCTATGGTTACCTTTTGTGAGTCATTACCTTGTGAACAATAATTTTGAAGGTGTTTGTAAAGAGCATGGTGGAAGCTTGAAATCATAGCACTCTCAAACCAACACTGCCAACACCGTCAAAATTGAAGTTATTCCATTCCTCTTATTTCCGTCGATGGGAAATCCTTTAGTGACGTCTTAGTCAGCATTCGGCCTATCGTGAAAGACCGATCACAGCAACGCTTTCGATCGCTCACGTCGCAATATGGCGGCGAGATGTTTCGGTGGCGCCCTCCTATGGTTACCTTTCGTGACGTCATTACCTTGTGAACATCAAGTTCGAAGGTGTTTGTTTGTAAGGAGCATGGTGAAAGCTTGAAATCATAGCACTCAAACTAACACTGCCAACACCGTCAAAACTGAAGTTCCTCCATTCCTTTTATTTCCGTCGATGGGAAATCCTTTGCTGACGTCATAGTCAGCATTCGGCCTATCGTGGAAGGCTGATCACAGCGACGCTTTCGATTGCTCACGTCGCCAATTGAGAGTATTCATCACCGGAGGGCATTGATGTGTGCGCGACTGCTGAGTGTGCGCTGACGGCGAACTTCCACAGTTCTTCTGCAACGTGCATTCCCCACCATCAAGATTGCCGGTCTTAGCAGTTTATTAATGTGAGCTCATTCTGAGCAGGCGCTCTAAACATCGCACTCAACTACGCGTCCAGCGAATACCCCCTATACAGAGAATACCTACAGAGTGTATCGCGTGCAAGCAATCCCGTGGTCACGCATGAGTCACGAGATGCAATCTGTTTATTCCACGTGAGCGCCGGCTCTTTTATACCCTTGCTGTGACGTCAGGTGACGTCGCACATCTGGTACATCTTCCTTCTTAGTTGAAGCAGAATTTAGGTTCACACGACTTGGTTGAACCTTTCGTTGTAGGTCAACTTTGCCGGAGTGTGAACCCGGACCTATACGTGGATTCAGGGCCGACCCTACACGATCAAGCGCCCCGGAAAAGCTCCGGCCGTGGCACTCCCCCCCCCCCCCCCCCCCCCCCTTTTTTTTTTAATACACCCCTATCTACAAAGTACGACATCACGGTGTTAGTAAACATGTGAGTAGTGACCCAACACGAGCGTTCCTTCAGACGAGAACAGCATTCCAAAACCAACGGCGATTGAGCATACAGCGTCGTGTCGGACGCCGTGTTCAAATAAATCAAAAAGTTAAAAAACAAAAATTTAAAAGGGAAGCGCGGCGGCGCCCTTCATTTTGATGGCGCCGCGGGCGACCGCCGAGGTCGCCCACCCTTGGGCCCGGCCCTGCGTGGATTGTGACAGCTCGTGGTAGTAGGATAGATGTGCTGTGGCAGTGGTGGTGGTGTTGGTGGTGGTGGTGGTGGTGGTGGTAGTGGTGGTGGTAGTGGTGGTGGTGGTTGTATTGGTTGAGGTAGCGTTAGTTGAGGTGGTGTTGGTTGAGGTGATTCTTCCAGGTAGCATTCGTCGTCATCCTCACCGTGTAGATAGAAAGGTTCTGGCGTCGGCTTTAGATGAGGTAGCCTGTCGGTTTCTGCGAAGAATGCGGTTCTTTTCTGTCAGTACGGCATACACGGCGAGCCAAGTCCGAAATCCGTCTTTGACACCTTTCTAAAAAAAATCCTTTTCCACGAAATTAATCCCAGAAATACATTTCCACGTATCGCCTGTCTGTAATTTTGAGCTATTCTTGTGCATTTATTTTGTTTGTAATAAAAAACCCAAGCAAACAGAAATGTGCAGCAGGCTGAACGCGAGGAAAAGGAGATGCTCTTCAGCGCTAATCGGAAATGTGAGCTTTGTTACTGCCTTCCACTTTTTTTTCGTCAATTAAGTCGTATTTTATGCAAGCTAATCAGAATACCAAGGAAGCAAACAAAAACAAGTATGCGTGTGCGCACACACGCAGAGACAGACAGAGAGAGTGACTGAAAGGGAGAGGCACAGACAGGCAGATCTAATTGTACATGTAAGGTTGACCGTCCGTCGGCCAGTCTGCGGGCAGATACTGAGGGAGAGGAGGAGGCGACAGAGCGGAGGGGGCGTCAGAACATCAAGCTCCGGTTGGAATGATTGGTGAGTAGCAGACTTGTACGTAGTTAAATTATTCTACTCAAGTTACTGTAGTTTAACTACTTATCTGAGTAGTCTAGTAACTTTCAATTACATTTCTATTTTGATAATTTGTAGTTTACTTTAATTACTCTTTCCGAGTAACTTCTACTTAAGTTACAAATTACTTTTGCATTTTAGTGGTAGGTTTACTGTTCGACAAACATTCCTGCACAAAAATAGATGAGATGTTGGAAGATCAGCTGATATTTGCAAAGAGGGGGAAGCATCTGGTGTAGGTAAGGAGGGGGGGGGGGGGGGGGGGAGTGGCTTAGAGGGTCCGAAACCCTCTAAAATTTTCACGAGCCCCCCACTGCAACAACCCTGCTACAAGGCGCGGAAAGCGGGCAGACACGTCGCGAGTGAGGCCCAGTATATGCGGGATTAGCGCCGAACAGTGGCATTTCTTTGTGTCCCGAAGCTCAAGGAGACGACGTAGTTAAAGAAAGGGTTTGTCCCCGCTTCTCCCCCAACGTAGGAACTCTCGCTACTACAAGAGATGTAAACACTGCAGCCTCACTCTGAGGAGGCAACAAAATGCGTCACCCGCTCTGAAGCCCATTTGGTGCTAGCTTGTCATGTACTTGAAAGATCGCGTTCTAAGGGGCGACGCAAAGGTGACCTTTTTGCACTGCCTTTCCTTTCAAAACTCGGGCTATGCAGGCCTTACAAGATTCGAGGATCGTTCGAGAAGCTTAATAATTCTCCAAACGTTTTTACAAAAAAAAAAAAAAAAAAAAAAAAGTTTAATTGGGAATTACTTTAAGAACATGAAACTTAAAGTACTATTTCAAGTAGCATTCGAAAACTTGTACTGTACTTCAAGTACATTTTCTGAGCATGTACTTTACTTCACGTACATTGCACCCGGTGTACTTACTATACTTGAAGTACATAACCTTTAATGGACTTTATACTTTTCTTCAAGTACTTTTTAGATCTACTTTACGCAACACTGTAAACAAGCAAACACTGTCTGTAAAATCAAGCTCAGGCAGTGCTAAATAATTTTAAAGTACAAATGATACATCCGCAGTACATAACTGACCAGAAAACAAAAAGTACAAAACAATTAATCGCACAGAAGCAGAACCAGCTATCAAAGCATTTATGCGAAAACAAAAGCCGCTTCATATTTGGTTAGCAGAATCTCGCTAACGGATCAAAACATTTATGTACTTTCTTGTTACTATAAAAATATAAAAGTAACTTCCAAAGTAATTCGTTACTTTGTTACAGTAGTTAGTAATTTACTCAATCACTTTCCATTTGAGTCATTTCTACTCCACTCAAATTTCTTTTGAGGCCAATACTCAGTAACTTCACTTAATTACTTTTTTTGAGTAACTTGTATACATGTGTGGTGGGTAGCCGCGAAGCTAGCTGCCTTTGTCTCCACTGCACTCATAGAACGCGTTCGAATGCAAACGCCAAACGCCGGACGCCGGCGTTCCGCGCTCTAACTCGGTCTATGAGTGCAGTGGAGACAAAGGCAGCAGCTAGCTTCGCGGCTACCCACCAATCATCCCAACCGGAGCGCGGTGTCTGATGTACGCGAGCGCTCTCGTCTCTCCTGCTCTCCCTCCGTTTCTGCCCGCATATACGTTTCGTCTTATGCGAGCTTGACCCCTTTTTTATGAGATTGTAGTGGTGCCTTGCTCACTTTAAAATCGAAAGAAAATGTCACTGTCGTTAATCAAATCGCAAACTGTGCTCGAGTTCAAAGGCAATCATTCTACGTCATTCAATGTTCTGTTTTCTTTCGTTGTTTTTTTTTTTTTTTTTTGGTGCTGCTCAAAGACCGATAACATTTTTGTTTAGAACCAGCATTAGAAGGAATGGAAACAGTGGCACCGTGTGCACGAAGCTGATACAAAACCGTTTGGCGGGATAAAGCTGTTTCCACGGGATTTTCATATTAAAAACTTCGGAGTGATTCCTATTTTGCTTTGCTGAAGTATTACAGCAAATAAAGGTATCTCCATAACCAAACAAATCAAGCTTCTTTTGTTCTAGTATGACGTGGTTTATGTCTTTTTTTCTGTTTCTAGTTTGGATTTAAATTGAACTTCCCGGGGACTTTAGCTCTGCTAAAGTGAAAAGAGGCGGGAGAAGTTTCCCCTGAACTTTTAATCTGTCACCGATATAGTTATTTCGTCGTTCTCAGAAATGGCTAAATGTTTTAAAGGTCACCAGCATAGTACGCGTGCAGGGGTATGAAGCGACGAGCAGTGGCAGTGTTGGCGCAAGGGGATATTCCGCGTGTGCTTACAACACGTTTCACAGCCCATGGATAAAGGTGTCAACGAGCAGTAACGATTATTGGAATGGTTTATACTCACACACGGTACTTGTTCATATAAAAAACATCTAGACGCATTCGACCAATGATCTCTAATGTAGGTGGAAGTCCTCGAGTAACTTTGAACTGAAGGAGGGAGTCGATCTACGTTGGTTCGATTATATATATCTGTAACAAATGTCGGGATTGCTCCCCAGAGATGTCGAGGTGCCACTACCGATTTGGTTAACTACTTCCTTTTATTTTATTCTGTTATCCAGCCAATGACAGCAGTGTTAATGATTGTGCACGCTAGAAAATGTTGGTGTTCCAGAGGCTTGCGCCCATCGCGACACCCTTTCAGCATTCTTATTTCGAGGAATACGCCCTCTTTAATCGCAAAATAAAGTGCTGCTGCCCTTCATGAAAATAAAAATGAAGGGTGAACACCCTTCATTTTTCAAAGAATACAAAACGGGAGTGGAAAAATGTTTTGCAGTTGTTGTCCTGGGAATCCCGTGGCTACGTCAAATATTTATTACCTGTACAACGCCTGTCACATAGAGATACATTCATTGAACTGCGTGATATTGTGCCTTATGTGAAATATTGACGAGAAAAAAGTACAAAGCTTCTACCTTTCAATTGTCGAGTATACATATAAGGCGTTGGAGCGTGAACAGAGTCGTGTTTCTGGTCACGTGCGTGCTGCATTGCGTTTGTGTTTCCGGCAGCGGCGTACCAACTTGTTTTTGAGTGGGGGGGGGGGGGGGGGTTGCAACCCAGGCCTCCTCCCCCCCCCTGGGCCGGGGGGCGGCCTGGGGGGGGGGGGGGGGTCTGGTTTGCCTCCCGGGCCGGGGGGGGGGGGGGGGGGGCGGGCCGGGGGGGCAAACCAGACACCCTCACCCCCCCCCCCCCCCCCCCCGGTCCGGGCCACGGGGGCGCCCTTAATATCCCTTGGGCGCCGCCGGCCAGTATTTGCCCTCCCCAGTGGCCGCTGTTTCAGGGGCGGCAAAGCGCATGCTTGCCTTCCCCCACTCTGAGCACTCTGAGCGCCCCCCTTGCCCCCCTTCCCCCCTGGGTTGGTACGCCAATGGTTTCCGGTTTATGTGTATGTGCTAAGTGGAGCGTATTGCTTGTAAACTTGTTGCTTGTAAACTTGTTGCTTGTAAAAAATATATATATATATGATGCTGCTAAGGTTGCCAGCACCCTTTTTCTAGGATGTTCGCCAGCACCCTAAAGGCATTGGGAAACACCCTTAAAAAAAACGATAAACCTATACCCGTTTTCACCTCAAGAAAAAAGTACGTTTTGCGCATTGTTCATACGCTGCGCGAAGTAGTTCTTACGAGATTTGCTTGTCGGAGGAAAAAGCGGTGTTTTTGACGTTTGGAACGTGTGCGTCTTGATAAGATAACATATATCTAATCTAAAATTCACCTATATATATCTTAATTATTCGCATAAAGAGGTAAATTAGTAATGCTCCGCGAGGAGCCGGACTTGTTTTACTACGGTTCTTGAGGTGAAAACGGGTATAGGGGGAAAACGTTTTACCTGGTTAAAACAGACATGTCTCAAAAGGAATTTTCGTAAAAAAAAGTTTTATATACATAGGTACGAACATGTCTGCAGCCAGTTTTTTTTTTTTTTTTTGTATGACAGGACAGTTATTTCATAAGGAAGAAACAGGTCCCAGAGAGTGTCTGCAAACTGTCTTTAGTATGATGCGTCAGCACTATGCGGCCGCGGCCTAAGGGTACGCCACCGAAACACCCCGTCTTCAAAACACCCTGGAATCCCAAAGGGAGCAGGTGCACACTCCTTGGAGCCCCCTCTCCGGACGCCCATGCACATTAGGACTTGTCAGCGGTTTTTTCATGATAAAACACTATATTTCATACGATAATCATCCAGAGTGATATAATGTTTAAATAATATTTAAACATTATATCAATGCAGCCATCGGCTCGGCATCGGCATGCCGATGCATGCCGATGCCGAGCTGATGAGGATAATATTATACAAACATTTTAAGCGACTTCCCCGTTTTACTTTTGAGGTGGAGACGATACAAGCTCAAATAATTAAGTTTCACGTCGTCCCGTCGATTACGTAGCAAAAATAAATATAAGCAAAGTGTGACCGTTTTTACCCCTTTTTATAATGTGCTATATGCCATGGACATTGACGCGACCGATTAATTTATCAATTAAATGAGTAAGTAATCGTGTTGAATATTTTGTTTTAATCAACGCATATAGCTTTAGCGTATTTCTGCATCCTTTTTCGTTCAGGCAAGATTATAGAAATTGTTGTTGCCTTGTAGTGCAGTGCAATGCAAAAAGCTGCCGCAGGGTGCGCCATTCCTGCTTTCTGCGTTGACGCCCCATGGTCACGATCGACGTTTGGAGCTTAAAGTAATCAAAGTTTGAGGGTCAATGAAAACACTGGCAGTGTCGCGAACTTGTCAAGTTCGGAAAACAGGGTCTCAGAACTTCGCGCATAGTTGCGGGTCTAGTTTTGATCGCTGTTGTTGAGGCACGGTTCGATTTCGACGAAAATTTCGCTGTAAGTTATTCTATTGTTGAACAGATCGCAATCAAACCATCGTCTTCCTGTATTGCATCCCCGCTGTATGCCGGACTATCTGTATACGCGGAGGGGCTCCCCCTCCGCGTATACAGATACAGATACTTTTTGCCGAGCGTCTTGACATGATGCTGCTTTCTTGCGCCCTGTATTGGTATCGGGTCATTCATGGAGAAAGATCAATACCAACGAAGCCCCCTTTGTCCCAAGCTCTGGCGGGTAAAGCACCGCCCAAAGATAACGCTCAGAACACTAGCACGCTTTGCAATGTAGCGTACGTAACGTCCAGTACAATCAATGAAGGGGTACACACTCGTGGGGAGGGGAGTATTGCTCTTTCCGAGCGCAAGCTTCAAGAGCGGGCGCCCGCGTTTTGGCAGCGTAGTGGTGGGCGTCAAAAGTGAAACCCCGTGGGGAGGGGGAGGGCATTCCCCGCGGGTAACCTTGTTACATGCCGTTGAACCGCTGCGGTGGCTGCGACTGACCCAGTTTTATTCAGCTACAGGAAGCCGTGCAGTGTTCCGCTACAAAACGGCCCTGTCCGACAGATAAATAACTGCAGCGCTAAAGCCGCAAAGCTGGCACTTTTGCCTTGGTCGTTCAACTCCTCAAGAGGCTCGTCTACGTAGGTACCGGATTCGACAGTCTGTAGTCGCGAGTTGTCTGACGTCAGGCGCTTTTCCGCAGAGTAGCGCGGCAGATATCCACAATGGCGGCGATGCGTACCTTTTGATTCACCCGTGTATTACGTGGGAAATAGGCGTGCGTTAAGCGGTCCGTCCCCTAACCGACAATTTCTGAAACATCATAAAAAAGAAATCAAGTCAGGAAATGTGAAGCCCAAATACACAGAGAGCGCGGCGATGGTGAGGGCAGCGTATGTAACAATATGTAATAGCGAACATCGTCCATCCCATAAGAACATTGACAGGCCGCGGGGTGGGACTGTGAAGTATCAGCAGCTCATTTTCCTTCGACAGTTGATAACGACTTTTTGTTTGTTGATGTGTCTTGTTTATCATGGAGCCGATGAGGCTGTCGTTCGGTTTCTCCTTTTGTCTGGCGTCGGTGTTGTCTTCCCCCGGAGAACAAAGTACGCGTCGTTTACTGCCGTCCAGCGGTCGCGGTGGTTCCTCGAGGATATTTTTATGCGCACTCCACTTCCGAAGTTATTTTGGTTTCGAGCCACCACGTGGCGGTGCAACTGGTCATAAATTTAGCAACGAAATGACGAGGATCCCACGTTGTACGCGCATGTAGACAAACGCACGCACAGAGTCGAGCGAAACGGACAAACCGCCCGGCGAAAAAAAACCAAGGCAAGAAGAGCAAGAAAAGAGGGTCGAAACTGAATCTCGTGTGACGAGGAAGTGAGGCTGCGCGGCAGCCGCGTGGAAAACGACTCTGGACGTTTGAAGGGGCCTCAAGCCCTATCACATTTTCCTCCCGCCTAAACCGCCGTTGTTGCTGCTGCCTTCCTTCGGGTCCTCATCCGCAGCGCTGGCCGCTCCGCCACTCGGAGGCTAGATTCTTCGCCGAGAGGGGAGCGCTATCACACCCCCGAAATCACAAAGAAACAAAAAAGGGGGCCACGCATTTTCTTTTTCTCTGTACCTACTCTCACTTGGCGGCGTTCCTTTGCATGTGTGCCGATACCTCGTTTTATTGGCGCTCTCGTTATGTCGTCTGTCGTAAAGAAACACAAAATGCGGGCCGTTTAGGAGGGACGGAGCTGCTATGTTTCACGGTCAAGGCAACTCCAGCTTTTCTTTCTTCCCTTTTTTTTCTTCTGCTTACCTGAGTTTGGAGGAGAGAGAGGGAGTCTTTCCTTTACCAGGTGCATCTATCGCGCGAAGATGAACACATACATGGATGTATGGCCGATGATAATTGAACAGATGCTGCGTGTGAGTCTCTCTTTTTCGTTGGGATTTCTTTTTTCTCTGCTTCAAGTCGAGCGTCGGAGATCGAGATAGCACGAGGTGCGTCTCAAACACGCTCCGCGCTCTGGAGAGAGTTTCTCGGCAACCCTACTTGACCTTATTCTTGTCGCATCAAGCCTATCTCCAGACCGAGCCTCCTAAACGTCGCTTCGGAGATTGCTCAGCCCCGTCACGTCTAGGTCGACAATAATAGCCCGCTCGCCTGGAATCTTACGTAGGAGTTTATTCACGATGTAACTCGGGCGCTTGCGAGGTAAGCGAAACGGAGACACCATGGCGTTACGCTGTGCGCTTACCTGGCGTAGGGATAAGGGGCGAGTTTTCTAGACGGGCAGAAGGTTCTCCGACTCTACCACATTCGTTAGGGTTTCCATTGGTTTGGCACTACATTTAGTCATTTGTGTATATTCCCCATATGTTTACCCTAATATCATACGGTGCCGTGGGCTTCCTCGGCATGGGCCACTGGCCTTTCTGCGACGTCGCGGTTATCCTCGACCAAAATAATATACAGATACAAATATACGAATATACTTCGATGACCGACACGATCCTCGTGACAATGACCAGATGTTCCTGAAAGCCTGTTCTGGCTAACTGCGCCCGCGAGTTCTCTGACCGTCCTCTATCCGTTGCACTTACACAACCGAACACGTCTCAAATGCCTACAGTGCTACTGGAGCAGCAAGGCCTTACGAGAAAAATAAAATAAAAAGTATCATGAGAACTTTCAACGAGCTGTTAAGAATCTCGTCGTCGTGTGTACGTCGACCATCAGCAACCGTGCCGCATTCCCGCGTTTTCGGGGAAGTCCGACTTTCCTCCACGCTGCCCATATGGGTCAGTCCCGGCGGCTGGGGTACCATTTTGCTGAGTTTAATGCCGCTGCCGCTTTTGTTGTGGAAATTACATAAACTGAAAGTCTCTCTATCCCTCTCTCTGGTGGCTGTCGTCCGCCGCGTCGGCTTCCTCCGCTCACGGAAGTGGCCGACGGGCAGGCGTGCGCTGTTCCTCCTTCAACAATGGCGGGCCCCTTTTTTTAGCGATTCACGATTCCGCGGGGAGGGGGTTTGCTCTTGTTCGTGCACAGGAAACCGTAGGACCGGGTCGTGCACACGTTACTGACCGGAGTATAGATCTCGCAATCGAGAAAATCGAACCTAAACGTCCTCGGTTTTCTCGGTTGTTGCCCCAATTTCACAAAACAAGGCAACGCGCTTTTGTTTTGTTTTTTTGTTTTTCTTTTTTTTTTCTTTTATGGTTGCTGATTTGCCTCAAAATTGGCTCAACACACCGATAGACACGGCTGTAGCAGTCTCCCAAGTATCGTGTGGAAAGAAAAAAAATCGGGAAGTTATTGAATTCTCAAATTTCGTTCCCATCGTGTTTCTCAAACCGAGAGCCCCCAACACCGAAGTGTGACGACAGAAATTGTACAAAGTCGACAGTAAACCGCGTTCACAACTGATTACTAGATGTTTGATGGTAGGAAACGAATGCTTGGGAAGCTCAGTCACCGAGACGCACATGTGTACATTATAGGTAGGGTTCCGTGTTTTCGGAGTTTATTTCTCGTCAAATTCGGAGGCCGTTTTTCGGAGTTTATTTTTTTTTATGCCGAAAATTCGGAGTCTATCAGATTTTATTTTTTTTTTACTCCCAATTCTCCGAATTTTTTAGCTTTTCTTCGCAGTGTTTCCGATTAAAATATATATATATATATATATTATCCGGATGCAAACGCATGCCAGATAAAATAAAATAAAACGCGCTTGTATCAAATAATATTTCTTCAGCTGGGTTTGGCGTTCGTGCCGTTGCCATTGGCAATACTAATTCGTCCCACGACGAAGGTTGCACACAAGTGTTGCTTCGATAAACGTCGATAAAATTCGTATTCATCCCATTCTATTCCATCAATCTACCCCGCGGCCGCTCGAGGTGGAGTGGCTAAGGCGGTATAATAGAGACGATTCATTTCATTTCATTTCATTAATTTCCTTTATTAGTTCCCCTTAAGACCCACGAGGGGTATTACAAAGGGGGGGGGGGGGGGCATTGGCAAGAAACACAATACAATAATGCCACAAGATAAAAATAATGAATTCAATGGGCGTATCACAGGTGCAGGTAACCAATAACAGCTTCGGCAAATTTTTGAGGGTCCGTTATCGTGACAACGGCTTCTGGTAACATGTTCCAATTTTTAATGGCGAGCTGCAAGGGTGAAAACTTGTAAATATTAGTCCTGGGAATGTCTAGGTGAAGTTTGCAGGAGTGGTCAAGTCGGCGAGAAATGAAAGAGACAGGTATGCAATAAATAGACTTACGAGATGGAGAGTGATAGAAGAGTTTATGAAGTAGTTTTAGTTGGCATACAGCTCTACGTTCACTTAAAGGAGGAAGATTGAGAATTGACTTCAAAGAGGTAACGCTTCCAGAGTGGTTATAATTCCTTAGGATGAAACGTGCAGCTTCATTTTGGATGGATTCTAACTCTTTTTCAAGGAAGACTTGGTGGGGGTTCCAAATGGCAGAAGCATACTCTAAAATGGGGCGTATTAAGGCGTTATAAGCTACAAGTTTAGTTTCTTCAGATGCGAGATATAGATTCAACTGCCCCTCTTCCCCATTTTGAACGCGATAACGTTAAGGGAGCTCGTGTCGAAGAAAAGCCGGCGTCGGTGGCGTGACTCTAAAATCCTGATTGGTCGATAGGGTAATGACGTCACGGCCAAATTATCTCGCGCTGGAATTTCAAAAACCCATAACGCTCACGTGAGACGTGACGTCACGCTGGAATGAAGGTGGTCAAAACATGACATGTATTGCGAATGAAAGGTCGTCGCATGTCTCAAATTATTTCGCTTTATAAACTAGGTAATTTTCCTTAAAGAAAAATTCGAAGAATGTTAGGCGGGATTCGAACCCAGGACCTTTCGGTTACGAGCCAGACACGCTAAGAAAGGTTTTCTGATCGGGGAGGAGGATGCAGACGGAATGCTGAAGAGAGGAGGAGGTTTCCTCCTCTCCTCTCCAGCATTTCGTTTGCTTCCTTTTCCCTTGACCTCCTTTCCCTCGAAAACTTTGCCACGCTAAAGCACTCTAGGCCACGCAAGGCACGCTTGTCACGTTCCACTCCTAAAGGCGAACCCACACATCGTGCCTCTTGTGAGCCTTTCTTTGATATCTCCACCACCAGCAGGAAAAATAAAGGTTTTTTTTTTTTTTTTTTTGTATTTGTGTGTTTGTTTGGACAGTGGGACGTTAATCAGCCGCAGTGGGCGCCTGATGTGTCCGCAGTACATGAGAAGCAGTGCGGTACCACTGCTAGCCTGGCATCTTTAATGTGCACCACACGGTAGTGATCACACAACCACATACCGATACGATGATCATTTAGATCGAAACGGGTAGGTAGGGTGATGATTGAACAGATGGATAGGAGCACTCTCGTGATTCGATTATTAAGTTACAGAGCTTGTATTTGGCCGCGTATTTTTGCCACCAGGCAAGTGGTAGTACTTGTATAGATGAAAAGACTGTTGGGCAGCTGTGGATTCTGCTTAGAAAAGCAGTCAAGAACTGCTGCGCGCAGTGCCACGAGTATGGCAGGCGAAAACGCGCCATATTCAACACCCTTTTTTAGGCTGACATTGTAAGAGTTCGAAAGTACTTTAAGTACATTTAAGTACTTCAAGAAGTTTTAGAATACTTGTTATTTACTTTAAGTACGTTCTCTGACTATGTACTCTTACTTTATTTAAAGTTTCTTTTTTGTACTTTCTGAGTAAAGTACGACTCCTGACTTCAAAGTACATTCCCCAAATTTGGTCTTGTTCAATTTGTATCACAAAATGATGCTTTGTATACTCTGAAACCACTTGACTTTATCCAATATTCGCCGCCCTTTCCGAAAACAACTAATGCACAAGTAAAAAAAAAAAACTATATATAGGGGAATGAAAGGGCATCATACAAGATTGTGTTAAAAAGCACTTGTAATTTACTTTAAAAGTAAATTATTTACTTTAAAAGTAAAACTATTTAAAATACGTTACTTCAAGTACACTGCGCCCGGTGTGCTTACTACTTTGCTTGAAGTACAGAACCTCTCATTACTGTACACTGGACATTGTGTTGGATCCGGAACGAGATATTAAACTAATCAACTGAGATTATAATGCGCAACCACACCGATGCAGCCCTCCCTATATAACTTGAATACGTTCAACTTGACCGACGTCGATGATTAGTGTGAACAAAGCTGCACTATATATCTTTCTTCAATCGGCGCAATGCCATGCACGAAGGCTGACCATTCAGGAGATGTGTTATACTGCAGAATGAATGACCCCAACAGCAAAAAATTACTAGTATTTGGGTTAGAAACGGAGGAGGCCCTTCGTTCGCAGGATCGTTACGACTGGTTGAGTCCTCGTCTGTTCCACGGCTCTTCCTTCAGGAGCTCATTATTCCTTTTTCACGATGTAGTCTTTCCTGGCAGTGCACTTCTATGTTCAGCAAATGAGATGGGAATTCCTCTCAGCATGTAGGGGGGGGGGGGGGGGGGGGGTTCTTTGTTTTACCTGTGCTCGGTACCACAATTTTGTGCTCGCGAAAGACGACTTTTAGAAGGAAATAAAGAAAAAAAAACACACACACGAAAACGAAAGGAATACCTGGGCACTTAGGTCATCCTTATTTACTTAGGCTCGGTTTACACACACACACACACACACACACACACACACACACACACACACACACACACACACACACATATATATATATATATATATATATATATATATATATATATATATATTTACTTTTTTTTTTTTTTTTTTTTTTTTTTTGTATTAGCAGCACGTTTTCTTACAAGATCCACGGAGACGCCACAGATTTCGGGGGGTGGCGCCGTTTGTTGTGGGCATGCCACGCGTTCAAGGACGTCACTCGCTCATTTTTTCCCTTCTTCCTATTTTTATTTTTATTTTTATTTTTTGTTGACCCACATTCCTAGCAAATGGCGACTGCCGCTCCCGCTACTTTCGCCTCCGGGCTTGGTTAGAGAACTGGACTCCTTCGCGAGCAAATATCGCGACCGGCTGACGCGCTCTTCTGGTCCAGTCGTCTAAATACCGACATGAGGTTGCGGCTTTCGGAACAATTTTAGTGGAACTAGTGTCGGCGAAAGTCAGTCCAGCTCAAATATACAATTGCCTCCGCCGAGATTCACTGACAATAGGAGAAACCCAAGGCACGGTTCGTTATGTTCACGCGTGGTGCTTCGTGATTCGGCCTTGGGCGTTCTTATCGGCCATCCCGCAATTCCATCGGACACTGGGGTGACGATAAGATGGTCCAGAGAAAGGTGTCCTTTTTCAGAAGCTCTTCGAACTTTCGTGGCGCCTATTCGAAGACTTCGGTTTAGACCGGGACGGGATGCCTTCTCCACTTCTATTACCATTAAGCAGAATAGACTAAGTATAGTGCGTTCGTATCTGCTCTATGTTTACATAAACAGGGAATGTGATACGCACCCCCTTCCCGCCCCTTTTTTTCCTCCCTAAATTAGTTGACATCTTTAGATTTATCTACGCATATACTCGGTTGTTGTTGTCATTGCTGTTGTTGTGTTGTTTTTTGCGACTCTTAACCGCAAATTGAGACTCGCATATCGTCTTTTTTTAGAACAGTAGGAAACGAAGTCGCAATGGGCGCGCCACTTCCCTTTTCGGTTTCGGTCGCCCCACGCCAGGCCTTGCAGGAAATCCAGATTGCGGTACGCATGCCCATGGAAGCGATATCCGTTTACCCGGACATTACCGATGCATCTGGGTTAAAAAGGGAGAACCTATAACCACTATCGCGAGACCACACGCGTCCAGAGCCAGCCACCGGCTTCAATGCTGACAAACAGATATGCCCTCACGTCCGTACTATGTCCCTGCTGGGACGGATCTCGGTGGCGTACTTACATACTACGTGCTTCGCTGTAACCACGGTGATTGACACTAGTGCTTGAATCAAATGCAAAGAGCAGCCAACTTTAGGGTATTGTCACACTAAGACTATTATCTATACTCGGCGCCAACTATTCTGTGCTACATTGTCAAAGCTATACTACGAAACAACTTTTTTTTTTTTTTTTTTTTTTTTGGGGGGGGGGGGGGGGGAGAAGGGCATTCTTAAGAAGAGGAGGAGAGCGCGCGCAGAGCTTTTATTAGCCAGATCAGCGCTCAAAATGGAAGAAGCACACGTGCCCGTATCATCGACTGCTTTGCCGGGAAAAGCTAGCTGCACAAGCCCATGCGAATGAGACCTAAGACGACGCCACGTGCTCTCGCAGCAATGCAGGGTTGCAGCACTGTGGAAGGTATGCGCTACTCTCGACTAAGGTCACTGGATCCTGCATGGTATGAAGTATAGCGCCAAGCTCCCCATATGCTCGCCATTTTGGTACATGGAATGTACAGTTTCTCCTTGACCTCTCCATTCTTGGTGAGCCGATCCAAATTCCCGGTGACAGGTTGCTTTAAAAATACGTATCTTGAATACCGAGATTTTGTTATTTACACACACGCGAACCAACGCACATCTTCGCACCGGAACCACATGCGGCGTCGGTGCTTGACGGCATTGAAAACTAATTTTCCTGTCTTGAAATACGCAAGAACAACAAAACCCTTGTAAGAGATCGGTTGAGATAAGCATGATTGATAGGTTGGTTGCATGCACAGTGCCAAATATGCTTATGTTGGCGAGGAACGCTTTCAGTACGATGAAGTTCCATAGCGATCTTGGCGCGACTGGTTCAGAACGACCCTTTCGAAGCTTCGAAGTTTTGAATGGACTGAAATGGCGATTGCGATGGCAACTAAGACCGTTCAGCCAATCACCTTGCGAGGCTTGGTCGTCTGTATGTTAGTATCTGTGTGTGTCCGGCTAGCAGGCAGGAAAGGCAACAACGTTAAGTTTCCCAGGATCTAGTGACTTTAGCCCATGGATCCAGTGATTTAGCCTTTAGCACAAAATAGTGGAAACTGAGTATAGTTCCGAAATTAAGCAGCTTAAAACTAGCACTGTTGAAATAACAAATTAGCCTATCGTATAATGCAGTAATCGCTACATATATTTTAGCCATGCATGAAATTAGTCGATCAACAATGGCTTTTCCATGGGGTTGCCACGGTCGTCGCCTCCGTCGCTGTCAAACTTAACGTCAGTAATTTAATAATATAAATTTTCCGGAAATATGTGGTTCGCCCAGCGTCTGGTTTGCGCATTGTGACGTTCAGATGTACGGCACGAGAAATTATCCAAGAAGCGAAGACGAAATTGATGTTGTTTCAACAGTTCGTGGTTTCACAACGTAGAGAAGGCGGAAGGAAAGCAAAACAAAGTATTTAATGATCTTCTTTTCCGCTCGCTTAATTTTTTTTCTTCTGTGTTTCTAACGATAAGAAAGAATGAATCGTGTCGCTACCAGGATATACGAACTGTCTGAGCCGGCACCCCGAGCGTACATCCAAACAGCCCCACAATTCCGCTCGTTGCAAGGTCTCCTGGGATTTTTTCGAAAGGTATAATGGAGAGACCTAAACCGGGGTCACACTGCTTATATATCATGCAAAAGACGGTCTGCATAGAGATTCCAACGTGAGTCGCCGCGAGATCCGTGCTTCGAACGCCGCACGGCAATGAGTTCAAGGAGAAAACTTGGGCACGCGGCATTCGAACCACAGATATTGCGGTGACTCGTGTTTCCAGACTGCCGTTAATACGATGAATGAGTAGTGTGACCCCGACTTTACGCTGCTTTGGGACGCCATACTTTCAAAGTGTTTTCAATATTTACTTGATCTTAATCTTGATTGTAAAACTTTATCGCGATAGGCAGGCCATTTTTTTTTTTTTTGAAGAGCAGTGTTTTATTAAAAGCCATGTACCCACATTATATGAATAAAAATCGCAAGAAGCTATTTCTAAACAAAACTACCTCCATTTAGAAAAAAAAATGTATTCGATTTGTCACAATGCACATTGCAAAGTTAATTTT
Source organism: Ixodes scapularis (assembly GCF_016920785.2). Classification (NCBI taxonomy): domain Eukaryota; kingdom Metazoa; phylum Arthropoda; class Arachnida; order Ixodida; family Ixodidae; genus Ixodes; species Ixodes scapularis. Next base: position 48,061,590 of record NW_024609884.1, read on the forward strand.
TATAAGCAGATTAAATTATGGGCAGGAAAATGCTTCGCTATTAAGTTCCTATAATTTTGTGAACATCTAAATAGACAGAAAATATATAAACCTCGCGACATTTTCTGCTAAACAGTAACGCACCTACTTTTTACGAAGTTTAATGTTTAGCGTGGCTTGTGTAGTTAATTTGTACAGTTATATCACTAACAGCTTAAAAACCGCACACTAAATTAATCTGGTCGCAAAAGAATTCTTAGGGGTTCTTCGGCTTGTCCGTATTTTGATCCCAAAAAGTTATTTTAAACACCAACTAAAAGGGCTCTTCATGAAGAACCCAGAGCCGTATATGTAGAGAGTTTGGCCATTCGTTGGGAAGTACTAGCGGCGAGATGTTTTAGTGGCGCCCTACGGTTCCCCCTTGTGACGTCATTGCCTTGCAAACAACAAGTTCGATGGTGTTTGTAAATAGCATGGTGGAAGCTTGAAATCATTGCGCTCTCAAAGGAACACAGCCAACACCGTCAAAATTAAAGTTCTTTCATCCCTCTTATTTCCGTCGATGATAAATCCTTTTCTTACGTCATAGTCAGCGTCTGGCCAATCGCGGAAGGCCGACCAGAGCGACGCTTTCGGTCGCGCACGTCGCCAATAGGAGACAAATGAGGAGGCGCCATTGGCCGAAAGCGGGCTGGGCGTGTTCCAGGGTGTCTTCAGAAATTCGAATGTGACCAACCAGAAGCCGGAAATAATACCCTGACGGTGGTCGCGAGAAACAAACCTGATAACTGCATTGGAGTAACTCTCGACGGCTGAAAATATGGTACACGTGATGTTTCAATCATGCTCATCCAAAATGATGGTGGAAGAGTGCGACTAGCGGAAAAATCGATATAATCCGTACGCCAAGCGTCGAGGGCCGGGAATCTGCCGTCCGAGCGTTCACACTTTGTCCACGCAAAACAGAGTTGAGCGGCGCATTCGTTTCTTACATCTTTCTGCATGATCATGATCAAAACAACATGTGCACCCTATTTTCAACCACCAAGAGTTACTACACTTCCACTCTTACGCGCTTATTAAAACCATATACGAACATAAACCTTTGATCAGAACTATTTCTCGCTACCACCGCTAGGGGATTCTATTCGGCTTCTGGTTGGTCAAGAGAGCATGCCAAGCCCACTTTCCAAGTCTGCCGCACGCCCTGTCTCTGCCCGCGCCTCCCATTGACCAAACTCTCTACATATACGGCTCTGGAAGAACCTATATAAGGGTCTTTTTATAGGCCGACGACAAGACTCGAGATTCTGCAAGGCAGAAGATCCTCCTCACCATGGGGGAGGAGGAAACAGGCAACAGCGGAGAGGGTAGAAGCGGGAGAGGAGGAAGCGAGGGAAAAGTAGAAAGCGCGAACTGCGTGGGCGCGAAAGAGTGATTCATCGCCCAGTTGCCATTCTAGTGTGCCAGGGGGCGATAGTGCACTCTAAAAAAAAAAAAAAGCCCATGCGTCTACTTTCCCGCGCAACTTTCGGAGAGCCAATCACCGCAACATATGGAGGCAGCTCAGCGAATGACGATGCCGAAACATATGTTTAGACCTAAAAAACGCAGTCTGAGTTGTGACATCAAGAAATGCAAAACGACACGCTTGCATTGCTTAATGTCACAACTCAGACTGCGTTTTTCGGTCTAAACATATGTTTCGGCATCGTCATTCGCTGAGCTGCCTCCGTAAGTTGCGGTGATTGGCTGTTTGAGGGCTGTGCGGGAAACTTTTTTTGGAGTGTGCTTGAAGCGAAACCGTTCTTCACGTGCTGATAGAGTTCTTGGAACGTCGAAAACCCAATCAAGAGCGAATTTTATTTCTAAGGCCTGTTCACATATACAGCGGAGTGCTAAGTTAGCGCTACGTGAGCGCTCGAAGGAACGCTCATGTGGCGCTTCCTAGCGCGTGACTTCGTTCTAATATGGCGCGTGATTAGCGCTTTAGTAGCACCATGTTAGCGCTCCAGTAGCGCCTTGTTAGCGCTTCAGTAGCGCCGCGTGTTAGCACTTCAGTAGCGCTTCTTGTACCGCGGAGCTGCGGATTAGCGCGTGCACTGCGGTTCCGGTTCTTGTGGTTGGGTGTGCATCAGCAGCACCATGACGGACATGTGGGATGCTGAAATAGAAATGCGACAACTGCTCTTACATACGCGATTAGTGCATATGTGTGTGGACGGCTTAACGCCCAGAAGAGCCTTCTGGGTGCGCGAAATCTTTCGCCACCGAGATACCGACGGGTACCCGGCGAACCTTGTTCCCAGGCTGAGGGACCGAGACACAGAGCTCTTTCGAAGGCGATTATTTTTAACTGCGTGTCTTTGAAACCAGGATCACGCATATCGAATAAAAGCGATGAGGTCGTACCCAATCAATTAGTCGCTCCGAGTTTATGACTCTGAATTGCCTGCCCGACCCTTTGCTTGAAGAGCGATTCTTTTATTTCTCTCTTTTCAATGCCAAAGGAAAAACAACAACGAAGGTATCGCCGTGCACGCGCTATTCCGCAGCAGCAAGCACGGCACAAGGAGCGTGAGAGCACTAACAGAGCGCTTCTGAAGCGCTAACAGAGTGCTAACAAAGCGCTTCTGAAGCGCTTTGTTAGCGCTTTAGATCTCAGAGCGCTGCTGAAGCGCTAACCGAGAGGAGCGCTCCTTCGAGCGCTCACGTAGCGCTAACTTAGCGCTCCGCTGTATGTGTGAACCGGCCTTTAGAGGAGTGCAGGGCGTGGCAAATCGTGGGCAGTTTATTGGCTACCCCACAGATTGCTGCATCAGCCGATAAGTCCTTCGAAGGACAAATCACAAAGCATCGCTTTTTCTTCCTTTTTGCTCCGCTAATTTTTTATCTCAATAAACATTTGTCATTAATAATAGTTTATTAGTTGCCTGCATTCGTGCTGTACAATATAGGCGTTGTGTTCCGTTCCAGGTTTACAACGGCCTAGGGTAAGAGTGTTAATGGACCGGATATTCACCGAGCTGCTTTTGTTTAGGTCCGCTGTCTCGTATCTAAGTCAAATACATACAGCACGTACCTCAAACTTTTCAATTATTCGTACAACTTACACTCTAATAAATGCCTGCGCATCTACTTTCCCGCAAAACACTCGAAGAGCCAATCTCTGCTATCTACGAAATCAGCTCAGCGAATGATGAGGCTCTGTTTGATGTGACGGAACATCCGTCTGCGTTGTGGCATTCCGCAATGCAAAGCATCATGCTCGCATTGCGTAATACCACAGCGCAGACTTAATTTTGAGATCTAAACGGTCATCATTCGCTGAGCTGATTTTGTAGATCGCAGAGATTGGCTCTTCGAGTGTTTTGCAGGAAAGTAGACGCGCAGGCATTTCTTAGAGTGTATGGTCTCTGTAAAGGTCCACACACACACACATATATATATATATATATATATATATATATATATATAGTATATAATATATGTATTGTGTGTGTGTGCGAGTGTGTGTCCATTCCTTTACTTCTGCCATCAGCCGTATGCCAAAACGAGCCGATAAATAAGAACTTTGGCAGACTGCTTACGTGTAGAAATGAGAAAGCATTCCTACACGCAACGCGCCCTGTCTTCCTTTTTCAGACGGCGCTTCGGCGGTGACATTATGGCTCCCCCACTGCGCAGGCGCGCCGAACCCCGCCGGCTCCACGACTTCCGTGACGATGCATCTGCGTTGCTCTGCTTTTCTTTGTGTTTTGTTTCTGAGGCGCCTCCGCTTTGATCTCGAGCGGCCGGTCGGCTTCCGTGACGATGCATCTGCGTTGCTGTGCTTTTCTGTGTGTTTTATTTCTGGGGCGCGTCCGCTTTGACCTTGAGTGGCCTCGCCGGCTTCCGTGACGAAGTATCTGATATGACGCGTCGCAGCCAATGAGACTTTAAATACCGTTTCTCTCAGTCAATGGGCATTTAGGTGCCGTTTTTCGAAGAACGGCTACAGACGCCGCCGGCTTCGCTTCATGGGACACTTAATGATTTCGCATTCAAAATTAAAGGACGTATACGCACTGCGTATACGTATTGCCCCTGCATCACCAAAGCCGCGATCAGACAGTTTATACAAAGAGTAAGTATTATTCCAGGAGGTGTCTCTGGCGCATCGGAACGTCCAATCAAAGGGCAAGAACACATAGAGAACGCGCAGGAAACGCTCAATAACGAGGCAGCCAAGCGGGCGGCCTTCAATGCTTGAGATAGGGGGAAAAACAAAAGCACGTGAGCGTACCATGGAGCTGTTGCATAGGGCAGACAAACTTGCACACCGTATACATTCGATTGACCTGCACCTCTTCGCACCGGTGCAGAAAAGTGTAGGGCGGTGTACTTCCGGTCGTATCTCAAGACACATACCGAGTACACTGCCCTACACTTTTCCGCACCGGTGCGAGGAGGTGCGGGTACATTGAACGAAGCTACTGTATGAGGCGCGTTTCCGCCTTGTAGGACGGTCGCGTCGCATTGCTCGTGCAAAAAACTGTTTGCAGAGAAAGCATGTACGAAGCAAACATGCGTTGAACTGGCTTCTCCGCGGACAATTCTATCATCGTGTCTTCAAGCGACAGTCTTTTTTTTTTTTTTTTTTTAATGTATCAATTTGGTGAATTTCAGCTACTGTGTTCCCCGGGTGTACAATGTTATATTTGTGGTTTCGCCATGCTTTAAAGGGATACTGAACCGAAATTTGGATTTCGCAAAGTAAGGCTACAGAAGTGTTGAACGGGACGTTACGAACCCCAAAACATCACTCGTACATCGATATCTCAAACGGATGGCCGTACTTTTGGAAAAGAAGGACGCTATCAAGCGAGTTCCTTGACGTAACTGTCCTCCGGGAGGATTTGAGAATGAGGAGGAGCGGCCTCGCTTCTCTCCTCCTCGCTTCGGTTCACCAGCTTGACGGGACGTAGCGAGGAGGAGAGGGAATGGGAATCGTGACGTGCCTTGTCTCGTCGGCCTCGTCGGTTGGGTTCAATCGCGCACTTCTTTTCCAAAAAAATACGGCGATCCGTTAGATATATCGCCGTATGAGTGATATTTTTTGGTTTTGTAGCTTCCCGCCTATCCGCCCGGCCTTGTTTAGTGAGCTCGAAATTTCGGTTCAGTATCTTTTTAACAATTCTATTATACTCTCCATAGACTAATTCATTAACCGACTAAGGGCAATCGATTACTCTTTTATTTATTTATTTCTCTATCGTTGCACCGTTCTATTTAAAAAAAAACTAGAAAAGAGGATTTATTGGCCACGGACTGCAGCAGTACGATACGTAGAAACACAGCTCAGATGCTATTCTGATACAACGAAGAATACTACGCCGGCACTTGGCTTTCGCCTTCACGATCAAGAAAATGCTCTCTTAGGTGCCAGTATTTCTTTGTTCTTATTTATTCATGACGGTCCTGCAGCGCCATCAGGCATAATCGCAAGGGGTGAATAAAGACGAAAAATACCTTTATCTTGTTTATTCCCCCTGATACATGCACTGACGCTGGTGGACTGATATAAACTGTTGTACTGAAAAAAATTTTATACAAACCCATATCACACCTGTGTGGTATGTTTAATAAATATCATGGTTGTTAGATGTGTTTATTTCTTTATCTTTTAATCAATGAATTGATAGCTCATATTAAACTCTTTAAATTCCTATGTTGTTTTTTTCTTTTTTTGTGAAAATTTTAGATGCTTAACAAAATATTATATGCATATTGATACAGGTACAATCATGATTTGCAAAATGGCAAGGAAGTACAGCATATAGCTGAGAAAACTAGAAACTGCAAGCATCTTTCAAAAGAAAAAGTATTTGGATGCCTCTTTGGTAAAACAGCGCTTAGTTCGATTCTGTGCCCTGACGAGATGGGGAATCGGGTTAGAATAAACAAAAATCGTCAAACAACAAAAGTTATAAAAAAAAAAAAAAAACACGCTTACATTCTGCTGGAAACTAGATTCATATCAATGTTTTGTTTTGGTCAGATCTCAAAAAAGAAAACTCATGGCTTTCAACAATCGGCGCGAGTTTAAGGCACCTTTCAGGCGCGCATGCATTTCTAGCTGATCCAGAAATAGAGCGCTGCGTGTGTGCTCAGGCCAGGAACTCTAGCTCAGGCAGTACCACCTAAAGACAAAACCTCCCCCCCCCCCCCCCCCCCCCTCCAATCGTCATCACTATAGGGGGTATTCACTGGCGGTCATACCTGAGCTCGCTGCTGCTTTCTTATCACCGGGGAAGAGAGAGAGGGGAAAGATGCTTTTGTACGAATTTTGAGTGGCGAGTTAATCTTCTATAGTTTTTTTTTTTTTTTTTTTTTTCATTGGCGCCATATCTGTGTGGTTGCTGAGAGCGTGCTGACGGCGAGCTTTTACAGTTCTTCTGCAACGTGCATTCCACACCATCAAGATTGCCGGTCTTAGCAGGCTATTAATGTAAGCTCGTTCTGAGCATGCGCCCTAAACATCGCCCTCAAATATGGCGTCCAGTGAATGCCCCCTATAATCTTCTAGAGGGAGAATAGATGTTTGGGGAAGCCTGGGACTTACAAAGGAGAGTCCCGGTGATAAGAAAATTTCACCTTCCCCTCTTCTCTTGCGATTGCCTGAGAGCTGACGGGAAACTTCTCGGGCATGCGCAGTGAGCAGTTATCAAAAGTCAGCTTTCTGTGGCAATCCGAAGAGAGGAGGAAAGTGCGTGTACAGCGGTTGGTGCACCCTCTCCCCTAGCATTGACTGCACTGCCACAGAAAGCTGACCGCGAGTATAGTGGACCCCGCTGCCTGGCTTGCGTCAGCATCGCCAGCAGGGCGTCTTGCGTGTGGCGTCGCAAGGACGGCCGTGTCTGCCACTTTGCGACGACTCTCCTCAAGCTTCGACGTTTTTGCCCCTTGGCGTGGGTCAGGATAGCCACTAACGATGACGTCACGCGCAGGACTTTTCTTCCAGGTGGTATTGGCTGAGGATGTACACTCCACCTGCTTGTTTCGAAGCTGCACGGACGTCTACTTGGCTTCGAGATTCGAACGGGAGCGGTATATATCCATCGGGTGCAACGTTCGTTAGGGCGATATCACTCTAAAAAAAGCCCATGCGTCTACTTTCCCGCACAACACTCGGAGAGCCAATCACCGCAACTTACGGAGGCAGCTCAGCGAATGACAATGCCGAAATATAACTTTAGGCCAAAAAAACACAGTCTGAGTTGTGACATTAAGCGATGCAAAACGTCACGCTTGCATTCCTAAATGTCACAACTGAGACTGCGTTTTTTTGTTGTTGTTGTTTTCTAAACATATGTTTCGGCATTGTCATTCGCTGAGCTGCCTCCGTAAGTTGCGGCGATTGGCTCTCCGAGTGCTGCGCGGGAAACTAGACGCACGGGCTTTTTTTAGATTGCACAGTCGAAGATATACGGGGGCTCGTGCTCTCACCGCCGATTAAAGTTTTGCACGCGAACTCCTCCTTCATTCGGATATGGTACAGAAGGTTGTCCCCGAGACCCAAGTATAGAAGGTACTTGTTCGGCAAACTATGAAACAGTTTATGAATTGATAAGAGCTCGCGCTCCTAGCGAGCCGTCCCTGCGAGACGCATCGGGAAATTTGTACTGCCCTGTCTTCGCCTGCTGTGGTGTATAGTAAAAGAAATAATGAATAGAAGGGCGTACGAATCCAATCCTCCATTCACCCTCCCCTTCCCATTGCATATTTTAACTTCCAGAGCCTACTTCTAAGAATCAGTGTGGGTATATCATAGCTATCGCATTGAGTTGAGATTTCTTGGCACGCGAAACCGTCAATCATCAGAAACGCTATCTGGAATCTTCCAATTAGGGCGCCCGCCTTCTGTCCGATGTCGAGCGACAGTATGGGGCGTTTTCACGTGACTTGAACCCGCCATTTTGGTTTCAGAGTGAGTGAATAATAAAATGTTTTATTGGTCGGAAAACGAATGAAAAAAAGAGGCGTGATGATACTTTCAAGCTTGAGTGCTTTACCGATTTGAAATCAAATTTGGGGGTTTTACGTGCCAAACCTACGACGGGCATCTGGCACGCCCCAGCGGAGGACTGAGGATTAATTTGGACCACCTGGGGATCTTTTGAAGTGCAACCGAAAGCTCGGTTACCACGGCGCCTTCTCCGCCATAAGCCTCCGTCATATTGCGGGCACCTCGGTCAGGATTCGAACCAGTCACCTGGGGATCCGTAGGCCGGCGCTCTCGCCTCGGAGCCACCGAGGCGGCTCTTTACCTATTTGAGGGCGTCATGTAAATCTTCGGAATACTAGCTCGCCTTCAGCACGCGCCAGACAGCTCGTGACATCCAAATGGTGGACGAAATTACGTCGGTGGAATTACCATATAATCGAACATAGTATTTCTTCATTTAACCATTAATTTAATGTACATTTTAACACTCCAGGGATCGAAAGATATTAGAAGGGAGCGCAGGGGGAAAATTAATTAAACGTCAAATAAACCGATCAAAGAAAGCAAATAGGCGAGTTAGCAGAACACGTACACGATCGCAAAAACGAACAAACAAATCCTCTGCTGTTCCAACGAGAAGGTTTACACAATGCCCACTTCCCTAGAAGCGCGCGACTTCACGGAAGTTGAAATGCGAGGAAACCCAAGTCCGAAATAGTTTCGTTGTTATCGGGGCGAATAACTTCTTTATTGTCTTAAATTATCCCACGGTTGCGTGGGCAGGGTCGGCAGTCCAGAACAACCGACGCTTTCGCTATAGAAGCTACGAAACGCAAGGCAGGCAGAACTTAACGACTTCTCACGTTGAACCAATAAGACTAGGGGCGTACCGTTTCGCTTTCCTCTGTATTTCCGGTAATTTGGAATTATATAAGAACGCGCACGCAGTAGGTCAAACAAGTAACAAAGAACTATGCATGCATAAAAACAGCAGCACTCAAGCGAGTCTGCGTACGACCTCGTCCATGCCTGTAAACGCGATAAATAAAGAAGAAGAAAGGGAGTGGGGGGACAGTGCGTTGGCACGCAAAGTGCATCATCAAGAGTGACGCGTACCATCGGCAGTAGTAGTAGCCAGCTAGCGGAGTGGACGCGAAAGCACACCGTGCTCCTGTCAGACCGCGCGCGGAGAGGCCATTCTTTTGTCGCAGGGGTGAAGTCAGCGGTCACAGCGTGTCTGAAAAAACCTGTCCCGCCACGGACATCAAGCGCGCGGTTGTCCCATCGGGTTTCGAGTAATAACGCAAGCGCAGCACTCTTGTCTGTCGTGCCGCCACAACGCCAGATTATACTAACGAAAATTACAAAATGCGCAAACGACGGTGCTTTAGAAAGTAGAAAGTGAGGGCCAGGAGGAAAAAAAAAAAAAAGATAAAGGAGCGATCTGGAGCGGAGAGTCGCAAAATTCAGCACCTCTGAGCCAGGTTATTTCTCGGGAGCTTGTTTGACTCCTCTCTCCTCGTGTTCTGGCTGCAGACCGACGGATCGCGCCGGTGACCTAGTCTTGCGTTGGCCGGGGAGTTCTTCCTTCATGGAGGGCTCCCGATGGGAGGAAAGATGCGGGGAGAGGAGATGGGGTGGCGGCGGGGGGGAGGGCGGCTGTTGCCGCGAAATAAGAACAGCAGCGACAAAAGACCGCGTAAGCCGAATACCGAACCGAAAATGTACAAAGGGGGAAAGCGGGGGAGAGGAAGGCTGGGCCAATCCGGACCTAGCCAGTTCGAAAATAGCCTCGATACGAGAGGCGCCCATGGTCACTGCCATGCCGTATAAAAGAGCGGGCCGGCCGATGCCGCAGTCCACACACTCCATAGCTGACTCCCGAGTTCACCTCATTGCTTACGTGACAGTCCAGGAACGTTCTCTTCAGCCATGAACACTCTGGTAAGTTGGCCGAAGGCTCCACTGTCTGGATATGCGTGTGTGTGCGCGTGACGAAACAAGAGCAGGGAAGAGAGCACGAGGCTATTGTTGTTGCTGAGTCATCGTTCTCTCTGGTAGGCCTGCCCGTCGAATCTTTCTTTGGCATTGGAGAGAGCTTGAGCTTTGCTGTTCTGGATGTGTCAACTGGACGTATCGCGTCGGACTTGCCCTGTGTCTGGCGGGTACCTGAGCGAGAACCTTGTTCTGAAGCACTCGCTCGTCTCGAACATGATACTGTGAGGCTCACTCAACGATCTTGTATGTCTCGGGAAAAGAAAAAGAACCATGATTGTAGTTGCTTGTGCCTTGATGCATCGAAGCTTTTTGATTACCCAGCGCTTGATTCATGTTTCGTCGAAATTCATAGATCCATTCCACCAACGCCTTCGGATCTTAGTACAGAACGTTTACTCGCTTTTGCGTGCAAGGCCACGGATGTTTTTTTTTTTTTTTTTTTTGCTCCTTGTACATGACGCGAACGCTTTCTCGCATGTTGTATTTTTCCCGGTTGTTGTTACGACATTTTTTTCATAGCTTGATCCTGGTTTTGCATTATAGAAATATAGGTTAGATTCAGTCCTGACTTGAATAGGGGGCAGGGCCTTACGTCTAACTGTATGATAGTCCCGTGGAGTTAAAAAAGGATTATATCAGTTGGCGACTTAAAACTTGACAATTCAGCACGGAGTGTATATGTATGGTCATCGTCCAAGTTTTATTGCGTTAAACCGACACGAAATGTTCACGTTGAAGTGCAGGATCCAAAATGTAGACGACAGGAGCGACATAACCCTGTCCTCTACATTGATTGCTGGCATTTTTCGTTCAGCCTCTGCGAACATGCTCTCCTTCCCATCGACATAGAGCACCATATAGCGCCGTCGGTCATCAGAGCAGCCATTCGGTCAATTCGTACCGATGGTGGGAAAGACGGAAGAGAGCGTTGCGGACAGCCCCTCAAACGTGCTTCCTCACTGGTTCAGGTGATCGCCATCCTTTTCGCCTCGGCCGCCGTTTGCTTCGGTCAGCAGTTCGACTTCGGAGGGGGCTTCGACGGCGGTGCCGGCGGGGCTGGCGGATTCGACTCGAGCTCGTTTGGTTCTCCCGACGGTGCTGCCCAGCTGGGTGGTGGTGACTTCGGTGGCGGATTCGACGGTGCCGGTGGCGACGGCGGCGCCGGCGGCGCTGGCTTCGACACTTCGGGCTTCACCGGAGGCTTTGAAGGCTTCAACGCCGCCGCGGCGTCCAACAGCCGCCCCCAGTTTGGAGGCTTCCAGAGCCAATTCCAGGGCGGACTTCCCCAAGGTGGAGGCGCTTCCTCTTCTGCCGAGACCCAGTAGACAAGCGGTACGGCAGCCCTGCTGCAGCTATACACCCTTCCCAAACCAGCCTCGTGCGCACTGCCGCTGTGCAACTGGACTGTGGTTGAGCCCGTGCTGGGGATCTCTGGACGAGGAAATCAGCCGCTACACGTGCTCAGCACAGTTCAGGGTCACGTGCTTCTCTTGGCCTGTTTGCTTACGATGGAAAGGTCTATATGCATACGATTCGAACTATAATTGTCACTGACAGGGTGAAAATGGCAGGGAGGTTCTTTAGTTGCCTCGCCTCCTGCACAAGCTACCTACCTTCGATAATACATCGGAGTCTCGTGAGCTTCGAGCCTGCACACGCAGCCAAAGCACAATGGAAAGCGACGAGCGCGAGCTGGAGGCCAGATATATATCTATTGCTAAATTACCCAAGCATCAGGGGGAATGCAGGGATTGGTGTTCCACGCGCCGCACGTGCTGGCCTCAGCAGTGGTAACTTTTCTAAAGAAAATGCCTAAAACAAATGGCATCTTGTACGCGCGTTCGTCAACACTTTATTTCGGTTATTTACTTTGAATCTTTTATACGGGGAAGGCGTGCGCGTGTGGCGCGTGGAACACCAATCCCTGCATTCTCCTTGATGCTTGGGTAATTTAGCAATTGGTCTATTGGAAAGAGACTCCCTGTCGCTTTCACCTTGTCAGTGACTATAAAACGCTTGTGCTTTCTTCGAAATTCCCCACGTACCTAGCTAAGGTGTACTCTTTAAAGAGGGATTACTGGACAGCCTGGTCGACTGTCATACGAAATCCTACAGCATGAGTTGAGGGACGCGGTGGTTTGCCAATACGCCCGTGCTTTGCCCAATATTTTCACAATACGACCACTGGCCTGTTTGAACCGGTTGGTTGTCTATTTCGGTCGCCCTGCTTCCGGCTTTCTATGGTGCTTCCCGCACAGGTTCTCCGAAGGAACGGCTGGACCTCACGTGTAGCCGGACACAGATGAGACGGCGCGAATTGCGAAAAGCCCGATTCACATGGTACGATTTCGCTTGCGGTTTCGAAGTTGCGACGTTCAGCACCTCCACTTCGCCCACTTTTTCTTTTTCTGTTTTTTTTTTTTTTTTTTTTTCGCACGAGCGAGGTCGCAATTGCGATATTTTAAGTAAAATGCCCCCATGTGAATAGGGTATAACACAGGTGATAAAAAGAAAGATACACCTCCGTTGCTCAAGCGACTTGAGTTTTTTTTTTTTTTTTTTTTTTTTTTTTTTTTTTTGCCTATTTGCTATATCTACTCTCTAAAAAAAAAGCCCATGTGTGTACTTTCTCGCACAACACTCGGAGAGCCAATCACCGCAACTTACGGAGGCAGCTCAGCGAATGACGATGCCGAAAAATACGTTTAGATCAAAAAAGGCAGTCTGAGTTGTGACATTAAGCAATGCGAAACGTCACGCTTGTATTATGTCACAACTCAGACAGCGTTTTTTTATCTAAACGTATGTTTCGGCATCGTCATTCGCTGAGCTGCCTCCGTGAGTACCGGTGATTGGCTCTTCGAGTGTTGTGCGGGAAAGTAGACGCACGGGCTTTTTTTAGTGTAGTAAGCCGCCGTTTAATCCATGGTGGAAGAACGTTTTCGCTTAATCTGGTCTCTGGCGGGACCGGACCAGTCGGCTGCCAATGACCCTTCGCGCTTTGTTTCTCATTGCAGGTCGGGGCTGAAAGTAGGCCGCGCTCGAGGGCTTGAGATCAGCTGCGAGGCCCATCTTTCGAGGTCTTCCTGCAAGGCCTTGACAGTTGTATAGTGTTGAACCAGCAATGTAAATAGTATATTTTTTTGGTGCCGCAACTTGCGCGCTTGTAAAGAAGAATCATGCAGTTTCATTAAAGTACTCATCGTTTGGAAACGAACTGAAGTGGGATTGTCTGCATTTGGTCACTCACACGCATGTAGTGTATGTCTATAGATTTGTGTATTTTATGTTTCATTATGTTATTTTTGTTAAGTTCTCCAGAAATTTTCCCTAACAAATTGCAAGTGGTAAATCTAGTTTTGGATGCATGTAGATAATTTACCTGCATGTGCCATTCGTGTTATCGCATATGATCAAAGCCAGTGAGCGGTAATTAAGGTACTTATCCCTATATCTACATTGGTTGATTATATAACTATAGGGCTATTTCTTAAATTAATTTTCAGATTTAAAATAGGGATATAAGATATTTTTGCTAAATTTGTCAGAATCTGGAATTAGAAAGATGCAATATGATCACTGTAAAGCTTTATGGGTGCTTTAAACGCATATCATAGGACAGTGGTTCTCTACCATTGACGTTTCGCGGACCCCTTGTGGATCGGTGCAGATGATGGAGGACCCCGTTCGTGGTGAGGGAAGTAAAAGGTATCGGTTAATTATGCTCATGATTTAATCAATGGGTATAACTAAGGGCTGTGTGAAGTATACTTCTCTCATTACCATACGTTCAAGCAAACTCACCGGAAGATTAGAACGTTTCTTGTCAATCTGAAAAGAATACAACTTTTATTGCCGCGCTTGACTGATGAGGCAGGGCTTCGCGGACCCCTGAATGCCTTCGCGGACCCCCCTTTGAAAACCACTGCCATAGGAAATCCAATATTCCGATTTAGAGTGCGCTGAAAACCCGCCACTGCTCACCCTTCCGTGTTTTACAGAGTTGCCAAGCTACTGATGAGGCTTATAGGTGAGTAGGGAGGTTTTGCAGGTCGTTCCGATAGCTCCGATAACGATACCCGATACTCCACCGACGCCTTTGCGCATGCATCATATCGTTGACGGGTAGCGTTAACGAAGGTATCAGGACGATCTTGTAAAACCCCATAGTGACAAGAACAGTAGGAGTCCACACTCAGCGTAGGCTACGCGCCAAGTTCGAACGCTCGCTCGCGCATAGTCAATATATTGCACGAGCACTCTTTTTCTTTTTTTCTGAAATGTTGCCGAGAGATGTTTTCAAGTATGGAAACTATATAGTAACTTCTCACGCTCTGGTAATGAAGCGAAGTAACCAGAATAAAAAGGAAATAACTGAAGGTCAGTTAGTGCTGCGCCCATGCCCGACTGATAGAAATGTCCATTTAAACTCTCGTTCTTTTCGCAATGCTAATTAGTCTTCTTTTTTTTAGTTTGTTTAGACATTACATAATGTAATGTCAGCGGCATCAAGACAAAATGTCGAATGGTCTGACTAGGCCTCGAAGCTACTAAGTAAATGGAACAACACAATATTATGTATAAACTCTATCGAAAGGCGAGCAGGATATTCTACATTTAAAAATGCTTCAACAACAACAAAAAAAATCAAAACTTGTAAGAATAAACACAGCCATAACGTCAAGCACTGCTAAGAGCTATTATACAAAATTTTCTGGCTGTGATGCACGTTAAAAATCCCGCTAACCTGGGATTTTTAACGTGCATCACACAGTAGTGATCACACGAACGCGTGCCGGTACGAAACTCATCCAGATCGAAACGGGCGGGGGCGGCGGGGATCGAACCCAGGAGGTTCCCTTCTAATTTCTTCTCCTTCAAGTTTGAATATAAGCAGCGGTAGCGCGCTGCGCGCGTTCAAGGGGAGGAAGTGGCCGAGTGGGCTAACGCGTCTCAGCTTGGAGCGTGGAGCGAAAGCTTGCGCTGGGAACCTCCTGGGTTCGAGTCCCCGCCACCCCCGCCCGTTTCGACCTGGATGAGTTTCGTACCGGCACGCGTTCGTGTGATCAGGTTAAAAATCCTAGGTTAGCGGTTGTACTGCACTGGCTAAATTTCTCATTTACAGCTAAGAGACCGATTACCCGTTGAGGCGCATCTCCATCAAGGCTGTATAAACATAAAGCGCAAACCAATTTCTGCGCACGTTCAGTTACCGCTGTTGACTCCACTTCACTCCGTTCTTCCGATGAAGTGTGATGGAACGATGCTCCGCATCACCCCATGGTTCCCCTCGGGAAGATGGTGTAATTTTTTTTCTTTTGTTTTTTTTTGTTCTGGGGGGGGGGGGGGGGGGGGGGTTTGCGTGATCCAGGGCTTTCTAATTTTTCTATTTACACTTTTCAATCGTAAGAGAAATGGTGCCCCATAATAGTACTTTAGGGTTTCGTAGAATACATTATAAGATATTTCGGGGTTCCTTTCACATAAGACATTTTCCCAGTTGTGTTCCGGCAATGTGGCATACAGTGTACTCAAGGCTTCCTCTGATATGCAATGGTACATTCGTGAAACCGGTTTATTATTAGCCTTTTTTTTATTTTAGGCAAAATACAAAAAGTGGGCATATGATCACTTATTCCAGCGGTTATTACTCCAGATAGTATATCGTCCGATTGAAAGTTTGTTACGCATGGATCTAATAATGTGGATGAAGTGGATGTTACACGGGTGGGAGTGTGAATTCTATTGTAGAATGTAAAAGAGTGGATAAGAGTTGGGAATTCTACAGGGTGATACAAAGAGACGCCAGGCTCTTTAAATCGACCGGAAAATTCGGTTTCTTAACCTATCGCGCTACGACTTTGTGCAGCGTTGCCCACAGATGGTGCTTTTTTTTTTTTTTTTTTGTAAAATTTGTAAAGAGCGAACTTACCTGAGGAAAGATTAAAGAAAGAAAAAGGCTTAGCTCCTATGGAAACGCAGTGACGCCACCGGTCTGCAAACAACACGGCGCCGTTTCGCACGGGAGACAAGAGATGGCGCAAGCCGTCGCGACGCCAACTGCCGCCAACGAACGAGTAGACGACGCCGAGAGCCGGCGTATTTAGCAGACAAGGAACTGCAGTTCCTTGTTGTTACCGAGCCCGTTTTTGTTTCTGCGATTGTCGCCGCCTGCGGAACGCGCGCCGCTTTTAAGTCGAAAAGATTGTCTGCTAAAAACGCCGGCTCTCGGCGCCGTATGCTCGTTCGTTGCGCCATCTCTTGTCTCCCGTGCGAAACGGCGCCGTGTTGTTTGAAGACCGGTGGCGTCGCAGCGTTTCTATAGGAGCTAAGCCTTTTTCTTTCTTTACTTTTTCCTCAGGTAAGTTCGCTCTTTGCAAATTTTACAAAAAAAAAAATGCACCATCTGTGGGCAACGCTGCACAAAGTAGTAGCGCGATAGGTTAAGGAAACCGAATTTTCCGGTCGATTTAAAGAGCCTGGCGTCTCCTTGTATCACCCTGTATTTGCTGTGCATTTTCTACGAGTCGGTCGATCCCCAACAAGGATAATTTTGAGATTAAGGATGCTTGCATATTGTAAAACAGAATCAAATAATTCTTAAAATATACATCTGTTTCCATCAGGACGGTAATATAAAAGAACAACAAGAATTCTTAAACAGTGTATAGTGATGCATTCATAATCGGGGGATTGATACAGATAACTTTATGATTAAATAAAAATCAATATTTTCTTTTATGTATAATGTGGCATCTCCGCCAGTTTTCTTGGGTAGATTTCTACATTCACAGCGATACCCATCGAAATAAACATCACTGTTACGAAACCGAGTTTCGGTAAATGCTGAAACATCAAATTTCATTTCTATTAAGAAAACACTCAACTTCATCAACCTTGTTGCTTAAACTTCTAGCATTCAAATGAAGAATGGTAAATTTGTTAGCCTGTGACGCATCAGCAGTCCCTCCCCCCCCCCCCCCCCCCCCCCTTCCCGCACCATCATTACCATTATAGCTTAGTTTATCTGGTATAGACATCTTGTTTGAAGGAAATAAACAAAACCTCCGATTCATCCGTCTGCCCTGCGAACATATTGCCATTCTTTGTCAAGGCGTGCACCAGGTTTTGTTGTTGTTGTTTGTTTGTTTTTTTTTTGTTTTTTTGCGATAACTACCTTTAGCAAAAAATAGTCAGAGTGCAGGCGAGCTGGTGTAAGTTGAACATGATTGTAAACCTGAGACTGGGGCAGAAAAGAGAACACAACTGAAGGTAGTAAAAGAGGAGGCAACGTCTCAAACTCAGCTGCAAAATTTTATTTCGAACACAGGTGTAAGCTTGCATAACTTAATCTTTTAAGATATTCAAGCTTACACCTTTTGAATCGAAACAGGAAGTTTGCCAGAAGGCACATCGCGAGAAATCGGTACCGTGTGAGAATTCTGTGGTTTATGAGATTCCTTTGGAGTGTGGATTTATATACGTAGGTCAGACGTCGAGATGTCTAAATGATAGACTGACGGAACACAAACGGAATGTGAAAAACAACGCGTCCAATTCCGAGTTAGCCAGGCACCTTCTAGAGTGTAATAATTGTAAAGCCAACTGGTCTGAAACGGAAGTAATTCACAAAGAACGCAATGATATGAAACGTGTAGTCCAAGAAACGATTCGTATAAAAACGTCTGGCAACTGTATAAGTCAAGCGTCATTGCAGTTTGGGAACGAATGTAAACAATTTCTACGCTTGTAAAGTTTTCTTTTTTTTTTTTTTTTGTAGTAGTAGTACTAGTGTTGTTTATATGTGTATCCTTGGACTTGTCCGAGAAAGTCGCAGTGTTATCCATTTGTGGTTCGTGGTAGGAGGGCAATGTCGTTCTCATTTTTGGAGATGGCCCCAGTGCCGGCTGTTAGCAGTGTATAGTATTGCTAGAATGGAAAGTTGGGCGAGTTGGTATGAATTCATTTTGAAAAACAGCGCGAATACCACACGGACAAGAAGGAGGAACACACAGCGCCTCGTCCTGTGTGTTCCTCCTTCTTGTCCGTGTGGTATTCGCGCTGTTTTTCAAAATGTATAGTATTGTTTCTTTGGACTGAGTGATTTGTTAGAGGAAACGCACCTTTGAGGTCAAACCCTTTCTTTGTGTTCAGTAGTGATTTCACCTACGTTCGCCGGGTGGCGGTGGTTATACTAGAATATGTGACCCTTTGTGTGAGGTCCCACAGCCGAGGTCAAGGGAGATAAGAGAAGGTTTACCCAAGTGTCATTGTCCTCTTGTCATGTGTGAATGTTTTTTTTTTTTTTTTTTTTTTTTTTTTTGTAGAGACGGCGTTGGAGATAGGGTGTATAAAGCGTGTTCGAAATAAACTTTGCAGCTGAGTTTGAGACGTTGCCTCCTCTTTTACTACCTTCAGTTGTGTTCTCTTTTCTGCCCAGTCTCAGGTTTACAATCATGTTACATTTAGCAGTTGTTTTCTTTTTGCTTGCGATAAGTGTTTGTTTACGAAGATCGGCGTGATTTCAGGGTCCGATAGCCCAATCGTTCTGCTAATTAACCTTGTCTTGCAAGTTGCGTGACACCTCAAGAAATTCGTGATTTTTTTTTTTCGTGTGAACGATCACGTTTTCACTCTCGTTTCCACGAGCGGGAACAGCGTGACACATTTCGATGTGCGAATCTTCGATCGGAACATTTGCGAGGGCTCCAATGTTTTTCGCGATCTTAGTAGCATGTGTGCCGTTTCCCTTTGGGATGCCCTTTATTTCCACGTTATTCATTCGACTGTGCTGGTCGAGGTTCTCGACTTCGGTTTGCGTTTTGCGCAGCTGTTCATTTAGGCACTTGTTTTCTTGTTCTAGATCATCACAAATTTCTTTGAGTTTGCTAACGTCTGTGGTTTGCTGTTATATATTTTCAAGTGCCGTTCTGAAGTCACCTGTGGCCCCTTTGCAGGCGTCAACACTAGTTTTGAGTGCTCGTGACTCCGTTCTCATTTCCCGCTTGTGTTGGGTGTTCTATTGCAGCGAGCGGCTAAGCTTCTTTTTTTTTTTTTCACTATTAAAGTTAATTTTTTGTTTATCATCCCCGTGTCATCGTCTCTTTCTGCGTGCTATTTACACCTAGTGTGGCCCGAGCACTAGTCACCGGTCGAACTTAGTTATTTTGTTCTTTTCGCGTAATTTCTCGTTTTACCTCAGAGTGGATCATTGCTTTATTTTTATTAATTTTTCCCCCTCTGTGACAGTCTTGTGCACGAGTACCCGGGCGCAGCCATCGTCCCGATTGTCCTGATCCGGTAGGCGTTGTTTCTACGCCCAGGATCTGTTTGATGGCCTTGTTTTGTGCACCAGGACGCCGGCGCAGCCATCGTCCCGGCGGCCCTGGTCCCGTCACGGGTGTCGTCTCGATGCCCAGAATCTGTTCGGTGGCTTTGTCTTGTGCACCAGGACCTGGGCGCAGCCATCGTCCCGACGGCCCTGGTCCTGTCACAAGCGTCGTTTAAACGCCCTGAATCTGTTCGATGGTTTGGTCCTGTGCTCCAGAACCCGACCGCGGTCATCGTCCCGATGGCCGTGGTCTGGTCACAGGCGTCATTTCTAAGCCCTGAATCTGCTCGATGGCATTGTCTTGTGCACCAGGACGCCGGCGCAGCCATCGTTCCGACGGCCCGAGCCCCGTCACGGGCGTCGTTTCGACGCCCAGACACTGTTCGATGGTATTAATTGTCTTGTACACGAGGACGCCGACGCAGCCATCGTCCCGACGGCCCTGGTCCCGTCATAGGCGTCCTTTCGACGCCCAGAACCTGTTCGATGGTTTTGTCTTGTACACCAGAACCCGGGCGCAGCCATCGTCCAGATGGTCCGGGTCGCGTATTGTGAGACCCCCCCCGGCAAAGCCCCGCGAGAGAGAAAAGAAGGAGGGAGAGGAGGAAAGGGAGGAGGGAAGAATACCGCGATTGGCTGGCGCAGTCACGTGGTACGCGCGCGCTACGGGCTGTTCTAAGCTGCGTGCAGCCCCCCTCCCCCCCGCTACCGCCGACGCGAGCAGACGCCCTGCCGTTTTGTTTTGGAGTACTCCACGCCCCAGTCGAAAAAGTGCATTGGTGCAGTCCTAGATATTGGAAGGTATCGTTAGTGTGAAACTGGATAACATACGCGCACAGGTCTCAATGCTGACTGGGCAGCTACGCTACGGCCGTTTTATGCTTTCTGCCGTAACGTTCGCGTACTCCAGGGCGGAAGGGTGTGTTTAGGCCTAAGGACCCGTGACCGCTGCCAGCGTTCCGAAGTCATTTACGGCCTGGAAATAAACCCAGCTCGTTTGGCTTTCGCTAAAACGTCCAGTGTAGCTAATGTTTTATTTCATTCGAACGACGCGCCGCTGCGGTGTTGTGTAGTCTGCCCTACAGCGATGCCCAACTCGCCGCTTGGCAGCATTATTCACGGGTGTAACATCATTCGCCCGTTGCTGGCCTCAACAGGAATCGCGCCAGGTACGTATGAGACGCCAACGGAGCACAAGCGGTGATCTGGACCGCGAGTGCACGTCTGAATTGTGCTTTGCATATACACTGTCACGCCTCTGCAAGAATCAATCGCGCTCCCCGCAGCTAGTCGAAATGGAGAAGTGCATTGTCAAGCCTGTAACCCTGCGGCGAAATTGATCTATACCCGATGTCAGCTTTTTTGTGCTCCACTGGAAACGGTACTAAAGCGTGAACGCAGCTGCTTCGACCAGTGCTTTTTTTTTTTTTTTTTGCGCGATCACTCGAGGGATTGAAGCATGTCCGCGGGCAGCGTGCACGCACTCGTACACCCACAGTGGAGTGACGCGAAGTGACGTAGCGATTGTTACAAATTTAGCGAAGGAAGCGGGCAGTGAGAAAATATTCCACAAGCCGACTGGCCATCTACTGTCATCGTCCTCACCTGCAGCGACTGGGCACGTGTGAACGAATTGGTTGATGTCAAGGGTCGTCCTCGCTGTGCTTGCCAATTAGCCTCTGCAATGTGATATGCCCACATGCCCACTGTTATGCGTACGCATGCTGCAGACAGCAGGTGTCAGATTTGTCCTAGCTATGCTTACCTCAGAATATCTTCAAAGGATTGTATTCACACATGTCCGCAAGCCTCGGATAGTTTTGCCCGAGTGACTTGGAGCCTGTGCTCGACACAGGGGGGCTATGTTGCACGTTTTGGACTCCCAGAAGACTAGGGAGAAGGAAGTGACGTAGGTGTGAATGAACGTGTCTTGGCAACTTCTGCAGATACTGTCATCAGCGACTACACCAATCAACATCCAGCGAGCATCGTTGACGTCACTTCCTTCTCCCTAGTCTCCTGGGAGTCCAAAACGTGCAACATAGGCCCCCGGTGCGAGGGCTGGCTTTGCCTGCCTGACCTCCATCTTTCTTTGCGACTACAAAAAGCTGGCCAAACTGGCACCTGGCATTGGTGAATAGGTAGTCTAGACATAAAGGGAAACCAAGGTCAGCCAGCGTGAACTTTGCTTCAGCAACAGGGTTTCAAAATGCAGCCGCAAAAAGATGCACTACATGTTGGGCACATTGCCATTGACGTTTCTGTTTCCAGCAGCTACAAAAATAAGCACTCTCATCTCAGTTTGTCCTCTTTTCCAAACTTGGTGATGTTAACCACTTGCGAGGTTCCATCAACCCAAATTTCCACTACAGAATACTGACACTTCTGGCTGTATGACCTCCACTGGGCCATGTGCAGTCAAATCATGGAATGCCTAATTTTTCTGAAACCAGTAGGGAAAATATACGAGGCAAGACATTCTCAGATGATCAGCATGGTCGACTATATATGCAGCAGACCCGACAACAAAACTCCCTGCACACAACTTCAGAAATCCATCCATTTATTTCAGGCACATTGCACTTGCGAGCAGGCAAGCACGAAAGCAAGTTTACATCACGAGCACTGGCAGTGCAACACAAGGCGCGCAAATACGCCCAACAAAAAATATGAAGCATAACGAAGAACTGTGGGCTAGTACTGTAGAAAGTTGTTAAAGATTGGTACACAACCTGTCTGCAAGGGAAGCTTGAGAAGTAGTGAGCCTATTTTTGATGGGACTGTCACATGCAAATGGCCCTTTATTATTTCTCTGCAAAGTCTCCTTTGAGTGTTATGCACTTCTAGTGGAGCCCACCCACTGAGAAAAAAGTAATTTCTCTTGGTCCTCACACCACTCACGTGCAGCGTCTATGACGGCTTCCTTGCTGGAGCGGCTGTCTTTACAGATCTTGTTTGAGCGCAGGGAATAGATGAAAGTCCGATGGTGCCAGATCCAGTGAGTAGGGTGCCAAGGCATAAGAGTTCTAAGTCACATTCATGGAACTGCGGGGCAGGTAGTGAGACAAGCTGGAATGTCTTGGAGGAAAGTCACATCGCCCAAGTTTTCTGTGATGTTTCTCGACAATGGTGGCTCACAATTTTACAACATGCCAAGCTCGATGGATTGCTGTTAAAATGATGTGGGAAAAGTAAAACTACACACTGGCATGGTTCTTTTCTAATGTGCTTGCTTATTTTTAAGCAGGCTCACTACTTGTCAAACATTGCACATATGAATCCAATGAGAGGGGTAATCATTTTTAAGTAGCCATCAAAAAAGTGAACACTATTAGTGGTCCCAGTAAACAGGAATGAAGAGGAAGGAGTAGTAAACCTTAGTTTGTAGACAGCGGTCAGAGCCCCATTCCTTCCTGTGTGTGTTTGTGTATTTTGCACAAGCCAATGCATATAACAGACACGTACCAACTAGTTTAACCCATCCCCATACCTATTAGTGTAAAATAACATTGAAAGTTTAAACCATGTGTACTTGGGGTCAAGAATGATGATCGTGGTCGCTGTTCTAGTGCTTAGAGCGTCTGCCCATTCCAAGTGCCCAACCCCAAATTTTATAACATTTGAAAGAAAGAAAAAAAAATGTGCACAGTACACATATATACATGTTAATATGATGACCTAACAAGCACCCATCCCCCAATGGTTTGTGACTATCTCAAAATTTTGAGTGGGCACTTGCTCGGTAGGTAGTCTGCCACATGAAATCGAATACTTCTAGCCTCTGAATTTGGGACGAAGACCATCTGTATGCTATATAGAAGCTGCCCACCAGGAAAAAGATAGCCAGGGCTGGTCAGATATACTCGAAAACCTATTCTGGAGCACAAATACTGCAATACATGTACTGCGAGGATAAAATACAAAAACAGATACAATTGTCTTCACAAGTGCAGCAAGAAAGCATTCTACAGGGTGATACAAGGAGACGCCAGGCTCTTTAAATCGACCGGAAAATTCGCTTTCTTAACCTATCGCTCTACGACTTTGTGCAGCGTTGCCCACGGATGGTGCATTTTTTTTGTAAAATTTGCAAAGAGCGATTTTACCTGAGGAAAAAGTAAAGAAAGAAAAAGGCTTAGCTCCTATGGAAACGCAGCGACGCCACTGGTCTGCAAACAACAGAGCGCCGTTTCGCATGGAGGTAGGAAGCTTGTGGAGGAGACACGACGCCCCCAACGATGAGCAAAAACCAAGAGACGCTTGTGGACGAAAAGGAGAGCTGGCTCAACAGCTGTCCAATAGCATCTCTTGGTTTTTGGTTATCATTGGGGGCGTGTCCCTCCACGCTTCTGGCTTCACCCCTGGTAACCTCATGTCGCCTCCAGAAGCTTCCTACTTCCATAGACAAGAAAGGACACCTTTAGAGGCTGTTGTAAAATAAAAAGAAGAGAACTTGGAGATGCCCGAGCAGGAAAGAAAGAGTGGAAAACGACTTTGAGGACGAGCCGAGACTGAGGCACCGGCCCCTTTCTAGGAAACCGCGAAGAGGGACGGGGAGCCGCAAGGAGAGCGCGCCCCACTGTGGGGTCATAAATGACGAGCCCCCCTCTTGGACCTTGCTTTGTGCGGGCCACTTCTCCCTTCTTGTTTGACCGATGGTCGAAGGTGAACGTGCCTTCGCTCGCTTTACTTGAATCAGTTTTCACTAGAAATAAACCATGTTCTGTTACACTAAAAAACAATGAGTCCTTTCCCTAATTCCACACTGTTAAAAAGTTGGTGCCGAAACCCGGGAATGAAGGAAATTAGGACGTGACTTCCAACGACAGAAAAGGGAAAAAGACGAACGAGAAGAAGGCAGGAGCCATCTTGGATTCGCCAACGGCTGAGGCAACGAGCTCCGGACCATGGAACAATTCAAGGGGAAACGAACTGCCCTGCAAACACAGGTGACCAAACTCCTTTCTGAAATTGATTCATACATCAAAAGCAATGAGAAAAACGAAAAGAACCTCAGCATCTTTTCCGCAAGGCTTGGTGCCCTCCAAGCCCAACTGAACGAGGTGGACGCCGCCATCGAGCCACTGGTGCCGGAAGAAGCCGAGCAAAACTTTGTGCAAACAATTGAATACAATGATCAGGTCCTCACCTATATTGCAACACTTCAGGAAGAGTTGAAGGAAGTCCGAGCAAGGGCACCACGAAATTCGGATTCATCGGCGATGCACAACAACGGAAACGCGACAATGACTGCCTGTCGAGTGAAGCACCTGAAGCTCGAGCTGCACAAGTATGACGGCAAAAGCTTCTCCTGGCAAGAGTTCTGGGAGCAGTTCGAGCAAGTAATACCTTCGACAAGTTCGGGTACCACAGGGCTGCGGTGACCGGCGAGGCGTCAAGTGCCATCAGGGGTTTGCCTCTCGCATCACGGTGCTACGAGGACGCGGTGCTTCTGCTGAAGAAACGCTTCAGAAATGAGGACATCCTCGTTCAGACACACATGCAGAAGCTCCTAGATCTACAGCCAGTGCGAAACGCCGACGACGTCCGGGGTCTCCATTGACTCTACGACACCATCATCTCCCATCTCCAAAGGCTGGAGGCACTCGGACAGAAGCATCAGACCTTTGGTGCTCCTCTGTTTCCAATGGTTTACCGTGCACTGACAAAAGAAATCTTGCTGAATTTTAACAGAACGATCGTGAACGAGCAGGCATCAGACGTGTCGACGCTGGACGCTTCAGCTGGTGGGATGTCCACGAGATTTGAGGACTCTCGGGAACGGCCGATGGAGACAAGCACCATTGAACGAGGTATCGTGCCACTAATCTCACGACTGCTTGCCTTTTTGAGAGTCGAAGTCCAGAACCGCGGGAACCTAGCTACACAACAAGCTATAGGCACGAGGCAACAGCCACGTGGATTAAGGGCAGAGAAGAAAAACGAGAAGAAGGGAAGTCCTGAAGAACGCTATCAATCCTCCGCAGCATTACTGCATCAATGAACGAAACTTGATAGCTGTTCCTTCTGCAAAGAAAAAACCGTGCAACAGCTGCCTGCCCTGCTGAACCCAAAGAGCCCGTGCCACTCTGTCCGTCTTTCTTTTTAACGGGCAGACGACTGACGACGCAGCCAAGCATAGGGAGGAAAGATGTCTAAGGTGTTCACACCAACCTTCGCAGGTTTTGGACCCACCGACAGATGACAACGGAAGCCTTCTGGCGCCGATGGAGCCAAGAGTACATGGCGGAACTGAGGAATGTGCAAAGCCAGAAACAACGCCAAGAAAAACTGCTGGAAGGGGGTGATCTGGTTCTTCTTCGCAACGGCCTGCGACCCCGACAGCAGTGGGGACTCGCTAGGATCCAGCAGGTGTTTCCGGGAAGAGACGGCAAAGTATGATCATGCCTGCTCAAGATGCCCAGAGGGTCAACGCTCAAAAAACCTATAGTACAGTTATTGCACCCTCTTGAGATCGCATAACGGGACAAAAAAAAAAAAAAATGACGCTGTCATTTTGGGGGGAACGTGTTGTAAAATAAAAAGAAGAGAACTTGGAGATGCCCGAGCAGGGAAGAAAGGGCGGCAAACGACTAGGACGACCCGAGATTGAGGCACCGGCCCCTTTTCAGGAAACTGCGAAGAGGGACGGGGAGCCGCAGGGAGAGCGCGCCCCACCGCGGGGTCATAAATGACGAGCCCCCCTCTTTACCCACGCTTGGGGGCCACTTCTCCCTTCTTGTTCAAACGACGGTCGAAGGTGGACGTGCCTTCGCTTGCTTTACTGAAATCAGTTTTCACTCGAAATAAACCATATTCTGTTACACTAAAAAACAATGAGTCCTTTCCCTAATTCCACAGGGGCGTTCCCACCGACCGCGAGCTCTACTTTTGGCTTCACTTGGGATTTTCTTGTTTGGCCGCCTTGAGTTGGTATGTCGCCTCCTATTTCTTGCTATTTTCATAGTCGTTACCATTACTGATATCGATGAGTATGCATTATTTAACCAGATTCTAGAGCAGATTCTGTTCCCGCAAGTGTGGGAAGCATTGTTTCATAATTTATGATAACGCACCAGTAAAGCATATCATACAACACCAAAGCAAGTCTAAATATGTTGTTCAACTTGTATTTCTACGTGATTGCGCAGCAAGGTCTTACATGCTACAGCCAGCACGCCCCGCCATTTATAAAAAGCAGACGCCGCTCAGTAGAACTTCTCAATTAAAGAAAACAGATTATACAATCCGAGTTCTAGCACAATTTGCAGTTCAGCCTTTACAACTAATAAGCTCACATGCATTTTTATTTTTGCAAATTTAAACATGCGCGCTACAAGCAGCGAACACACTCGTGCCTACCGACACGAGGGCGTGAAAATTGCAAGGTTTTGCATTACAGCAGCTGAATTCCATTATTCGTTCTACCTGTGATGATGATGGACTTTGAGATTTTTTACGTGCGAGGTGGACAGATATGAGACACCGAGAACTGCATTGACAACATCGACGTGCTTCGCGTCACTCTCACTAGTGACCGAGATACTTACCAGTGGCTGGAAAGCTACCTCCAAGCTACGAATATGTCATGGATCATGGACTGGGAACTTCCTAACCCAACAAGGTAATGGAAAAACTTTGCCTACTTTCCCTGCTCATATGTCACAGACCATACTTTGTGTTAATATTGTATGAATGTTAATGGGTTACACGGCCACCATTAGGAACTTCTAATTGGTTCCTTTGACACATGCTGGTCGTGATGAGGCCCCTCCAGGCTCGTCTGCGGTTGCTGCACCCCCTCAAAACGGCCCTCGGATCGTATGAAAGCGTGGCATAGTCGACTCATGGGATGATATTCTCTGTACATGCTAAAACTTGCACAATGTTTTTGTTCTGCAGCACCTTGGCAACTGTCAATTATCTATCTACATATCTGTTACAGTCTCTTTAACAGGCAGTAGTTGAAAAAGAGGATGGAACTTTGCAAGGAGAGGAAAGTAGTGACACATGAGGAACAAAGAAAGGATGAATATTAGCTGGTCCTGAACGGGTTGTTAGTAAAAGATACACCATGATACTTTCTTTCAAAGGATGCTGCTGACGTACTGCAGCAGATTCAATAAGAACAGTGGCGGTACCATTGCCTGGAGCAGGTGCTGTTAGAAATGAAGCGCACAAGGAGCTGCAGGCGATTCCTTTGCACCTGGTTTGGAAGCGGCCTACAGCAGTGCCAGGAAGCACGGGCGATGCATCAAGGTGCAGCCCACAGAGATTGCCAGGTGTCGACCGGACATCACTAGAGGCGCAGGTCCAGTGTCCGCCGGCAGCCCCTCCAAAGGCTCCGGCACCAAGAGGAGCAAGCAGGTACATGATCTGCACTTCCGCATCAAGAGTGGGTGCCTCACGTCAAGTACCACGGAACCGGACACTAAACAGGAGATTGGCAAGAACACTGTTGTCACCTCCAACCATAGCTGCCTCAACTTCTCACAGACACTTTTTTTTTTTCTCTTTACCTAACGTGAAATATTAAGAATCTGCCCATGCAACAATAACCCCCCACCCCCACTTTTTGCAACATTTGCAAAATAGGCTAAGGATATTTTTGTACAAAGTTAAAGGGGCCCTGCAAGGACTTTTTTACTGGTTTTTAATTTGCACCAAACCTGAGCACACTGAATGTAGTAACTTAGTTAAACTTTATTTTTATCAAAATGCACTTTATTTTAATAGTTATAGGAAAATTAAAATGACAAAAACAAGCAAACAATAACGTTCCTCATGATGTCCTTGGCTGCTTGAGTGGCCGTGAACTAGAGGAGGGGTAGTGAGCTCGGCGAGCGCTCACGGCTGCCGCACTCCGTGTCGACAGCGCGAGGGCGCCACCAAAGCACTTTCTGAATAGGTTGTACGCAGCAGGCAGCCAGAGCGGCTCTCATTGCATTTGCTGCGTAATTAAACACTAATTCGGCATGACACTTCATTGGCTACAAATGACAGCAACATGGGGTAAGGATCAGTTCGGAATGGGAGCCACTTCGCACTGCAATACCGCCAAACAGCCAAACCGCAAGACAGAGCTTCTCGCCGAAGGCCTTCGAAACGCTCGGAGCCGGTCGGATCCTCCTGTCCATACGACCGCAGCGCCGCCTCGTACATCCGGGACCTTTCCGTGTCGGTGCCACTGCTTGGTGGCGGGTATGTCAACAGGTCATTTCTTGTTTCCGTACTTTATAAACTGCATTCGTTTCTTTTCTGACCTAAAATACTGAACAAAAACTATTTTTATAAATAATTAAAATGGTTCGCGCCACTTACATTTTGTATTTCGACTAAAAAGAAGCTTTTAGCGGCTCTGACCAGTAGTAAGCCCAGGACCAAAGACGTCACATTTTGCGCGCTTTCGGTACTGTGGGTCGCTCCCGTCGGCGAAGGAGGTTTCCGCGTCGTCCGGTTAAAATGTGGCGCACTGATATTTAGTTACTCTCCCCGTGCCCGCTGGCTTGCCCGAACTCCAAGAGACTTAGAAACCGCAAAAAAGATAGACGCTTAAATATGATTGCAGGGCCCCTTTAAGTACAAAATAAGCGATTTGATAACAGTATCCAACATAAGGAAGGTAACACAGAGAAGGGGACAGACAACAACAATGACTTCTAACTTGCAACAACATTTATTGGCCTGAAGTTACCATATATAGGAGAAGGAAAAAGAGGTGAGGGTGAAACATTACTTTTTTTTCTCTTGTCACTGTGGCAGCTTTCACTTTCCCCTTTTCCCTCCTTCACCTATATATGTGAACTTCGGGTCAGTAAATGCATTTGCCAATAGACAATATGCGAAATGCATAGTGCCATCTAGTGAGGCACCGAAGAGCATGCTCTGTCTCACTAGTTGGTTTCGGTGCTGGCAAAGGCCAGGGTGCAAAAGCGTAGTTCTGAAAAATCCTTTACTCGCACAAACATTCGCGCAGAGAAAGCGCTTTCGAAAACCAGAAGCCCAAGCCCGTGCCCGCGCCTTTGCCGGCACTCAAAGCCAAATTTCAAGCTGAAGTTTATGTCTGCCATGTTGGTTGCGGCGAGAAACCAGCGACCGGTGTGGCAATAAGCATGTACATGCGCAAGAAAGGCGTCAAACAATACTAACCCTTAGCTCGCAGGTGTGAATGAGGAGCGATGAGAATGAGCAGTAGGCCGCAATTGCTACCGACAACGCTATGAAAGTGACAAACAGCAGAGAAATCTCGACGCAACAAAGATGGCAGCGCACAGAGTGTTGCCAGGCGTTCAAACAATTTTGCATATTGTCTATTGGAAGTCATTGTTGTCCATCCCCTTCTTTAAGTAACCTTCCATATGTTGGACACATATTTTTTGCATATTGATGACCTATGAAGCACCCATCCCTAAATTCTGAGGAAATGTCTAGAAATTTTGAGTGGGCGCTTGCTCAGGATTTTACGGTACACGGGTTTATGTTGGCAAGTCATGCCTATATGTGGTTTTGTTTGCTGTAGTTTCTTATCAGTGTTTTACGGTAGTGTCATAGCTGGTATTGGAAGACACTTCACTCTCTGCTTCTCTACAAGCCCCTGCCTCAAGTTACGCAGCAAAGTCATAGCGCTATCTGCTTTCCTTCGCAAGGGTTTGTGTGGGGTGACAGAAGAGGTTGTCGCTCTTACCATCCAAAATGGTATGCCCCCTCCCCCCACCTCAGCCAATGTCATGAAACAGACAATGCACAGGGGCATCTCTATGAAATCATTTTTGCACCAGCGACTTTAAGCCTGTGCATAACACTTGTGGCAGAGGCATCTAATGAATTCTTCACGTATTGTAAGAGTTTGTGGTTTGTTAAAGGGGCCCGGCAATCATATTTAAGCATCTACCTTTTTTGTGGTTTCCACATCTTGACAACTGTTTCAATCACTTATGAAAGTAGCTTTTGTTCAGTATTTTAGATCAGAAAAGAAACAAATGCAGTTTATAAAGTACGGAAACAAGAAATGACCCGTCGACATACCCGCCACCAAGCAGTGGAAAAGGCTGCGCATACTAGAAAAGGGTAGTGGGATGAGGCACGAACGAGCAGTGAGTTACAAAGGTCCCGGATGTACGCGGCGGCGCTGTGGTTGTATACCGGCTCGAGGATACAACCGGTTCCGAGCGTTCTGAAGGCCTTCGAAGCAGGTTTCGCTTGCGGTTTGGCCGTTGCGCGGTATGGCAGCGCGAAGTGGCTCTTGTTCTGAACTGATCTTTACCGTATGTTTGCTGTCGTTTGTGGCCAATGAAATGTCATGCCGAATTGGTGTTTAATTGCGCAGCACATGTATTGCGAGCCACCCTGGCTGCCCGCTTCATATCCAGAACATGCTTTAGTGGCGTCCTCTTGAGCCGTCAAAACGGAGTGCGGCAGCCGTGAGCGCTCGCTGAGCTCGCTACCCCTTCTCTAGTTCACGGCCACTCAAGCGACCAAGGACGTCATGAAGGAGGTTATTTTTTGCTTGTTTTTGTAATTTTAATTTGCCTATAACTTCTAAAATAAAGCGAAATTCGAGTTACTATGTTCAATGCGCTCAGGTTCGGTGCAAATTAAAAACCAGTAAAAAAAGTCCTTGCAGGGCCCCTTTAAGAGTGCAACTATCTTTCGTCTGGACTGGTAGGAAGTTAGCGTAAGCACACACATGCTGTGATTTCGGGTCTTAACATGGAAGGTGTTATAGGGCTTGCTTCCAAGTCTAGGGCATGATAAAAACAATAAACACGGCTGGTAAATTTAGCGGGCGGGTGGAGGTGTAAATAGTCAGTGTACATCAGTTTTGTTAGATATGATCAGAGTAATATGTTGTTCAAAATGTAACCAGCTTTTGTGTGGGCTAGCGAGGGCGTAACATTAATGAAGTGTGATTTTTTAGCAAAGAGTCCTACCATCCTCCTGCTGATGGGAGGCCAAAGAGTAAGCATATTCGGTTGTGCGATTTTTGTATTTGTTGCTAAAGGTGCAACAATCGTCTCTGCTAGGTCAGCTTGTTCAATGGGCTTTCAACACGTTGGCTGGATTCGCTCTTGTACAGGCGGCATCAAAATGAGCTGGCTTGTCGCCACACCGGCCGGAGTGGCAAAAATCTCACATGTGGTGCCACTGTCGCGATAGCACTGAGAGCGAGGCTGGAACGGACCACCGAGATTTCATGCATAGGCGAGGCTCCAAGGTTGGGAGAACTCGTTGCAGGGCCAGCTGTTGGTTTTGATGCATCATCACGCCTGTCATGTTTTCTTTGTTTACAATCAGTTGTTGTTGGCTAAATGCACAGCTTATCATTACCATTAACCTCCCCCTTGCATAAAATCACAGCAGCCTGTTCCAGTCTTGCTCTACACGGCTTATCCCGTCAGGGGTAAGCTGAATCTGGTCGTCGCTCCACCTCATTTTGATGCTGACTGTACCTGGGATGTTTCTGTGGTTACGGTACACAGCTTGCATGTGACGTCATTCTCAGCCATGCCAATATTTTATGCGCCGCGAGCGTTCAGTTCGTCGTGTTAGCTTCACACCGCATAAGTTGTAGTTTGAAGAAACCACTAACTGGAACAATCTGTCAGTACCCGGCAATGGCGACACTTGCGAGCTATATGGGAGCTGCAGGTGCACAGCAGGTGCTCAAGTGCTGTCAGGTTGTTCATTACACCACACGTTTAACGCTTAAAACTGCAGAGGTGCTCAGTATACTCAGTGTACTATCAACTCTTGCCTCCCAGTTTGAAGCCCTTAATGTCAACAAAATTATGTCGCACTCTTCTTTGCTGACTCATTTGTTCAACTGTTCAGATGTCTTCTCTCTCTTTTTTTCTTAGTAGGCAGAACGCTAAAATTTTAAATTAAATTCGTAGAAGCCTCAAAAAGGGATATACGGTTTCGCTAAGAGACTTCTTCCTTTTGCGTTGCTCACGCTAGCTACCATGATCCCCCACCCCTTGGCGCGAGTTCAAAGCTTTTTAGAAATTCAAACAAAATATTGTGTGCGTCCGTGCGCGCGAGCTTTATTGGGGAAGGTGTCATACGTACGTACTGTACATGAAGCTACGTCCACCGCTTTCGTTGCGCGAGCACTCGAGAAGCGGAGACACCTGCCTGGACAATGGGCACCCACTCTTACCTTCCCCAGAGCAAACTTTACGACTAGGCGATTAAACCGTTTATGTAGAAGACACACTCCAAACCTTTAAGTGCAGAAGAGGAGCGCAGCTGCAGCTTAACAACCTTAACAACCGTCGACGGCCGCCATTGATAATGTCGATGTGCGTGCAGTTTTCTGTGGATTGGAAGGCGCCTAAGTAGATTTCAAAATCAAATAAACGCATGTAAACAGTGTTAGTAATTAAATTTAAATGTTTTAGTTTTTTAAATAATTAATTACGCTATGGTTACGAAACAACGAAACCAAGGCCGTATTCCAAATGAATTCGAGTTACTCTGGCGCACTAGTGCTCTGGCGGGTTGTGTCACGTGACATCACAAATTGACAAAAACCAATTAAAAACGTTGGACGCGGGTCTAGTAACGGTGGGACGTGGTCAGGTTTTAGAACGCCTAAGTAAAAAAAAAACACCTAACACTAGAGTAAGATCGAGTGCATTTTGGAACACGCAAATACGACGCTAACGACACACACGACCACCACCATCATCATCATCATCATTACCATATGGACAAAATGGCGCCGTTATCTTCGGAGAATCCTCCTTGGCTCGGAGTCGGTGCTCTTCGAACAGTCTTCGGGTTCGTTCTCGCGTTGTCCGTCTCTTTTAACTTCTACATGCTCTACACACAAAAAAAGAGGTACTGGTCCTGTTTTTTGTCCTTCTGGAGTTTTGGTACAGTTTGATCGCTTTTCATTGTGGTGGATATCGCGCTGATGTTTTTATTAAGGTTATTCACTGTTATTCCCCTTGATAGTCTTACGTTCTGCTCAGGAATTATACATGTTAATTAGCTGCAAACCAAAAGTCAGTATGTCCTTGGTCGTTTCTAATTGTGTCGTACTACTGGAACGCCCAACAGCGATTTTTTCCTGGACACCTCAGACATTGACGTATCACCACAAACTCCGATCAACGGTTGACGACGAACAAGTCCTTGTTTGTCGTGTTGTATTAATTTTAAAACCTCATAGCGCCGTGCTGTCACAAGAGAGAGAGGCAACATAAAAAGGACGGCAATTGCCTGACAGGCACAAAATAGGCCCATCTGACTTTTATTGTCGCAATCGCAGAGCGGCAGTCCCACCAAAGAACGCTGACAGCGAGGTTTGGGCACAATATTTTCGCACTCAGAACTGTGGCTGGCTTATATATGACGATAAGTTTATTTTCCCTTAACTTGTACTGAGGACCACGATGAGACTATTAATACTCTATTAAACTTTTTTTTTTTTTAATATTAAATATTCATACAATGAAACGTGAGATCAATTACTTATTGTGCTGACAATGACTCCAGTCAGCTTCCATTTGTAGATACTCCAGTGTCCAGTTATGTCACAAGCCACAAAAAACGACTAGCCTCTCAACCCTTCCACAACCAGACCTGCAACGTTACTAATGGCGAATTCCACTGGGCGTTTTGGAGCGCGCCGGGATCAGTTGACCAAATCCGGACTGGAGCACACGATCCGAACGGGGTCGCCTCGATTTCGATCGCCCAGTGAAATAGGCTCACTCCAGAAAAGTCGATCCCGGCGCGCTCCAAAACGACCAGTGGAATTCGCCATAAAACACTCAGTTGGAAAACTGCCACAGAGACTAATCTGAAAAAGTGGCCCCGATCTGTCCTCAAGAACCGAGCTAATGACGAACACAACGCCGCCATTTCTCCCGCAGCGGCCACTGGAGGAACTGCACGTTACTTCTATTTTGGCTTTAATCGGCCGTTGCTGAGCCAAAACAAATACAGCGGAAGAGGTTACAGGGGTGCCACCCCCGTCTCCCCAGCGAACGCACCGCGACTTACTACTGAAGTTAAAATGCACCTAGGTCGGGACGCGCTACCTGAAAGCACCGGTGAGGCATGGTTGTATAAAAACAATATTAATTGTGCTGCAAAACCCTGCAACCTAAAGATTTTAAAAACATCACGCGCCCATCATTTGGTACTAAACTCCAATAAATTTCATACAAAAAGAGTCTTTTCCGTTTGTTTTTATGCAAAAACATGCTTTCTAAAAGCTCAAGGTGACCACAGTACAGACAAATGATAAAGAGTGGCGCTGTTGTCGTATTTAGCTCGGTCTCGGTGGACCCCAGCGGCCCAAGTTTCGACGGCGAGTTTCCCAACTGAGTGTTCTAGTAACATTGCAGACCTGTAAGTGACAATGATCCCATTTGCTATGGTTTATCCTCTTCATCTTTCATACCATTATGTCTGCAAACACTGGCGGTAGAGATACCTTGGGGTGCGAGTAAAATGGCGTTGTGAACACACTGGTCACGCGAAGAGTCAACAACACATAAAGAAGTGGTTGATTTAAAATCCTTACTCAAGAAAACCAACTCCCTCTACCGATACTGCGTTTGTCAGTGTGCATTTCGCCCAGGGAGTTAAACACGAAAGCCGTGTCATCCGACACTGCTTGTTTGTCTATTTCATAGTCTTGTTGCCAGCTTAGGTCCCTCTAGAGAAACAAATATGCATTCAGTGTGCTCTACGTCGTGTGCGCCAGATGGGTTGGTGAGCTCCGACAAACAGGTAATCTATCCAGTGTACTCTTTTGCTTGTTTTCGTTGGTTGCTGTTTGTTGCACTAGTGGAACGGCTGCTGTTTTGTTGCACTAGTGGAACAATTGTTTATTGCCCTAGTGAAATGAGGCTATACTACTTTTGGTGCAAAACCCCAGTGCAGATGATGATTAGATGCGCTCAGTAGCGGCTCCGGGAGTCAACGAGCTTGCGCTCTTTCCACTAGACAGCAAAAAGCGACTTTCTGTGCACGCTGCTCCAGAGTAAAAGAGTCATACTCTCGTTCACAGAGTCCTGAGATGGTGCGCAAAGAGTGAAAGGAGCGCGGCATTACGTTTTTCCGGATCGCTGACAAGTAGCACAAGAAAGACGGGACACAGAAGAAGCAGAACGCAAAACGAGCGCTAACTTGCAACTAAAAGGTTTACTGAAAAATTCTGCCGAGCAAACATATCTAGTGCACACACACGTGGCACAATGCCATAGCTATCTTGATGAATAACAACAACACAGCCCATTTGGAAAAAAAAAAAAAAATAAACAACAACAAAGTTATCTTCGTGATTCAAGGTGGCAATAGAAACAATTGTCGTGATCCATGTATGTGCACTAAATACAGCGTCATGATGTAACAGGAAGGGCGCAAAATGAGCATTAAAAAGACCAGAACAAGGAAACTGCCTGTACTCGACGCAACCAAAACAGAAAAAAGCCTAATCCCTCTTGATAAAATCACACTCTTTCCATTAAATGAACAAATGCGGCGGCTACACAACACAATTTGCGGCTCGAAATTCGTTTTCTTTCCGCTCGAAAACTGGACGGTTTGAGTCGCACTCACCCTCTTCTCCATGGTCACGTGCCGATTTCTATGGTTGAGACACAATCACCAAAGATAATCAAAGTCGTGGGTAATCGAAGGCACACACCCGATGCTAAATATAGACAAAAAATATGATGCCCATTTTTCGTGGCTTGTAAAAAGCTGCAACTATGTTGAATGAAAAAAAAAAAAGTTGCGAAACCATGTGATTTTTGGTAACTTTCTCTATATTTCTTCTTCCCCAGTCCAGTTTCGGTTTCAAGCAGTTGCATTTTTTTACTTTATAAAAAATATATGTGACGCTGTCGCAAAATATTGATAGGGTAGTCTTCCGACACCATAATGTATTGCCTGGCAAAAAATAAAAGCAATTTTTGGGGGGTGTCACTGTCCCTTTTAGAACTTAAAAGCCATAATACTGTACTCAAGAAACATCACAAAAAAATTGAAGTCATGCCTTATGTACATAAAATATTGCACAGCTTGAAAAGAGTAGCAGCCAAATTCTGTGTGGTTGTCATCATTACGACCCTTTGCAAGTTCTCCAATATCTGCAATGCTCGGGACCAAAGGTCAAGTTGCTGGTTTGTGGTAAGAGGCATGGTAATCAGTGCGGCCTCACTTATCAGTGGTTATGGATCACACCTGCCAATGCACTGCAAAGCTTATGGATGTTCATCTGCATTGAACGGTGTGCAAGTGGCAAGGCGTAGGAAAGGAAGTGGAAAGGGAGATGCTAGAAGCGGCTCCGATACATGACTGACCAAGACTCGTGTATTCGCATCGCATCTGTTCTTTTGATAGAAAA
The DNA here is from genome assembly GCF_016920785.2 of Ixodes scapularis. NCBI lineage: Eukaryota > Metazoa > Arthropoda > Arachnida > Ixodida > Ixodidae > Ixodes > Ixodes scapularis. The sequence continues at coordinate 48,098,253 of NW_024609884.1, forward strand.
TAGTATTTTCTTTTATTTTAAAATAGTATGATTTTATTGGTAGGAATTAGGCTTTCTTCTTTTTTTTGGTTGCATAGAGTGCAAGGTTTCCTTATTGCGATTTGTTTTTAATGCACTTTTTGTGCCCTTCCTGTTGTCACGACGCTGTTTACTGTGTAGTGCACATACATGAATCACGACAACCTTGTTTCTATTGCCGTCTTCAATAATGAGATAACCATTATTTTTTCGTTATGCTTCATATTTTTTGTTGGGCATATTTGCGCGCCTTGTGTTGCACTGCCAGTGCTCGTGATGTAAACTTGCTTTCGTGCTTGCCTGCTCGCAAGTGCAATGTGCCTGAAATAAATGGATGGATTTCTAAAGTTGTGTGCAGGGAGTTTTGTTGTCGGGTCTGCTGCATATATAGTCGACCATGCTGATCATCTGAGAATGTCTTGCCTCGTATATTTTCCCTACTGGTTTCAGAAAAATTAGGCATTCCATGATTTGACTGCACATGGTCCAGTGGAGGTCATGCAGCCAGAAGTGTCAGTATTCTGTAGTGGAAATTTGGGTTGATGGAACCTCGCAAGTGGTTAACATCACCAAGTTTGGAAAAGAGGACAAACTGAGATGAGAGTGCTTATTTTTGTAGCTGCTGGAAACAGAAACGTCAATGGCAATGTGCCCAACATGTAGTGCATCTTTTTGCGGCTGCATTTTGAAACCCTGTTGCTGAAGCAAAGTTCACGCTGGCTGACCTCGGTTTCCCTTTATGTCTAGACTACCTATTCACCAATGCCAGGTGCCAGTTTGGCCAGCTTTTTGTAGTCGCAAAGAAAGATGGAGGTCAGGCAGGCAAAGCCAGCCCTCGCACCGGGGGGCTATGTTGCACGTTTTGGACTCCCAGGAGACTAGGGAGAAGGAAGTGACGTCAACGATGCTCGCTGGATGTTGATTGGTGTAGTCGCTGATGACAGTATCTGCAGAAGTTGCCAAGACACGTTCATTGACACCTACGTCACTTCCTTCTCCCTAGTCTTCTGGGAGTCCAAAACGTGCAACATAGCCCCCCTGTGTCGAGCACAGGCTCCAAGTCACTCGGGCAAAACTATCCGAGGCTTGCGGACATGTGTGAATACAATCCTTTGAAGATATTCTGAGGTAAGCATAGCTAGGACAAATCTGACACCTGCTGTCTGCAGCATGCGTACGCATAACAGTGGGCATATCACATTGCAGAGGCTAATTGGTAAGCACAGCGAGGACGACCCTTGACATCAACCAATTCGTTCACACACGTGCCCAGTCGTCGCTGCAGGTGAGGACGATGACAGTAGATGGCCAGTCGGCTTGTGGAATATTTTCTCACTGCCCGCTTCCTTCGCTAAATTTGTAACAATCGCTACGTCACTTCGCGTCACTCCACTGTGGGTGTACGAGTGCGTGCACGCTGCCCGCGGACATGCTTCAGCCCCTCGAGTGATCGCGCAAAAAAAAAAAAAAAGCACTGGTCGAAGCAGCTGCGTTCACGCTTTAGTACCGTTTCCAGTGGAGCACAAAAAAGCTGACATCGGGTATAGATCAATTTCGCCGCAGGGTTACAGGCTTGACAATGCACTTCTCCATTTCGACTAGCTGCGGGGAGCGCGATTGATTCTTGCAGAGGCGTGACAGTGTATATGCAAAGCACAATTCAGACGTGCACTCGCGGTCCAGATCACCGCTTGTGCTCCGTTGGCGTCTCATACGTACCTGGCGCGATTCCTGTTGAGGCCAGCAACGGGCGAATGATGTTACACCCGTGAATAATGCTGCCAAGCGGCGAGTTGGGCATCGCTGTAGGGCAGACTACACAACACCGCAGCGGCGCGTCGTTCGAATGAAATAAAACATTAGCTACACTGGACGTTTTAGCGAAAGCCAAACGAGCTGGGTTTATTTCCAGGCCGTAAATGACTTCGGAACGCTGGCAGCGGTCACGGGTCCTTAGGCCTAAACACACCCTTCCGCCCTGGAGTACGCGAACGTTACGGCAGAAAGCATAAAACGGCCGTAGCGTAGCTGCCCAGTCAGCATTGAGACCTGTGCGCGTATGTTATCCAGTTTCACACTAACGATACCTTCCAATATCTAGGACTGCACCAATGCACTTTTTCGACTGGGGCGTGGAGTACTCCAAAACAAAACGGCAGGGCGTCTGCTCGCGTCGGCGGTAGCGGGGGGGAGGGGAGCTGCACGCAGCTTAGAACAGCCCGTAGCGCGCGCGTACCACGTGACTGCGCCAGCCAATTGCGGTATTCTTCCCTCCTTCCTTTCCTCCTCTCCCTCCTTCTTTTCTCTCTCGCGGGGCTTTGCCGGGGGGGGTCTCACAATACGCGTCCGGGTCCGGCCTCAGGTGTCATCTCTACGCCCAGAATCTGTTCGATGGTATTGTCTTGCACACGAGGACGCCGGCGCAGCCATCGTCCCGACGGCCCTGGTCCCGTCATAGGCGTCCTTTCGACGCCCAGAACCTGTTCGATGGTTTTGTCTTGTGCACCAGTCCTCGGGCGCAGCCATCGTACCGATGGTCCTAGTTCTCTCACAGGCGTCGTTTCTACACCCAGAATCTGTTCGATGGCCTTGTCTTGTGCACCAGGGCTCGGGCGCAGCCATCGTCCAAATGGTCCTGGTACGGCCACAGGCGTCGTTTCGACGCCTACAATCTGTCGAATGGCTTTGTCTTGTGCACCAGGACCCGGGCGCATCCATCGTACCGATGGCCCTGGCCCAGTCACAGGCGTCGTTTCTACGCCCAGAATATGTTCGATGGCCTTGTCTTGTGCACCAGGACCCGAACGCAGCCATCGTCCAGATGGTGCGGGTCCGGCCACAGGTGTCATTCCTACGCCCAGAACCTGTTCGATGGTATTGTCTTGTACACGAGGACGCCGGCGCAGCCATCGTCCCGACGGCCCTGGTCCCGTCATAGGTGTCGTTTTGACACCCAGAATCTGTTCGGTGGTTTTGTCTTGTGCACCAGTACTCGGGCGCAGCCATCGTCCCGATGGCCCTGATCCGGTCAGGGGCGTCGTTTTTACGCCTAGAACCTGTTCGATGGCCTTGTCTTGTGCACAAGGACCCGGGCGCAGCCATCGTCCAGATGGTCCTGGTCCGGCCACAGGTGTCGTTTCTACGCCCAGAATTTGTTCCATGGCCTTGTCTTGTGCACCAGGGCCCCGGCGCAGCCTTCGTGCCGATGGCCCTGGTCCAGTAACATGCGTCGTTTCTACGCCCAGAATCTGTTCGATGGCTTTGTCTTGTGCATCAGGACCCGGGCGCAGCCATCGTACCGATGGTCCTGGTCCGGTCACAGGCGTCCTTTCGACGCCCATAATATGTTTGATGGTATTGTCTTGTACACCAGGACGCCGGCGCAGCCATCGTGGCGACGGCCCTGGTCCCATCACGGGTGTCGTTTCGACGCCCAGAATCTCTTCGGTGACTTTGTCTTGTGCACCAGGACCCGGGCGCAGCCATCGTCCCGACTGCCCTGGTCCCGTCATGGGCGTCCTTTCGACGCCCAGAACCTGCTTGATGGTTTTGTCTTGTGCACCAGTCCTCCGGCGCAACCATCGTACCGATGGTCCTTGTTCAGGCACAGGCGTCGTTTCGACGCCCAGAATCTCTTCGATGGCTTTGTTTTGTGCGCCAGGACCCGGGCGCAGCCATCGTACCGATGATTTTGGTCCGGTCACAGGCGTCGTTTCGACGCCCATAATCTGTTCGGTGGCCTTGTCTTGTGCACCAGGACGCCTGCGCAGCCATGGTCCCGACGGCTCTGGTCCCGTCACCGTCGTCGTTTCGCGGCCCAGGATCTTTTCGGTGGCTTTGTCCGGTATACCTGGACCCGGGCGCAGCCATTGTGCCGATGGCCCCGATCCAGTCCCAGCCGTCGTTTCTACGCCCAGAATCTGTTCGATGGTTTTGTCTTGTGCACCCGGACCCGGGCTCAGCCATCGTCCCGATGGTTCTGGTCTGGGCACGGGCGACGTTCCGAACCCCAGGATCTGATTGATGGTGGTGCCATGAGCACCAAGCCTAGTGCGCAACTGTCGTCCAGATACCCCTGAGCCTGCCACAGGCGCCGTTTTGACGCTCAGCATCCGTTCAATGTCTTAAGGTCCAAGACACGTATGCATCTGTTTTTACGATACCCTTGACCCGGTCGCGTCGGTTTGACCACCAGAATCCGACTGATGACGTTGCCTTCAACACCTTGACCCGGATGCAGCTGCCATCCTGATACCCCTGAACCGGTCACAGGCACTGTTTCGACGCCCAGGATCTATTCAATGGAATTGTCTTAAGCACCAGAAAGTGTGAGGAGGTATTGTCCCGATAGCCCTGACGCGGTCACAGGCGTCGTTTGGACTCCTAGGACTTGAACCATAACATTGCTTCCAGCACAAGCTGTGCGCAGCCGTCCTGTCCATACATGACCCGGTCACAGACGCTGGCGCCGTTTCGACCTTCAGAACTTGGTCGCTGGTGTTGTCTTGAGAACCAAGACCCGGATACGGTCGTCGTCCCAACACTCCTTGGCACAAGCGGCGTTTAGACACCCAGGAGCAGGGTGTAAGATAGACAGGTGGGGAAACGGCCCATAGAAGCCTACCGCAGCGCCGTGACCGGATTGTGTACTCGTCTGCTTGCGGGTACCCCCGATTTGCGACAGATGGCGCTGCGGCGAGAGGAAAAAAATTGGAATCGGATTTGCATGGAACTTTATGGGAGAGTGCGCAAAATAAACCGAGAGCACGACAGACCTTCATTGAAAATCCACGAGAAATCGTCTCCGTCAGTTTAGTTGGTCGCCACCGGTCGCCTACCCGGAGTGAGAGTTCGCGGTGCTCCACATAGATGGTGCCACAGAAAAAGAGAAAACCGAAGGGGACACAATCCGGTCGCTCATTTGGCTCTCGTTTCCCCACCTGTCTATCTTACACCCTGCCCAGGAGCTAAGATTAGGGGTGTCGCGAACTTTTGTCGAACCAGATTTTTTGGTCGAACTTTCGGGGTTCGACTGGGTCGAACCGGTTCGACGAACCTTCACACTTTTCGCCAGATTCGACCGGTTCGACTTTGTGGACAGTGCGGAAAGCCCTTGATACAAGCATGTCTAGGTTTGGAGAATTTTTTTTTTTTATGCAAAGGGTTATTTTATTTTGTGAACAGCTGCAATTAAAAGAAACTAAATCTAATCACTGAAGAAGTGAATAACTTAATTTTTAGTACTGTATTAACTGAAATAGCCAATCAGCGCTGCACGTAATTCATCTCTTAGCCATTCCCATCCAATCCGAAGCCAACAAGCCAGCCTGACGCGCATGCGCACACGAGTCGAACCTCGATACAAGGTTCGTCGGACTTTCCACTAAAAGTTCGAAAAAGTCGAACCTGGTCGAACTCGAACCGCGGCCGGTTCGCGACACCCCTAGCTAAGATCTCTTGATGTAGCTCGCGCAACGATCGAGTAAGGAACCTGATGTGTATTATCCAAATCAAGAACGAAGTATGTATCTTCCTTTTCTAATTTGTGTGACGCAACAATTGGCACCAATAAGAAGACTGTATTCCATTTCACTTTGCGTGCGAGGAAAGCCGAAGCTTTAATCACGAGCATGTTGCCTCGTATGATGCTTGAACTACACGAGCACGTGCGCGTTAGCTCGTACTTGTAGCTTCCGCTACGCTCGCACTTGAAGCGAAAATGCGTATAAGCCAAATGGGGCTTTGTTTTCACTGTGTTTAGAGTGAAGATCACCCGTTCCTATACACCTCCGATCACCACAGTCGCCTCATCGAGAGCTGTACTTCGTTCCACAAGCGCGAGCACCTCACCTTTGGTCGTATACCTACACGAACGCTCGTGCAGCGGGATGCGGAAGCAGCAGTCAAAGCCACCAACTCGCACTCGAATTACAGCGTACTCGACACGGTCCGCCGCCAAGTTTATACCTCGTTTCATAATTAGCATGCTTTCAAAGATATTGGGGCGAACATGTGTCTTTGCCTAAAACCCGTGATGTGTCTTCTTTGTCATACAATTTGTCATACAAATAGTTCACACATGCAGCGGAGCGCTACAAGCATAGCGCTGACCTCCCTAGTAGCACGAGATGTTGCAGGAACGTTACTGCAACGTGGCTAATGTTGTGCAACGTTATGCAACGTGTAACAATGTAACGACAATATTACTAAAACCATATTGCAAAAACATTATTTCGAAACATCAACACAATGTTACACAAGTGAGATGCAACGTTACACTACTTTTACGTATGTTACTGAAATGTTGCTGCAGAAATGTTAGGGCAATATAATCCAGAAACAAAGAGCCTATGTTTCAAAGGTAACATTAAGGAGATGCATCTGTGATAACTTATAAAATGTTACAAAAACATCCCGCAACTTGAGAGGACAACACGCCTTTCTGTCTGCAGAAACATATCTCGCCTGTATTTATTTCATAAGATCCACCACCACAATGACATCCCCCTTTGTCACACCTCCACCTATTGTCAGTCATTCCCGCCTATGTCATCACTAGGCAAGAATCATCCCCCCTACTTATCGCTGGCATAGCTGATTGCACCGAATTTAAAGATGCAGTGTGATAATGAATTCGGGGTCTTGTTAACAATATTTTGATTCAGTTTTTAATGTGTTTGTTTGCAATTAGATATTGCTGTCCACTCCACTCTGTAATGTCTCAATGCTTTAAGGAAATAAACCGCTACAATATTTCTTCGTCCGCACCCGGCGTGAAGCCCACAAGGGTTAATTTTGGCTCGAAAAAAGTGTTTTTCTTATACAGTCCCCACTCGGTGTATAGTCCACAGGGGCAAATTCAAACTGAATATCTGTTTCCTTAGACGTTCCACATTATGGGGAGAGGTCCTTTTGAGCCCGCTTGTCGTGGTGAATCACAGAGCTCATGAGGATTAAGCTTGACAAACAAAGATGCCTGGAGGCACTTAAGCTAACAGCCTGTCAACCCCAAGACATCAAAGGCCTGGACGACACACTGACAGTATGACCTGTTTCTCACTTCAGCAAAGCAAAACATATTGTAAATATTGTATTGTAAAATATCTAGAACGAAAGACACAAAATGTATTGTATCCTCTGCACCTGCAGATAGTCTGCAGAGTGAAATATTAACTTTTAGGCATGTATAGTCTGCAGACTATGGTCTGGGAACTATTGTACTTTTGTGTGTAAAGGGCTGCATTGAATGGGTGTAGCTGTTTGGTTTTACTGAAGTAATTTCTGAATGAACTAATGAATATTTAATTAAAATGGACGGAGCATGGCCTCCCAGTAATCAGAAATAGTAAACGGAATGCACAGTCTCCCCAATTGCCACTTCAGTTTTGGTAGAGCTACACCTGCATGCAGCACGAGCAAGCTCAAAAGCTTTCGAATGGCCCCAGTGAGCAAGTGCCCACGAAGCAGGATGCATGCACCACGTGCCCTTTCGCTCACTCATGTCCAAAGGGCCGTCTCACGCTGCAAAGCTGCGGTCTAGTGGCTGTAGCCTTCGCTGCACCTTATTTAAGGGTCAATGCAGTGTATAGTTGTGCAGGAATATTTGTCACCATTGTTTTTGTTTCTGTAATTGTAACTGTGATTGTAATTTATTTGCACACGGATTTGACGTGTATGCGACGACGTGCAAGGCTAGACAAGAAGGTGATAACCCTTATGCATATGCGCCTACTAGCAGGCCGCCCCCTACAGTGCAGGAGACAGGAGAAAGGGGACTCAGTAGGGTAAAACAAAACAAGCACACACAGCAACAAGAAAAATAATGGTGCAAGTCACTGGTCGTCACGAGCTCAAAGCCAGTTGGCGAGAGAAGAGCTAGCAGTGGCGGGTGGTCCTCCCACGGAGAGGCTCAGGCTGCCCAGTTCTTTTGCTTGTCCGCACTGCGGAGTACAACGAGATCCCGGAAAGCGGTCCATCGAGCATCCGGCACAGTGCGCGCATCCGTGAGGCCCGTCGCCTCTCGTGGGGGGTCGCCGACCAAGGGCACCTACACCAGGCGTGCATCGTACGAGCCGTCCGCTGTGCCACAGATGATCCGTGTCGCACGGCGCTGCACACTTTCGAGCCGTTCCCAGAGGTGCTGCTGGGGCGGGGACCAGGTCGCCGAGCAATACTCCAGTCCAAAATGGGAAGTACGAGGGCCGTGTACAGCGCTCGCAGAGCTTCCGTTCTACAGTTTCGTCACCAGCGATATGAACTCACACATCTGAAGCGCCTATCAAAGAGTATGCACAGATGTAGCACTCGTAAACCTGAGTTTTTAATCTTGTACGCGGATCACTTCGTCTGTTCTCAATCGGTGTCATCGGAAAAACGCTTAGGAAGAACGGGAAAACACGGCTGCCATTTTGAGTACGCTGCGTGGATGGATAGATAAATACCCTTTGTAACGAGTAGTAACGAGCGGTAGCTTGCGTCACCTAGCGACCTAGCGACGTCGACCAATGTTCACCAACACAACCAAACTTTATTATCGACTAAAGTGCTAAAGTGATTAAAAACAATTTTATAATTAAAAAAATTATACGTGTTATTTGGTACTATATACAATAAAATTATTTATTTTGTTCATTAATAAAATGATCGAAAGCGAGGCCATTCTGGACTCTATCGGGCTCTAGGCCTTTCGTCTCTAGCCATAGCCAGAAGTAGCACTTTTCTTTTGTTTGCGCAGCCGTTAGTGTTCCCGCGCAAGGCCGAGGCTTTTGAAAGCGCTATCCGCACCATCGTCACCATCGCCCTATCGTTCAATCGCCGTTCTCCCTGCAAATAACACAAAACAAGGTACGTGGTATTTTGTTACTTGTTATTGTGGAGAATGGAGCGCGTTAAGCGTTCGCTGTCGGAGTTGTCCGATCGCCAGAAAAGAAGAATCGCGCAAAACGCTCAGAGGGAGCTAGAAAGGTACCGCAAAGAAGATCCCGTGGACTCCAGCACCGATGAAGACGTTTGCGCTCCTCCGGTGACGACAGAAGGTGAGGCAACCGAAAGCTTGATTGAGGTCAGAAGTCAACAAGGCTCCGAAGTTACTTCAAACGAAGACGATGACGTTTCCCTGATAGATCCTGTGGACTCTAGCACAGATGAAGATGTTTGCGCTCTTCCGGTGGCGGCAAAAGCCGAGGCAACAGAAAGTTTGATTGAAGTCCAAAGTCAACGAGGCTCCGAATTTACTTCCGAAGGAGACGATGATATTTCCTTGAATGACCCAGACTACCAGTTGTACTGCACTGGCGTAGACGTATGCGCATCATTTGAATGGCTGATCAACATCACGCTGTCTAAATATCCACAACCCATTTTTTTTTTTTTTTTTGCAAGCTTTTAAGATTTGAGCATACAGAATGTTTTTTGCTTATTTTTTTACAAAATCTTTTAAAAATAAGAGCTGATAGCTACGTGAATGCCGCTTCACTGTATGTTTCTGGGGCTCGGCGTACATTAGGTGAGGAGATAAATGTCAAAGTATGTTCACTAATTAACAAAAACTGATAATTAACTTTTTATTTGATGGCTTAATTGGCCATGTTGCAATTGCAGTTTTAAAGGAAGCAATCAATAAAGCCCATCCCAATGGAGGTAATTTGCGAAAAGACAATGAGCTTTGTGATACTCGTCGTTAAAATTTTGCCGTTCTTCGCTTGATTCAAAACGCGCACCTGATTATGCTTGGTAGAAGAGTGACATAGCCACTTCTGTCCATCTGTCACAATCTCAGAAGAGTGACGCCGGCGCGTCTATGAAAGGCACTCTGTAGAGATAGTGACGATGAACCAGAAACAAATCCTTCACTATTCTACGAATCCTAACCAGGCGCGGTTTTCAGCACGCGGTTTTTGATCAAGCGAAGAAAGGCAAAATTTCAACAATAAATATCTTAATGTTTTTTTTTTACAAACTGTATAAATTGGGTTAGCCTTTACTAATGGCTCCCTTTAAAACTGTAATTGTAACGTGGCCCATTAAACCGTTTATGAAAAAGTTAATTAACAGAATTTTGTTAGCCAACATACTGTGACATTTATCCCCTCATAGAATGCCCTCCAAGCCCCACAAACATACACTGAAGGCGAATCCACGTAGCCATCAGCTTTTTTTTTTTTTTTTCAATTCCGTAAAGAATTAAAGAGACGCCCTGTATAGCTTTACTCTTTAATATGCTTTTTGCAGGAGGGCACTGCTTTTGCCTAGAGGTGACTTTGTAGAAAGAGGCAAGCACTTTTTTTACTCTTATTATGTTTATAGTCAGCTTCTTTCACTCTGACTTTCCCTTTTATAACTACTTTCCAGGCATTGAGTGACCTTTGATGTGGAAATTATGTTCTTTAATATGTCAGTTTGTTTTGCTGACTTTGACTGCACTTTAGAAACAGTACTGAGAAAAGTGAGTGTTTATCTCGTTAATGTCATTACCAAGCAACATGAAGCCTGCCATGTGCACAGCTTTTTTTAGGTTAGGCGGTGGGGACCCATGTAATTTATTGATCACAATAATTATGACGTTTATGTTATTGACAGAGGACAAGCAGGACATTTGCCTGTCTCATTGAGGTTTCCGAAAATAAGTTTTTGACTTCTGGGAGTAATCTACAGCTAATAATGACACTTGGTGTAGAGAAAGGGTGACACTGCGCTCAAGATGGCGATAAGGGACTGTGTGCCCTCTAGTTTTATGTAACTGTTCCTCTTCCTTCTCTGTTCATTAATATGGCATATGTTTGTTTTATGATAACTTTGAGCAGCAACAGATATGGTAACATCAGTGGCAGGTTACTCTAGTGGTTTTTTTGATTGAACTTATCTACCACTATTTTCACAATCTAATATCTGTGTATATAGAACTAAGCGAGTAGCTGTCACACCTATTCCTGGTAAACGTCGATACTGCCTATGAATAGGATGTAAACATTTTTGTTATAATTTTCGTCTGTGTAATTACTTTTTTTTTTCCTCTTGCAGTTGCCCTACGGATGCAAGAATGATCTGTTTGTAACACACCTTTGCTTATATATCTAGTCAATTTTATTTAACTCAGTTACTTTCAAACTACATGTTTCTTCTGCTAACTTAAGCTCGGTTGTTACCACTCATTATACTTTTTGAGAAGTTGAGTATGTTTCTTAGTGAATCTGCAAATGTTCCCGCAGTATATGTCTGGTCCTGTTGCTGCAACCTTTTTCGTGATGTTTTCTCACAGTTTATTTTAATCAAGTTGGCTAAGCTTACAGCTTCTACTGAGTGCAATGTAAAACTTGGAAGATTTATGAAAATAAACCCTATCTCAACAAATCTTTTGGATTCCTCTAAGCGTCCTACTTTATGGTCAGTGACAGGTGCCTCTTAGAGGGCCACTAAAAAAGTTAGAACAAGTTAGAACGACATGGATAGGACACCCATGTCATAAAATGCATTTTCCTTGAAAAAAAAAATAAAGTATAACTATTTAGATTATAATGCAATTAAATGCAAAGGTGCAAGCGAGCTGGACAAGAATGACGAAAATAATCCCTGGAGAAGGGGAACAAGAGGGACAAAGGACAAACGCAAATCTCCAAACACAGCTAGGTGACTGGTGAGCGACCGGGTGCAAGACTTAGGGTGCAAGACTCATTTTGGCAAGACTGATTTTACATGGTTGCCTGAAAAGTGGTTGCTATTTCAAGGAGATAGCTTTCTTTTTGTAACTTCCTGTTGGCTGGAAGGAAGTGATGGAGACGGATGTGCATACTTTTCCCAGCAACCCCTGCTTCCTTCTCTGCTTGCCACGAGCAGATGCGAGAGAGAAAAGTAGAGTGGAGGACTGCTTTAAATTGTGTCACAAAGTGAAAATATTGCTGAAATTATACTGTCTGGGGGGGGGGGGGGGCATGCATCTTGTGATATGCATGTTCTATTAGTCAGTCTTCTGCTGTAGAGAGTAGATAATCCACTCCAAAATAATTCAAAATCTTGCAATTGGAGAAAAAATTGTAGAAGTTATCATGCAAATCAATTGCCCAATGGTTGGGGATACTGGTAATCCATGAAACCTTTTACTTTTGTGGGTTGTGAAAGTTTAATATAAAAGAAATGAAAATCAACACTAATTAATTTCGAAATATTGAGTCTGAATAGTTACAGTGCTGTCTCCACTATGCTCGTTTCACTTTAAGTTAAAGCACAGTGAATGGTATGGGCCATCCCGGCTGATCCAGCGCCGGAAGAGTATCACATGACTTTCCAGTTGTGTGGAACGGGAGGCAGAGCTCAAAGTCGCATCAGACTTGACGCTAAATTGACTGGGATGGCTCGTAGTGTTTGCTGCGCTTCAACTGAAGGTGAAACGGAGTATAGCTGCTAAATTTGGCTTTGGAGTTCCGTGAGGCATATATATTACAGGCTACATTTCTGGTAACCGACATGTTGTCAACAAGTGCTGTGCTCAACAGTTACTAAGGTGTCAACTTGGGTATTAAGGCAACTTGGGACAAACATTTTATCTTCAATATACCCATTCATTAGCTAAATGTGTCTAGCCTTTGTTGGTTATAAGTGCTAATTATTTTGGGAATTAAAATCAATGTTTGTCCTTTAAGATCATCAGAAGTTCTTTATTTCTCTGTCACGTAAGAAAGATTTTTTTTTTCCCTCACAAAGTTTACTTCACAATTAGGCTAAATGTCTTTTTTAGTGACTTCTCTGCTCAGAAAATTCTTGTGCAAGAACATTGGAGTGACAAACATCTGAAAGTTAAACATTTTGATTGGCTGAAAAAAGTTTAAAAAAAAGAGGAGCTTTTTATAAAAGCTATTACCTCGAAATAAAACTGGGATAGATCGACATGATTGAAAGCAGATTACAGAAAAGAGTATTCACGTATTCTCAAGTGAAGTGAATAACTTCTTAGAGCGGTTCAGCAGCAGTGCTATTTGATGAACGACTTTCACACAGGCGAAGGTGGGGTGAAATCGCTGAGAGAGCTAGCCTGCGACTAATTTGCCCGAGACGAGGAAAGATAGAAACGAAGCTAGCACACTGCGGCTATGTATATGTGCTTGTCCGTTTTTAGCTGTCCTTGTTGTGGGTAAATTGATTTTTTTATAATGTAGCTCATGTAGAAAAGTAGTGGTCAATTGGCAATATATTGGGTGTCTCGAATAGTGGCCAGTCTCTTTAAATCGACCACAAAATTCGGTTTCTTAACCTGTCGCGCTAGGATTTTGTGCACCGTTGCCCACAGGTGGTGTATTTTTTTCTATAAAAATTGCAAAGAGCGAACTAACTGAGGAAAAAATAAAGAAAGAAAAAGGCTTAACTGCTATGGAAATGCAGCGAAGCCAACGGTCTTCAAAAATAGGGCGCCCTATTGTTTGAAGACTGGTGCCTTCGCTGAATTTCCAAAGGAGTTAACCCTTTTTCTTTCTTTACTTTTTCCTCTGGTAAGTTCGCTCTTTGCAATTTTTTTAATAAAAAAAGATGCACCACCTGTGGGCAACGCTGCAAAAACTCCTAGCGCAATATGTTAAGAAACCAAATTTCGCGGTTGATTTAAAGAGCCTGGCTGCTACTTGAGACACCAAGCTAATGTTACACGAATGTTGAGGACAAAACATACCACAAATGTTTGCTGTGTGGTCATTGGAAATATATAAACAATGTTAATAAATTATGTTCCACTAATGTTGAGGGCATAACATACCACAAATGTTGAGGGCATAACATAGCACAAATGTTGAGGGCATAACATAGCACAAATGTTTACTGTGATGTTACGGGAATGTTTTCAGATAACGTTCCAGCGACATGACATTTTGCGGACATTAGCCACGTATACACAACGTTGGCGGACCACATTCCAGTAACATTGTGGCAACATTCGGTGCTACTAGGGCTCGTGCTAAGCACGTGCCGACGGGAGCGTTTACCAGCTTTGTATCGCACCGAACTGTTGCTCATGGCATACGATATGTACCTGACGGCACGTGAGCAGCGTTACATCAGCGCTTCGCTGCATGTGAGAACCGGCCTTAACAATCACCATCCACGCGATCTTTTATGCAGTGAAGAGCGACAGTAGCTATACATATGCATAAATAATTTCAGATAAAAATAAGCTCGACCGTGCCCTCTTTCCCCGTATTGTTTTCTTTAAAGTCCGAAATATCTGGGAGGGGGGCAGGGGAGAGACTGGAGCCCCCCCCCCCCCCCTGCTTTTCCTCTTCCGACGCCACTGGTATGGTAGAACGCTCCTCGACCTCAAGTTGCATCAGCGTCTGTGCTTTTTGCTCGACGTTTCTTCCGCCCCAGAAAATAAACCTCCAAAGCAAGGTGCAGGCGAGTTGGTGTATGTTGATCATGATGCAAAATTCCGAGACTGGGAATGAAATTCAAAAGAAATAGTGTAAGAAGAAAGAAAAAAGGGGACAGGACAAAGTCTCAAACTCAAACGTTATTCCTGAGCTGAGTTATCAGCTGAGTTGAGTTTGAGACGTTGTCCTGGGGTGAGTTTGAGACGTTGTCCTGTCCCCTTTTTTCTGTCTTCTTACACTTTTTCTTTCAAATTTCATTCCCAGTCTCAGGATTTTGCATCCTGTACAAACTAAACTTAATATATGCCAGCGTCACTCGGGCGGCGTTCGATCGGATTACTACCAGCGTGCAAGGGGGTAGTGGGGCAGTTTGCCAGATCACTTCAAGGTTTTTGTGAACCTCAACCACCTGCCTGCACCTGGCCGTTTCGAACGATGAGTATCGTTAAACAGTGCGTTTGTAGGATCACTACTTCGTAATGCACGTTAATGACCACCCCGGGCTGGCAGTCACAATTACTGATCTATCGTTACACGTCACTGGACTGGCAAATATTCCAGCACATCCGGGGCACTCGTCGTCTCATTTAATTGCCTGACCAACTTCGCGCAGTCTAAATATCACACCCGAACTTTTCTAAACCTGATTTCGTGAAAACCAGTGAGGCGTGAAAACGTTATTTGAAAATGAAACTGTGCGGAACATGAAAACCGGACTTCGAACTTTGCGCACTTGGACTTTAAAAAAAATCGGAAACCTTCGAAGTTTCTTCTTTTTTTTTTTTTTCGAATTTAGCATTAAAGGAGAATCGAACCCTTCGACCTTTTCGACCTTTATGTAAAAAGAAAATCGAAATTCTTCGAATTTGTCGAACTTTATGTTTTTCAAAATTCGAAACGTTCGAAGTTTTCGAATTTTAGATCCAAAGAAAAATCGAAACAATCGATCTCTCGAATTTCAAATAAGGAAAGTTCGAAGTCTTCGAATTTATCGAACCTGAAGTAAACAAATATTCGAAATAATCGAACCCAAACTTTTAGAAACCGTGAAAGCTTCGAATTTTTCAATTTCGAAACCGCACGATTTTGGAAAGTTGCGAATTTTTCGAATTCGCAACTTTCGACCCTACGGTCGAAAATATCGAAACTTTTCGAAATCGAACATCAGTTTGGTTCAAAAATATCGAAACCTTTCGAATTCGAACCTAGGGTCCTAGGTGTCCTAGGGCACCCAGGGTGGTTCGCGGCATCAGTTGTCATGCCCTCCTACGGCTCCTACGCTTCTATCCTCCTTGTTTAGAACCATAGAGTTATTATAATAACTCTATGTTTAGAACACAGCCGAAGGCTCGTGACCACCTCGGGACCTTCCCAAATACGTGACGTCTTCGAAAATATGGCAGCGCCCAGTGTGAGTGGTCTGAGCGGTATGAGCGGCGTGAAAGTGTGAGATCTGAGAGGCTGAGAGACCTCGGTCACCTCGGCCTCGGTGCCTCGGTCGGAGTGGGTCGGAAATGCGCGGGTAGTCTGATCCACAGCGGTCGGATCTGAATATGTATGACTGGGATTAAGCTCATGAAATAGCGAGATTTTTTCACGCCTTTCGCTCGAGATCAGACATAATTTGTCGCTGCTGCCGTGCTCCAAGTGGATCAAATCACGAACTTCTCTTCGGATATCGCTACGACAAAGGTTTCACATTCTCATGCCTGTTTTTGAGCATCGGAATCTCCGAGATCTGTTGCGAAACGTATGCCTCGCTCGCCTCGCTCGTGTAATTTTTTCCTCAGAACCGCAGCTGCCAGCTTGCCGGGTAAATCAATCGCGGTAGTTGCTCAAAGGCTAATCCAAACGCTCCTTTACTTGATCAGTTCGTTCCCGGCGATGAGAAACGTTTCTTGTGACCAACTGGTTAACAGCTTTGCCTGAGGCCGGTATCGTAAAAACACCAAGTATATCTTTTTTCTTTGTGTCTCCCGTAAAACATATGCACCCCTTTTCGCTTTCCGGTACAAAAAATGTCTGAAGGCAAAAGTCGTGTGTCATGGTTTCGAGCACTGTGACCGCAAAATTCAAACAATGAATTGACCTTCTCTGGCCAAGCATAAGCTGCATAAGATGCTTGGATGCTAACCTGCTTTTGTGGGTTCTTTTGTAAAGCACAGATTTTTATGTTCATTCCTGGAGATTGGGTCTTACAGATCACGAGCATTTAATTCCTGGCATGTGATATACACCAACGATCACAAGTGAGCATTTGTACTTCACTGGCAAAAGTAAGCAGTATGGACTTACCACACAAAACAATAATACAATAAATTTAACTTTGTTGTATCATGTTTACAGTCCTCCTGAAGGTCTACCAAAGGAAACCTAGAATTGGTGGTATTCCTAACTGACATAGGCTGCATCACAGAAAGCTTGAACTCTACTCTGTCAAATAGACCGACATGCTGTTCACACACAAATCTGTGTTTCCCTACACCAGCAGGTGTGGGCACTGCACGTGCGTAGAAGCGAGATTCGTATGAAGTGAATCGTCAACACATGAGCCGCGCCGACAGCAGTTCCACCACAGCAGCCTGGCCCTGACGTCAGAGTCGTGTGTTGGTGTATAGGAAGTATTTATATGTGGTGACTAGTGCAATCTATGGGCAGGATAACTTATCCTTTGGAAAGAATGACAACTTCAGTTTTGTTAAATTAATGTGGTGTAAGTTTACTTTCAGTACAGTCAACTGCAATGTACACAGCTGTGGGGATCAGTGAATTAACTTTATATACCCTTCTACAGCCTTTCCGTTCAGTCAACTCTTAGCAAGCTCTCTTGGGCTCGTGTTGCTACTCGTCTGTCGACAACAAACCAGCTCACCTGCACTTCACAAACTCTTGCACGTTGCTCCTTGGTGTCGAGAAGCAAAACATTTTTTTATTTTTGTGTGCAAATAAATATTTTCATCTCATTAGTTGTGGGAATTTCAACCAAAGGTGCAGGTCTAGAGGCAAAAGTGTAGCACTTGGAGTAAAGGGGGACCTCCTTTCATGAATTGCAACCGAATAAGCCAATTTCAAGTCTCCAGAACTGTCCCTGAGATTCATACAAAAAGGTCTGCTTCCCTCTCTTGTTGTAGAGGCCCATGGCTTCCCAAATGCTCCACAGAGCTCTTGAAATGTAATATAAATATGTACTTCCCACCACTTTGCATAACTGATAATCATTGACTCTGCAGGTCACAAGAAGCATGGGTCCCCGAATTGCAGTTTTGGGAGCTGGTATTGTTGGACTCTCGACTGCCCTGTGTCTGCAGGAAACCATCCCAAAGGTTTCTGTGACTGTGATTGCCGACCAGTTCATTGAAGACACGCTGAGCTTCGGAGCTGGCGGTTTCTTCCGTCCTGATCTGAACATTGGACCGACTTATGACGTGACCAGGTGCCAGGTCCAAACTTTCCATCCAGGCATGTACCATGAGGAAGAAGAAAGCGGATGAGCAGTGCACGACACTGTTAACCCAGATGTGGCATTGGCACTTTCTTGCATATCACTTGTATATGTTGACATTGAACACCAAACTTTTAACGGAAAAGTGGTGATTGTTGCATTAAACTTTGCTACCTAAGTCAGTGCCACACATGCACAATCCTTCGCACATAGTTTCGATGGCAGCCATTTAACCAGGTGAGAAAAATAGGCAAGCCAATGATTGTGCATTTGACTAACTACTAAGCTAAGCTGACAAATTCTCTGCTTCTCTTCTCCCTCACCTCTGTGTACTCCCTGCAACTATATGTACAGGGTGTGTGATATTAATTCAAACAGATTAAAAAAAAAAAAAAAAGGGGGGTGACCAATACATGAATTCTTTCTCTTGTATAAGGGAAACAGCATGTACAACAAAGACAAAGGAAAGGAACACACACCTCAGGACGAGTGCTGATTCGCTACTAAATGTTTTAGTGAAAACTGAAAAAAAGGCAAACAGAATGAAGACACACAACCACACGTGGACCGTCTAAACTGTCTCATCACATTGGGGCGTCCGCTACAGTATCAATGCTTCGCCTAAGGAGTGGGTAAGTGGAGCGTTGATAGCGGATGCCACAATATGATGAGACAGTTTTTGGTGGTGCAAGGGTGGTTGAGTGTCTTCTTTCTGATTACCTCTGTTCTGTTTTCACAATTAAACATTTCGTTGTGAGTCAGTACTTGTCCTGTGTTGTATGTTCCTTTCCTTTGACTTTGTTGTTTTGTGCTGTTACACCTACACCACGTTTAACTTCCACCAACTAGCACAGCTCTTTACATTGTTACAGAATTCTATCTTCACTGCATGTCTATCAGGCTTGGTGGACAATAGTTAGGAGGATAGCCATCATATCAACATGTTAATAAACTTTTTGAGATGGTTTAATGAGCATGTTGCAGTTGCACTTTTAATGGCAGTCATTATAAAAGGCTATTTAATTTTAAACAATTCGCGAAAAGCAGAGAGGGTTCTGAGATATTCATCTATCAGTTTTCACATTTTTGTTTATTTTATCTATTTATCCTAAGATTTCAGGATAATGAGTGATTTTGCATTAAAAAGCCCTAGTGAAAGACACTATGTCATTTGCTTTGTGAAAAATGGGATATGTATTTTTATATCTAATTTTAAACACGGGCAGAAATCAAAACCGAAACTTTGGCTCCATCCGGCAACATTGGCCTCGGGCCGCCAAGGGCATGGCTATCACGTGGTATGAGATGTCACGTGATTCTCTACGCGACGGCGGATGGGATTGGGGCGGGCGTGTGCCAGGTGCAAGTGTCATCTGCACCACACTCTTCACCACGTTTTGGTGTCTTTGACATTCGACAACTTCAGCACAACTGTGGCATAAGTCTGCGGACGTATTGACTGTAGTGTGGATGAAACTCCGAGAGTCAGTTATCACAAACGGTGAGACGAAGACGGCGGTTGTGACGTGGGAGACGGCGGTAACGGCGGGACCACGGCGGGGTGGCGAGACGGCTCCCAAGAAGTGTGCTGCGCAGCCGCGTTACGCCAATCACCTGGACACCGCTGAGCGCCGGGAGGAAGCGTTGCGGACGTCACCTATTACGCTTGCCTGGAAAAGTAAAAGCAAGCAAAAGGGGGCAATGTGATGACGGTTAGCTCAATGTTGGCTATGCCCACGCCGTAGCGTTGACTGCACTGTTGGTTGCGCCTGAATTCACCCGCTTGAGTCAGCCGATTTCGGCAACTTGGCGAGTTGCGAACTTTGCCGGACCGTTTAAGAAACATTAAAACAGAACTATGTCATAATAATTGATGTGTGGTCTTCCTAGGCGATACTGAAAAGGATGGCATTGTTTTTTTAAAAACAAAAATGAAGTAGAGTTGCCCTTTAAGCGCTGTTCACACACTTATAACCGACTATGACCGAGAGAGACAAAACCGGTTTTTAAGCCTCTTGCAACGACAGAGGACCGGATGCACTGCTGCAGAGCAGGTTGTGCGCCATTACAAGAGGCTTAAAAACTGTTCTTATCTCTCTTTGTCGTATTCAGTTGCAAGAGTGTGAACGGCGCTTTAGATGCATTAGGTTACCTAATTCCTAAAGTAGATCCACAAAGACTGCCGGAACTCCTGTCCATAAAGATGCTTACCGTAAGATACCAACGATACGTCCAATTCACAATAAGCACTCGCACACTACTTCATAAATGTTTGAAGACTAAGCAAAGGATTTATAAAGTACCCACCCCAGGCTTCTGAGCCCAACTTGCTAATTATGGTGCTCCTTGTCAGCCGCTTCTCCAAGTAGTCCATTGTAAAGTGGTGGAGCCCGCCCTATTGGTGCCCTTCCGCACTTTTGCTCTGTGACTTAACAAGCATCCATCCCCAAGTTTTCGAGATTATCTTCCAATTTCGGGTGGGTGCTTGCTCGGTACTTTACAGTAGTGACATTGTTTCAGTCACCTCGTCACTATCTCTGCAGCGTGTCCTTGATGGATGCACCAACGCCATACTGCCGAGATAATGACAAGGTGCCAGAAATTTGTATGTCACTCGCCTATGCATAATGGTAGAAAAAGCTCGAGGCACCTTTTTTTACATCGAGTTTCAGAATCGGGCATTAAAACATGAAAACTGATCTGTGAATATCTCGGAGCCCTTGGCATTTTTGAAAAATCTTTAAATTGGCTTAGCCTTTAATAGTAGTAGCTGTAAATACTTCATTTGCAGGATTATCCATCAAACCATTAATTAAGAAAGTTAATTAGCAAATTTTAGCATTAGTCTACTGATTGTGACGATCGTCCTCCCATCTCATGTCTGCCAAGCCCGATACACATGCAGTGAAAATGGTATCCTGGTACCGGTCACTCCTTTTGATTTTTAAATCTGTTCTGATTAAAATCAAACATCCTGTATATTTGTCATGTTTTTTTATAGTTTGCACATAAGTGCAAACTACTTGTTAAGGCATACTGCCAGCAACAAGAGTCACAACGTTGGTACATCTCATGTGAAGTTCTTGCACTCACTTGACTGGAGCTAAGAGTTCTCTTGTTCATATGAACTTGATGCAGTCATGGCTAATTGACTCTATAGAGGCCAGGAACTTGTCACTATCACTTTTAACCTTAGACAAGTTGTGAGCAGCTTACTGCTTTTTTAAGCGCAACGGATTCCTATGCCTCCGCAATCTGAAATAATGCACAGCCCTTGTCAGTGGGCGGAAATGAACAGAATAAAGACACAGTAAAAACTGCATTCTGAAGCGCATGCCAGTCACTGTAATTGACACATGGGGTTTGAAAATAATTTGCCTACAGTCTCGAAATGAGAGGTATTCACCTAGAGCTGTTTATACGGAGGAGAGTTTGGCATTTGAGCAGACCTTGTGGCCTGCTAGAACAAGCCCACTTCGCTGTAACACAGAAAGGTATGTTGTTTTAGCGAGAGACGTGTGGTTTGTTATGCATCAAAAACACAAACTGGCAAAGGGAACTTACCATTTCTTAGTTGCCATGGTTGCTAGACAGTCAGCATCTTCCAAAGGCTACCAAACTCTTCCTGTATGAATTCACTATTGTAATTTGGTCTGTTGTGCTTTCACTGCTGCTAAGCTGGTGTTTGCAGGTCGTTTTACTGATTTTAATTTCAAGCTGTCAGAGTTGTTCTTGTGTACTCTTCATGTAAATCAGCTATAAATATAGTCATGTTGATCTCTTACTAAGGCCTTTTAGATGAAACTTTTGTAAATCACTGTTGTTAGTCACTGTTGTATAGCTCATGTGCAGCACCTTGTAGCATCTGCACAGCTTTGTTAACTTCTAAGGATGCTCCATACCCGCTCCCGGAAAAAATTGCTTCAAAGGTTTTTTTTTTTGCATTTTTCCATTTGTGCTCTGTAGTTTTTAATGTGTCTCTCTCGTACGCAGCAGTCTAACTGCTGTTAGAGTTTGTTAAACTGAATTGTTGCATCTCATATGCATCCCATCTAACTCGTTCAATTACTGCTTTTGTCCTGCAGGCGATGGTACCGTGAAACTTTCATGCACTATGAGCGACTGCTAAAGGACAACCTTGGTGAAGCAGCTGGGATCAAACGGCTTTCTGGTTTTGCGCTGAGTTCCATCAGTTCCGACGTGCTAACGGTTGGAGGAAGCTTGAATTTGCATTTTTCTACTCCTTGGACACATTTAATGCATACTGTATAGGTATTCATGCGCCCTTTGCAGAAATTCATAGGCCTCTTGTTTCTGAGTAACGGTACGTTATATGACGAATTTGAAACATATTGGTGCTGAAGCTTGACTTCTAATTGTGCCTTTTTATGGTGGCATCGCAGCATGTGGAGACCGCCGTAGAAAGCTGAAAGCTATTTGCTCCTTAAAGAATTAAAGAGCCACGAACTGGCTAATTTGTGGCTCTTGCAAGGGTCACCAGGCATTTATTTATGCCTAACAGGGCAAGTTACATGGCTGGTACGGTTCTGTGTTTTGAGGATAAATTCGATAAACTCCAAAAAACACTTGCCGGTAAAATTTTCGGCAATTCGGATGTATCTGAAAAACTCCAAATTTCAATGTACCAATGCCCCCCCCCTCCCCCCCCACCCCACCCACCCCAAAAGAAAAAAAAGGAGGGTACTTAAGTTTGGTCAGTGCACAGGGTCAATGGTCCTGAGAAAATGCCACCCCAGTTTTCTTTCAAATCTCTGCTCATTCACAAAAGGGATCTTACCTCGTCAAGTTTCATTCAGAATAACAAGTCATTGTACTTACGGGTCATGACGAGGGCCACTGTTCCGGTTTCCAGTTCGGCCCATACTATTTGGGCTTCTTAGAGGAAGGAGAAGTTGTGTTTTTGTAACATTGAAAGCTGTGAACCATAGAGATTTCATAGAGAGGGGAATAGGGGGGGAGGGGGGGGGGGCAATTGAAGCAATTATATAATACAGCCTTTACCACTCCACCCCGCACAGCCGAGAAGAAAGTTGATGGATAGGATGGGATAAACATGAGCTTTCCAGCGACCTCCAGGTGTTTATTGATTTTAAGATATGTTACATTTATCAAAGCAACACTTGTTTGCGAATTTTGTCGTGGGACAAATTAGTATATGGAAATGGCATCAATGCAAAATCCAGCTGAAGAAATATTAGTTGATACTAACTTCGTTCTCTTGAATCAAGCATACATAGAGTTAGGGTGTCAAACCGAAACTCTGTTCCGTTCGGTTCAGATTACAGTTTACATATTTCGGTTCGATTCAGGTTCAGCTCTAGAGCGGAAAAAATAACAGTTTGAACTGGTTTAAACCGGTTCATACGTACCGGTTTATATAATGGTTCAAGGATAAGTGAAAAATTTCACCGAATATTCTAAGTGGGCTACTAGAGTATAAAATAAGCACTAATTTATTGATTTTGTGTGCTCCATCTGTCTATTGGAATGTACTTCAAAAATTCAAAACGTCACATGGGACTGGGTACCAACTTTTTATTCACCAAATACAAAATTGGATATATATACTGTAAGAATGGACGAGTGCCTCTCCAAAATTGTTACATGCACACGCCATATTAATTTTACTGAAAGTGCATGCTCTGCCTTGGCTGCTTGAAACGACCGGAGGAAAAGGACATCATCTAGTATGTACGGGCTCAATCGCGTTTGTTAACATGATAAGATGTATTTTAACCTCGAGCAGGGCCTTTCCACACTGACTTGTGTGGCCAGCACTGCAAGAACAACGAGTACAAGTGAATATAATTCGGGGCGCGGGGCATTTTCTTTTCCCAAAATTCCAAGACATTGGTACCCTTGCTAATTCGGGGCACCTTTTCAAAGCCGTCCAGTAGGGTCTGAATCTCCCCAAAGATCAAAGAATGGTTGTCAAATGCTTTCAGGCAGGTGCTTTCTTTTTCCATGAGGAACGCTTCGAGGTCATCATCAGGGCAAGTGGTACTCCCCGTTGTGCACAATGCTTGAGGTTGCTTTGGCTGGGCATCTTCTTTAAGTGTGCGAAGCTTCCTCCATGCCAGTAGCAAATACTGCTTTGCTCTGGACCTCTCCTCGCTGGTTAGCGTGACATGGTATCGAGAATTAAAAAATATAGCCGCACAGAATATGTCACTTCCAAGCAAAACCTTCTCTAGCCTTTTCCTGGCAGCGGCCAGCTGATTCGCGAATGGGGTGTCAATTTTTCTATGTCGACACGTGAGCCATGCTCTGTAGAAGTCCCCCAAAGCTAGTTGGTCTCTTTGAAGCTGCACTGTTGCTTCCTCGTCCGGTTACAGGGAGGCAACTACGTTGCTGATTGATTGCCAGTCTTCTTGAGTATGGTTGTGTTCATCATCATGTGCGATAAACTCGTCGCAGAACTCTCCCAGCTCCAGCAATCGTTGCATCACGGCCCCAGTGGACATCCACCTCGTTACACAATCCAGAATGAGCTTCTGCAGATTGAGCTTCCAAAGTAGGGACAGCACGGTCTGCGACCTCATTTTTTCACAACTTTTTGGACCTTCTGTGCGATGTCGCTAGAAGCTGTAGACTTAAGAGCGTCATGTACAGCGAGCTGCAGCGCGCAGCACTCCTCGTTCCTTGAAGAAGAGGTTCCTCATCTGAAAAAGCAAAAGCTCCTTCTAATTCTTTGAGGTAGGAGGCACCATCTGAGGCGCCACTGTACGCATACACGTCTTCCTCTTCCGACTTGGACTGGTCGGATCTTGCTGCAACCGGGCCAGCAGATTCTTCTGCTAAGAGAGTGGCCGTTTTCAGCATATTGTCTCCGTTGTCTGTCGTTATACCGTAGACCTGCTCTAGGGAAACGTCGTACCTTGAAATTACTTGAAGAAATTCGCTTTTCAAATGTTCCGGGGTGTGTCACTCAAACGTTTCTTTCATTGCTAGCGTTTGCAGGTAAATTTTCCCATTTCCGACGTATTGGGCGTTCACGCCGAGAACTGCATGTTCTAGATGCTTGGCGCAGTCGATTTTCAGTGACACCAATCATGCCCTAAGGGACTCTGAGAACTCTCTTCTGGCAATTTCTGCCTTTTTTTAGACTTTCTGCTGGACGCTTTTGGCACTTACTGTAACAGAATCTTTGAGGTCCTTCAGCACGGGATCTATAATTTTCTGGAACCCGGATTCATCCATGAAACAAAATGGCCGGTTGTTTGTGGTGATGAGCTTGACACATGTTCATAACTTTGTTTCCGATTAAGTTCAGTGTTACACCAGAGCCCCATTGTACGACAGATGCCGATGTTGGCTGCTTGAACGGTGTTCTTAGCGACCGACTGGCAGCATGGCTGCTACTGGTGGACGGCTCAGGAGTGCTGCTGCCCGATGGCTTCTGTACCAGAAGCGCATAATACACTGCCTTGTGGCATTGCTGTATGTGGGGCTCAAGGTTGGCACCATGCTGTCCAGAGAGTCGCAGCCCACATTTGTTGATTTTGCATACTGACTGGTTTTTGTCAGTGTCAAATTTGAAGTGCTTCCGTATTGGGTTCTTCTTTGGCCTCACCAGCTTGAGATGGAGCCGTCGGAGCCTATACAAAAAGATCAGGGTAATCCATTTTACCGAAGCTCATTTTAGCGTAAAGTGACCAGACGTCCCGATTTAGGCGGGACAGGTCCCGGTTTTCCGGCCGTGGTCCCGCTGTCCCGCCAGCGTGCTTGTGGGACGCCGTTTTGTCCCGCTTTTGCTCCTCGAACCGCGGATAGATGAAAGATTCGGTTAAACGAAAGGATCGCACCGGTGAAAGGGTGCTTCCTCTGATCAAGGAACAAGTTATCCTCGACAGAGACGATGCTGAAGGTTAATTGGCGTACGCAAAAATAACTACATTAATACTAAAGAAATATTCCAACCAAATGTATTAGATATCTGCAAGCCACACAGTACGCAAATTGCAAGAAAAAGAGATGCACACGGTGTATACGAAATAATGAAAAGGTATGATTTGTTACCGAAATTTAAACTTTTCAAGTCTCGCAACACAATACCCTCCCCCCCCCCCCCCCCCCCTCCCAATACGTGTCCCGCTTTGGGGCCCGAGGAATATGGTCACTTTATTTTAGCGAAGGCCGGTTTAGAGACTCCCGTTTATGCGTGCGGGGACGTCAGAATGCCCAGTTCTGGTTGGTATGATTAGTGGGTAGACCTAAAGGTAGCTAGCTGGCTTTGTCTCCACTGCACTCGTCGAAAGCGCTAGAACGCAGAATGCCGGCGTCCGGCATTTGGCTTTCACATTCGAACACGTTTGACGAGTTCAGTGCACACAAAGACAGCTAGTAGCTTTAGCAATACCCACTAATCATTTGAATCGGAGCTTGGCGTACTGATGTCCCCATGCGCTCTTGTTTCCTTCTCTTCCTTAGTTTCTCGGTGCATGGAATCCCTTTATAGAGAAACCCAGTTTAGAAAAATGGCGAGGAGCCTCCTTTTAGCGAAATCGGCCACCACGAAGCGGCGTGTACGGGTGGGCCAGGTGGGTTAACATTTTTGTAATGAGCCGCAGCAGACTGTGGCCGCAAAGTGGCGTGAACCGGAGGGGAGATTGGGGGAGTTAACATGCTGTCTAGTGATACACATGCAAAGTAGGGGTTGCTTTCTTTAAGCAGCTTCCCCTTTTCGATAAATGGCGCTTCTCTAAACTGAGGCTCCGTTTTCTCTAAACGAGCTTCAATAAAACGAGCCTGTTCTCTTAAACGTGTTTCGATGAAATGGCATTTCATCAACCGTAGTAAACTCGAATTTGATGCTGCATTGTTGTTACCATGGCGGCTCGATGCGTCATCCCGTTGGCACGTGGCAGCGGCCTCTCGCCGGGCGCATGGACGCTATGACTTTGAGCAGTTCAGGCGGATTTTGTGACAGTCAGTAACAGCGGTTATTGACCTTCTTTGTAAAATATGCTTACAGAAATATTTGCATAAGTGGAAACACCTTGCCCGGCAGCGCTAAGTAAGCCTCTCCAAATTTCCGCTGCACAGTGCACAAAATAGTAGCGCGAATGCATTTGGCAAACCGGTTCGGAAGGGTTCTTTTGTTTTGCTCCTGTCAAGTTCAGCTCCTAAATGGCACCGAACATTTCTGTTTTGGTTTGGGCAAAATAAGCAGTTCAGTTCCGGTTACGGTTCGACAACCTGCATAGAGCGCATGAATATAATATATTTTAATTTTGAAAAATATAAGACACTGCAAAATTAAACTCAGAATTTCAGAGAATAGGGAATCTAACAAAAATAACCCCCAATAAACTAAATTTTCGGAAAAAAAAAAAAAAAGCATGCTCCGAATTTGATGAAAAATGAACTCCAAAAACACAGAATCCTAATTATATGCCAGTCATCCCAGGATAGGAAAAGTGTCAGCTTGAGTAATTTTATGTATTTGGGAACATGGGTTTATTATTCATGTAGCATAATGAAAATCAATCTTGTGAGCAAAGTAAAATTTAACTGCAATTCAATATGCCCTTATTCTTTCATTATACTATACATTGTAATATTGCACTATAAATCAACTGCTCTTTGGTGTCATACTATGTGCAAAATAACAAACCATTTCAAAGCTCTGAGTTATACTGTAAATTATATTTCATGGTGACTTAACTTATGAATTTGGCAAATCGAAAACAATTACAAAAAATGTATTGCACGAATCTATTGCCCATGGCAATTAATTCATGTGGTTCAGGGACCAGTTTATGCCCGATTGAAAAATATTGTTCCTGCAAAATATCCCAAAAAGCAGCACTTAGCTGCTGTTTACCATATTCTTAGATTCGATTAAACATAAAATGCCAACAATGAGTTGCACGCTAAAACACTGTTTTACTCTTTTTTGACATACAGAATGAGCTGATGAAAGAACTCTGCAATGATTTAAGAGCTCTCTCACCGGAAGAAATGACCAGGTTTCCAGAAAAGTACAAGTATGAAATGCCGCATTGGCTGGGGCTGATATGCTGGGATTAGGGTAAAATTGGTAAAAATTAAATTAGTATGATATGTTTCTCCACATATTGCAGGTTTGGTATCTTCTACTCAAGCATCTTAGCTGATCCTAGGAAATACTTACAATGGCTGACAGACCGGTGAGTTCTGTTTTTTCTCACTCAGGTCTCTCGACTAATATTTGAAGTGCTTTTTGCTAATGTCTCAAGTAAATGTATACATTCTAGGAACGCAAGGGCTTGAGTCATGGGGTTGGTGATATATCCAAAGTGCTTGTCAGCTTACTGCACTTCACAAGTATCTCAAGCATTTCAGGAGAACCATACACAAACTTCCCAAAATTTGTGTTGATCTTGCATTTATTACAAAATGAATAGGTGATATTGTAGTAAATGCATGCTAATTTATTGAAGATAAATGATTTTGCATTTGATCTTCCAGGATAACTGAGAGTGGTGGGCATTTCACAAAGAAGATGGTTCAGAGTCTCCAAGAAGTAAGTTCTTTAGTCAAATCATTACAATCTCATATTTGTTTCAATAATTGACATAATTACTTGGTTACATTCAGAAGTAATTAGGTACATAATTAGTTGGAGCCTAGGCTTTCAGCATGTTTAGAATAAACATTCGTCATGGATGCATACGCATATGCACCGAGAAAGAATTTAATAGTTTCAGTGAAATCGTTTTGAGTAGTTTTTTTGTTGTTGAATCTAAAATTTTCTGACTTGTATAATTTTTGCTTACATTTATTTTGAAATAACTTGTCAATGTTCAATTTGCATAAATTTTGCAAAAGCAGTGACATCCTCTTATGCTACGATTCGGCATGACATCTAACTGTATAGAGGTCAATTACATTTATGAAATAATGAGCATGAGCCCACAGGAAAGCAAGTATTCTCTGCCCTTACTTTTAGAGAGACGTTTTGAATGCACCAGGTACACTGCATGAGCGTGGTTCTAGCAAATGCCCACCTCCCAATTTCACCGCGATTGTCTCTCTCATTCTGAACAAGCACTTGCTTGGTATTTTATAGTAGGTAAGCATGTTGATTACACCATAGTATGGTGTAATCAAGTAAAGGAATATTTAATTTTTTTGCATGCAGAAACTTTAAGACTATTAAAGGGCAACTCCGGTTCATTTTCAGTATTAAGAAAACAATGCAATTCTCTTTAGTATCACCGAAAAAGACCACATGCCAAATATTTTTATCTAATTCTACCTAAAAGTTGGTGAAACTGGCAAACAAAGTTTGAGGTGCGTGAAATTACCAAAATCTGCTAATCCTAGCAGGCAAGGTGTGGCATTGCCAACAGCGCAGTCAATATCACTGTTTCGGCGCAGCCCACGCCGCACTACCTACGTCATACTCAGGCGCTCGGGAAGATTTGTTAGCTTGTTTTGTACATTTTCAAGGAAAGCCTACAGGCGGTGCTAGCAGCGTACTCATTGTCGGCCTTGGATTCGCGGAATGCACATGTGCTTCTGTGCTCCCTTGTGAGCATGCATCATTTCCAGCAGCGTCCATCGCGTGCTAGAGAGCCAGTTTGCAATGCTGACTAAGGCATAGTTCTACAAACACGTCGCGACATATTTCACGTGTGGTCTACTGAACTTCGCTTTCTACTAATGTTTTTAAAACAATCCCTTGGGAAAAATTGCCTTTTTCTGCACTAAAACAAGCTGCGGCCGCGATAGCGCAAGCGTCGTCAGGTGTAGCAGACTGCCGATCGTAGCAGACGACACTTTTGCCTTTGCACCGAGCTGCGCACAGCCGCCTGGTATGTGACGTCCCGATTTTACCAGGATTTTACCAAAACCGAAACCTTGCCCTTCGCAGGCAAGGTTTCGGTTTTGGTTTCTGGTGAATTTTAAATTAAGATTGCGCGAAAAATACTACACTTCTTTTGGAAAGAAATGATGTAGACCTGTTCATTACTACCTCGGGATATATAATCAACCATTAACTCAAATTTCTTGTCATTGACCGGAGTTGTCCTTTAAATGATTTTCATTTTCCTATGTATTGACTGCAGTACACAGAAGAAATGTTTCATAGTTGTATCGCTAGTGTGTTTGCTCATTTAATGTGGACTATTTAACATTTATTTCTGTTTACAACTTTTCTTGGAAAGGTGTGTAGTTTTGCATAAACATTTAACAGTTGTTAAAAAGTGCACCTTGAAAAATATGTTCCTTAATGCTACAGAAGGTCAGTTTCTGAAAGCTTCACCTTTTGAGTTTTGAGTTACTATTTGCAATGGTTCCGGACGTGTAACAGCAAGAGCTCTCTTGACATATCAGTATACTGCCACCATTGAACTCGTGCTCTTAAACTTTAAACAGTCCTTGCCATTTGTGCATATAATCTATCAACCCCGGAGCATGTAACACCTAAGTTACATCTAACAGGTCATGACGTCACTTTAGATTTACTGTGGACATTATGTGCCAGCATGGGGACAGTCAAATTGGCTAATGATCAATGAAAGACCTGCGATTTCACATTTCTCATGTGAGTGTCGGTGAACATGTCAGCCTTTTTTCTCTCTTCCTCTTTCTTTTGACTAGGCAGAATGAAAAAAGCAGTCATGAATTTGGAAGCTACCTTTCATTTCATTCTAAACTATTTTTCTTCCCTCTTTTTCTCAAGGTTGGAAAGGAATTTGACATTGTGGTGAACTGCACAGGCCTTAGAGCTAAGAAGCTTACTGAGGATTTCTTGCTTACCCCCATCAGAGGACAAGCAATCAAGGTAAATTGATTTTCAACTTGGAGTCTATGTTAATTTTTGTGCGCTTCGAGTCCTATTATTTCCTGTCCAGTTCTGCCAAGTACCTGAAGCCTTTTGCCACCACCATACAGAGGCGAATGAACACATTCAAAGATGATCTTGTGTTTTGAAATTGCCTGAGAATGTTAAAGTGCTTGTGGACGTTTTCTGCTGCTTTGAAATACCTCCAAACAGTTTTACAATTTAGTGTGCATACATGTCTTGTGGGAAGCATGATAAATTTAGAACACAAACTCTAATAGTGGTCATATTGGCCTATAGTTAAAAGAAGCCTTGTCCATTGTGAATAGGTGTATATTAATATTTTCTAGTTCTAGAAAGGATGCAAGAGTGAAGTCATTTATTCACAATTCTCCCAGATGTGGCAGAGCCAGAAATGAGACCAACCTGCCCAGTTCGGTAGTTCAAACTCTTTGGGGAAGCATTTTCAATTCCTTCAGTCAGTGGACTCCTCTTCACCTCGGAATTGTACCCCATAGCATGTATTTGGGTACCGTATGTTGGATCTTATGATGCATCATAGGTGTGGTTCCAAAGGCTGATAGAATTTTGGGCAGAAATCTTGTGCAGTGAAGGCCCTTCCGATATATTCGTTTAGGTTCTTGGGAGCCTTTCTTACCTTTCCTATCGTATGCTGGAAATATACAGGCCAGAATACAACTTCCAACCAGATATTATGCTCAAGCTTAACATATGATAAAGTGTTAATCTCCTAAAAAATTTTCTACTGACCCAGGAATAAGTGCACTTAAAAGCTACTGCTAAGTGCTCCCAGAAGGGCATTCTGATATTTTAATGAAGGTTTCGTTTTCTTTACAGATACATGCCCCCTGGGTGACTCAGTTCTTCTATGCTGATGGATGTTATGTACTCCCAGGGTGAGCTGCAGGCACTCTTTTTGCCTTGGTTGTTGGTGTTGAAGGGAAAGAAAAAGACCAGCTCTGCAATTCTAAGGTGTGGGTTCTTAAACTGAGTTCCTACGAATCTAAGGGTTCCCCAGAGTGCCCTTGTAAGTTCCCCGAGCCCCCAAATTTCCTCGGTCGTCCCAGCCCCCAAGAAAAGTGTTTTCCAATTGAAGCACCATTTTAGCTGATCTGGGCTACCCAATGATGCATAGCTGTGAGCCAAACGCTTCCAATGCACGCGGCTCTGACATCACGTCTTCACAGCAGTGCTGCCATCAGCACAGCGCATGCACAGAGGGTTCACTCCAGCGAATTTGGTTTCTGCACATGCGCAGTTTCCGCTTCAGGTGTGGGTAAACGCCGACTTGTTTTTAAGCATTGTGTGGGTCTATGCTCTGTTCATCGCTAAGCTGACTGGATAGTGGAAGCTATGTGCTCGTTGGACCAGTCATTTGTCAATCTTTCGCCATGTGATGTCGCTCCCACCCATACCCACATGCAAAAAGATGGTTCAGGTTATAAAAGGTGCATGCGATTGATTAATACTGCGAGTGCGTAGCTCCCACCACCCTGTTATCTTAAAGGGTAAATGGGGCAAATAGTATGTGCATCATTGTTGACATTTTCCATAGGCTTCTGCCCTGCTTTATTTTGTCAATGCCGGGACTGAGAGGCATTCCTCAGCCGTCATTTGAGGCTGATAGGGTTTCCTTGGGCCCGTAAAATTTGAAAACCCCCAGTCTAAAACAGAGTGGTTTCTCAAGTAAATGACTGAATCTTACTAAATCTTCAAAGTGGTAGTAAAAGTCAGTTTTTTCTCAGCAATATAGTCTTGGTATTAGAGAATGCACACCAATGTTAAGCACCAGAAAAATTAAATTTTTCGTATGGGAAATTTTTCATAGACAGTATGCACCTTCTTACAACCTTTAAAATGTAGTTAGACTCAATTTACACCAGCTTGTTTGTGCACTTACTTTTTGTGTATTTCTTCATTGACTTATTGTCGTGTCGATCAGTTGCTCATACAGGGAGTGGCCGTAAGGACCAGTACATTTGCAGTGATGTGATTGCTGCGCCATTTGCGCCAAACTGCTCCAAAGGGCTTACCCTGCTACATCCTGCTACATTTAGCCCAAATGTGAGGAACTTGCGCCAGCATTGCACCAAAACCTGATTTCCCTTTATCAATACTGAAAATATAATGGCTCAGGCCCCGCTACACGTCCGGATCATTATGGTAGGCTTGTGAGAATTACTTTTTATTTTAGCCAGAAATAACATACTATCCTATTTGATCTCTCTTTCAGTTTAAGCATTGCAATTTTGATTATCTTGCTTCGTTGCAGTGCATCCAAGTGTTAAAGGGAAGGCATTCCCTCAGAGCGGGACGTTAAACACGCAAGCTTCAGGTACATTAAAAAAAGCAACTTTATGAGTTTTAACGTAACAGCGCTTAGTTGCATTCAAATTTTCCTAATTAAACTGGCAGCTATTACTTATGATAGACTGCGGTATTCTGGTGATATCTTTTTCAAATTCAAGATTCAGCAAGGGTAATCGCAAGAAAATTTATGTGAATAGACCCTTTCCGAAATTCACTCTGGCCACTTTAATCAATATCATGATCTGAGGAATGGAATATGCGTTGTACTAATGGCGGTCTTGTGGTTACTGATTATGGAATTAAGACGTTGAAGATGCAACGAGCATCTGGTATAGGACGTAGGAAATGCACGACCACCGTTTTCGCTCCATTTTCAATAATTCACCACCCCTAAGTTGAACTCTTAAAAAAAAAATAGACATAAAATTTTTTTTAAACCGTCGTTTGCGTGCCCAATTTCAGATATGTACGTTTAGAATTTGAACTTTGTGAGGTGTGCCAAATATGCTGATCCTTGCAGCTACTCCCTGTATGTGTTTGCAAAATTTTCTTCCAACATGCTGGTACCAATCATACTGTTTGCCGCAGTGAAAACTTACGACTGTGAAAACGCACAGAAAAGTGTTGCCATGTTGAGCTTTCACCAGCTTGCTCATGTCATTGGCATTCTCTCACTACTCTTCCACTTCTTATTTCTTGTAGCTGTATTGCTCTGCTGAGAGTAGTGTACCAACATGTGTCTGGCCTGTGTCTTTCAGGACAGAGTATGTTACCTTAGGTGGCATCAAGCAGTTTGGGGACTGGAACATGCAAGTGTCACAGCACGATCGGAAATACATCTGGGAGAACTGTGTCAGTGTTGTTCCAAGCCTAAAGGTAGGTTTTTTGTTTTTGTTTCTACTAATAAATTTTGTTACATACATGCAGTGAACTTTCCTGAAAATGACTGGTCTATGGCTTTTCAACAGTTGTCAAATCTGAAACAAAGCTTTTGAATATTTTCCCATACACAGAATTAAATTTGTTATTTTTTTCTTCTCACTATTCAGAGACTTGTAAGGTGGCTCTAGTGTTCTTGAAATGGCCTTGAAGTGGCACATCTTCACCATTCTTAGCACTTTTTTGTGGAAGTAGAATGATTACTAAAGGTTGTTGCCATCTTTAAATTATATCATGTTCTGATAATTCCAAAACAGCTTGCTTATCCTTAACTCTCCAAGTAGGGAATGACAAAGTATAGAGCAGGAGTGGCCAAGCTGTGGCTTGCAAGCCGCATGCGGCTCTTCGCGTGTTGAACTGCGGCTCGCGGCTTCCTCCCCTCTCCCCACACACATGCACACACCCTCCCCTGCCTTCCTCCCGGTCACACAGGCACTTCCCCAAAAAGATAAATAGAATGCGCTTTAAATTGAAAGACAGATTGCGGTTTGTAGTCATGTGCTACTGCTACCTTACGTACAGTTGGACTGCTTTTGACTCGGATAGATTGAAAGTAGTTTGAGTTTCATTAATTCCTCTAAACAAAAGTTGCCCCCCTCCCCTCGGCGCAGCTCCTGGAAGTTTCCTGGTTTTGTTTGCGGCTGTTAGGCCGGGTCAGCCTGGCCACCCCTGTTATAGAAGTTCTAATGTTTATCTCCACAATTGGCACTCGCATAAACTACAAATTTATTTCTGTGTTGCTTTGTGCAAGCAGTGTTGTTTTTTTCTGCTAAAGGGCCATGAAAGAAATATAGTAATTAAGTAGGCACACACAAATAGTGGTTTTTGAGTTTGAAGCAAATTCGATGGGAATAGTGGTTTTGGCAAAATATTTTCAAATCACATAGTTTCTCCAAGCCTTTCACTATTGCACCATGCTTCAACAAAAATCCAGCTGAACTTGTGAAGATTGTTTCCAAGCTTCCACTTGCCCATTTGTAAGCTAAGTTCATCTTAATCTAACTATATGGACTCAGAAAGTTCAATGCCCACATTGGGAAGGCAAAGAAGTGATGCATTTCACATAAAATTAAACCAACAGAGATGCCCTACTATACCTAATTGATGAGATATATAAATCTTCTCGCCAAATACGAATATCCTTCCTTCAGCCTCGAATTTCAGTCTCAAATTCGATAGTTCAAATTCGAACTACCAAAAAAGAAAAGAAAATCACACATGATTAATGCAGTTTGTCAGGGCATCTCTGCATAACATATACTCTTGCATAATAGCCACAGTTAATTTCGAAAATTTTACTACAATGTAGATATCAAAATTAACAAAGTTTCCGTTTCTTTCTAAATACCCCCTGCGCGTGTGCACCATCCCACTTTGAAAGTGTGCTTGTTTCCTAAGCATGCAGCTGATATTTGTACTTTTCCAAGATTGTCGTGGGTTGGCCCTGTTGAGTGCGCTTCCTACTTGGCACTGGTGCACTGCGGAGAAGCAACACCCGCCGAAGCGAGTTTTGCTAGTGTTGCTTTTCCGCAGTGCACAGGTGCATGTTTGGTAAGGAATGCAATCAACACTTCGAAAAATATTAATATTGCAGTTCATCTCGAAGCAAATATTGAATAGCTTATTATTCGAAACTACAATTAAAATATTTGCGTGATCCTATAATTAAGCCTTCTATTTTTAACGAGGCTGTGGATCTTTGCCGAATCTCCTTGACTCGACTACCTTAGTGCTTGCTACCTTTTATTCTCGCCTGCCTCCTCATGTGTTTTGTGGTCTCTTATTTTCTATCAGGATGGCAAGGTGGTTCAGGACTGGGTTGGTCTGAGGCCATTTCGTCAGCCCATCAGAGTCGAGGCAGAGCTGCTAGGCTTTGCTCCGAACCAATGCAAGGTAATCACTTGTATGTGCTCGGTCTTATGCTAGTCCCCTTTTAGTACGCATGGACAAAGGGTAGCAGCTGTCGCAGCTGTTTCCTTGTATGAGCATTGATCCTCAGTCCATCTCAGATGTTACCTCCCTAACTCTGGGAAGACAACAGTGGAAGAGGGGAGAAGGGGACACTGATATTTTTTTTTTTTTCACTTTTGAACTTATAGATATGTGTAATGGTGTGATAAAAACACTGGAGAACTGGTCAGTATTTAACTCAAAAAACAAAGGCAGTTATATTCATACCAAAAAATATGCCCTTTCCCACACATCAAGATATCTTAAATTCACGTGGTACTGAAGAGGTGGAGAATTTCAAGTGCCTCGGTGCCATATTTTTTGTCAACATGTTATGGGATAATTGTGTAAACTACCTTCTAACAAAAATAGCCAGTTGGTCATATTAGTTATGCCTTCCTTCCACGGAGGCGCTGCGAGCGGCCTTACCACGCCGGACACGCCAACAGAACGCTCCGTCCTAAGGATCGTTAAATCCCCAGCTACAAGGGCTAACCGCCTTCAATCCTTGACAATGCCGATTCTACTACCTCCAAGGAACCTCTGGGAGAAGATTTAGCGGCCGGTGAGCTTTCCTTTTGGAATTATCCGCCCACGATTCTCGCACCCTCCCGGCGCCTCAAGTTAAGCCTTACGGCTAAGCCGCGCGAGCGGTACCGGCTGTGAGCGGCGCCGGCTGCGCGCTCCGAGCACCGGCTCCTCAAGCTCGCTGCCGTGCATTCGTCGTCGTGCTAGGAGCGAGCGCTTAATCCCCAATCACCCGCCATGCAAGAAGAGGACGCATCCCTCAAAGAAAAATGGCAAACGGTGTACGGAAATCCACGCCGCAAGACCACGAACATCACAACTGTCATTATCTGACCCACCGGACTTCTCCTCCGCGACGCTCAGCCGCATCACGTCATGCAGGCCCTAGTCATGGCTGCGGGCCTCACGCCAGGTGAAATGACCGACTCCATGCTGCAAGTACAAGCTCCCCAAAACATACTGGCTTTTAAAACCCTTCGCCCAACCGCTGCAGCCAAAATCCTCGACAACAAGCACTTCATACTAAATAATCGGGACCACCTGTACACGTCCTACACCGCTGCCCCAACAATATCGTGCAAAGGTGTGATCCATGGCGTCGAGGCTTCGACACCAGAGAAGACCCTTCAACGGTACCTCATCCCCATTTGCGCCAATATCAGTACCGCCAGAATGCTAGTACGAACCAAATCGGTCCTAATAACCTTTGAAGGTACCTACGTACCAAAGATTGTCTGCTACGGCCAAGCCAAGTTCAGATGCTACCCCCACCGCCCAAAGGCCCAGTTTTGCAGTAGGTGCCACCTCCTTGGACACCGAGCCGACGTATGCGCAAACCCACCTGACACCATTCTTTGCGCTCAATGCTTCACTCCGCTAAACAGCACAGACGAACCACATGACTGCCATGTTCACTGCAAAACATGCAGCGGCGATCACCCCACCACATCCACGCAATGCCCAGCACGGTTGCAAGCCAACACCCAGGCAGTCAAACAAGCGTACGAACGCCGCATCCAGTTAGGAAGACCACGGCACAAGACCTAACCAAGCAAAAGCCACCACCAGCAAGGCAACACCGACCTCGATCACGATCGAGGACACCGGCTCGCCGCCCAACCACTCCAAGACCTAAAACCCCATCCAAGGTGCGGGGGAACCCAGCCCCAAATTCGAATCCACGCCGAGACCAGGCACAGCCAAACCACTTGCAGCAACTCCAGTCCAGAACTTCCAGCTCACCACAACAGGTGAGCCAGCCACTCCCTCCTCCCTCCCCTTCCCCCGACCACACGAGTGATTCAACTGCCCTTCTCCCCGCATCAGCATCTTACCGCGACGCACTAGCACC
Source organism: Ixodes scapularis (assembly GCF_016920785.2). NCBI lineage: Eukaryota > Metazoa > Arthropoda > Arachnida > Ixodida > Ixodidae > Ixodes > Ixodes scapularis. Next base: position 48,135,956 of record NW_024609884.1, read on the forward strand.
CCCATCACTGCGTACCACGCAACCCTCGCCGACACCCACACAACTCATGACGAATATTGAAACTCTCTTCACAACCCTCTGCAAACAATTAGCCGCGCTCCAGCAACACATTACCACCCTAGAAACTCAACAGGAGTAACACGAGCAACGCCTCGCAGTGCAAGACAGCAAAAATGCTTCTATGGAGGCTAAGCTTGATCGCATACTCCGTCTACTCCGCAAATCATGCTCGCACTCCCCGGGCACAAGCACTAATACGCCGAAACAATGCCGAGACAGTACCTCATCTGTTACATCTGACCACTATAACTAAGCCTACATCACTCGTCATGTGGCAATGGAATTGCCGTGGCCTATGCACTAAACAATCATCACTACAACTCTACACACAGCAGCACGCATCCCCCCCCCCCCCGGCATCATTGTATGCCAAGAAACATTCCACCTATTTAAACTTGCCGGCTACACCACTTACCACCACGGAGACGGCACCGACCGTACCAAGCTAAATCTGCTCACATTAGTTAGCAAATCCCTCAGCTCCACCCAAATAGATACTGCCCATCTATCTGACGAGCACACGCTCACGCTCGGAGTGGTGGTACAACCGGACAAAAGACACCCCACAACACTTCAGATACTTAACGTATACCATCACCCAAGACAGCCCTTACGACGAGCCAAACCGATCTTCACACCTCATAACAGCAAAACACATGACACCCTGGTATTAGGAGACTTCAACTGTCCGCATGTCAGTTGGGGCTACCCCCGTGACACACCGAACGGCAAAACACTAGCCTCTGCCAGTCAGCAAGCACAATTCACCCTCTTAAATGACATACACTTCCCTACAAGACTCGGTAATTCTGCTGAGCGCGACACCAATCCAGACCTCGCCTTCTATAAAGGTGTGTACACTCCGGATTGGTCGAACACTCGGGAAACACTCGGCAGCGACCACAACATTCTTACCATAACACTACATCAACCCAAAAATACACCTAGATACACACACACATCCCTAACAGATTGGGATGCTTTTCGCACTGATATGTCCCCTCCGGATCCGAACATGAACCCTGATGAATGGCTCGACTCGCTTGTCAGGCACCAGCGGAAACACACCAAAAAAAATATATACCACTGAACAAGCGCCATACATAGACCCCCATCTCACACACCTTTGGGAGGCCAGACGCTCGTTAATCAAAAGATGGAAAAAAAAAAAGAAATCCAACCGGAATCTAAAGAAACGCATTCAGGATACTACTTAAAAGCAGAGAGCTATGCCCAACAACTTACACAACAGAGCTGGGGGAACCTCTGTGACTCGCTAAACACCCAAATGGGCTCAAAACACGCTTGGGCACTGTTGAGGAGTCTAATTCAGCCTTCCTCACCCAAGGATCCCCTATCTAAAATTCTTCTGGCCACGGACACCAACCCAGAAATACTAGAACAAGAACTTATTAGGGCTCTCTACTCCGACAGCACACCCACTCCAACAAGTAACCTCACACCTCGACAGTTTGATGTAACCCCACTAGACTCCCCTTTCACACTAGGCGAACTAATGAGTGCTCTTGCCTCCTTCCGGCGAAGCACCACTCCAGGGGAAGACGCTGTCACATATAAATTGCTCAAGAATCTCCCCAAAACAGCCCACACTAAATTGCTCGAGATATTCAACATAATATAGGACACCGGGCAAATACCGGCCAAATGGAAACACTCTAAAATCATACTCATCCCTAAACCCGGAAAGCCACTGACTCCACAAAACCTTAGGCCCATCTCTCTGACATCTTGCACTGACAAGCTGTTAGAGAGAATGGTCCTCACAAGATTAGAATGGCATTTGGAAACAAATAACATCTTGCCACCTACGCTCACAGGCTTCCGCCATCACATATCTACACAGGACACACACCTTAGATTACACCACGACATCCTCGAACAGCCCAGCTCAGCCCAACTACGCTGTATTTTGGCCTTAGACATTCGCAAAGCGTTTGACTGCGTAAACCACGAAATCATATTAACAAACCTGGCCAAAACAAACTGTGGCACAAACATATATAATTACATCAGAGACTTTCTCAGCAACAGATCGGCCACCTTCCATATACCGGGGCACAAATCAACTCCCTTTTACCTCACTCGCGGCACCCCACAGGGCTCGGTTCTGTCCTCGACTCTGTTCAATCTAGCCATGCTCAACCTTCCCCAACAACTGAACGAAATCCCGGACCTCCTCCACTCAGTTTACGCTGACGACGTCACCCTCTGGACGAACACCGGCTCGCCCGGAGAACAGGAGGGTGCCTTGCAGGCTTGTTGCGATAGGGTCTCCAACTACGCCGCCTCCCTGGGCCTCACCCTGGCTCCGGACAAGTCGGAGCTTCTCGTCGTTTCCAACCGACGGGGAGCTGTTCCAGAGCGGGGCCTCATCAACCCGACTATTAACGGCCAGCCCGTCCCTCACAAACCCACAATCAAAGTCCTAGGCCTTGCTATACAACAAAACGGCAGGGCACACGGTACATTAGCCAAACTACACACACGAATCCAACAAATTATACATCTCATAAGCAGAATATAAAAAAAAAAACCAAGGCCTCTGTGAAAACCATATCTTCAAAATAATAAACTCTTTCATCATCTCCCAAATTCTATATCTGCTTCCCTACCTGCAGCCCACTGCCTCACAGCTCCAAGCAATAGAAAGAGCTCTCCGGAAACCCTATCGCCTCGCGCTGGGGGTCCCACAGTATGCCTCGACAATACAAGTCATCGGGACGGGAACATACAACACACTTGACGAGCTCATACCACTGCACTTAGCGTCCCAGTTACAACGCCTAAAAACGTCCAAGCAGGGCAGACATATATTGTTCCTCATCAACTACGAAACCTCCACCCTCCCAGACATCCCCCAAGAACCACCCCCGTGGAACATCCTCCCCAATATCCAGGTAGAGCCTATCCCAAGAAACATGGACCCCGACAGGAACAAAAAGCGCCGAAAACTCAGAGCACGAGCTCTTGCACAACGAGTACTCACACTAAAACAAGAAGGAGCTCGCGTCCACTTCACAGATGCGAGCCTTCAAACCGACACCAACACTGGAACGATCGCCTACCAATCCGAACACCATGAACATGCTTTGCAATACACTAACCCACCCGTCATCGATGACTTAGAGGAACACGCCATTGCCATAGCAATTGAGCATGCTTGCACCGAACCCTACACACACCACCCAACCTTTATATTTTCAGACTCACAGGATGCACTCCGCAAAAACAAAGTCAATGTTTACACTCGAAACTACCTCGCCCCAATATTGCATCAACACCGCTACCATCATTTTCGTTTAGTGTGGGTGCCAGGCCATGTTTCAATGGAGGGCAATGCAAAAGCCAGTGCACTGACCCGAGTTCCCGTCCCCAGACCCTCCATTGGCTGGTCTAGCCCATACTCTCCCAAAACACACAGAGCTCTCGATATACACAACCGCCGCACACTGTCGCAGGAGTACCGTAGGAACCGACAAACGCTGCCCCCTCCTCCCGCTCATTTCAGCCGCGCAGACGCCGCACTTATCCGGCAGGCGCAGACGCATTCACTGCCATCACATCACGTCCTACATAGAATTCACCGGCGACCCAGCCACCCCCATTGTCAATGTTGTGACACCTACCCCTGGCCGCGTCACACATATTGGGCGTGCCCCCTTTACCCCCCTCATCCCCCCCTTCCCCCCGAAATCACCTCCTGGGAGGAGTGGCATCACCGAGCAGACTCTTCAAGCCCTCGCGGCTCATGCCAAGACCGTCTCGGCACAAGTGCTTCAGGAGTACGAGGTTCTGACCACATCCCCCCACCCCTAGGAGACTTGGACCAGGGTTTCCTGAGTACAAATAAAGTTCATTCTCTCTCTCTCTCTCTTCCTTCCACATTAATTAAGTTGCTTCTTTATAGTCCACTATTTCACTCACAACTAAACTATATCTAGCTAGTGTAGGGGGACAACATTTTCAAACCTACAACATATTCATTTATCACCAAAAAAAATTATTTATATATACAGGGTGTTTTGGAAAAAGTGGACAAATTCAATATTGCGAAAACTATGCATTGCAACAACAAAAGGCTTGTGTCATTTTGGTCCTGGGCCAGGGGCCTATTTAGAAAAATTATTAAAGTCTGGGATAATTAGATTGTTAATTATTTTTGTGTAATTAACTTTTTTTAATATTGTGTTTAAGGGCATGGTTTCAATTAGAAAATTGCTCGGCATCATCGAAAAACACTAAATCAACAAATTGCAGAACGATAGAAGGCACGCGCACCATTTTACGGCCTTCTGAAAAACTGCTCAAATTCGACAAGTTTTTAAGTTTCGGTTTACAATCGGAGCGCATCTCAGCACCGACAGCACCGTGCCCCGTGGAGGAATAGTGCAACCAGCCTCTGCTGCGCTGTCGTCGCGCACCGTAGCAGAGGCATATATTTACAGGCTGTTTCAGAGAACTCTGGCCAAATCGCTCCAGCAAAAACTAAGCATTGCGCAGAAAAAAGGTTGATGCCATATTGGTGTCTGTCCAAGAGCCTATTTAGAAGAAATAATAACTTTTGGAAAAAATAGCTTTTGTTTTGTATTTTAGAAAGAAACTTTTTATTTGTTCATTTTAAGGCCATAGTTTGAATTAGAAACTTACCCGGCGTCATCAATAACCCCTATATCAACCCTTTTTAGACAAGTATAAAGCATGCCGAGCATTTTACCATGTTTTGAAAAACCCCTTCAATTCTGATGCTTAGTCTGGTTTCAGATTAGTCTCGCACGCCCGCCCGCCCGCCTCCCTTCCCTCGTAAAAAACAAAGAAGTGTAGCACGCGCGCGTGGCCAGGTGATAAGGAACGCCTCGCTGTTCGAAAGAGCATGACATTGCAAGATTGAGCTTTGACTTTTGGGCTGGCCTTGGTTCCGCGCTTCAGCCCTCGGAGGGCACGACAGCTGCCGCCAAGCTTGGATAAGAATCCGAAACCAGAGTATGCGTCAGAATTTAACGGTTTTTCAAAACATGGTAAAATGATCGGCACGCTTTATACTTGTCTAGAAAGGGTTGATAGAGGGGTTATTGATGATGCCCAGCAAGTTTCTAATTGAAACTATTGCGTGCAAATGAACAAATAAAAAGTTCCTTTCTAAAAAACAAAAAAAAAATATTTTTTTAAACATTATTTTTTCTAAATGGGCTGTTGGGCGGACACCAAAACGGCATCAACATTGTTTTTTTTCTTCTGTGCAATGCTTAGTATTCGCAGGAGCGATTTGGCCTGCGTTTTCTGAAACACCCTGTATGTATGTATATATATATATATATATGTGTGTGTGTGAAGTAGGGTAAGTATAAAACAATGGACCGGTAAAAGTTAATAAGTAAAAAATGCATACTGTCGGAGTTACTAACGAAGTTTATTGCGACGTTTCGAGCGGGGACCGCTCTTCATCAGGTATATACAGAGTGTTTCAGAGAACTCAGGCCAAATCGCTCCTGTGAAAACTACTCATCGCAACGAAAAAAGTCTTGTGGCGTTTTGGTCCTGGGCCAGGGGCCCATTTAGGAAAATTATTCAAGTCCAGGATATTTAAGTTGTTAATTATTTCTGTGTAATTAACTTTTTTAATATTGTGTTTAAGGGCATGGTTTAAATTAGAAAATGGCTCGGCATCATCGAAAAACACTAAATCAACAAATTGCAGAACGATAGAAGGCACGCGCACCATTTTACGGCCTTCTGAAAGACTGCTCAAATTCGATGGGTTTTTAAGTTTCGTTTTGCAATCGGAGCGCATCTCGGCCCCGGCAGCACCGCGCCCCTTGGAGAGATAGTGCAGCCAACCTCTGCTGCGCTGTCATCGCGCGACGCAGCAGAGGCTGGTTGCACTATCTCTATTATCCTGGACTTAACAATTTTCCTAAGTGGGCCCCTGGCCCAGGACCAAAACGCCACAAGCCTTTTTTCGTTGCGATGAGCAGTTTTCGCAGGAGCGATTTGGCCGGCGTTCTTTGAAACACCCTGTATATATGGCACACATGCATCTTGCCCTATGGAACACCAAGTTCAAACTTCTTTTACTGTTCCCGCTTAATTAGAGCTCATAACCTGTACAGAGATTAGTAAATCAGAAACACAAAGAAATATAAATAATATCTGTAATGTGACACAATTGGAAATAAAAGTAACAATAGAAGTTGATGGCCTAGTTGGTTAAACATCTCAAAAATGGTTAACTCAAAAGACAAGGACAAGTAGAAGACTGTACGGGACAAAAATTAGTCGTTAGTGGTTTAGATAGCGGAAGTTTAGTCTGCCAGAGTGTGGCAACATTGTTAGCCACTATGGACGAGAAATGTAGCCTGTGCAGTATGAGTGCTAGCCTGGGGTCTTTAACATGCATCACGCAGTAGTGATACACGACCACACGCCGCTACGATTCTCATGCAGATCAAAACAGGGAGGTGTGGGGATTGAACCGCAGGGTCCCTGGGTTCTGCAGTGCGAGCTTTCGCTACACATGCTCCAAGCTGCGGTGCCACACTCGGCCACCGATCCCCACCACTGGACAGCTAGGACAAGCGCTACTTTGAACTGCTGTTTTAATGTAAAGATAGAGAAGGAAACGGAGGAAATGTATTTAGATGTGTTGATAACTACCTTGGTGCTATTAACTGAAACACCAGAAGCAAGTCACTCCATCCTCATCAACACCATCAAATGCAAAGTTTTAAACCACGCTCAGGAGCTTTAGTTTACACCCGAGGCGCCTACGGGCAGCAACCACCAATTTCTTTCTAGATCTTCGGCTGACCTTTCAAATTAACCATGTATACTGGGTGTATTTGCCCAGATCTAAGAAACGACTTCAATATGATTCTGCACACTCAAAACTTGTCAAGAGGAATTGTTTCCAGTTGTATGCCCTAAAACTAAAAAAAGTAATGTGCCCATGACAAAATGCTGTATGAGGGGAGGGGGAGAGGAGGCCCCAGCAGAATGGAAGATTTCGGGGGAGGGAAGGAGGGAGGGAGGGAGGGAGGGAGGGAGGGAGGGAGGGAGGGAGGGAGGGAGGGAGGGAGGGAGGGAGGGAGGGAGGGAGGGAGGGAGGCGGGGGGCGGGGGGGGGCGGTTTCACTGGAGCTCTTCCACCTGGCTATGTGCCTGCCCAAAAATGTAACTAAACGCGAAGAAACATGAAAAACCTCCGACCAGTCATTACGTCATAGAAGATCTTTCGGCTGCCAAGCGCATATCGCTTGAGGGCCGCGCTAGGAATCGCAAGCTTGCCAGGTATATTTCCCCGCACTGGCAACAGTTGTGACGTCTTTTTCTGCCCTTTTTAAATATGGGAAAATTGTGTGTGCATATCTTTGATAGGCGTTAAAGATGCGCGATAATGGAGATTCCGAAAACTCCTTTTGCGACGTCATGCTCTGGGAAGAAGGGCCTTCAGCGGTACTTTGAAATTTATTTTCTGCAGCTTCCATGCAGCAAATTTAAAAAAGAATTTCGATATTCGAGATTTTGGAGGTCAGATGAAGATGATTTAAGTGTGTTTCCTCAAATACAGAACCGCTTCAGTTTCCCTTGAAGTCTAACAGAACAACAGAGAGAAATGGAAATGAACGATGCCAACCGGCGGTCATATCACACATCCATCGCATTTCCCACAACTTTAAGACAATTGCCTCAGAATATGTCGGGGTGGGGCTTTCTGGACCAGACAAGCTTTGAAGGCCTTCACCCCAAATAAATTCCCAGCATGACAAAAACTACAAATGCGGCGCGAGACAGGCACACAACTACGTCAACTGTTGCTGCAGCATGTGTTATCTATGAAATCCCGTTCTCATGTGGCAAGGTTTATGTGGGCCTGTCTGGACGCTGTGTCAAGGTTAAGTTAAGGGAACATGCTCTGTCTCTCTAATATTCTCTCCCTTGGGACATCTTGTCGTACATGTGAGGGACTGTGGATGCGCCCCGCTGCTTACCAATGCAGGGACGAAGGTTAGACCATCGCAACATCTTGCATCAGTACTCCGTTGGAATACTTTTTTAACTTATTATTTTCCTCTTCGTTCTTTTATATATTTTTTTTTTTCTTTCGTCTTCATTAATTTTTTTATGAATTATTATTCTGAAGTACATTTCATAAAACCTCCAGCTACGTTTGCATAATTGTTTCTTTCATAATTTTTTGGCGTTTTTTTCTTTTACCTTTTTTTTTCTTTCTTTATCTTTTCAATAAAACGTCAGTAGAAAGTAGCGCTTGTCCTGTCTGGTCTGTCCGGTCTTCTACTTGTCCTTGTTTTTGCGCTAATCATTTTTGAGATGCAAATAAAATATTTGAGTTACTCTACAAGACAGAGCAAACTGGATAGTACCCAGACTTCGTAACTCTGGAAAAGAGGGCCTCATTATTCATTACCATCTCCATTAAACAGTTATTACCTTGTTCATTTTGATCTATACACTAGCACATACAGTGAAATTTGCACAGTGTATATAATCATAGAAGCACAATTATTTTTTTGTCCATTTTTGGGCTACTGGGCTTTAAATCAATTTTGGCGAGTTCTTTTTTGCTTTTGATTGTTTACACCATGGTGCTGTAGCTCATACCTAACCGAGGATATTGGACTCGTCAAGCTGCCCAGGGGCAGCATCTTGTTCAAAGCCCATCTGCATGTCGCTTAGTGGAAAAAAAAAAAGTTATTTGATTTTAGTGTTGGAGGGCTAAGAGTTTGAAAGTAGGGCTTCCGAGGAGGTCCACTTTTCAGTTTGAACTTGTGCACAAGTATCACAGTATTTCTATTTGATCTCTGAGACATTATGTTTGCAGAAACTATTAGTATAAGTATGCTGTAAAACCTCGTTAAGAGCAGCCTAATAACTCTAGGACAAGAGATTGGACATATACTAGTAGCATATTTGGTTGGTTTTCAGGAGGGTTTACCTGTTCTGATAAGAGGCATCTCCTGATAGAGAGAACCAGTTTGGAGGCTCCATACAACTTCTTAAAGAGCTGCTTATCTGGGAACTATGAAATATAAGAAACAGGGGGTGCATGAGTCAGCTTAAAGCTCTACTGCATGTAACCCTTCATTTATTGCTGCAAAATAAGTCTAACAATGTGTTGTTCGGTCACATGAGAAGAAGGCGCTATGAAATGGTTCCTCATGTTGGTCTTTTCTTTTCTTTTCCAAAAAAAGGTGGTTCACAACTATGGTCACGGCGCACATGGCGTCAACACTTCGTGGGGTACTGCTATGGATGCCACACACCTAGTTGAAAGCCTACTCCAGGACAGTTTGACTGCACCTGTGGCTAAACTGTGAAGCATGAACTCGGGAAATCTTTGGGTTAGGTTTCTGATTCTAGGACAAGAATGTGGGAATTGATTTCTTCATCGTTCTTGTGTGTAGAAATGAGGGAGAAAAAAATAGACAACATTGAAATTCTTGTTTTAGTGTGGGAAAATTTACCAACATGTGGCAGAAGCCTGTTTCCTGTTTGGAAGCTGTACCCTGAATACAATAAACTGGCTTTTGTACAAGATCTCAGTCTCAGTACTGTATGTTTACGGGAGTTTTACTTCATGGAGTAGTGCAGAGTTGAAAGGATTATGGGATGCACCCTCCTTGTTGGGAGTGATGCAAGTTGAGAGCAGACTGTCAGACAATATGCACATAAACGTGTGGCCTGGGCTCAAGCCATGCTTTCAATATTGAAGAGCTCCACTATGCTTCCGTGTGCTACACACAAAAAAAAAGTTTGTAGCCTGGATTTTGAATTTTAACCATATATGCACCCGAGTTGGTTCAGAACTCAGCAGAAAGCTCTCTCTTCACGCTCATATTGTCAACAGGTGCACATGCCATTTCACAGGTTTGTCTAGGCCCAGTGCAGATATGCACATCTACTGAAGGTCAATCTCGGGCACCTTGTAAGAGTTCTACATAAACATTAGAAATAGGGAAGCGCAGTTATTGAAGTACAACCCTATAAAGGCCCTGCTGTCTGCATTCATTGTACTTCCCTTTACCATTTACACAGATATAACACCAACTCTTATAAAATATTCCTTTTGGGTTGTAAATATCTCAGCAGATCCCGAATATATTTTTATATTTCATACCTTTATTAGATGGCAGATCCATTATCAATTGTATCAATGGACCTGAAACTCCAAAACAAAGGTCCATGTCACGATTGTATACCCTGCTCTAGAGTATATACTATATTAGAACAAGAGTATACGAGGCAGCAAGGAGTGTTGCCACAATATTGCCAATGATGTCAATCTGGTACTGGGCAGCACAGAGTTCACCTTCACTGCTGTGTGCTCAGGCTGTTATATACTGGGCACAGGCTACAGAATGGGACGTTTTCACATAACATCTATTCCCCTTTATTGCCAGCTGCATTTTGTCTTCGTAAAACAAGTTTGCTGGTGTGAAGAAAACACCCAAGGAGTTTGCTCTTTGAGTGAAAATGCCTTATACTCACCAACCCGGTGCTTCTAGTGACGTAATTTAGCATGCCTTCATTGTGATGTGTCGCAAGGATAACATTTTGATTAAGAACAGTGTGATTTTACTGATCTTTTATTATTAGCTCAGCTAGGTGAAAAAAGGGTAGTGTAGCCTAAGTGAAGTAGCTACTCATGTTGGTCAGTGTCAGGGGACTATTATTTGACCTCTTTCCCAGCCAAGTTGAACCGCAGGTTCATTTTGTGGTCGTGATGCAAGCCACCAGCAGCTAAAGCACGACTACGTATGGGGACAATCTACTGGGCAGAGGTCGGCATTTTAGGTCGCCCTCACTCACCCTCACCCTCACAGCCCCACTCACCTAAGCCCCTCACTCACCCTCACCCTCACAGCTACACTCACACTCACCTTCAGCCCTTCACTCACCCTCACTGAACCTCACGGCCCTCACGCCCTCACCGCCCTCACGGCCCTCACGCCCCTCACTCACTCACCACCGTCACGCCACTCACCGCCCTCACGCCACTCACCGCCCTCACGGCCCTCACGGCCCTCGTGCCCTCACCGCCCTCACAGCCCTCACGGCCCTCACGCCACTCACCGCCTTCACGCCACTCACCGTCCTCACGCCACTCACCGCCCTCACGCCCCTCACCACCCTCAGGCGCCTCACCGCCCTTGCGGCTCTCACACATACCCCTCACGCCACTCACCGCCCTCACGCCACTCAGGCCAGCTTCAGATGGGGCAATTTCGCCCATTAACTTTACGTCGCAACACCAGCAACACGGGCCGCCCGCGATCACACGCAGCAACCAATTGCTGCAATTTGCCATCGTCATCATAAAATGTTATTTTTCTTGCACTATTTAGATGCAATTACGCGTTATAAACGTGTTTTTATGCATTTAAATCTCGTTAAGAATACTAATGCACCTTTCTGAAACAGTTTATTTCCAAAAAAAACGATCGATTTCAAACCAGAACCAAGTCTTTCGGTGTCATCATCACCGGCACGTGGTATCACGTGAAAATTTTGCGTCCCTGATTGGATGCAGCCGCTCCAAACGCATTCGAATTGCTCAGAGTTGCTTGCTTATTTCGAGCCGGACCCGATCTCAGCAATTCGCGTCGATCTAGGGAAAGCTAGAGAACAACCCGCCATTACCACCAAAATTGCTGAGAAAGATGCTCGATCTGAAGGTGGCCTCACGCACTCATGGCCCTCACACCACCTCATGTACTCACCGCCCTCATGGCCCTCACGCCTCTCATGCCACTCACTGCCCTCACGCACTCATGGCCCTCACACCCCTCACACCACTCACGCACTCATGGCCCTCACGCCACTCACCGCCCTCACGCCCCTCACGCACTCATGGCCCTCATACCCCTCACCGCCCTCATGGCCCTTATGGCCCTCACCGCCCTCACTCACCCTCACACTCACGAATTTTCCTCGTTCAGAAACTCACTCACCCTCACCTCACCTGTGAAGATGAGGGTGAGCGAGGGTGAGTGAGGGCCCTCGTGAGTGAGGTTTGCCGAGGTATGCTACTGGGACTGTTCAGCTTCCTCCAAAGAAATATGGTAAATTACAGCACAAAATTATGCTAATACTTTCAGTCAGTTCTGAGAAAGGAACCAAGATGGCATAGAACCAGCGATTTCCCTACACATGTACACACCCCCGTTTTTTCTAAACGCACCCCCTTAATTCGCAACGACTCCTCTATTCTCAATGCCCCCCCCCCCCTCTCCCTAATTTCAATTAATGGGGAAACCCCTGCATAGAACCACTTGAGCATCTGTGATAACGGTGCAACTGCAGTCATGTTACCAAATAAATTTTGAAGTGAAAAATTTACTTCAGTCCTCGCACGAGCTTTACACGATGCCCAGTTCATCGACCTGGAACTTTTGGACAGAATATGACAAATAAATTATGCAAACGGAAGGCATCATGCTTGGAGTCTAGGCAAGTAATGTCACCTGCATCTTGGGCTGTCAGTTCTTTATTGTCAGTTCCAACTTTGCTACAGTGCATCAATGCAGCACAAAGTACATGTGGGTTACATTGTTCAAACAAGAACATATTTACATATATACAAGAGGCCCCTTTTTTGCCCCTCAAAAAGACAGAATAGTTAACAATCCTCTTGGAAAGAGCAGCTAGGACTACAGAAAGGCACCGTCAAACAACTTAGAAACAGTTCTCAGAACTTTTTTCTTTTAGGAATAAAGGTTTGATGCATTATGTACAGAACTCGTGATGGTGCAAACCTTTTTAGAAGATGCAAAGTGAACACTGGTCAAGGGATAAAATTTTACCTCGACAACAGCAGGGTTGTGATGCTCAACATTTGCAGTTTTACTTTGTAGGGTGTAGTTTACTGTATCCTCTAGCAATAGTTCAGATTTCTGACCAGAATTTCCTGCATTTGATACAGTGAGCCAAATATCTTCCTTCATCTTTGTGAAATTACAGTAACTAGCACAATACTAATAGTAAGAACAGTACTATCACTTTGTTTTTGAGCACCCAATAAAGGTAAAAGAAAAAGTTACCAATAATCTTTATATTTATAAAATTAAGACCTTTTGCTGTCTCTCCTTTTAAATCTTCTCCAGGCCGGCTAAGTCACTAGAACAATGAAAACATCCATTCGGAGGTTCCGAAGAACTGTACAAGATGTGCACATAGGGTTGTGGTTGAAGCCATGGTCACAAATACAGTTTGCCTTATGCATACCAGAATTGCCATTATATGCTTAACAATGACTCTCAAGTTGTGAAGCCTACTGCCATGCACGTATTGCAAGAAAAATTAGAACGAACTGCAACACAGAGGGCAGATTATCAGAAAAACAACACTAGTGGAACCTCAGAAGGTCCCAAAGAAAACTTTTACACTTGTCACATAGTGCCAAAAAGTGCCGTGTTTACTGTTACACTTGACAGGGTAGTGCATATTAACTCAAAGCTGTACATTCTAGTACCAGCACCTTAAAGCTTTTTATTTTGTTTGGAACAAGCGTGCAATGTCCTATTGCAATTTCAGTTTCTTCTGTTTCCCAAAGACTAGGCGAACCAAGGCATTCTAAAAAGCCGAGACTTTCGAACAAGCTACACTAAAGATGACCCAAGTAAATGTTTTGCTACTGTTGCAGCAAAACACAAAATTGCCTGGATTACCTCAAAGCAAACAGTCAACATAAAAATGGTTGGTTGAACCAGCTCAGAATACAACTGTCTAGATTTGTAGAAACAAGAACTCTGTTTGCCTACAAATCCAAATGCCAATACTTCCATGCAAGTTGATATAAAATTTGTTACTGTTCATAAAATATCATTGCCCATTATAAAAAAGGACAAATAACTTGTTAAAAAATTGTGCTCACATGCTGCTACATATACAATTTTAGGCATTCAATAACTTTGTTTGGATAAGCTCTACTAGACAAGAGTTGTCACTAAGAAGGGCCCGCACACAGGTGAAAGTCGTAGTTGAGGATGATGTATGGGACACATCCATCTGTTCAAATGTGGCCCCTAATTCCCTTCCTCAATTACCTTATTGCTGCCCCATGAGAACATGAAGTGCAAAATGTTTTGCAAGCATCAAACGTGTGGTGTGTTATGCAAGGGTCCCCCTATATACAACAGCCTTTGAACCACCTGCAGAAATCACATCAGCAAAACAAAACTAGCCCCAATTTGACTGTTCAAAGCTTTAGAGAAACTAGAAATAATTGTTGTCTGTGCCAGCATGAAGTCTACAACCAGCAGTGCATACCTTATTGCCCTGATGACAGTGAGTTCTGATTGTCTACAAGTAGTCCGATTTAAATATTTTCTGAAAATAACTATGAAGCTCAGCGGTAGCTTCCAAGTTTCGCTTCCAAGCGACCTATATACAGTCTGCTGCTGAGAAGACAGATCAACATGTGACATCAATGATCAAAGTTTCTTCTTAAAGTATCGAGCAGTTTGGTGCAGTTTTGCATCACTAGATGGCACTTTTTTTTTAACCTTATACCAAGATTACTCATGCGGCACCAGAATATTCCAAATAACAGCACAGGTTTGCAGTGGGTAACAATATCCAAATGGAGTAAATGATAATAAACGTTTGTTCCTTCTCAAAAATGGAAAAAAAAAAAAAAAAAAAAAAAACATTTTATCTTTGTTTTGACATGCAGGAAACCGAACCCTGTTTTTCGCACCACAAAAATAAACTATACATTGCGGAGAGCTCAATCTTTGTCAGAATGTAGCCCCACTCATTCGAGCAAGATGCCAAAGTTCCAGCACCAACCGTTATCCTATTAAAAAGTTATAAGCGATTTTCTGAAAATTTCGAAGGAAAAATGGCGGCTGACGGAGCTCTCGATACATGGAGCTCTATGACACCACAAACCGAAAACGGGCGAAAATGGGCCCCCATTTTCCCATTGAAAATTTCAGAAAATCGCTTATAACTTTTGAATAACGGTTGGTGCTGAAACTTTGGCATCTTGCTCGAACAGCTGGGGCTATGTTCTGACAAAGTTTGAGCTCTCCGCGATGTCTACTTCATTTTTGCAGAGCGAAAAACAGGGTTCTGTTTTCTTGCGGACGCCCGGTACTTACTTGAAAAAGTTAAAAGCACTACATAAAACTCCCTTCCCACAAATACAATAGAGGTCCATTTAAAAAATTTAAAATGCAGGAATCAGTCTTATTGATTTAGAACTCAACAAGTGCTGATGCATAGACTCCTGGAGGATTAACATGTGATGAATCCCATACTGACATAACGTAAAGCACACACCCATCAATAGGTCAGGGTGCTCAGCAGTGCTAGGGAAGGCAGGCAATGTGCCCTGAATCCAAGCCAGTAAACATTGTAAACCTCGATTTAAAACTTTTTTTCACTCAACCCGGTCTCAGGCCACATTCTATTTGTTCTTGTTATATTATTTGCTCCTGTATCACAAATAAAAAGAATTCTAAAACATGAAAGTGAGTGTTTGTTCAAATTATAATGTGGTAACCGACTCAAAAGCAAGCTCAAATGTGTGCCAGTGACCTCGACTGCTTAGGACCAGACAGCGAGCAAAATTCAAGAAAAACCGGGCAGGCGGTGGAAGGAACACAAAAAGGTTAAGACACGCCTTTTACAATAATGAAACTGCACTTACACAAGCCCACCTTTAAGGAGCTGGAATACTGGGTCAGAGCCATTTTTTCTGCTTTTAAGCTTCCAATGCTTTACTATTTGCAACAGCACAAGTCAACCCAACCTTTCCCCCAGAAAGCCCGTGACTATGCGTCTGAACAGTGTGACGGGCAGCAGAAGGTGAGCAAATTCAAGCAAGGAGGCCACTCCGCTACCGAACTGTCCGTGCAATCACCAAGCTTCGACCGACTTTGTAGTCCTTGACGTGGTAACGACCCCTCTCTTGGGAGCAGGGGGTGGTGCCGTGCTTGCGCTGGTAGTGGCGCTCCCGCGAAAACGCTGTGGCAAACCTTTTCGCACATCCCTCGCACTCAAACCCCTTGAGGGGTGCTCCGGAGTAGTGGCCGTCTGCTTCCTCCTCGTCGAGGGCGTACGACTGGTCCCTGTCCGCGCAGGCACCCGGCGAGGCCTGGCCGCAGTGGTGTTCGCTCGTGTGCGATCGGTATTCAGAGAGGAGGGCAAATTTGAGGGCACAGAGTTCGCACTCGAAGGTGGCTGGGGTGGGTACGCTCGCAGAGTTGGAGTGCGTGCGTTGGTGTTCCTCTAGGCTCTTCAAAAAGGCAAAGCGCTTGCCACACGTGCCGCACTTGTGCCACGCCATTGTGCCTCGCTCTGCTGGGGTCTGGCCAAGCCTAGATGAAACCCCACAGTGTAGGTTAGCGGTATGTGGACAACATTCAAAGAGGAAAGCTGTCCCAACTAAGCATCAATCAAAAGTCTTCATATTCTACAACTGTTCAACAAATTTTTATCTACTCTTCCCTGTATATAGAATCTGGTATGAAAATGTCACTATTTTTTCACATATATTTCAACAAGAAACATTTTTTTTTCTATCGTCGATTAGAACAGGTGTTTTCTAAAAGCAACCAAAAGCTTTCAAATTGCAACAGCAGTGTGGTGTGCGAATGGCAATGCAATAAGCTTGCATGCAAAATATTAACAACTTCCATCTTTTTTGCTCAGAACTAAACCTCAGGTAGGAACTTTCATGTGCCCTCATATTTTAATTAACTTTGAGTGCTACACACACTTATAACATTGCAAAATTATGACTCGGAGATCAGATCATGATAATGGGGAAGAGCAGCATTAAGTAAACCAACAAATTTTTGACAATGTTTGCCAAATCTGTTGGTTTGAAGCCATTGGTCATCGTAAACTATAAAGATGGTTTACAGAGGACAAAACTATGTGATATGATCTGAACTATAACAGCAGCTAGGTGATTTCAGATGGGATCAATAGTGTACTCCTTGAGAACACTGAGGGGTGAGAGTAAAGCACCATTCAGTTGGTTGAACCAAATTTCAACAGTAGGGGAATCAAAATCACTGCATAATCCCTGTGAGCAGAACCGACTCTTTGGCACTCCAGTTAAGAAGTGAAGTGAGGAGTGTGACACTGCATTTCAAAGAATTGATCACACCCTGTCAATGCTGTCAATGCATTTGAATATACTTGTACTTTACTTCGGGTATATATTAGAAACCTGTATTTTTACCTTATGTGAAGCAATTTTTGTAGTACTTTACAGGAGGGTACAACATTTCACTACCAAGAACACTTCTTGATATCAGCCTCTGGCAAATTGGTGTCACAGAATGGGTGATAATACTGCAAGTGACACTCTATTCACACCAAAGCGAAGGATCATAAATATTTTGCTCACAAATTATCTAGAGAACACCTAGCTCAGCTGCAAGAGATGCAATCTGTTGAACGAAAACATCAGAAAGCCAAGACACAGTCTTCGATTTTGAGAAAAAGAATGACAACAGTGCAGTTATGCATCAAGCACCTGAGCAGATGGGAGCTTGCAATACCTAAAAATGAGCTGCCAAAGACACATATCAGCTAGTGTTGTATCCTTAAGGCGACTTCATTAGGGTCGGCTGTGTGCTGCCCTCTTCAGCGCCTGTGGGGGACCTTTCTATCAGTCCCAACCAGTGTTGACATAGCATGATCGAACCGATTGCTTCACCGTTTGATTAATTGCTGTTCCATAGAGAAAAATATACGTATTGGACACTCATTTAACCCTTCCCTATCGTACTAATTCCTGTTTTATTAGCGTAACGTCATATTTAGGGGAATTATAAGATCGTGTGGGACGGGTACTCGTACTCTACTTCGAAATTACATGGCCTTTGGCATATATGGTGCTTCTCTTCATATAGTCTTTCAACTTTACCCACAGTTCACTGTATGTGCACTCTACCAAACACGGTGGCCTGTACAACGGGCCCTTCTGTTGCTATTTGTCGCGGCTTCCTTTTCTTTTTCATGTGTTGGTGTCAAATGATTAGGTGAGCGTTGCACGGTAAAGACCTTGAGGAACGCTGCAACTCGTTCAAAGGTTTCGCCGCACGCGGTTGACAAAATCAACGCTCGTACAGAGTAGTCTTGTAAATACGCGAGTGTTTATAAATTTGATGTCGTATCTTGGCAGGCTAGGGGTTATGCCCGAGCGGAAAGCTCGAACGCTCCCCCGATCCGAAACACCCGTTACAGTCAAAAACCACACTGCCAACTGACGGATCGTCGTGCATATTGTGTCATAGGCTTTGATTCAACCGTGGTTTCGAGACGGGAACGACAAATCCACAAAATCGCGCTCGAAGAAAAAAAAAAAAAGAAGAAAAAAGAAACGCAAAGATGGAGTACGGGCGATCTAAACAGGTGCAGCTGTACACACGCCGACTTCGTCTGGCCCCGTTACGCTGCTGTATAACGCCGAAGGGCGCGAAAGAAGGGTACAAACCTTGCTGCGGGTTACGTTAAGAGTTCACAATAAGGTTGTTTTGAAATGGTTAAAACAAAAACGGGGCATCACGGGCATTTTTCCCATAACATCGCCATGGTTGCTGGGTAAACCAAAACCTTTTTTTTTTTTTCGCTAAAGTCGGACGACTTTGTTGCCAACCTTCAGCTCAGTGGCTCAGCTGGCTGGCTCGGCTGGCTCAGCCCAGAGCTCAGCCCAATGCTTGACTCGGCTCGACCTGGCTCGGCTTGGTTACTCGGTGCATCAGTGCCATCAGTGCGGCTTCGAGCTTGTACTGCTTGTACCTTGTGCGCCGTACGGGGCAAGGTGGTGCACGGAGGCGGATTGCTAGAATAGCGATTGTAGCTGGATTTTAGTGTATTCGATGTGCCAGACGACTGCAACTTGTAATATCGGTCGCTGACCTTGCTTCATTTGTGTGAGCTCTTACTTGAACGGTCAAAGCCATCAAAGCCCCTCACATAAATTCCTCCCCCCCCCCCCCCCCCCCCAAAAGAAAAAAAAAAAAGAAGCCTGTAGCAACTAATTCTACAGCATCCAAAGCACATGAACGTTCGTAACAGTACTTCCACCTTTGCTCGATCAACTTCGAAGTACAGTAGCTTATGTGCAGTTATTTAATTTCGGTCATCGACACTAAACAAAACTCCCCATCTCTAAACAGACGTTGCCATGGTCACGGTATGGGCTCGATATGGAGCAGCCTCAGTCCCGTGCTGGTTCTTTCGATAGGCGTCTCGGTTACGGCTGTTCTAATCACTGCCATTTTCTCCTACCGGACTGCAAACAGTACCAATGTTGCATCCAACACATTTGTTGGCCCCTCTGCTGTAACAAGTGAGGATGAATCGACGGACGATGTAAGTCGCTCCGTAGCAACGCGATACCATTCGCTACATTCTCAATTTAAAGCACGACGGAAGTTCTTGCGCCATATGATAACTGTGAATCGATCATTTCCATGTCTTAAATCAATTCCCGCATTGACGCCTGTAGAGCGACGACGCCGAACTGCAGTCTGAAGGACTGGCGGAGCGACTACCAGCGAAGCCACTGGTGGCCATGGCAGCCGAGTCGGTGATATCGGCTGCAATGACTGATCAGCAACGAGAGCTTGAGCACGAGTGAGTTGTCACCAGTACGGGTTAGGAAAGGCGATTTACAGAGTTGGGGCCCCATTTCCGCAAGTATACTGCTGTTCCTACCGGAGTTGGGCCCAATTTCCGCTAGTCTACTGTTCCTAGATGCCTACCGGTAAGAGGGGGCGTAGCTTTTGCTTGTGAAGAACTTGTGGACCACTTCTTTGTTACTGGTTCATATATACCCTTTTAAACATTTGAAATTTACTATTCATACAACTCTGGCTACCTGCTAGTTAACCATGGTCTATTGATTAAAGCAAGAGTGTCTCACATTTCGAAATTGTGAATGGGAATCTTTTGAAGAATTTCTATATTCTTAAAAAGATCCCTTGCTTATGCAGCAGCACCCACGTGCAGCAATGACTTGTACAAATCATCTTAGAGTAGCAAAGTAATTTTTGGAGCACATGCGTCACTTTATCACTCTTTCCACTACAAATAGTTAAGCATGCATTGGCCTATCCAGCTAAAAGGCCGTGCCTTTGCTTTCCCACTCCTGTGCAACCACTCACTAGCATCCATTATACAGCAAACAGTATAATTCCCCAAACACTTGACTAGCTGTACTTAAGCACCAGACATGAAAAAAAAAAAAAAAATGTTGTTACAAGTCTCATTCTAGCAGCTGCTTTTAGAATACATGTAAATGCAGGACAGCATCAGCATGCGTGGAAGGCAATTAGGTATGTAATCAAAGGTAGAGCAATAGTGTTCCACTCATGCGATGCAACTTTCGTTCATAGCTCAGTTAAGGGGACGTGCACCAGGGAAAAACAAGTTTTGTTTTTTACGATAATTGAATGAAACTTGGCTTATAGTGCTTGATATTGTTTTTATAAATTTATTGTTAGCTTTTGATCTAGCTTGTTTTTTTATGTTCTGGACGCTACGCACATCCAGAAAAAGCCATGCTCTTGCTCATACATGGGGCATGGCAACACACCTAAAAGAACCTAGTAAAATAACTTGCTTCTTTTAAACCACAGAGTGCAACAAAGAGCAAGAATAATCAGTGCAAGACCGACTTTATATTAAAATAATTGAATATAGCAAAAACACCATTTTCAGAGGGCTAACCAAAGTTCCTTAAACTCATTAAAGGAATATTCAAATGAAAATTGAAATATACCTTTTGCATTCAGAAACAAGTTAAACATGATCAACAAAATCTTCTAATAACAATCACAGATTTTTTATTTTGAATGGATGGCTATATATTTTGTTCCAAACAGCCAATTCCAGCGAGTGCTAGAACAGCAGCCATCGGAGAGTGCAATGCATCTCGGGAGATCTGGCACCTCCAGTGCGTTCGTGACGTCGGGTTTTCCTTTATGCGCAAAGCTATAAGGAAGCTGGCATGGTTGTGAGCTTTGACACTTGGTGGCGTCAATGCGTTACAACCTGGCCATTTGGGATGCCCGCTCCCCGTAGGAGTTGAATAGGCGCGAGATAGAAGGGAAATCCGGCTCGGCCAAGTTAGGACAGGGCTTGCGTGCATGCAGCTTGCCGCCATACCTCCGCGAAGCAGTCGTGCTTTTATGGGTAGTATGACATAACGACATTCAGTTTCTTAACTTTAATTAATGTTTTGGCCAGAACATGGTTGACATTTCGGCAATAAAATAGGTGCTCGAATTGTTTCTGAATGCCTTTGAGCCTTTAATCCCAAGCTTCCATTTGTTCACTGTTAAAGCATTAGTATCCTTCTTAATTAAATCTTGGATTTGGAAAATTCACTACCAATGGCACATGCAGCTTGTCAGAGCATCGCAGCCTGAAGTATATATTCTGGGACAATAGCTGCAGTCTTATCTTGAAATGTTACTGTAAGGCCATAGTTCCGTTCGTTTATTAGGTACCAAACGTGTGTGCGCATCATCCTGCTGAGGGAGCGCTTTCCCCCTAAGCACGCAGCTACTTTGTGGTGAATCGAGATACACAGGATCGCGGTGTGCAGCTAGTCTGTGGTGAAGCGAGATACACAGGATCGCAGTGTCCGCTCCACAGTGCACTAGTGAAGTGCACTCCACAGAGCTACCAGAGTTGAAACAGATTTCATACCACGAGAAATGTGAAACCAGAATACTCTCGGTGCTCAATACATTGAGTTAAACAATTTGCACAGGCCTACCATAACAGACTGACAGTGTAGCAGAGCTCGAGTTAATAGTTCCGGTATTAAGAAAAAGAAAGGAACTTTTGGTGCAAATTAACATTTTGCTGAAATGTATCAAAAAGCAGGAGGGTGAGCACTTTGGCGAAGCATCGTCAATGCACTTGCAAAGCCACCCATTTGTGCTTGCGTCCTCTACACGGAAGAGTGAACAAAGTACATATTATGTCAGTGCCATGGGTCATTGAACAGAACATTTGCACTTGTAATACCACTTCACGCATGATGTAAACTGCTTTTTATGTAGGACCCAGCGGAAACAACTACAGGAGATCTACCGCCTGATGCAGGAAAATCGTGACAAGTTTGGCGATACATCCATTGACGAAGTGGTGAATCAGATGGCACTTTACCGGTGACGCTGCAAGCAAGGCCGAGTGCAATCATTCCTCCCCATAAAAGGCCTATGTTCTCCTATTGCTTGTCCCAAAAACTGTATCCTGCATTCCCCTGGAAACCATTCATAACACATTTCTGCAAGCCACTTCGTTGAGACACATGGGAAGGAATGCATTACCATCAAAACACAAAACATTCCTCCAGAGCAAAATTCACTTCTAAAGCATTAAGACTACACCAGTAAAAGAGCTTATGCACAATATGACCAATGATTACCTTGGCCATACAAGGCCAAGATAATTCATTGTCTACCTAAATGGCATGGACATAAAATATTCAAAAGTACTCATGCTCTCGAAATAGCACTATGCAATGACCACTGTTAGTAATACAGAGGCAAAGCTGCCAAGAAACAAATTGTGTATTAGGAATTTTAGACCACAAAACTCTTTCTCTGCAGAACCCTGTTTTGTTTTGAAGGTAACCTTTGAGCTGTAATGGTACACCTCTCAAGAGATATTGTGCACCCGCCACTTTCTAGGCAATAGTATTCAATGGGAGGACATAAGTGTTTTGACGGTCACTACCACCATGGTTATTTACAGGTTCACAAGCATGTCTTTCAATAGGCACAGTAAAGCAAAGACCCACAGCCATGCCAGGTTTCATGGCCTCTGCAAGCAGACAGACTGTGAACTTAGAGCAAATGATCATTCCTGAAATAGCAAATTTGGTTTCCTGTGTGAAAATGGATTTTTGATTGGTTACATGTAGTCACACAACACAACACAAAATACCTAACTTGTGAAGACAGAAGGGTAGACCTTATAGAATACTACTAATACAAATGAAACAAACATGGTAAGTTCTGCTCTCAAGCCCACATGCCTCTCATTCCAGAGTTCTGTTCACATGTGGGAACATGATGGGATACAATATAGTGCTAGCCCACTCCTGCATCTCCAAGCTCTGCAATACTATGTTGACAAATGTCTTTCCATTACATGCAGTTACTTGCATGAAGTATGGCTACAACTTTTCAGTTTAACAGAAATGTACATCCGGTTACCAAATCTAACAGATTTGATAAGAATTAACTCTTTCCTGACCGCGCCCATAAGCCGTCGATCAATGGTTTCAAGCGCAGTCTAAAAATTAAATTTAGTGCTGAGAATTATGTTCCACAACCTCGTGGATAGCCGAAAAAATTGTAGTTTCAGTTTCAACATGGGTTTTAGCTTGATCACAAGCGGGTGTGCTGTCAAAAACAGTCCTGGGGACGGTGGTTGCACTTATGTAACATGGCTAACTGCTTGCATCAGTCTTAGTTAAAAAAAAAAAAAAAGGGATTATTTACATATTTCAACTGTATTGTGGCATATGTTTTAGACCTCAAGAGCTCTGGGGACATTTTAAATGATGTTATAGGTGTCACTTAACAGATGGTTGTCGGTGAGCATCATTATAATTTCTAATGCTATCCTGAGCTGGTGTGCAAGTTTTATGTTCCCAACAAGGTGGACAAAAATGCTAAATATCAAGGAACTGCAATCAAGGCTATGACAAAATCAAGGTAGACCACGAAGAAAGCATTCTGTTGAGGATGTGAGGTGTACTATCTGTGTTTCACCAATATAAAAGCACTCCTTCGTGAAAAGCACATGTGTTTTGGAGGTTAACTCTGACGAATCAAAAATAGACGTCTGTTAGAGTACACTAACTTTGAGAAGTAATAGCCATGAGTGTGGGGCACATTTAGTATATTCTGAATTTTTTTAATTTGACATAGCTGTAGAAGTTTCTCTGTTTATATGCTTTCCGCACATACATTTCATTTTCAAGAAATTTTA
Organism: Ixodes scapularis; assembly: GCF_016920785.2. Lineage (NCBI taxonomy): Eukaryota > Metazoa > Arthropoda > Arachnida > Ixodida > Ixodidae > Ixodes > Ixodes scapularis. Next base: position 48,160,033 of record NW_024609884.1, read on the forward strand.
TTTTAAAATTTTTTCCTCACATTATACTAATGTTTCTTTTGAAAGAACAACTAATTGGCCCCATTTTGATGTGTCATATTTCTTACACCCAAATTAGGAAGAAAAAAGCGGTAGCACGGATCCTTTGAAAATTGCTATTTTCCCGTGGTCAGGAGAGAGTTAACACCACCAAAGTTTGATTTCAATGAAACATACAATAATGGCATACCTTGCATCACAAAAAATGATGTTGCATGTCGTAGGTGCTAGAAGCCTTCAGACAATGCAAAATTCCCTTGAATACGAAGAAAATCCAAGACCAATGTCAAAATATTTTGTTTGAGTGAATGTTCAAGCTACTTTTCCTACATTGCAATCCAATTTGTGATACAAAAATGAGCAGCAAGCTCCCTTAACTGCAAGACTATTGTTACAAGCAGATGTTTTCAAGATATAGAAATGAATAAATATCACTGTGTTGCAAGGAAATTGTACTGTGTTGCAATTGTGTGTGCACAGATTTGACAGTGCTTGGCTTTGCATAACTTTCTCAAGGGAAAATTTTATTCTGAAAGAAATTACCAAATTTTTTATAATATAGGAGTTGCATTATATGCACACTGTTACTATATTCAGCAGAGGCACCTTAGCTTCATGCAATGGTAAGTGAAATTGACTGGCAGTTCAGTGGATTAACCCACCAGGCTTAGCAGAAAAATGTTCATCAGTTAAAATACTTTGTGACACAGTGTCACATCTAGCCACAACATCCTACCCCTAAAAAAAAATTGTGTGATATCCATCTATCTGCAAGGCACTCAGTGGAAAGCACTTCTAGATCCCCCAATGAAACTAACGACACCAATGAATATAAAAGCATTTATTAAAATCAAGAAAGCCTTACGCAAATCTTGGCTCACAAGAAATGAAATAACATTTGAACAAATTGACATTGAGACATTCAGTCCTTGCAAGCTAAATAACAAACACTGCAAGTGTGAACCAGTCAAACTTTTAGAAAGCAAAAGAACCATGAACACTGGATCCCAAATATATATATATCGACAAAAGGTTTGCACAATGTGTAAACTATGTACACTTGGGATGCTTGCCCCAAAGAATAAGAAGCCTGTTGGACTTGCAAGAGTGGCACGACTGTGGTCCAGAAAAAGCTATGGTACAGGCATAACAGCAGTCAGTTGAACTTACCAAAAGCAGGTATTTACTGCTCTTATGTGGAAGTATTTTTGGAAGAAACTCAGCAAATATGCATGCACAAACAGAAGAGGCTATGGGGCAACAAAAAAAAAAAAGAGGGTGCAAGGTGGTCCAAGTCGTGGCAAAGGTATGTTCATGGTGTTCCTGAAAATGCTTGGCCACTTGGCATCTGGCTAACCACTGATGAGGACAGACGACTTCTTGACGCCGTGATGATAGCCACCTTTCCAGAAAAACGGGATTCACATGAGACCACGGGATAGTCAACCTCGACATCAAGTATACCTCGTGTCGAACTGGTGTGCAGGCAGACTTTATTTAAGGTTAGCATTACCAATAGACTAGAGCAGTGGTTTTCAAATGGGGGTCCGCGATGGCATCCTAGGGGTTCGCGAAGCCCTGTCTTGTCAGTCAAGCCCAGCAATGTAAATGGTCTTTTTTCACATTGAGAAGAAACATTCCAATTTTCAGGTGAGTTCTCTCGTGTGTATGTCAATGAGGTAAGTCTACTTCACACTAGCAATTAGTTATATCCATTTAATAAATCGTTATCAACCTATACCTTTCTATTCCCCTCACCCTGAACAGGGTCCTCCATCATGTCTGCCTTTTTAAAAGGAGTCCGAAAAACATAAATGGTTCAGAACCACTGGAATTGCAAATGCAGTATATGAGCGTTCAAATAAAACACTGTTGTTGCTATTCATATTCTTTGTATAAATCTATGGTTGAATATCAAGAAAGATGACAAATAAAAGTATGTCGCATGCATGCCTGAAAGTTCACAATTATCCAGAAAACAGTGTTTAATAATGTAAAATTAAGCACTGCATATACCAGGGGTGGCCAAGCTGCGGCTCGCGAGCCGCATGGGGCTCTTTGCGTGTTAAAAAGTGGCTCGCGGCTCCCTCCCTTATCTCCCCCCTTCCCAGTCACATGAGCACTTCCCCAAAGAGAGAGAGAACGCGTTTTAAATCGAAAGACGGGCTGTGGTTTGCTAGTCCTGTGCTACTGCTACCTTGCATACAGTTGAACTGCCTTTGACTCGGATAGACTGAAAGTAGTTCGACTTTCGTTTATTGCTCAGGACAAAAGTTTGCCCCCTTCACACCGCAGCTCTTGGAAGTTTCGTGGTTTTGTTTGTGGCTCTTAGGCCGGGTCAGCCTGGACACCCCTGGCATATACCCACCAACAAGTCACTATTTTCTTTTGGGGGGGGGGGGGGGGGGGGGGGAGGGTTATTTGGTTTCTCAGCTATCTCCTCACTACTGCTACCATTTTAAATGTACAGTCCTAAGATTTAACACACGAGCGTGCGTCATTCGATAAAGGCAGAGCAGTCTAGCGAGCGCTGTGCACGTTGTCATGTGTGCAGCCTTGGCTTTGCAAACAATTGGGGGTAATCCCGGCTCGTACTGCCATGTCGTCTGCTGCACTTGCTGCCAACAGCACCCCTCTTAGTGCTGCTCCATCACCATGCTGCGCGTGTTGGGCAACGGGAATCTGAAAGCGTTTTGCAACCATCCTAACTCTTTTCTGTTCTGTCCCAATAGAAAAGTATATTCATCTGAAAAAGCCATCTTGGTTTTTATGATTGACTGAATTTATGAATGTTGAGATTAATGAACGAAGCAAAAAGAACAAATTTCGCTTTCCCGATACGCGCAGCATAGCGATAGAGCAGCGGTTTCGCATGAGCGCCTTTCATCGCTGTGGGCAACCCACGCTGTCGGTAGCAAGCGCAGCAAACGGCGTCAGCTGGAGCCGGGAGGTGCCTCCGGTTTCTGGAAGAGCCGTCGCAGCACACATGACATCGCGCACAGCGCTCGCTAGGCTGCCCTGCTTGTACTAAGTCACATGTACCCACGTGTTCCCTCTCATAAATCTCATGACTGTACATGTTTTCAGCTACTATTAGCACATCTTGTGCTGCTTGCATCAAAGAATTAAGTCTGCATTTTAGGCAGTTGGAGCATTCTAATAATCAAGGGCACCTGAGTGTTACCATTTTTCCAAGGTACCTTTTCTGCAGTGAATATAAAATGGCAAGCATCAAAAAGAAACGAAAGGGAATTGAAATGATAGCTTCACAACAATCTTTCCTGATCACAGAAGGGGACCTGCTGCTACTATCACTTTCGTGATAAGCAGCACTTTGTAGTATCCGTTACAAATATAAACAAGTTACTACATGTTTGGTTTTTACTGGGAGCTTAAGATGTAGAGCCCACCACCAGACTGCTTCCAAATATAATGAACTTTAAATACTATTGAGTTGCTTTCCAAGTCACTTTCTGCTCCCCAGGCATATTCCATAGTCAACCCAATACACCATATTCAGTCATTTCTTATACTTAAAGGGCAACTCCGGTTCATTTTACATATTAAGAAAACTATGCAATTCGCTTCATTTTCGCCTAAATAGACCACACGCTACATATTTCAATCTAATACCACCTAAAAGTAGATGAAACTGGCAAACAAAATTTGAGGTGCACGAAATTACTAAAATCTGCTAATTCTAGCAGGCAAGGCGCGGCGAAGCCAACAGCACAGTCGATACGACCGTGGTGGTGCACCGCACCCTGCGCTACTTACGTCATGCTTAGGGCTCTCAAAGAGATTTGTTTGCCTGTTTGGTATTTTTTTAAGCAAAGCCTACAGGCGGTGCTAGTAGCACGCTCCTCGTTGACCACTGATTCGCAGAACGCGCACGCGCCTGTCTGCTCCCGTGAGAGCATGCGTCATCACCGGCAGTCTCCGTCGCATGCGAGAGAGGCAGTTCGCGACGTTGAGCATGGCATACTTGCACAAACCTGTTACGACATATTTATGTGTAGTTTTGCTGAACTTCACTTTCTACTAATGTTTTAAAAGCAAGCTCTTGGGAAAACTTGCCATTTTCTCTGCTAAAACGCAAGCTGCGGCCGCAGTAGTGCGGACGTCGTCGGGTGTAGCAGACCAGAGCCGTATATTGGGAGAGTCTGACCAGTGCAACACGCTCTCCGTGCAGAGCATTGTGAAGCTACCCGTTGTCTGCTACGGGCCGAATTTTTCACCTGAATAAAAGTTTGCGGTCAGACGTCTAGAAACTTCATTTGTTAGCTTCTTAGCCCACCGACAAATACCAGTATATCATTTTCTTGCCAGAGCCAGCGATATTCCAAGCATCCCACCGGGTGAATGAATGAAAATGGCGGCCCTCCCCGCTCATCTGGGAGCGGCCGGGAGTTCACACGTATGCGCTCAAGCTTCTCACTCTGCACCGCAGGCTGATTGACTCACTTGGGAGGGGGGGCATTATGGAGGCTAGATCATAAATTTGCCGAACTCTCCCAATATACGGCTCTGTAGCAGACGACACTTTCACCCTTGCGCCGAGCTGCGCCTACCCGCATGCCTGGTGCTTAACGTCACGATTTCTACCATGTGGTTAGAGGATGTAGGTTACAGCACAGAAGCAATGTTGCCCGCCGCATTCAAGGTATCGGTTTCTGGTGAGCTTTAAATGAAGATTGCACAAAAATATTACACCATTAAAGGGCAACTCCGCTTCATTTTTGGTTTTGAAAAAACAATGCATTCCTCTTTAGTATCGCCTAGGAAGACCACACGTCAAATATTACGACGCAGTTCTGTCTAAATGTTTCTCAAACGGTTCGGCAAACTTTGCAACTCGCGAAGTTACCGAAATCGGCTGACTCGAGCGGGCGAATTCAGGCGTGACCAACAGCGCAGTCAAGGCTACGGCATGGGCGGAGCAAACATTGAGCTAAACGTTATCACCATGGCCCCCTTTTGCTTGTTTTTACTTCTCCGATCGAGCGTAGCGCATGAAGTCAGCAACGTTGCCTCTCGGCGCTCAGCAGTGTCCACGTGATTGGCGTACGCGCCTGCGCAGCGCGCTTCTTGGGAGCAGACCAACCGCCCGCCGTGGTCCCGCCGTTACCGCCGTCTTCCGCGTCACAACCACCGTCGTCGTCTCACCGTTTGTGATTATTGCCTCTCGGAGTTTCGTCCACACTATGGACACCACGTGCGCAGAGCCGCAGATTTATGCCGCAGTTGTGCAGACGTCGTCGAATGCCGTAGACACCAAAACGTGGCGAAGAGTGCGGTGCAAATGACACTCGCGTTCGCACCTGCCGCACACCCGCCCCCATCCCGCCCGTCGTTGGGCCGAGGATCACGTGACATCTCGTACCACGTGATGGCCATGTACTTGGCGGCCCGAGGCCAATGTTGCTGGACGGAGCCGAAGTTTTGGTTTCGATTTCCGCTTGTGTTTAAAATTAGATTTAAAAATATATATCCCATTTTTCGCGAAGCAAACGACGTAGTGTCTTTGACTAGGGCTTTTTAATTCGAAATCACTCATTATCCCGAAATGTTCGGAATTGAGCGGAGTTGCCCTTTAACTCAAATTTCTTAGAATTGACCGAAGCTGCCCTTTCACTTTGATTAGTATATCACATTGATACTGGCACACGAGTTCGAAAGACCCTAATATCACTGCCTTTTTCCCTATAAAATACCAGTGGGAGCTAGGAATTCAGGGAATAACCTTCCGAGTGCTCAACAAATCAAATGTGCATGTCTTTTCATGAACGAATTGCAGGTACTATTTTTTTTTTTATTCAAGGTTTGAAAATCTGTTTTAGATATCACAAGCACTGCCAAGACAGCAGAGCGTGGCACCCCAAAAAAAGTTAGAGGTACAGAAAGTTTGGTGAAATTGGTCTATACAGAGCGCAAGTTCGTCTACTTCTTTTGGAGGTGTTGTGGTGACGTCAGAATGCCCAGCTGTGATTGGCTCTGATTGAAGGATAATGGGTAGACCTCAAAGCAAGCTGCCTTGAGGTCTACCCACAATCCTTCAATTATAACCAATCGGAGCTCGGTGTTCTGACGTCACCACAACCTCTGCAAAAAGAAGCAGACAAACTTGCGCTCTGCATTGCTAACAAAAACACTCAAAATCAACCCTCTTTTGTGCCTAACTAATTGATACAATAAACACGCAACGAGAGGAAAGTAACCGACAAATGGCAATTAGATCTCATCACTTACGCAGTTCCTGCCATTGCCAGGAGCAGACCCGTATGGAGGTGCAGATGCAATCACTTCTTGTGCTTTTTACGCTGATCGTTGTGCTTGGAGTCAGAATCATGGCGGCGCTTGGCCCCATTTTTCTGAGGACTCGAGGTAGAGGATCCCTTACGCTTGGCGCTGCTGCTGTGGCCTCCGCTCGAGCTCCTGTGCGAGGGACGATCGCTCGACGAACGCTTGCGATCCGACTTGCTGTCAGGCGTGCGGTCGGGCTTGCGGTCGGGCTTGCGGTCGGGCTTGCGGTCGGGCTTGCGGTCGGGTGGGCGGTCACTACCACCTTTTCCCTTGCGTTTGGTGTACTCATCTTCAAACTCATTGCGGTTTCGGTCAGCTATGAACAGGAGAAACTTTGCATTAGATTTCTTCTCCCCAAATCACCGGCAGAAGATTGGAGTTCAAATTGCAAACCGAAGCCAGCAACATAGTACAGAAAACTCTCACTTGTGCGAACGTCGGTTTAACGAATATTTCAGAATAACAAGCTTTAAACAAATCCCCAGCAGTTTTACTGCGAATTTTATGCAAAAATGTTTCAGTTAAACAAATTAATGAATTTTAGAATAGCGAATATTTCAGTTCAACAAACTTAATCGGTGGATCCAGGATTATTTTTACAATCAGTTCAACAAAGTTTTGGGCTCTGCAGTGCTGGCGTAGCCGCCGCCCGTCGCCCTGCTGCCACCGCCTCTGCAGCAGCGGCATATCAACACTGGCGTTTACAGAGTCGCCGAGGCAAAGCGGCGTTGCGGTAGACGAAAGCGAACCATGTGGTGAGCCTGTTTTTTCTTTGTCATCGGTTCCGTTCGACTCTGCACGGGATATTTCAAGCCAGTGGACAATGCCATTGCGGTGTGGCTTCGTCACAGCAACAAGCTGTGACAGAGGAAGTGCAAAAAGAAACATAACTGGACAGCTCTGTTACTTTGTGCGCTTTAAGACCGCCGGTGCAAATGAAGATTAGATTTTTTTTTTTTTTTTTTTCAAAATGAGAAAGGCATGCGCAAGCAACGCACGTGCACACACACACAAATGATGAACACAGGTATTTAGAACATCGCTGCCTAACATATACCCTTCCATAATAGCCAGTTAAATTTTGAAGATTTTACTGCAATGTAATATCAACAATCAGAAAACTTCTTCCATTTTTTTCTTTTTTTTTTTAATATATCAGGCGCGAGCGTGCACCAACTAGTTTGAAGGTCTATATATTTTGCCTAAGCGCACGGCTGCGCCGTGGCGAAGCGAGTCGCGAGATTGCTGTGTCCACTCAGCAGGTATTGCTTCTCCACAGTGCATCTGTGCTTGAGAAAAAGTGCACTCAAGGGAGCTAAACCCGCCGCGATCAACTCTTCGAAAAGTATGAATATCGCAGTTCATTTGGGAGCAAATATCAAATAACGTATTAATTTAAAACTACTACTATTAGAAAAATAGAATATTCGTGCAGCCCTACTCTTCGCACATAATATTTAGGCATAAAACAAAATCTGTACTTTCTTAATGGACCTTTTGCAAAAACATTGGTTCGAGAGTAACTGGTTCCAGTACCCTCTCTCTCTTCCTTCTGGCCGAGCAGAGAGGGAAGATGGTTTCGTTGTGTTGACTTCGGGGCGGGAGATTACGCGCGATGGGGACAAAGGCGAGTTTGGGGGAGCCGTATCTAGGTCACAGCGTCTCAATGGGTGAACAGGATGTAGCTGACGTTTTGGGAGTGCAACGGGTGGGAGAGGCCTCGCGCGCGCGTTGTTTTCTTGCCACTTAGCCTCGACCCCAGTCGCGTGTCTAGGTGGCAGCACATATTCGCCAAGAGGTCCATTTTCAGTGGCATCGCCAACAATGTCATGTGCCAGACACTTGCAGTTTCCTTTTCGGGAACAGCTCTCTTTCGGCGCAGACATGGCACTAATTGTGCACAAATACAGCCTTTGGAGCAGTATGCAGCAGGTTATTCATCCTGGCGCAGTTTGGCGCAATTGGCACAGCAGTTCTAACACCGGATATCTCTTAGGATCTGTCACTGGACACAGAAAACAACTATTTGGCTGGTTTGGAGAGCATTCAATGCCACCCACCTTCTCTGGCCTCTTCTTCCAACTCGGACCAGTCCTTCCCACTTTCTTCACTGGTTCCCTCAACACCCACTGCAAGGAAGACATAATTCCAGTTAAACAAACTGTAGCCACCTCAACGGTTCCTTTTCCACAAGCCTTCTCTTCCAAAAAAGAAATGTATGCGGAGCGCAAGTTTGTCTGCTCTTAGTGCAGTGGTTATGATGATGTCAGAACGCCGAGCTCTTATCAGACGGCTTGCTCTCCGCATACTTCGCTCACAGGCATTATAAACAAAAACATAACAAGACCACACTTCGTTACATCGCTACGAAGTGTAGCTACCTCTGTCATGACGAGCAATCCATCAGAGAGGTGTCATTCTCCAAACCATTCAGCCCCATTCAAACTTGGGACAAGTCTCAAAGTGTTACCATCTCAATTGCGTCACACTCTGACGGTCCTTCCCAAAATTGACCATTTTGGGAAGGACTATGATTACTAGCATCATACGGCAGCACACAATTTGTTTTTATATGTACATACTACATTCTCCAATAAGGAGACATGGCAGGAGTGGAAGGAAACACAGCTGTCCAATAGTCGACAATGCCTAAACAGAAAAATAGATATGGGAATACACATAGCAAGAGAGCACATCTATCTATATTAAGAAGACAAGGCGCAAACTGGAACTGCACACACCAAGCATAAACTAACAATTGCAGGGCGCCAAGCAGTGAAAGTGGATCAATAGCTCTGCCGTGTCGCGCACTGCTGAACTACGCTCTCTGTTGAATCGCTACTCCCAGAATATAGACTCTAAATACCAGCGTAGGAGTCAAAGGGCACAGATTTAACGCCACAGCCAAGAGCAGAGCCCAGCATATGTACCTGCAGAGCCTGACTCGTCCTCGGTGAACTCTGAGCCGGAGAAGTCCTCCGAGTCTTCTTCCTCCTCCGAGTCGGACTCTGCTTCCGAGTTGGACTCGCTCGGGTTGTACTGGTCATCCTCTTCGTCGTCGTCGTCGTCGTCCGCATTTTCGCCGTCAGAGTCTGGGTCCAAGAAGGACCAGCCGCCACTCTCGAAGAATCCCTCCGGGTCATCCGTGATCGTCTTCATGATCTTAGTCCAATTCAAGCTTTGGATGCCCTCCGTGTAGCGAATGTCGCACGAGCTGCACAGAATCACAGAGGAGAAGCAGGTTTAACGGCTTGGCTGAGCACACAGCTGCGTCACTATCCGAGCTTGCATCGCCCGGGACTGGCACCGTTCGAATCAAGACCACACTGGGGTGTACAGTTTTGAGGCAATCTACACATGCTGCGTTAGCCACCGATTATTGCCTCCCACTATTAAGTACATCCTCAAACTAGCAGCATTCAAAATAACAAAACAAAAAATGCAACCGACTACACAGTGTGCTGCGACTGACAGAGGTAGTCGCAGCATTGTGGAAAGGCATGTTGAAGGAGATTTGCCTTAAGGGGGCACACCCCCTAGGGGGGTCAACTTTTGAACCCTTGTTTTAAAATTAACGAAATTTACAGGGCAGGCTGGTGGTCATGCTAGAGGGTGTATGACAAAATTTCAGGTCTGTCGGTTAAATAAAAAGGAAATAAGAGTAGCTTCTATCAGCAACACGCCTACGTTGTTTAGTTAATCTATCGTCAGAAAACTATTGCGATATTAAAGATTTTTATTTGCTAGATATGTAGCAGAATGCCTAGAGGGTGCGGCTATGGAACATTTTTTCTAAAAAGTAATTCATTTCTATAAATTTTCTCTTTTGCAAAATTGGTCAACTTTTTGGTCTTCTGTGCCTTCGCCAAAATGTCAACATTTTTTACAAAAGACATCCGTAAAGTGACAAAAAAGTTCCATAGCCGCACTCCTTATTAAATTTCAGTCAGGATAAGGGAAGAATGCGCTTTCCCTGTTTTGCCATTATCAAACGATAGATTGACTAAAATGGAATTTATACCAAAAAGTGGATCGGAGAAAAATGTGTTCAAAGTGCTCCAAACCCTACCTTTTCTATAGCTTTGGCGGACGGAAAATAATTTATAAAAAATTAACTATACAGTGAAAATTAATGAAACTTTTTGGGAATACTCTCTAGATGTTGGTGGATGTAAAGATGTCATTTTTCAAAATCAACTTTTTTTGCAGAAATTTTTTTTTCTGGGCAGTGTCTCCCCTTAAGTCAGTGTACTGTACAATGTTTGCAATGGGTTTTTTGTTTTCATTGGCATTGATGAAGGAGACGTGCGTGAGGAGATGCGTGCCCTGGTGGAACGATTGTGCGAGATGTTGCATGTTGGAAAGGACACTGAAGTGTGCTTTTTTCCCCCGCTAAAACACTCTTTCAGAAGAGGGCACCCGTGACTGCACCTGCATTGGAAGAAGCTAAAGTATATAGTACACGAGCTGTTGTGTAGACGCGTAGAGAGTATACGAGAACGGAACCTGGGCGGCGGCAGTAGGGAGGCGAGAGAATGTCTCCACAGTGCAAACACATGGGTATTTTAAGGGGGAGGAAGAGCGTCGCCAGAGCAATAACAGCAGCGGCCTACAAGGGGAGGGGAGGGGGAGCGAGAAAGAGCCTTGCCATGTGCAAGGAACGATGGGGAGAGGGAGAACAGTGCCTCTGCAGTAGAGTGGGGTTTTGCATTCGCACATGAGAATTTTTTGTTGGGAAGAGGCCCTAACAGCTACCACTGTAAAAGAAATAGAGGCAATTTTTTTTTTAACCTTCTCATACTACCGATAGATAGAGGCAATTTTTTTTTTTAACCTTCTCATACTACTGATAGATTTCCCTATGAGAAAAATGCCTGGCAAAGTTCTCCATACCAACTAAATGATAGGAGTTAGCACAAGGCAGACTGCTCGTAAGGCTGAGAGTGCAGCACTTACTTGAGCCACTCCTTCACGTGGTCCAACATGTTCATGGGGACAGCATTCACCATTGCCACCTTCTTGTGATAGTCTTTGAACACAAACACCATGTCAAAGTTTTTGAGGTGGAACTGCACCCTCTCGAAGTGCACCAGCTCCACTTCCTCCAACGTGATGATGAACGGGGGCTGAGAAAGGGAAGGGCAATGATGAGGCACTTCAGCATCCATGTTGAGGCACCTGCTCGCTCGCACTGCACACTCACCCAATCGGTGAGGTTCACCAGGCACCCCGAGGTGGGCTGCAGAAGCACCGTGCTCCGGTAGGGCACTCCAGGGTAACCCAGGTCGCGGAATGGTGTGTCAAATTCAATGTCCGACTTCGTTACACCCTCCACCTTCTCGCAGAACGTCTTGAATGCGTTCTTCAGCTTTTGACGCAGCTCACGTTCGGCCTGAAGAAAGAGGGGGAAGTGAGAAGTTGGTAATCAGACCAGTAATTGCCTTCCACAGACTTAATACTTCAAAATGCAACCATTACTGTCAATGTCAAAAACAAACAAAATGCAAGCAACTGCACAAGGTGCAGGTATTCAGACCACAGTCGAACCCGGATATATTGAATTCAAAGGGGACTGTAAAATAGTTAGACATATTGATAATTAGAGATACAAAAATATGTTATAGCTTAAGCTCCAGTTCGAATTTCCATGCTTCTCTGCTAACGCCGAAGGCCGCGACAAACGGGACCTTACCAAATAGAGCCTCTAAGAGCCGCTAAATACAGTAGAGCCTAGTTGGTGAAGATTGCACGCGACAATGTTTGCGATCGTTTACGCGCCTCCACAACCTCGCCTGCGAAAAAACACAAATTAAAAAAAAAAAAAATGAAAGAATGGAAAAAGCAAGTTGCATAAAAACTTCTGATCCATAGAATGCAGTTAAGCAAGCAACAAAAAAGAAAGCTTACTAAATTCAGGCAACAAAAAAGAAAAAAAAAAAAAAAGGGCAAAGCAATAACGGCGAAAGGAAAAGGTAAACTAAGATAAGGCGTTCAAAGTGCGATTGCTCAACCGCTGTTGTCGACACACTTAACTTGACGAAGACTTTTACAGCGGAGCTGTTAAAGGCCGACCTACAAAACCATTTCCCGCGGGAGAAGAGGTTTCCTCCTTGCCACCCATAAAGGAGGAAACCCCTTCTCCTTTCCACGGAGACTACCTTCCGGACCCGCCCTTTTCGGGGGAGAAGGAGGAAGGAGTGCGAGAGGGAAGAGAGCGAAGGTCGTTGGGGAGCACTTTCCTACCCTGCGGAAAATGGTTTCGTAAGTCGGCCTTTAAGGGCTAGTTTCCCCAGGATCGTGTCCGGTACCAAACAAATGTCGACACCTGTGGTCGACACAACACTCTGGTTGCCGCCGTCGTTCATATATGGTGGTAGCTGTCCAGAAAGTTGTGTTTGCCGGTTGTCTGCTTGCCGCCGTCACTCATAGATGGCGGCAACATTTCTTCGGAGGAAGAGTGAGAATGGAACGAGCGACAATGTGCGCAGCAGCGCGAATGGTTCCACAACCACAGCGAGGCCGCTATCGCCCGAAGTCTCACTGCGTCAAGCGCTTCAGATTTCCTTGCAAAAGAAGAGCAGATCCCTCGCCTGGAAAGCCATCGCCGAGAACAGAAGCTACCAGCTCTGCTGCTCTTCCCTCTTCACCAAAATGGATAAGCTCAACTTTTTTTTTTTTTTTGCTTATTTTATTTTTGGGCTAAGGAGTTGCGCAGCGACAGCAGTGTTCGGGAAAGAGCGCTCGCTACCATTCCAACAGCGGGCAGAGAGTGCCCTCCCTAAGCGCGCGCGCGTGCCCTTCCTTTTGCTTTCTCCAACCTTCATCCTATATGTTTTTGTTTCTTTTAACGGCCAATTTCTTTTTTTTTTTTTTTTACAACTTTTTTTTGCTGCATTTTCTTGTGTGCAACTTTTTTTTGCTGCATATTCTTGTGTGCCTATGCTGGCTTGGCAGTCTGCCAGCCCCGCAACACTAGCTATAAGCGACAGGCGGCAGTGCTTCCTTCGTTTTCTATATCGAGTGCCCCGCCAAGGGAGTTCTATACAGAAAAACAACGCTCCTATACTATTACATGTGATTTTTAAGAGAATGTTTGGACTGTTCGATATAAACAATAATTCAAAATATCCGGGTGTGATGTAACCGAGCTTGACTGTATCTATCATAAGCAAACTTTTTCTCTTGCAACACTGTGAAAGCTATGCAGTGTTGCACAAAACAGTTGACAAGTATAACTAGTACTTTACAAGTAAAGTTCAATAACTGCTTTCTTAATGAATCCAGAGTTTACTAACTCATATAGACATGCAGCTTTACAATGCTTTAGTAGCACCAATGGCCCGAAGAAGAAAACACCATTACTGGGTGCTCATATCTAGTGCAGAATTCATGGGGTTTAAAGGAAGCTAAAGAGGCTCTTGAAAAATAAAAAAAAAACGAGTTAGAGGTGAATTTGAGAGTATTTTCATCCATGAACCTCTATATCACGTTCGTTTTTCCCAAAGATGTAATTAAACATGAAAAACTGCCGACCAGTCATTACGTCATAAAAGTATCTTTCGGCCGCCAAGCGTGTTTTGCTCGTGTGGGCAGCGCATACAATAGACCCTTTATGAAATTGCTCTTGGCAACAATGAGCCGCTGCTTTGACGGCGCTCATAAGTGCAGCTGGCCACTATGATCGGGCAATGCTTTGCCATTATCGGTACGGCTCCGTGTTTTCAGAGTTTATTTTTCGTGAAATTCGGAGGGTGTTTTTTGGAGTTAACTTTTTAGCAAAAATTCGGTGTTTGTCGAAGTTTATTTATCGTAAATCCCCCATTCTCCCAAATTCAAAGTTTAATTTCGGAACTTTAAAAAAAAAAAAAAAAAAATAGCGAACCCATTTTCCATTAGACCATACCATTTTTCTTTCTAGAAAAAAAAATGGTATGGTCTAAACCAGAAACCGGAACAATGACTAGCACTGACGGGTGCTTAGATTGCCTTCTTTGATCCGGAACTACATTGACCCCTTGTCCTCAGCGAAAACAGGGGAGATAATCCTCCTTTTGTCAATTGTGTTCGTCTTGAAAGAGGGCAAAGTAGCCCTTCGTCGGGACCGCTGGCCGTTTGCACCTATCTATCGGACATTTTATAGTCCCGAACTTCCACCATCACTTTTTGCCACCATGACCTCTAAAATCTGAGTTTATCGGATAAATCCGAATTGTCAAAAATTTTACCGGCGAGCGTTTTTCGGATTTATCCGAAAACACGGAGCCTGAATTATGGGGTATGCGCCCGCGATCACGAGCACCACCGCAGCTGGTCCTGATTCGCTATCGTGGGCCCCAGGAGCTTGCTTGACATTCCAAATTGGTATACTACAGATAAAGTAAATGACAACTACGTCGCCCACAACATGGGCGACCTAAACGGAAGGCGCAGTTCCAAGTTTGTGACTGAAAGTTACGTGAAGGCACCTTTGCACAAAACGGCGACTTTATCTTCGAGGCTTCGTTCTTACATCGGCGATTGAGTAGGCTGTCGCATTTTGGTTGGCGACGCTGTCCACATTGGCAATGGAGTCGCTTGTCGCGTCTTCGTTGTTGATGTGGTTCACATCGACGATTGAGTTGCTTGCCACCGCTGCCGACATTTGCACGATCGCGGCCCTCATCGCGTCTTCAGCTTCGGCGGCAAGGACAGTCTTTGACACGACGCTCTCTCCCCTTAGTCCTTTCGGCAATGTTGAAGGCAAATGCTGTCAACTATTTTTTCAGCCTCTATATTTCGCAAATTTTACGAAGCGTGGGTTTCGAGAAAATTTGGCGGGCACAATATTTTGCAATTTGGAGGGGTACGCTTAGTATTCCATTCTGTAGGGTAATTTATTTGCGCGATTTATTTTTCACAATATTTCATAAGAACAGAAATTGCGAAACTAAAGTCGATTACAGTGTACATGGAACAACTTGTTGCATCTAGAAGCGGCGGCTACCAGCAACGCTCCAGAGATAGCCAGCCTGGCTGAGCTGCTTCAGCCTATAACCTCGTATATTTCACATTATGTTTCCCCCTTCACAATTTATAATGATTTCTCAGTTGCTTTGAACAACAGATAACTCAAGAGGGGAAACAATGGGACACCTGGAAGAAGACAGTACACGAATTTCAGAATAGCTCATGTACCACGACTGAATAAGGTATTCTTTGGGGAGAGCCATGTGCGTGTGCTCGTAGCTATGATAGTTCTTTTTGCTGCGCAAGCTGTCGCAATAAATCCTCATGCATGCACACATATCCTGACTTAATCCAGTTTGAGTGTAGGGAGTGCGCACTTAACGGCTTGTAGTTTATATTGATGCACTTTTTGTTGACAGCTGTATTTTTGCAGAAAAACAGTAAATCTTGCCCTGTTTGGGAGGCTATCCTTCACGCCTTTCTGCTTACACAGTGCCGCACAGCAATAAAAACACATCTGGAAAGGCGCTATGCGGGTGCTGCAGAGTACTGGCCCCTGCAACCGTATACCCCATAATGGCGGCGGCGGCCCTGCCGAAGCGGCGCACGTGACCACTCCCAGTGAGTGTGCGTAGTTTGGAATCGGCGCCGCTAGATGGAGCGCCATTGCTAAAAGGGTCTATTGCAAGCTTGCCAGGAATATTCCCCAGCACTGAAACCAGCCGTGACGTCTCTTTCGGACCTTTTTGAAGATAGCAAGAGTGCATGTGCATAGCTTTGATTGGCACTGAAGATGCACGAGAGCAGAGGTTTCAAAAACTCCTGTGACGGAGTTTTTGAAACTACCATGCACTATGCAAATGGCTCGGGACAGCCATTCGCTACTTTTGCCTAAAAGTAAGAATATAACTTTTAAGCAAAATTGAACCGTGATGAATGCTGCACCTCTTAGAAATTCGGCAAAGCACTATTGGTAAATATAAATAGTGGGAATAGTAGATTCAGTTGACATTCAAAATGTGTATATACTTTTGAATCTAAAACTGCACCCCGCTAGAGCATAAATGACGATGAGGCAAAAGGTACTAAGTTCGGCAGTCCACTTTTCTAGACAGAGCAGCCGTAAACAACTTCCATCACACACTGCAAATGGCCACTACTCCCAGCAAGAGGCACACATTAACCGCTTCCCTTTCACTGACCGTGGATGATAAAGCAAACAGAGAAAGGAGTCCTGCTTACTTGCTCAGCAGCCAGGTCGTCCCTGTCATGCATGTGCTGATGCTTCCCGAGGTCGGTGGTAATCTCTCCCACCTCCGTGTAAAACTGCACGTCATTGTGCTTCTTCTTGCCAAACATGATGGCATTCTGCACCAAGACAGGCAATATCGATGGGGATCGCAGGACAAGAACACACAAAACATAGAGAAACAAGGCTCAGTACAATAAGGATGACACAGAAGGCAACAAAGCAAAGCTATACAAATATAGGAATAAGAAAAGCCCAAGCAGTGTCAGAAATGCAGCTCACTCTAAGGGTGAAGTGGAGCAAGATGATCATCTCCCCATCGCATGGCTGGAAGAATGCATGTTTCATGTTGTTGTACAGGATGTCCACTTTGTCACCTCGCACAGAGGTGAACCTGAAGCCTGCATCGTTGCCAGACAAGAGGGAAGCAGAAGTGTAAGTTCATAGAAAAGAGCATCTCAGATTTGAGTAGCTCCAGTAACATTTCAGAACAAGCAAATGACAATTTGTAAGCAGCAAGCAAGCAAAAAGAAAAAGCAGCAGCTTAGTCAATGCTAGGCAAGTCTAGACTCTAGAGGGAACCTTTGAATGACTTTGCGTCATACAATGCCACAGATACAACAGAAGGAAGAGGTTATAGGGTCACTCACCATTCGTGTGGGCTTCTAGGACTCCTGAAATACGCTTGGAGTAGATGTTGGGTCGAATGTAGAGATCTTTGAGCTTTGGGTTGCCCTTGTTGGAGCTTAGGACAAGCGTGTCTTGCTTCACTATGCCCTGCACAAAGGATAATGCAACACAGCAGCTTGTTTAATGGGTTTGTGGCAAGACTGCTTAAAAAAATGGAACCGACACTCAAATACCACTATTACTACTAGACTGCTTAAAAAAATGGAACCGACACTCAAATACCAATATTACTACTACTACTTCTACATGAAAAAGTATTTAACCCAAGTTACAACTACTAACTTGGCTCACCAGCCAGGCCCTAGAAACTTAAAGAAGCATGATAAGGCAGCAACCATAGTTAGGCAATAATTGCAAACACATGATGAGAGAAGAATGTAGTACTATGAAGGCAACAAGGCTGCTCATGGGCACATAAGAATGAATGAGAATGCAGTTAAGCTGGTTAGACCCTTCTCACCATTGTGTGCGAGCATAAACAAACAACTCAATTACTACAATACTATAACAAGAAATAAGCACCCTTTCAAGCCTATTCTATGAAAACAAGTGGCACCACACACTTCTTTTTCCCGTTCCTCAGCCTCCCTGGTTTTGAATTTCTTCTGCACTTCCTTGATGAGACGAAATGCAGTGTTCAGGTTGGACGATGGAGCAGAAATTTCCCCTGGCTCTTTTACATTGGTGCTACGGTAAGTACTGAAAAAGTAAAAAAGACAACCACAGGGTTACAAAAGGTCTTTTCCCGAATCAAAGCGCCCCTGGTGGCACGTTGGCACGAAATGAATTATGGGTACCAGTTGGCCACTTAGTTTTGGTTTCAGTTCCAGATTTTGTTATGATCATTGTGTCGTGACAAAACACGCCGCTTGCGTTTTCAATGCTGCGATTTCTTACAAGTGTACAAATACTGTAGGGTTGGCCGAGAGATATTGAAAAAACACTTGGCACTGTTTTTGTGGTGCCGGATTTTGGGCAAAGGTAGGCATATGTAGAATGATGGATTGCAACGTGCCCGTCGTGCAAGCACGTTCGCATGCTCGTGAAGAAAAGTTATGCAGGCTTGGAAGTTCACGTGCTTGGCTGCAGGAGTACAGACAGCGGCTGTCTGACCGAAACTTTTCAAAAGAAATATTGACAATAAATTTACATGAATACAACTTCATTACATTTGTATTGCACTACTCATGGTAGCGAGATACAGCTGGGTCTCGCTATCATCGCTGCCGTCTGTTGTGACAGCAAAAACTCTTTACAGTAAACGCTCACTTGGGCAAACGTCGGTTTAACGAATATTTCAGAATAACAAGCTTTAAAAAAATCCCCAGCAGTTTTCTTACGCATTCGATGCGAAAATGTTTCAGTTAAACAAAACACAATTTTCAGAATAGCGAACATTTCAATTCAACAAACTTGATTGGTGGACCCAGGATTATTTTTGCAATCAGTTCAATGAAGTTTTGAGCACTGCAGTGCTGGCGTAGCCAATGCCCACCGCCCCACTGCCGCCACCTCTGCAAAGGCGGCATATCATCGCTGATGTTTAGTGCCGCCAAGGCAAAGCGGCGGTGCGGTAGATGAAGACAAACCACGTGGTGTGTCTGTTTTTTCTTTGTCATCGGTTCCGTTCGGCCATCTTAGTTTTGGGTAACAACGGCAGGACGACAGTTTGTGCGCCCACTTTCGTAACGAGTACGACGAAACGGAAGCGGTTGTCTCTATCAGACAAGCTCAAAATCCCTCAGCGTCTGGACAAGAGTCAAAGGCAAGTAGACCTTGCAAAAGACTATGGGATTCCACCGTCAACGTTGTCAACAATAGTGAAGCAAAGTCAAAGCTTGAAGTAGAAACTGCGTTCAATCCCAACAGGAAACGACTCTGCACGGGATAATTCAAGCCAGTGGACTATGCCGTTGCGGTATGGCTTTGTCACGTGTTCCGGGAGTTTGATTTTTGTCAATCGTACTTCCGTACGAAATGGTACATATTTGGGAGTCCCCCATATAATACAGGAGACTTGGTAGATACGCAGTTAAAGTAGACAAGCAAATAACAGCCCTCAGGAAAAATGAGACAAGGCTCTGCTCAGCTGAACTCCTAAACATGAAAGCAAACATGTTTATGCATGGTCAGAGATGAACTTACTATGGGATGCAAAAAGAAGCACCAGCAAGTAATACAATCTAAGCTCATTACAACAGACCTGGTTAAAACAGACATTTGGATATAACATACCGATTTGTGAAGTTTGGTTTTCCTCTACATACCATTTACTCAATTTCATATCTGCATACAACATACTCATTTTACAACATGCCAAAATCTTGGTCAAAATCAAGGTTTGTTATAACGAGCTTAGACTGTACAACAGGTTCAGTCTCATAAAAAGTGGGATCATTAGTGTTGAATTGCAAACTGCAATCCTGAACTGCTCATGCTTCCATGCACAACACTGACCCCATCCCCCACAGCTCTTCCTTGAATTGAGAAACAAAGGTACTTGCATTTCCTTGAGGAAAGTGGCTTCTGGGTTGGGAAAGACGCTGCCTTCATTTCTCCCCAGGGCAGATCCAGGGTGGAAGAAGTTGATACGCAGGTAGGTGTAGTCCCCTTCCACTGACTGTGAAATGTTCTGCAAAGGGCAAAGACCGAACACATGTGAGCTGACATCTGAACATTCTTTCTGGGGAGCTGTGTGACGAATTATTTTGTAGTAGAAGCCAGCTGTAAATTAGGTAGCGAGTAACTTGGTTGGAGTAGTAGAAACTGAAAGAAAAAATATTCAAGGGGATGGAAGGCAGACTCGCAGCACTTTCAAGAGTTGAATCTGCCTTCCCTCCCTTTTGACTATTTCATTATTTCAGTTTTCACCATATTCAATACTCCACTTCTTCTAGCAGTGAGCAATGGTACAGTGTAATTACACTATAGGGAAGGTGTATGTTACCAAGGGGGCCTGAAAACATCCTTGAGCCTCTTTAAACGCTGAATAAACTACTTTTATGCGCATTAAAAATATAAAAGCGATGACTACCTTACTATGTTAATTAAGCTGATTTTACCTTGTTTGTGTCTTCCAGCAACATCCTTCAAAGTTAGGGATTCAAACACGTAGGTATGAAGTGAAGCTTTACGAATGCGGGTTGGTGTGAAGTGGTGAAGCTTGATGTGAGAAATTCGCAATTATTATTTGTAATTTCTGAATATTTGAAAAACTTGAATACTTGGGATAATAAAAGTGCGCTGCAAATCAAATTGAAGAAGAAAGTGTATTCACAAATTATTTGCCGTTAATGCACGGTTGATTCCACGAGGGTTGCTCGCCTTGTTTGAAGACACGAGTTGCAGTACATGTTGCACGCCTAACCCCAATGTTTTATTTCTGTGCCACCCTTTCTCCACATGGAGTTTCAAATATTATTCACACATTTCTACTCATAGATGCAATTTTAAGACCCCCATAATTGCCCTAGACAATCAGGCTCCTTCAACCACAGCCATACAAAGATTGGTCATACCTTCACAGTGGAGATGTGGTAGGGCACCGGTATTCCAAATATTGGCAGGATCACAGTTTCATATTTCTTGTCTGAAAAAAGCAAAACCATAGTTCATGGCGTAACAAAATTTTGACAGGAGTTGAAATGACAACACCCCTTTACTGCCAAGCTCTCTGCCCCCCAGACTGCTACTTACCAACAAAGACCTTGAGCTCTTTCACTTCGGGCTCCTTGGGAAGTTGGTTCACAGACTTGTATGAGACAGTCGATTTCCGAACCCTAGCAGAAAATGGACAAGCATGAAACGAATTGCATAACATACCAGAAATTCGCAGAAGAAAACCTACAAGGGCTAATTCAGAAGTTAACCTTTGGATGGAGTCTTAAATTTCAAAGTACTTAGCACCATCGGGCAACTGCCATTGTACACAAATCTACACCTCTCAAATGAAACAGCACGCTGCCGATTTTGGCACAATTTGGCTTAACAAGGTAAAGAAAAAGCTCCTGGACACTCTGGCAGGTGTAAAGGCTAGGGCAAAAGAGATGACTCACTTCTCATCCTTCTGCACACCACGCTGCGACGCCAGCCTGTCCTTGGCCGCCTGGTTCAGCCGTTCAGCCAGCAACTTTTGGTTCTGTTGACGTTTTTCTTCCGCCGACTGTTCCGTCTGAAATGTGCCATTCCAGGACCCCTTCCTCAGTGCTCGTGCTATATATTTTTCTTTTTTTCGCATAACGCATAGCCTCAGCTTGCACTTCTCTGATCTTATAACAAAGGTAAGTAAAAATTTTTTTGAGGTCCTCAGAGTTGGGTTAAAAGGAGCTACGATTGTTTCCATGAAACCGACCAAGGCAAAATAACGCACTCTGATAGAGCAGCAGCCACCCCAGCAGCACCAGTGAGGAATCGCTATTGACTCATGTGAATAGGCAGGAAAAATCATTATTTATCAGCTCCAAAATCGGTTCCACCGATAGGAGTGAAATAATGCTAGTGTGTTATACCACATAAATAGCAAAACCTCAAGGTCAAACAGCCGCACCAAAACCTACGCAGTACAGAGGACAGCTATCATGTGGTGCCATCTCCACGAGACATGCTATCTTGCCAAACGATAGATTATATTCCCACAGAGTGAGCCTATCTGGCAGCGTAATTATTGCTCCATTCAAAAAGAGTGAAGGGTGCAAACACTGTTTTTCACCAAAATCTCAGAGGGCGGGCGGCAAAGACTAAAACCTTTGCCGCCATCGAAAACGAAAACAAAATAAATGCCAGGTATCGCTTTAGTGGCACGAAATATGATCCCAGCCGAAATATTATGCTCAAGTGAAGCTGCGTACTCCACTAAAACCGATTTTAAAGATGCGACCAGCTGCTCTTTAGTGGACGACAAGCGGGTTAGCTTTTAGTCAAGGAACACTGGCTCAGCACCCTCGTGACGTCATGTCGCGGTGGAGCTGCGGTTCACTGGTTGTACCGCATACCGCAGCACACTTGTCATGCCACGGAGCTGACGATCAGTGTTGCCATCCCTCTAGCAGAAGTTTCGGCTTTGCCATAGACGCCCAAAACCAAACTTTGAGCCGTAATATTTTAAAAAAACTACCGACAATATCGAGAAAAAAATACACCTTGTAATTCAGGGACATTGCTTTAGCTGAGAACAGTTGTAATCCCAAATTTAAAAAAAAAATATTGACTGGAATTACCCTTTACACATATACACCCTTTAAAAAAAAAAAAAAAAAAAAATGAGGTACCACGGTTGACGTGCAGCAAATTCAAGACACACAATAGGATAATCATGCTCTCATCTTTGCATCACTCCATCCAAAATGAAAATGCAAGTTCGAGGAACCCGTAATAATGTGCTTTCCCGCACTGAGGAGAAGCATTTGAAGGGCGTCTGGACGTACTCACCCTGAGCTTGGAGTCCAAAATGGCTGTTCGTCGTCCCCCACGCCCAAGTATCTGATCACTCTGCTTCTTCTTGCTCTCCTTCGTCTCCTCCTCCTCTTCCTCCTCTTCTTCATCGTCATCATCCTGCACAAACGGGGCACGAGATCATCATCCCAACCAATGCAATGACGCGATCGGAGAGCCTCACCTTGATAAAGATAGCAATGCTCTTCAGCTTCTTTTTGCTGTTGGTCAGGATGGTTGCAGGCTGGCCCTGAAAAAACAGACACCAGTTGCTTTTGCAAGTGAAACTGGTACGCTTAAGAAAACAAAACAAAAAAAAAATGAATAAGGCAATAACGGAGCAAAGCTTTATGGTGGATATGCCTCAACTTTTTATAGACCTGTTTTAGGTTTAAGAAACAATTTAAAACCTCATTCTATGTATTTAAATATGTAGTGTTCTCCCCAAGCTGCAAGAGTGGCAGAGTGAAAAAAAAAGGCTTAATAAAAGAACATGCAGTGATGGAAGTGGCATTTGACCTTTTGTAGAAGGTTCTGTAGCAGGCAAAATATTGGTTTGGAGCAACAACTGACACTTTTGGAGCAGATGCCAACATCTGTTAGCACATCACTGGAGAATGAAAAAGCGATTGCATCTCTAAATGAGTGAATTTATGATAGTGATCAAGGGTTCCTCTTTGATACTCGAGCATATTATTTATTACCATTTGTGATGAGGATAGATAGGGTGTCAAAGGAACACAATCTTCTTAAATACGGCTTTAGTCAGAGTAAATTTCATTTACAATGGCTATTAAAAAATGGTTAAAAAGTGAATCATAGCGCAACAATTCATTGGGATCAATCTTCTCTCTTCTCCATTTTACACTCGGTGGTTTGTTTAAAATGTAAATATAATTTCTGTAAACTTTCAGCAAGAGTCAGCCTACCCGCTAACACATCTACCAAGAAAAATGTGCCCCATAAGTTTATTGAACCCACCAAACTCAAGATACCAATATCATAAACTGCAAAAACAAGCACCCAAAACTAATATAAAAGCCTACACTTGTGCTTCGAAGGTAACGCTGCTCTTTAGCGGCGTAGAAAAGAGCGTTGCATCAAAGTTTGCTGCTCTTGCGATCAACAGCTGCACGGGAACTACACTGACTACAGTATTTATTCAAAAATATATGCACCCGTATTTTCTTATCTCTTTCTCTGCTCATTTCTTTTTTTTAAATTAAAGATTAACTTACAATTGGACAAAGGTCGACCTGTAATAATCCTGAGCATAATTTGGCGCCTATCGCGCTAAGCCAGGCGCTCCCCCAGGTAGCGCTCCGGTATAGAGCGGTGAAGCCAGGCGCTCCCCACGCTGGCGAGAGGCAAAGGTTGATGTGAGCGGCGCAAGAACGCTACTCTGCAGCCACGGAAAGAAGGCATGTGGCATACATGATAATCAAGTGATCTTATCAGGAATACAAGACCCTGGTTCTGTTTTATCACATTAGCTGCAATCGGCAATCCTACGGTTTTGAAAAGTTTTCTCGAGACTCTTGGTTCCCGACATCAACGACATTGTCTGGAAATTCAGACGATGTCGGCGATCAACCAGCCAGAGAAGTCGATGCCCAGCATCAACGGCTCTGGCCGGTTGATTTGTATTATCAAAGCACGACATCATGGCATTTGTCATCTCCTTGTACATGTTCTGGCATCGGCTAAACCAATCAAGTGCAATGAATGTCCCATGACTTGTGCTTTTAGAAAGTTTGTGGTTGTATGTGTTCGAGCCTTCGACTGTGCTCCGACCCAAGACGAAACAAATTATATGGTGAGTAGAGACGCTCAGTGATGTGATTGGCCTAAGCTGTTTTGGAGCAGCAAAAGTGGCCTTTGGAGCAGATATCCTTAGAAAAATAAAAATATTTGTTTCAGGTGATGGACAAACACACTTTTCTCGCCACAATAAACAAATTACAGTCAAGTTAGACCACCTGGGAGTCTTTCAACATGTAACTAAAATGCCAATGACATGACATATTTTGCAATGCTCCAGTTAAATGATATATATATATATATATATATATATATAATTATGTACCCGCCAGAGATATATAAGAACCAAACTGCACATATTCAAATTTATTTGAAAATGGCCAGCTTAGCAGTAAATAGCACAGCATTAGGTTGACTAGGTATATAATAAATGGAAGCAGTCTCCCGACTTATGAAACACGTAAATACTGCAGTGCAATGCGAAATTGTCGCGTGACTGGAGATGGCTGTTTGATCGAAACCATGCCACTCCGCTCGGTCGCCAACTGGTTCCCAAAAGTGTATGCAACATGTAAGTGTCCAGCATAGGACAAAAACAGTCCAGCGGCACGTGCTTGCCAGGGCGGCAGGCGAGGTACAAGCTAAACACACACACACAAAAAAAAAAATAACCTAAGCACATCGATGCAAGACATTGCGAGCCAGGGTCAAAAAGCTCTTGGAGCGCTTTGTGCAAAGACTGAACTCCAGACAAACAAGTGCACTGTGCGGGTTCAGCGTGCAGACATTGCCTTCTTTGCTTTAGCTCACTTCTCTTAACCAACCTTATTTCGTAGCAGATTTTTCACGTACCGGGGCCCCTCTCAAAAGAAGGCCTTCCGAGAGAAACCTCGGTAATCAATACTTCGACACAGCAGTCTTTGAGCTAGAGGGATTTTTGTAGTAGCGTATTAAACAAGAACAGGAATGCTGATGAACGTGCAACGGTCCTTACGTTTCAGTTTAGAAAGCACCATATCTGCAACGACGTGGGGATGGCAACACCCGACGTCGTGCGACCACGGTGACTGGCAGGCAGGGACCAAATATAGGAAGCGAGCAAGCCAGCCGTGTCGCGGCGGTCGCCTATTGTTCGCCGCGACCTAGCGGTAGCCGCCGCAGGAGCATCGGGGAGCAATGGCGACGAACAGCACGGCGGGCAGTGTCCCCGTCGTGATTACAAAGGAATTTAAGGCAGTTACGAATTCGGAAAGTTCCTTCGGTAGCCAGTGCCGTCGGCGCAGAATCATCGGGAAGTAATAGCAACGATCACCACAGAGGACAGTGGGCGATTACGAATCCGGAAAGCTTCTTCGGTAGCCGGTGCAGAATCATCGGGGGGAAGCAATGGCGATGAGCAGCACAGCGGACAGTGTTCCCTGCGTGATTACGACGGGGTTTAAGGCGGTTATGAATCCAGATTGCTTCTTCCGTGGTACCAATATGAAGAAGGGAAAACTCCTTTGTGAATCTGGCCGCGTGTACGACGTGAAGGAGGTCCATTTCGACGGACAAGTGGATGTCACGGAGCGCCATACTCCGCTAACAAAATTAAGCGCGCCCGCAAAACATGTAGTGGGCGTTGAGTGGACTGTGGTAATTATGTACATTTATTTCTGAATCAGCTTGGACAATAACTGGGCGATTTCTTTCACGCCGTTCCGCAATTCCTACCGTAGGCTGATGGAAACATCCAAGGGTAGGCTTAGGTGGGCGACCGCATTCCGCTTCTCGATTCCGGTGAAGTATTTGCTGCATATTTTAGAGTTTGCCGTCGGTGTCAATGCTGTTCCATCGTCGCCAGAATAGAAAAAAAGTTAATTATATTATTTGTCAGCAGCTTAAACAAAGCGCGAACTGGAAGGTAAGAAACGCCACTAACCTGTATGGACGCACAAGACACACCCAGATTGCGCAGTACTCCGCCTCGTACGGCTTCGAAGGGACGATGTAGTACCACGTGCCGTGCGCGATCTTCGACGTACTGTTGCAGCCGACCACGCAGCAATTGTTGCGGCTTTCTTGGTGCGGAATAGCCATCTCAGAAATTACAGCGCTAACCCACTTCAGCGCACAACCAACGCAGCGACTGGCAGAAGCTCCCCAATGCAATGGACCCGTTTGCCGCTAGAGGCGCCCTGGTCGGGGCTTGAATTAGATGCGCACGGTTCCTATAGTTTTTCCACGACCGTTTATTTGAAGAGCGAGTGCTTCAGCTCACAAAGCAACTCCTGCCGCACAAATACGTGGTTTCGTTTCGTAGCATGACGGCATGGCTAGTACCCAGCAGGCTACCGTCGGAGCGTCTGCACACGCCTGCGCCTATCGTTGAATTTTTTCTTTTTTAAAAAGACGCGAGAAAATGAGAGCGCGAAACGAGATACGGCAGGAAAAACCACGCAAGGGGGGAGGGGGGGCCGGATGAATGATTGCAAAATGTAGCAGGATGTAGCAGGGTTAGCCCCTTGGCGCAGTTTGGCGCAGCAATCACATCACTGAAGGCTGTGAAATTCATGTGTAAAATTTTTCTTTCCTTCTACTTCTTTGAATACTAGGATCAACCAAAATTAAATATTTTTTTGCTTTAAGCCCATCTCAGCGCAGGTTTGGCGCAATTCTTAGCAAAAGTGGCATTTTGGAGCAAGATGTAGCAGACTTTCATGATGCAACTGGCGCAGCACTTCTATCACTGGACACGCCTTCAAGTGATTTCTTACTGAAAGAGATCTAACCCTTGGGGCAGAAGGCTAAAGAAAAGAACATGCAAGCTAAAGCGGAAAAAATGCAAAGTATGCCAGCCTTTAACACAGTTCCCACCAAGTTTCAAAGCATTTCAATAACCATCTGAAACTTAAAAAACGCTCATAATAATCACTAAAGGAATGAAAAGGTAGTCCTGCCAATGCGAAGTGCGGACCGTTTTGGCACGATAGAAATCATCTCGGAAGAGTTCCTTTATTTTTTTCTTTCGAGAGTTTCTTGAGCGTAGCCAGGACACCACTATTCACTGCAGCGGCATAGACTTTCCATTTTTCCGAGGGGGGCACGCTGAGAAGTTCTCCGGGGGGGGGGGGGGGGGGGGGGGGGCATGTTACCTTTTTGCTATAACTGGAGATTGAAGCTAACGAAAGCATGCTGGGATCCCATTTCCCAAGTATTTTGTCAATAAAGGCAACGAGGACGTTATTTTGTTTACATGCCACTACTATAGAAGCTCATTACATGGCACGTAAACAGCGTCTCGGTGAGGATCACGGCCCGGGCCCCACAAGCCCCGATGCCCCCCCCCAAAGTCTATGCCTATGATTCACTGGCATCTTTTTGCATACAAGCTCACTACCGCCCCTTATCAAAGAATCCTTGCACACTCCTGGATTACTTTAATTTTTATAAGACAAATAAACACACTATAAATGACTACTGAGGCACGAAATAAGGTGACATCCTCATACTACCAACTCTTACCAAGACGGTGAATTATGTTACAATGCCGGCCTCAATGAGCTTAGCTGCGAGGTTCCAAGCGTATGAAGTCACATAGAGATTGAAACCAAGTGCGGCAAAGTGACCCACCTCATTGACTAGGACTGTGTCACCAACAAAGAGGGCATAAGTCTTGGCATTTTCGTCGGTTGCACCCTTGCACTGAAGTCCCGAGAAGCCAATGTTAATGTTGAACACCATGCCTGACCAAATTGAAAAGAGGGAATACAGCAAAAAATTAGTATTTATATTGCTTATCCCTTTGTCAGGGTCACTGCGCTCGTACCACTGACCTTTCCTGGCAACGGCCGTCGTTTTCGACTGGATGACCAGGGAGCTTTCTCGAAATTCGATGCCGGTGGCAAAACTGGAAAGACCAAGCTACAGTGGGCTTTTGGTAATTCAGAACAATAATGACCTTTCTAGCGTGGCTCTGCAAATCCATCTAGTTGTGTACAATCTGTCTAAAACCAACCTTCCAAGAGCAACAATCGTTCCAGCCTAGTTTAGCCATACACTAATGCCATCTCTCACTCTAACATACCCAACATGGCGGCATGAAGTTTGTATTGGACTGTTGATTTGCTGCTCTCATTGATTTCCCTTTGCTTTTACGTCGCAAAGATAAATGCTTGCCATAACCAGCATAATAAACAGATCAAATAATACTAAGCAGAATTCCCACAAGAGCAAAGCAATGGTTCGAAACATACCCGACGTTCTTGGTCATCTTGTCTGTAAGCTCGCTGTGGTCCTTGGCAACACGGGCCACAGCTGCTGCAAAGACGTCGCAGAGCTTGACACCATCCCTGAGCTTGTCTAAGACAACCTCTTCTTCAAGCTCCACCAGAAAGTTGTAGAGGTCCTGCTGCTCTTGCGTCGGATTTACCAAGAGCGTACGCACCACATTGGAGCAGTATGATTTGTAGCGAGCTCCTAGAGCACACGTGATGGCGCCAAAGTGGAGAGTGTTCTTGTCGCTGCAAGAGACATCCATCCAGTCAGTGAAAGGGGACGTGCCACTGGATTCACGATCGCTGCATAACCCTAGGTTAGAATAATGCAAACATCACTTTCACATTACAAGAAATAACGGGGCCACTCGGTCCAAAGCACAGAAACAAAGCAATGCTAATTGCCCAATCAGCAGAAAGAACAATCGTTACCTGACCACGCTGAACTTCAGGTTGTAATTTCCACCGGACTGAATGATGGCCGGAAAGCACGAGTCTACTTGGGACGGATCTACGCCCACCAAGTACTTCTTGTCCGAGAAGGCCTGGTCGACGCCTTCAGCCAGCTTGGAATGCTTCACTTTCTGCGGGAGATCCAGATGTGCCACTACCAGTCAATGCTCCATGGAGGCAGTAAGCTTCTGGAGGCAACAAGAGGCCACCAGAGGTGAAGCCAGAAGTATGGAGGGGCACGCCCCCAACGATGACCAAAATCAAGAGACGTTATTGGACGAAAAGGAGAGTTGACTTGGCGCCAATAGCTGTTTTGGTCATCTTTGTGGCCCGCACCTCTGGTGGCCTCAGGTCGAAGCTCCCTGCCTCCATGATGGTCTGTACACACCTAACACAGCCGTCCAGATTGCGTGGTCAGGGTCACTCGCAATTGTACAAACTGGAACCCCAGATTCTTGTGAGTTCTAGTGATTTCCCTCTAAAAAAAAGTGTCACCTAGCACGGTCGGTTTTATTTAAACCGGGGCTTCTTAAACGTTTAAATCTCGAAGAACCACTATCTGCCTTGATAGACAGCCAAGGAACCCTTCCCGGATTCGGCACTGATGCAGCGAAGCAATGCAGAAGCCTACAGGTCCTTGTAAGCAGGAACACAGCTGCTAGGGAGTGTATGGCTCTGAGCTATATACATTACTGAGCAGCTCTATAAAGAAACATTTTAGCTAGGGACAGGGACGGTCGAGGAAATTTGGGAGCTTGTGGAACACCTGAGGGTACTCTGGGGAACCCCTGGGTTCTTAGGAGTCTAGTTTGAGGACCCACGATTTAGACAGAACAAACAAGCTGGTGAGAATGGTCCTGTAATGCGCATGTCTATAACAGTTTCACTAACTCCATCAAAACTTAGGGCATTACATTCCTGCCACCCTAAATAATTAAAGTTAGGTGGCAGCCCTGAACCTACTGGCCAAAAGTGTTGCAGCAGAGTGGCGGGCGGCGGGAGCTCACCTTATCGGCGTCTATGATCTCCATGATCTGGTCACGCAGGTACTTGGCGTACACGTCCACTGTCACCTGGCAGGCCTTCTTGGTGAGCACCAGCTCCTGCTCTTCCTTGGGGGCCATCACATAGGCGACAGCGGCACTCACGTCCACCTGAGAGAATGAGCGGGGGCTTGTGCCTACGGGGACCCTCCATCACATGCAGCCAGCATCCAAGGGATGTCCTGGCACTAAAAAAACGCTAATCGGACAGGAACCTTTGAACCTACAGAGTCAAATTTTTCGGCGGAGATGACAGACCGCCAGGCGTCCATGAACTCCCCGGGAAACTTGTCCTTGCTGAACTCCCCCACAGTCTTGCCCTGCAACATCACTTGCCAAACTTAGCTGTGCGAGCCAGCATAGACACACATACTGAACAAGCTCCCTGTTTATAGAGAGTATTCACTGGACGCCATATTTGTGGGTGCTGTTTAGTGCACATGCACAGAACGAGCTCGCATTAATAGGTTGCCAAGACCGACAATCTTGATGGTGTGGATGCACGTAACAAAATACTGTAGAAGCTCGCCATCAGCACGCGCTCAGCAGTCGCGCGCACACAGCCATGGCCGCCAGGGGCTCTATCTTTAGGATTTTTAGCCAGCACATGATAAAGCATATACCAATGGGGCTATAATGATATGACTGCCACATCCTGCCCCAGACAGATTTTCTTGGCCAAGCTGAATTGACCTTTGAGTTCAGTACCTTTTCATGCTTCACAGGCAAAACAAGACAGCCTACACTCATTGGTGCAAACAAGCATGAAGTACACAATGGGAAATCAGTACTGTGATGCAACAGCCCAAAAAACAAGTTTACACACAATTAATGGTATTGCCAGACTACTTCACAAAATATCTATGTAAGGTTGCCAGAATGTCATCACAATGTGGTTATTGAGTATGGGGCTGCCAAGTTCTGGACTCTAGTTGTTAATGCAGCAAATGTGTTTTCCAGTACACCAAGTCATGCCAAGCATTCTTCTCCAAAGGTTTAGTCCAGCACTTTAATGTTTTTTTATAAAATTAGGTAACACATACAACCAAAACTGTTGCCAATTCACGACTTTTTCATATATATCTCTTTAATGAAGAAGCATGGTGAGCGCTACACTTCAATGATAACAGTCATAGACCAATTCTCGGTTAGAGAGATTAGCGAAGCTTCCCAACAGCCTGGCATTCAACTTTGAAACATCAAAAACACTCAAACCAAGACAGTGTTTCGACTGCCACTCATCATGCTCTATCAAGAAGATTACATAAATGTAGTACACAGGTTTGCCCTAGTGGCAGACAGCCTATTAAAGGGCTTAGGCTGTTATAGACATGCCACTAGTTCTATACACACTGGAACCGAAAGCATTTTTGACTCTTATGTCAGAACCAGAACGGTAAGGTTTGTCACATGGGACACACTGCATGGCATGAGTACAATAAAGTATGTAAACATACACTTAAGAGTTCCATCGACAAATATGAAACAAAAACATCCAACAAAATTCTAGTTTTCGCCCTTGTTCCACGGTGTCAAAAATCATAAAGGAAGGCTTACATTCTTGCTCTTCTTGATGGCATCAGTAAGCTTCTCAAAGTTGGCCTGATCCTTGTCAGCCTGAAAGACGCCAAGTATCAACGCCGTGTCAACAACTCTTTCTTTCCTCAGATATTGTAATTTTCCTCCCAGATAATGGTAACGACCAGATTACATTTAACTTTAAAGGCAGCTGCATCCTGGAAGCTATAAATATGAATAAACTTTTTCTAGCCATAGAATGGTGAAGGATGAGCTACAAATGAGGAATCACAGCCAAGCTGAGATGGATGGCACATATTCAAAAGTGAACAATTTTGAACTGAGCATGAACAC
Organism: Ixodes scapularis; assembly: GCF_016920785.2. Classification (NCBI taxonomy): domain Eukaryota; kingdom Metazoa; phylum Arthropoda; class Arachnida; order Ixodida; family Ixodidae; genus Ixodes; species Ixodes scapularis. Next base: position 48,192,054 of record NW_024609884.1, read on the forward strand.
TCCTATAATTGCAACCAGTTCCCAGAACCAACATATCACAACATGTCCTCCAAGAAATGATTGCCGAAAACCTTGTTCAGAAGGGGCCAAGTTCCAACGGAAGCCAAGCCAAGAGGGTCACACATACCTTGTCCCTTACAAGCAGGGTGATCGGCGGCACCTGGCCCTCATTCTCCTTGCCAGACTCCACCTGCTTGAGGAACTCTACTTTCTTCTTGCTCGCCAGAAAGTAGATGGCGTTCTCGCAGAGCACCATGATGGTGTCCGTCAACTCGTAGCCGAAGAGCCAGGTCTGGGACCGTCCCAAGAACAGGTGAAACCAAGTCAGTACAGACAACAATACAAACCTAACCAAACAAGAGCATACAGTTAGGCAGGGATGGGCAGTACTTCAAATACAAGTATTTGAAATATGTATTTCAAATACTTTGTGTATTTTGCATTTGTATCTAATAACAAATTGGGTAAAGTATTTGACGTGTGTATTTAAATACTAAAACATGGGTATTTCAAATACAATTGTAATTAAATACAACTTTGTGGGCGAAAATACATCCCTCAAATTTATTGTCACGATAATTCTTGTTTTTATGCATGTGGTTGTATAATATAGTCTCCATCCTTTATTCGGCCATGGGGCTTTTTTCTTTTTCTCCTCCGGCTTTATTTTAAAGGCACTGTAGGGAGCAAGAAGAAAACTATGTTCTGTGCCGAATGCAGTGCCTCTCAATCAAGCACAAGCGTTTAGTGACTTTGTGATTACGTTGCTAGTCCAGGGCAAGAATAGTGACGAAATCGACATTCACAGGCAGGCTGGCTAAATAAGTGCCCGTGACAACTTGTAATGCTTTCCAGCCTGATTTCCATCCTTATTTTTGCCTGGAACATTCTAAATGTGCGGGTCGTCCAGATTTTCGTTACTGATGCGAGCTGCAACAATAAAAAATTCTCTAGCTAGTGCTGCACGTCTTGGTCGTCTCGGTTCTTTGTTGGTCTATACCAAAAATGTGATGGACAAAAAAAGCTGCTTGAAGCTCTGTACTTTTTTTACCTATTACGTCCAAGCTGATTAAATTTTTTTGTGATTACATTTCTGTTACGTTACTAGAGCCTCGCACACTAACTCCCGAGTGTGCAATGCAAAATTAAAATGAAATACCCAGAAACCCGTCGCAGGTGCCCTGAAGTCGCTGACGCAAATTTTGAAAAATGTATTTGGAAAAGTATTTGGAGGAGACCAAATACATTTGGTTGTACTTGTATCTTGTACTTAAATGCTTTTTTGGAAATGTAATTAGATTTGTAACTAAATACATTTTTGATGAAGTATTTTGTATTTGTATTTCAATACATATTTGCATGTATTTTGCCCATCCCTGCAGTTAGGCTACTAGTGTTCTTTGTTTTGAAACAACCCAAGATTAGCAGGCCAAATAAAGGACAATACGGGAACCAGTCCAGTCGTCATCGAGAACTCGCCACAAGACAACTGGCGGCGCCTGCCTTCTCGTCTGAGGTCAGTTGAACATAGCAACACCAAGCGAAGGGGGCCATCTGTCACAGGAACACTGGCCGCAAAGCCAACCGTGTTCCCATGGGAACACTGTCCACCTTGCTTTAAACAAAAGCACTGGCTAAAAAAAAGATCAGTGTTTTTGCGTGATGAAGGAAGTTCCAATCCACTCATGTTTAAATTTGCAAGTCATTCATTTAAGAAAAAAAGCCTTAGAAGATTAAGAATATGCTTAGGGGACTAGCATATTCCCAATGTAATCCATGTGCTTAAGGGCAGTAATCAGATTCCTGAACCCACCCTGGGGGTGGTTGGTACTGACTGACATGAACAGGCCTGAACAGGCCTCTCGTCTTTGGCAGCACTAGTCAATAGGGTATGAAATTCATGAAAACTCATTGCAAGGCTCCAATGCCACTGCACCAGGCAGGGTACACCATAAGCAGAAAATGAGGTTTGCATTTATTGGATATGGAGAAAATAAATACTGCTAGGAAAAAATAACTGAGTAGCCTGTTAGTGTTTAGTGGCCATGACCGCCACTCCTTTTTTTGAGCTGGGAATCCGAATGAGCACAACATACCAAAGATACAACAGAACACAGAGAGATAAGACTACTGTCTGCCCAACCTATGGGTTTTTCTGGGATGCCTAAGGATTGGCAGGCACTGCAAGAGTTGGAGATGGTCCAGCTCGACATTATTTGTCTTGCAAACAAATATTGAGATGTAAACCAGGATACCTTCAAATTCTCAAAGAGCATGCCAGCACTCTACAGTCAGTGCACTTAGGAATTTTGGAATGACATGTGCTTCTCAGTATAAGGTATTTGTATGGTCTCCATAAGTTCAATAAACAAACAGATTCAATCCCCTGATATACTAGCCAGTGAATGTGTCATGTTAATGAAAGCTACCAAGATGGTTATGTTCCTATTAAAAAAAAAAAAACATATTTGGTTTCACGAGTTTCACACTACATTGTGAAATTCAAAGGCACGAGTGTGTAGCTATGGAAAGGACGCTTGTTGCATGAGGTCATGTGCTAAAAGAGTTCTTTGCCAAGGTGACACACTTGTGCATGTGGTTTCCACATTTGATACAGGGTACACTTATCTGTATGTTTCATTTACGCTGCACAGAAGGTATGGGAACATATGTCGCTGCACTTATTTTACTTCTAGCACAAATTATGTTGATGCTAACTTACTACCTGAGGCACTTCACAATCTAATGAATAAAATTGAACAAACACCAGTCTGTGAAATAAAATGACTCGTCACACAAGGAACCACGTTCCGACAGTATTTTGTGCAACAAGTAGTTCAGCATGACAACAATTCCTCGTACAAGGTGCCACACCTATGACCACTCGGGCACCTCAAGCATGCAAACTACATAAGGCAATCCCAGAAGAGATGGGCAATGTGTTGTTGCATCAAACATGTGTAAAAGAACAGACAGCAGGAAGGACACGACAGTACGTTATACCCATCCTTTACAAGATTTGGACAGATTGGCTGCACATGGCAGAGGTATAAGCATGGCACAACATTTTCTAGCACATGCAGAAAGGAAAAGCCCCAGTTTCCAGCTTAAAACTTTTATAGTTTTATATCTCACATCAAAGATAGCAGCTGCATATAAACTGCTCAGCTGTGCTCTAAAACAAAAGGAAACCCACAGGAGGCCCCAACCTGTATTGCAGTTGACTTGCTGTAGACAACATCTTCATCCACTCCCACGGCTGAAACCAAAGCGTCCATCTTCGCGAAGGGGCCATAGTTTTGGTCCGGTTTCTGAAATTAAGTAGTCAGGTGCGTGCGTGCACGGTTATCAGTATTCCGAACGCTTTGCTGCAGCACTTACAAAATTGTACACAAAATCTACTGTTACTGCTTTGTAGTAGAAGGCTTCGACAACATCAACAGCAACCGATTCTGACACACACTGCCGCGACGTTCCGTTGAAGGTTCGAGCCTACATGCCGAAGTGACTAGCAGAGCTTCACATCCTGATAAAATACTTTGCTAATATCGTTACGTACGCGAACTTCCGTGGCTTGACCAAGGTTCATAAGAAACCAGGCGCAACAAGCAATACCTGAAACAATACTGAGCGACATGGTACCACCAAGAAACATTCGTCGCACGTCCCGAACCAGTTAAATTTGAACATTGAACTGTTCTTTTTGAATCGCAACGGCACGTGTTTGCGAGTAACAACGCGGAAGTCAACTTCTCTTAGATTTATTCCTTCCCGTACTTCAATACACCCCTAAGTTCAAGGGTGCGTGTCCAGGCAAGGTATCACAGCCTTCTACTGACACCCGACAACATTTGAGCTTCCCTCGAATAAACCAGTGTCGTCGTAACCACTGCGACAAAGCGATCAGGTAACCATAGCGAGTTTCGGTAAAAACAGAACGCTAAGAGCGTGCAGTTCTAGTTTGAATAGAAAGAAAGCAATAAGCACTCGTTCCATACCCGCCAAGCTGCGTATAATCTTCGCATTCGCCGGTAAAAGATGTCTTTATTTACGGTTAAGCTGGCCATTGAGCTCACTGCAAGCGGCAAATGGCGGTATTTGGCAGAACAAATGGCGCGAGATTGCGAGCGCGAGCAGCAGCGCGAGAAGCAGCGAATTCCAGTGTTGCTAACCGTAACCTTGGTTACGCTTCGAATAAATTGAAATTATTGAAACGGCATTTTTTTTTATAAACGACTAAAATAAATTAAAAAGTATATATTAGTAGCAAAATCTACATTAATGATTCCCTAATAACTTTATTAATAAAAATAACTGTTAAAGTTTTAGTTAAACTCGGATTATGTCTTTTTAAAGCAAACGTCAACAATGCTAGCCGACAGTTGATTTAGTCGGCGAACCATGTTTGGGACCCCGAGGGTCTGCCTCGAGGTCCCTAACAGGGTTTTGGAACCCCGAGGCAGGCAGACCCCGAGGGTCTGCCTGCATGATCCGCCGCTTCCGGCCATAGAGATCATACATACTAACTCTAGAGGAAAAGGTCCGCCATTTTCCCATACATTCTGGCTGCCGCCAGCGGCGCCAGCGGCGGATCATGCAGGCAGACCCTCGGGGTCCCAAACACGGTTACATCATCAGAGCAGTTTCGTGAACTTCAACAATCCACGAACTTACCGGTGGAAAGATATTCGCGTTCCTTTCGAAGCTTTCTTTTTGCATAGCGCGCAGATGTACGGCCTCGCGTTAACGCTAAACTAAACCATATACCCGGCTTCGCCGGTGGGGCGCGGCTGGGCGCGGTTGAGGAATACGAAACTGCGCAACCACCATATTTCCGAGATTTCGACAGAAGGGAAGTTAATGCAGCGTAATGACTTTATTGCTTTTTATAAGCGTTAGAATAGCTCATATCTTAGTTTACAACGTTAAATTATCACTGTTTATATTGCTGAGAGTTTTCACTCTTCGCGTTTACCATGGCAACGTTGCTTTCTTTCTCTTGTGTTCTGTCCTCTCTTTTGCGATCGTTCACTCGGGACCCCGGATGTCGGCGCACAGGATTTGCCACTCCTCCTCACCCACCTCTACCCCCCCTGCTTGCGGCAGCCATAATGTATGGGAAAATGGCGGACCTTTTCCTCTAGAGTTAGTATGTATGATCTCTATGGGGCATGGAGAATAGGAGGGGTAGTGAAATCGGCGTCCTACACCGGCAGTTGTCGCTGCCTCTGCCTGGAAAAGTTTCTGCTCACGGTCGCGCTTCGGCCGAGCTGTCCTGAATTCACGGGTGGCACGGCGAAGTTCCGAAAATATGGGTTGAATAACGCCTCAGTTGCAGCGAGGTGGTTCGATATGTGTCGGTGACTGACCACATCTAAGCAAAGCGGCCGTCCGTCCAAGCTACCTTCCCTCCAGAATGGCAAGCATACTGCACGTAGCATTGAGTGCCGCTTTTATTTCGATCGTACTCTCTGCAAATAGTGCGCCTTCAAGCAACAAAGTCCACGCTTCGATCAGTTCCACTCCGGCTGCTACCAACACCGTCAAGCCCAATTCCTCGTCTAGCCCGACGTCAGAAAAGAACATGTAAGGCGATCTTCTCTGCATGCATGCGACGCAATATCCGTTAAAAAAAAAGGAAAGGGGTGTCAGCAGCTTTTCTGACTTTTTTTTCCTTCTTTCATCGATATTCTTTGCGCAGCTGCATAAAATTACCTCATAAATGAAATGTCTTGTAAACGCTGTAATTATCGTGAAAGTCCGATTGAATAAGAGTAAGATAACCTCGGACCACGACCGGTCGTGCTTCTGACAAGTGCCGGCAAAACTTTATTCGCGAGCGTTTTGTTTCTTTCTGTCGCCCTGTACGTCGACTTTCATTAGCCATTCACGCGCTGTTTTGGGCCCGACGCAGCACCTGCAGTTACCTCTGTATGGTGCAGTAATTTCGTACTAGGACGACAGGACGACAGTACCAAACAAAACTGCGCAGCTGCTACTTTTTTTTTTATCCTTTTATTTTTGTTTTGCACGCAGTTTTACAGCTGGTGAAACGATATGTACCTTTCTTACTTTTATTTTCCCATTCACTTCATGGTACAAGTACCGTGGACTGAATACTGATTTGCAAGCTTCCAGTATTTACTTTGTACGAACAAACTTTACCTTCCAGATAACCAATGATGTGGCAAGGGTGCTTTAGCCTTTTAATTCGGTTCACACTTGCTTTTTTCTTTTTTCTGGCAGTCGCAGCACTGTAGTTTGTTGCAGGCTTACAACAGCAGGACAAGCCCTTCCCGCAAAGCTGTCTGCTTGCTAAAATTTATAATTTTCTGCTCTCCATAGTTCACTCCGCTAAAGTGGAAAGGGGAGGAGCTCGTCTTACTGTTGACCCTTTTCACGTGCCCATTATTGGAACCACTGCACTATGGCAGAACCACTGCATTGTGCAAGTCATTCGATAAGATCGTAGGGGGGGCCAACACTACCAGCCAGCAACGAGCCATCAAGCAGCCTCAAAAGTGCATTGTCATTGAGCTCATCACCTTTTTTATGTGGGTGTGTTTTTTTCCCAGTGTGCCCGTGAGGTTGAGTTTTTAGTCTGCCATTGGTGCACGGATTGCACAGCTGCCAACAGAGGGCAGCATTTCGAAAGGGGTCTATTCTTAAAGGCGGGGGCTCAAAATTTTCTTCAGCGTGGCAGAAGATTCCCCCTCTTTTCTTTTTTTCCTCCTCCCCTTTCCTCCTCCATTTTCCTCCTCGCTTTTTACGGCCTTCTCGCACGAGTGCTAATGGGCTTACCGGCCCCCCGACAAAATCTCTGTAACCCTTCAAGGTTCTCTGCTTCAATCCCAAAAACCAGGGATTAGTTAGGCAGGCTGGATATGAGCTCGGAAGGGTTCGGGCTGGTTCGCTTTTCTTCTTCTTTTCTTTTTTGCTCTTTTTCTGCAGTTCTAAAACACACTCAGATAGTCAACACCAACTAGCCCAACAACAGGTTATTTTACATCCAGATACTTTCGCATGCGGCCACACACGCTACACCACCGCATATTTATCTCGAGTGAACGGAACTTGAACATCACAGCAGAAGGAAAAAAGATGGGTATTTTTATCCGAACTTTGAGCTCTACCCAGAGAGTTGAAAATTTGTCGTTCTAAAAACGGCACACTGAAGAGTGATTATATCACTATTGCGTTTTTTTTTTTTTTTTTTTTTTTTTGTTGTTTTTTTTTGTTTTTTGTACAAAGTAATATTTATGAGTAATTACAAGTCAAAGATATTGCAGTCAGAGGGACCCAGTCTGACCATTTCTGGGGCATAATATATAGGTTCGTACTACAGGTGTTTTCTAGAGTGACAGCCGCCTCGTTGAAGCTACTAAGAAGAGTAAAAACAAACTTCCATAAAAACTTAAACGGTTTATGGTATATTTCATCTATCTTCAGCCTTTGAAAAAAATTTCTTCGTGGCCAAACGTGCATTTAGTTTCTGTCGACAAATGTAACTGAAAACTTGACACCCGACAAATATCTTGCGTATCAGCAAAGAGAACGGGAAACACGGAGATAGAACCGCAAAATCACAATTTGCTTCGCGTAAAATAGTGCAACTAGCAATATTATGCCACTAGCAATATTATGCCATTTATTAAAAGACACCAGGTATTACGAAGTTTTCATTCTCTTCTGTTCGCATTTGTTCGCTGATGAAGAAACGGGATGCCCAGATATCCTCTGCAGCCCTTACATAATTGTTTGGGGCTTTGTCAGGGTGGGCGAAGGCCATCTCCAAAAAAAACCAGGAGTTCGGAAGGTGTACTACCGCAAGTTTTGGGGCTGCTTGGATAATTTAGGCGTCTGGCGTTCCCCGCCTACTTAGAAAAGGAGTGGAACAGCGGTCAGCTCAACGTCGTCACCAAGCGGGAAATCATGCCGAAATGTGTCCTTGAACACGTGCGACATCTTTACCCGAACCCAGCCAAGATTCGCCACAATTAATCTACGAAAAAAATTATAAAAAGTGGTAGGCTTAAACAATTTGGCAGTTTTTGAATATAGTCATGCGGACTAACTGTCCACAAGTACGGAAAGAAATGCAGTAGAGATGCAGAGCTCTATTGTGTTCTTTATGTCCATACTTGTCTTTCGCGCTGTACGCCAATTAAAATGAATTCTGCAATATCTGTAGATTATGCCTGGTTATGTTGTCTTTAAAAGAAAAGTAATCAAGCAAGTTCGGTATCGTGCCACAATTTGTGCATATACAATTTTATGTGGAATCCAAATTCAAAACAGTACTTCCGCGGGAAATAATGCATCCGTCGTTCTTCGTCTTCCTGAAGCTATGAACTACCGGCCCCGGCTGCAGGACTTTTGGGTCCACAAAATATCACGCTCAGTAGAAAATTCGCCTTTTCTACCAAAAGTACTGAAAATTATTTATTTTTCAAACAGGTCGGGTGGTGATGCGTGTTTGAGTGTAGAGCCGTTGACTGGGCACTGGTTTGCGCCAAGAGTGCAGTGCTTCCTTTCATGCTTCCCGCGACGAGTGTTGAAATTTGAATATAGTAGAAATAAAATCAACTGACACCCTTAGAATTATTTTAAACTTGCGCTTTTTTCAGGCATTAAGATTTTTATCGCACCTTTTATTCATTGTCGTCTTCGATGAGGGAACAACTTGCCGAGGAGGCTGCGCTGTCCGCGTACGCGCCTTGCCAGATAAGGTCGCGAATGCTTTTCACGAATCTTTAAAGACCAAGCATAAAAATGAAAGACGCAGCCACTTTACGCCAATGAATTAAGCCAACTTTATCTTTTGGGTAGACGTCTTGCGAGAGTTGCAGTATTTTTAATTATGCCTAATAAATTAAATGTTTAGGACTAAGTACCAAACTTTTTTAGATGTATTAAGAACCAAAATGTCAATTGGAAAGTTCTAGAGCTGCTTGAGAAACACCCGAATTAGCTGTTTGCAACGTGATGCGGCTCGCGTGGCTTCCCTCTGACTAGTAATAAAGCTTATGAAACATGACAAAATACCCCGTGATAAAGCGCCCGCCCCATCATAAACTCAATTTCGAATGTCCCGGGATTTGTTTTCATAGGCCGGAAAAAAAAAAAAAAAAAAGATGCATGCAAGACGCGTGCCCCACGGTTTATTTATATCAGAAAATAACTGCCCTTTATTTTACATACAACGTTTATTTTATTTTTTTTTTTCACCTACTAGATATTAGAAAAAAACGTGGAAATTAACATTTTGTGGATGTGAGCTAAACGGCCAGGCGAAGATTGGGTTCAAGAAAGAACGCAACAAAAACCGACTGATTACCTAACATTTGTTAATAAACTTTTTGATTATAAAAGAAAACGGGATAGTTGATTTATAAAGTTGTTGGGCGTAATCGAAAGCCACCAAATTGTCCAGTGAAAATTAGCGCCATTGCGGTTTGTGTAGGTGAGCTGTACGGCCAGGCGAGGATTAGGTTCAATAACGAACGCAACTAAAACCGACCGATTGCCTAAAATTCGCTACTTAACCTTTTAATTAGAAAAGAAAACGGCATCTTGTATTTAGAAAGTTGTTGGCCATAATCGCAAGCCACCAAACCGTCCATTCTTAAAAAGATGTAGCGCGCGTACACTATTATACGGCGTCCTCCTAATTTGGGCGCGAAAATATAGTTCTGATTTTATGTGGGCTCCATCTCCGCGTAGCACAGCCTAAAGCCATGAAGCTAAAGCGACAAATCATGCGCATCGCTGTTACAACGCCACTGTAGAAGGGGCGAGGAGTGCGGTGGCCGAAAAGATTGCGGTAACACGATTCGCGTCCGAATTAGGCTTTTTAGGACGCCGTGAGCCACTTCACGTCCACTACATCTCTTTAAAAATGAATGATTTGGTGTTTGGTGACTATAGATGAGGCACAAACCGCAATTGCGTAACTCTGACGTCTTTTTTAGAAAAATGTCCAGTCGTTAAAAAAAATCGCCCTGTATAAGCACGATTGTAAGGCAGTTCTTTACGTCCGGCGACATCATTACGGCATGGAAGGAGACGTTGACCACAGATCATACTCTGTGTATGATCTGTGGTCACTGTTTTGTTTTGTTTTCGTACGAGAATGAGCAAACATTTGATACCAAATAATATAGATTTAGCATTCACCAAATTCGGCTTGTTTACTTGATTCAAATCGATATTTGATTTGATTACACTTATTTTGTACCCGCACACGCCTACTTTATTCCCTAATGAGTTACAAGTAATAATTACATTGTTTTTTGTATTTTTTTTTGTCGTGCGAGGTCATCACAATTTATTATTAAGAATCGGAGCTATACGATTACGCGGAGGAGGCGCATTTGAAGGTATTCAAAATTGTTCTGAATACACAAACAACTTCAAACGTCTTGCTGTTTGGGTCGTTTCCTACACGCAGGACCAATAATAAAGTCAGCACCTTATAGAGGAGACTATTTCTATCAACTCAACGCGCAAACACGATGTGAAGCGTGTCTGCGTACGTTGGAAAAGAGATACTGGCGAGCAAACCATAGCGTCGAATGTCCATGCATCAAAATGTCCGTGCACCGAAATATCCGCTCACCAAAAAGTCCCACACCGAAAAGTCTTTGCAGCAAAAAGTCCGTACACTGAAATGTCTGTGCACCAAAAAGTCCGCACCGAAATGCCCTACAGCAAAACGCTCTACACCGAAAAGTGCTAGACCCACTGCGGATGGGATCCTCTGTCACCTCTGCCGGTTTACGAACCATGACGATTCAGAACCACTGGTCTATGGAGCGCCATCCCTGATATACAGAAAACGCCGCTCGTACTTCCCGTTGTCGCCATGAATACGCGTAAACAACAAAAGATGCCAAATCAGATATTTATATTAAAATTGATGCTTCAATGACTACTTCTTTGAGCAGAACAAGGCATTTGTGCTCTCACAACAGCAAAGAGTCGTCTTCCAAACCAATGCTAAAAAAGAGCCAATGCAACTCGTTGGGAAGAGCAAGTGCCAAGCTCGCTCAAAACAGCTACTCGGTTGGTTCAGGTCCTTGTCGCAGGTGTGCCGGCTGGCTTCTGGATAATCTTTTCAAATCCTTGAAGCTTTCATTTCCTCCACCCCAAACTTGTAAAAAAAAACAAAAAAAAAAAAAACAGGCAGCTGGCAAAAAAAAATACAAAAAAAATCGGAAAACGGCGAGGAGGAAACGAGAGGCGATTTCCTCCTTTCACAGTGGCGAGAAGGAAAGTGAGGGTCGGGTTTCTTCTCTCTGCTTGCGGGCCGGCCTTTAACCTCGCACAGACTATAGTTGACCATCAAAATGTTCAGTATTTATAGTTTATGACTTTCATCCAGTCATGGGCACATTACTGCTAAAACGTAACTGTTACAGGTTCAGTTACTAAGGAAGAAAAGTATCTGGGCTACAGGTACAGTTACAAAATTGAATGGGTAACTTGTTACAATTACAGACGGTTTTCACAAAAAAGTAATGCCGCCACTATTTTCGTTAGTTTACAAAAATGACTAAGAATTTCCAAACGGTACCTCTGTTAATGTGCCTTTGTGTAGGTTCTTGATGAAACATTATGTTCTTTGCAATAATGAATCTTGCTTTTTGAGAAACCTGGGTTTTTCCAATAGTGAGTATTTGCATGGTTGGTTCTTTCTAGTTTCATTTTTACCATAATAGAACCCTGAATGGGATAATATTTGAGCAGTATTTGGGTAAATACTGCATGACTAGACGTCGATAGAGCATTTCTAGTTAGTTCCTTGGCAAAATTATGAGCAACTTTAATTCTTCACAATGGTAAACCAGCCGACGCCAGTTGATCCAGAATCCATGAAAAACGGGAAAATAAGCTTGTCCATCTTAAGGTTACACCTGTGACAATGTACTATATCCAAATGTAATGCGAGTTTACAATCAGTTAATCATAATTTCGGATTTCTCTGGTGAGGAGAAATAGAACGGAAGTAATAAAAATCTTGCATATTTGCACACAAAAGGCAGAATGGCACAGAAGATGTTTCAAGCAAATGCTCTTTCTCAAGTGACGAAACTCGGAAAGTAAAGAAATGAGTAACAACAACTGCGTGACATACAGAAGAAGAGGTTAGGCCGGTAATTGGTTTCTAAAAAAAGGGAAAGCATCTGGGGTGGGGGAATAGGGCTGGAAGTCGAAGCTTGCAAAAGCGCCTCTGGGAGTTGGATGATTAAAATTAAAGAGCAATGTGTGCTTAGTGGCAAAAAGACAAGGTTTGGCAAATCATTTCTGCCCTAAGCAATGAGTGTCTTGGTGACAATTACAAAAAAACTCCTTCACGAAAAGCATCTGCTACCTCAGTCGGATGAAGAAAAGAGAAACGCTTTAAGGATGCTGTGCTTTGTTCCATATTCGTGCGCTGTGGGCGATATACCTTACACGTGTAGGGACATGATCGTCCCCATTCCCCCGGTTAGCGTGACCAGCTTGGCCAAGCAATATCACTCAAAATTTTTTTTTTTTACACTCTCGCTTCAGTGTTTAGATTACTTTGAGTGCCATGCCATCTCTCACGAGTTGTGAGACGATTTGGTGGTCGTGCTTGGAACAATTTCAAGCCGAAATCTGAAAAGTAACTTTAACAACTTTACTCTTTACAGTTACTTCCAGGAAATAGTAGCCCGGTCATAGTTACAGGTTATTTCTACCAAACAGTAATGTATTACAGTTACAAGTTGCCAAATAAAGTAACTAGTTACCGGTAGCATGTTACTAGTAACTGCTAGTTACTGCCCAAGACTGCTCATTATATGACACAAAACTAGGTATCATATATGTAATACTTGATGGGTTCCAAATCCAGTTTGCAGACTACGTCTAATGCGACAGAAGGAACCAGCAACGGAACCACAGATGTCGGTTCATCATCGACCACATCGGCGGCGCCGCCGCCTCCTGCCGATCCAGTTCTTCCACAGAAGGATTCTGCGGAGGAAGAGCACCACTCTAGCATGACCATCTTCTTTGCGCTCAGCGTTATAGGTTTGTGTGCCGTGCCCTCCTAACTTTGGATCAGCACAGGCTCTACACCAGTAGGCTGGATTGTCAAATTACAGGGTACGGTCAAAAGCAGGCGATTTCTCAGTTTGTTAGAAGAAAGTTTGCTTGAAACATTTTGAATTTTATGTGGGATGCTACCTTCTTGGTGCTCCCTCACTGTATTAGCTTTAGATAATGTATTGCTTCTTCAGTGATTGTACTGATGAGATGTGCTTTACAGGTTAAAAGGCAACCCTGCTCTTATCACCTTTTTAGGCTAGGTGGCGCAAGCTACCGCCCGTTACAAAGGGAATAGCCATTAACATCCATCCATCCATCCATTATTTCCTTTCTCTATATACAAACCAAACAATGTAATGTAATCCGCTGCAAAAAAAAAAAGTTAATGGGTTGTTTTTTAGACTAATCCAAGACATTTGGCTTCAGTGGCAATGTTTTGCGAACAAACCCAGTGGCTGTTTAACTAAAAAGCTCCTGTACATTTCAGCTGTCTGCATTCTGATGATTCACTTCCTAATTCAAGCCAACTTTGAGTTCCTGCCTGAAAGTGTGGTGGTGGTACTCATTGGTGAGTTTAACTTAAATCATTTCAGATGGAATGTTTGGCATGATATGACATTTACTCTACTATATGTCTTTTTCAGGTGCCTTAATAGGTCTTGTATTGAAATTGATCTCGAGCCAGCATCTTGGAAACTGGCAGGTAACACGGATAATCTGCCCTGACCTTTCATTTATCCGTATTTATCCAAATTACTTGTGCTCAAAATTGTATATTTCATATTGATCAAAAGCTTCTGTAATATATTTAGTAAAAAATGTTTGGGGCACTTTTTCTTTTGTCCATTGCTCATTGTTATCAGTATGATTGAAAATCTTTCAAGGATCGTTTTCACCTTCAAATGTAGAATTACTTTAAAAAAGCAGTTCGTTTTCATCCTTTCTTTTTTTTTTTTTTCTGAAGGGAAGGTTTTTGAGTGTGAGCAGTAGTAACTTTTAAAACCCTCTTGTATTGTTCTAGAAAGAAGAAGCATTTAGTCCAACCATGTTCTTTCTTGTTCTGCTGCCACCCATTATTTATGAGTCTGGCTACAACTTGCATAAGGTAAGTACTGTAGTAATACCAACTTATGCCATTTAGCCTTCTATGAAAATGAGAACTGAAACAGTTGTTCCATTTCTTTTACCTGTTCTGAAAACCAGAATCAAAACAAAGGTTGTTGTAAGTAATGGAAAATAATTCCTCTTTAATTGGAAACAAACAAAGTTGCCTTTGTCTAATGAAGTAATAGCAGAGCTTGACTTCAGGACCCCTGTTATGGCCTCACTTGTTGGTTTGTTTTTGCTCATGGAGATTTTAACTGACTCGTGTAAACTTACCTGGCTCGTGAGTTTGAGGCCACAGTTCAAAATAATTTGCAGCTTCTGAGCTTGGTTTAGAAGCCCGTTGAGCTTTTAGAAGGCTCATCTTTCTGCCACCAAGGTGCTAAACATGAGTGTCCTCAAGGAATCATTGTTCATGTCAATATATGGGTGTTCAATTCTGGAAACGAGGATTTTATGACATTTTTGTTCGAGCTCTAATGGTTTGTAGTGTGAATTGTAAGCCACAGAAGCAGCAACAAATTGATTCTTGAAATAGAAGCAAAAGCACACTTTATAGACCTTTTCACCCTCCGTCGCGTGGGCGCTGTCATCTAGGGATCATGTGATGCGGCTGCGGCGCCATAAGGTGGCTTCAACTCGTCGCTCCTCTCCGCACCTTGGCGAAGGCGTTGTATTCATGTTTTTCAACGCGTTTTACTGCAGTTTTTCGCCTTGCTTTGTGAAGTGTCGTCTTATGCTCATTTTTACTTCCTAACTGCATGTCATCATTATGTGCACAACTTGTACACTTGATTTTATAACACGTTTTGACTATTTCACCATCGGCGTACCGGATACATGTGAGGAAAGGAATTAGCATTAGCTTTGGCGCACATTGAGTCACACGAGGGTTGAGAGGCCAGTTATTTAAGACAGCGCAAACTTGCTCAAGTGGTAGTGATGCAATGAGAAGCAGCGCAAGGTGCACACATTTATGATTTTAAAGAAGGCAAATACATATAGTTAAAGCAAGGAGTCACTGTGTGTTTCTTGAAAGCATAGTGCTCTACCTTCATAGCAAATCCAGAACAGTTGCTTTTGTTTCTGTGGGGAATCAGTTTTGCGACATAAACATTCGCTTGGTCTGTTTATTTATGAATTTAAAGAAACTATACATAGCGCTGCCCGGTCTCATGTCTGTAGTCATTCAATTTTCTTAAGATAGTATCCAATTCAAATAATTTATTTGGACACAAAGAGTTGGGCTCCCCGGCTGAAAAATGTGTCACAGCTTGTGAGTGCCTGACAAAAGCACCTGAGGCACGCAGTATGTGACGTTGAAAAGAAGCCATCTGCATGGCAATCACTCGAGTGCAGTGTTATCGGTGCCGAATTTACTCTCGATGCCGCTGAAAGTAAAAAGCGTATCTGTTCAAACAAATACATATATGTCTACTCAAATTCATGAAGTGGCACCTGGGATTTGACTTGAGCCAAGCTTGCTGGAGGTCAATTTTCTTGCGCCATTTAATTCTATTTAGCAAAATGATGGGTTTGACCCTTATCCCATATTCTCAATATGTTGTAAGGAAATGTCCGTATAACAAATAGTTTCCTAAGTTCAACATTGTAAAATGCTGCTAATGAATACTTTCGCAGGGTCGATAGTTAAAATAATTTCTTACTTGGCCTAGGATGGACCATTGAAACATCTCTCGTGTGCTTAATTTCTTTAAGAAACCAATGGAGACTATGTCGCTTTCTTTTTCATTCTATGCGTCATTACGGGGGCTTTCCCAGTCGGCAATTTTCATAAAACGTTGGTGTCCTCGAAAACTGAACAGAGAGCACTAAGCTTGCAAGTATATCTGTTCTCTGCAATTCAGCACGTTGTTAGTCAGGTCATCGACCTGTTTTTTCACTGTGCCTCCATGCATTAGTCTCTTCATTAGTTTATTTTTATGGAAACTAGTATCAGCGAGTATGTCCAGTACTGCCGTAGACATCCGTAATCCTCCCCCGGCATCATTTCAAATGTTTTGCTGCCGAACGAAGAACATGATCAGACGAAGGTGTTCGTAAAATTGTCCACTATTCAGTCTCGTAAGTATGTCGTAGTTCTCAAGGTGGCCCATTACCACTCTATTAGTGGTTATGTACCACAAGGGATGCATATGAGTGATTTCATCTTAAATTATGCAAGAAGAAATGATTAGTCCTCAAAAACTTCTGAAAAAGATATATGTTGGTGGGAAATGTGTGTCTAGAACGAAACTGCAAATTAAAACTACGGAACATTTTTTGTTCTTGAGTTTTGGGCTTCGAAAGGGCAGAGGAACGTCTTGCCATTTTGCAGTTTTCATGAGTGAAACCATTTGAAGTCTCGAAACTTTTAGATTCTTTTTTCCACAAACACTTTTTTAATTTTTTTACTGTTTTAAGACTTTGTATAGAAGCGTTAAAATTCTCTAGCAGCCTTTTTTTTTTTTTTTTAATATAAATTTTGAATCTTGCATCTTTGACAGTAATAGGCCAAGTTTGAATCAAGCTAGCTTTCGATGTACAATTATATAGGGCACAAGAAACATGTCAAATGAAAGCTTGTTTTTAAACAAATCTAAAAATTATAATGTTAATTTAGGTGTAGTTTATAAGGAAGCAACAACAATGTAAACTTGAGAAGAAATGCTAGAAATACAAAATTTAACGTCATTTCGGAAAAATGTGTTCTTATTTTTTTCCAATTCTTTAAATGAAAAGCTTTTTATGTGTTCTTTTATATGCAATAAAATATAATTAACATATATGGTTTTGTCGTATTAAGCAGTGCATTTGAAAAGACATGTTTTTACCTCCAGAGATAAAAAGATATGAAAGTCTCCCCTGCTCCTAGACGAAGTCTTGCAGGTTGCTCTTGAACTGTGCAAAGCAGTTCTTGCAAATGCTGTCGTCTCTGTTGATAGATGCTGCTTGTTTTGTTGGAAGTAGCTGCTCAGCAATTCGAAGTCCAGATCGGACACTTTGCAGAAATTGCGCTGGTATTCTATTTTACTTTTGTGTCTTCTGGCATAATCAGGGCAAAACAGTCTACATTTTTTGAAGGTGCCTGCCATCGTTCCTTCTTCGGTGCCAAAAATGACCAGCTCAGCTGACGCGTGACTGAGCTTTGAGAAAAGGAAAAAGGCGGTATGTTTCTGGCTTTGAGTTGGCAGAAGGCCACTGCCAGCATGACCAACTCAACACGTGGAGAGATATAATGCTTTGAGGAGAGAGAAAACCGCGTAATGTTATTCCATCCAGAATGGCCACAAGGTCATTGCCAATTGGGAGATAAGGAGGGGGAGAAAAGGGATAGGGAGGTAAAATGGAAAGTCGCCACAACACCAACGGGTAGGCCCGCCATTAGAGGATTATAAAGGTTGTAACTTCACCGGCTCGACGGACCAGCCAACTCTTATTTGGTAGATCTACAACACCGCTTCTATCCCTCTCTGTGTGTTTGCTTTAGCTGTCAGCCACCTCTCAGTGACTCGTAGCTGTTGCGACATGAGAAAGGAACTTTGTTTGGGCAGTATCCATTGGGGGCTGTCGGTGGCCCAGGCATCGGCCAGCAAATGACCTCGGCAAAGGGACAGCGGGATAATACTGTGATGCAAAACAAAATGAATGTAAAGGCCTACCCACATGCATCGTATTCTAAGCAACTGTCAAGGTGTAGCAGGCGCTCTCCTCGGGGAGATTGAGAGGGGAAGGTCACCAAGGTGCGCTCAAAGGCGTCGACCTCGAAGCGTCGCCAGAGTGAGGTGTTGTGAATCCCGCTATACGCTACAAATACGTCGGTTAGACGCGCACAAATCCGTTGAGAATAGGGTGCAGGGGGGTAGACTCTAAGCCGTTTCTCTTCCTGATAATGCAGCCTCTTTTAGCGTCATGTAACCGAAAGCATAATCATTTTTTGAATTCTTATAATCAACATGAAACCTCACTACTTAAAACAATCCAATTAGATTACTACTAAAATAGTAATGCTTATAACGAGGTAAAATATGAAGATGGTATGAGGATTTTTTTTTGTGTGTAGATATGTGGAGATGTGTAGAGTAAGGTTGCCAAAACACGCAGGACGTGTATGTTGTGTTTGCTTATACCAAGTTATGTTCTGCATGAAACTCATAGAAACAACACATTGGTGACGTGTCAGTTCTGCTACAAACACATAAATACAATAGGTCAGATGCATACCGATATATAGCCGTGCAAAACAATCACGAACGATCCAGATTGTCGTGCTTAGCAGAGTGGAAAATGTCATGTTTTTAAACGCATGGCGTTACATCAAAAACAAAATATGCACTCTAATTTTTATCAACATTTAAAGATTATGTTAAAAAGTTTCCATACAAAAACAAATTAAAAGAATATTAAAAATGGGATTTTAGAAAATTTACTTTGAATATCATTCTTTGAGCGATTCCTCTTTTCTTCAGAGGTTTGTTTCACTGCATTACACCTAATTGACAATACCCATTATATTTTTCAGAAATAGATCATGTTTTAAGCTTTTGTTTGATGTGCTGTTGATGCCAAAACGTTGAACGAAACGAAAGTTTCGTTCAACGTTTTGGCAAGTTCGTCAAATATTTGTCAAAGGGACTAGGTTTGACAATTTAATTTTATGAAATATGGAGAAAAAAATTTTAGTTGTTATTAAGAACTTGTACCTAAAGTGTAAAACATGTAAAAAAAGTTTGATTGCTGTGAAGCCAATACATGAGCTTAGCAAGATTCTCAAATGTGCGACCTCTGATAATCGCCAAAAACTCAGCATCTGCCTTCGGTCAATTAAAAATTAATAACTTGAGAATAAATTTTTTTTTTATTCAAAAACATTTTCGATTTTGTTCTAATGAAGAGTTGCCCATAACATATTTTTTCAAGAATTTTTTGAAGACCCAATGTTTTTTCTTGTGTGATTTGAGATGAAACCACCCAGAAAGAAAAAATTCATGCACGCTTATTGTCGTGCTTGGTGGGCCGTCGCTTTGAAATGTTTTTTCTCACAAGTGGTCTATTAACTCACAAAAAACTTTTAAAATGTCCTATATATGTTTGTTAATCTCATATGACAATGTTTAAGACAGTCTCAATTTCTATAGTTTACTAACTAAGCAAACTGAATGTGCGGAAGAGCCCCTTCTCATTTTATGCTATAAATACTATCAATGTATAAGTTTTGCCGAACTGTGTGTGTACTCGAGAACCAACAAAAACTATGATCATGTTACGAAAATAAGTAATATTTAAGTGAAAAACGAAATGACTGAGATATGCTTCGTAGAATGGAGGTACAAATATGTCTTCTTTTGAAACGCAATGCTTAATATGACGAAACCATGTATGTTAAAGGAATTTTATTGCATTTATAAAAACACATAAAAAGCTTTTCATTAAAAAAAATTGCAAAAAAATAAAAATACATATTTTCTTAAAATTACATTGACTTTTGTAGTTTCAACTTTTCTTCTCATGTTTAAGTGTTGTTTCTATTATATAAACTACACTTAAATTAACAATATTATAATTTATATAGGCTTAGATACAAGCTTTCATTTGATATGTTTCTTATGCCTTATATAATTGTACATCAAAATCTAGCTCAATTCAAACTTGGCCCATTATTGTCAAAGGTGCAAGATTCAAAAAATCAATCCAAAATGTGTCACTAGTGAAAACTGCAAAAATTGCAAAACCTATTTTTGCCCTTTCTAAGCCCAAAACTAAAGAACAAAAATATTTCCGTAGTTCTAATTTGCAGTTTTGTTCTGGTCACACATTTTCCACCAACATATATTTTTCAGAATTTTTCGAGGACCCATCATTTTTTCTTGCACAATTTGAGATGAAATTGTCCATATATATTGCAAAACTAAGCGAAAACGACATGACACACCAGCACGGCTGTGAGCCCGCTGAAACCGAAACCAACCAAATTGAAGCCACCTTATGGTGCCGTGTGTGTCAGCATTCTCTGTCCACCTGACAGGTAACAACTGAGATGAAAAGGTCTATATCGGAGGAACCAGGGATGGAAACAATAACCAAACTCGTTGGCCGACTGAAATGGAAACAGAGGTGCAAATAATTTCACTACCATTCCCTGCTACAAACTAATGAAAAAGATGCCAAGAAAGATACCTTGGCTGCCTAATGCCACAGTTTGAAAAGAGTAGTCGAAGACTGAAAACACCTATGCATTAAAAAAAAAAAAAAGCAAAAAAAAATTGAAGGACTTTTTGAGCTGTCACTGACAGTGGGACTGATGAAAGAAGAGACGTTGAGGCGTCTGAACTGCTACAAATCCTGTCTTGCATCTTTGTAATAAAAAGAAAATGTAGCATACTTTTGCTTTACCACATGCCACTCTTCGATGCATGGCTTTTTACTCTGACATTCTTCCTCTTGCTCAGGGAAACTTTTTCCAAAACATTGGATCAATCCTGATCTTCTCCATTGTTGGCACAACTATATCAGCTCTTGTCATCGGTGGTGGAGTCTACCTCCTGGGTCTAGTGAGTGGAACAGTGTCTTTTCAGCGTATGGCATTTAGAGCTTTTTTTTTGCTTTTTTTTTTTATTTGCATTCGTCAGCCCTTATTTTTATGTTAAAATTTCAACAGTTTATTATTTATTAAATAAACGGAAATCTCAAATGCACCTTGAATAGATTGGGATGTGGGAATGATCCATCATTATGGCAGCACATCTGCTGCTGGGGGGCTAGGCACTTGCCTCGTAACAAACATTATTTGACATTGAAGTGTGAACAGGGGAGAATGGCCCACCACTTGCACATCTGGTTACTCGAGAGGGGGGACAGTTTGAGTAACCAGTATATTTGTAAAAGTGGATATCGTTGAATTTGAGCACTCCTTAAACAACTTACTTTTTGTGGTATTCGAGGTTTTGCAAATCCTGCTAACCTCGAATAATTGAGAAAAAAAAACAAAAAAAACTGGATTCTAAATTTTTTTTTTTTTGGGACGTGACGACCACTATTGTGAAGTGAAAAGTTTCTCTTTTACAGCTTCATGTTATTACTGCCAGGCACCATAAATTTTTTTATGCCATTAAAAGTGAATTATTGCCGTACTTCTCTTTGCTTATGAATGAAAGAGATATATATGATAGACAAACACAACTTTGCACACTTTTGTAATTTTTCACATTGTTGTAATGACACTAAGATGACCAAAGCATGGAGCTGTTGAAATTCAGCCGTTTACTCGTGAGTGCATAGAAAAATTCCTATGGCGATGAAACTTGACTTTGTGAAAAGGTACGTGTTTAAAAAAAGGTTTGAGGGAATGTCATTTGAAAGGGCAGGAAGTCTGAGAGGGAGCACTCATTGTTGTTTGCAGGCAGATGTGGCCTACAGGCTGGACTTTGCCGAGAGCTTTGCATTTGGTTCACTCATCTCGGCTGTCGACCCGGTAGCAACCCTGGCCATTTTTCATGCCCTGGACATTGACCCCATCCTCAACATGTTGGTTTTTGGAGAGAGCATCCTCAATGATGCTGTGTCCATTGTGCTTGCGACGTGAGTGGTTTTCGCTTTCTCAATTGCCTTGAAGACATGAGGTTACCGGTACTTGCAAAATGACCGTTGCATGCGAGCGTGTGTGTCCATTTATATTCACTGGCCTTCTGTGAGAAACTAATGCCCAGGCCTGTTTTATGCAACTCTTTTTGGTACTTTGTTTCCTATCTCAACCAGGACAATTCTCGAGTCGGGGAGTCCGGAGATGGCTTCCTTGACAACGGGACAATTGGTCTTTCATGGAGTGCAACGGTTCTTCCTTGTCTTCTTTGCGTCGGCAGGAATTGGAGTGGCCTTTGCACTGGCCGCAGCACTGATATCCTTGCATTTGGTACTAGCACTTTAAGGGCATCTAGTTCTGCCCAGCTACGACTTGAGCACAAATTTTAACGGGTGATTTACCGCAAAAATATTGTGTATGTGTTAGCTCTCTGGTTTAGAACACATTATCTGGGACAGCACTGCTATGCATTAAGGCCTGTTCACACACTTGCGTTTGACTACAACCAACTGAGACAAGACCGGTTTTTAAGCCTCTTGTGATGACTTACCGTCGCAAAAGGCTTAAAAACCGATCTTGTCTCAGTCGGTCATACTCAGTTGCAAGTGTGTGAACGTGCTTTGGCAGTATAGAAGTGAACTAAGAAAACCTTTTTTTTAGTATCCCTGGAAATGAGCTTGTATAAGGTTTGTTTGCTTCCTTGACTAAGGGCTTTGACGTGCACCTGCTGAAATATGTGGACCTGCGCAAGAACCCATCACTTGAATTTGGGATGATGCTTGTGTTTGTATATGCCCCATACGGACTTGCAGAGGGCATACATCTTTCTGGTATGTCACTTGACTCTGCTTTGCTTGTAATTTTGTTGCACTTGTGGCTACAATGCAGTCTACATGCCTGCCAGCTTGGGCTTTTTTAACAGTTTGTGGCAAATAAGGATGATGTGTCACGAAAAAAGAATAAGAATAACGTGATATGAATACACAGGAAATTATAGTTTTTTGTGAAATATCTTTATTTGTCCAACAAATGACACAATGGTTAGAGTGCACAAGGCCTTATTTTAGATTATGTGTATCAGTCTTAATCTGTATGGTGTGTGGTAAGTTTAGCATGAGTGATCAGTTTTTGACATTTTTTCTGTCTCTCTCCACCTACCGTATTTACTTGAGTAATAGCCGCACTGTTTATGAAAAAAACCTGAGGGTTTGCTTTTCCGTGAAACACGCGGATTGCCAATCACCGCGATCGACAGCATGATTCCAGCGGTTTACAGGACAGAGATAACGTCTGCGCAAAGATACCATCTGTGAAGATTGCATTTGTATGGAGACTTGTATTCTAGATGTAGTTATTTGCTATGTTATTTATGCGCAACATGATGATTGGCTGTATATGTGCTTTGCGGGAAAGTAGACGCAAGGGCCTTGTTCATAAATAGTGCGGCTGTTACTCGAGTAAATACGGTAATTCCTATGACAAGTGTATATATGTATGTCCCAGGAACGTTCGAGAAGGTTCTTGTCATTGCAGGGAGGTGCTCATGATTAAAGCTGCTTATCAAAAAATAGATCTGTGCTAATTTTCGTGCCCTTTACAATTATTGAAAAAAAGTTTATGTGCTGACTAAATTGTGATTTCTTATGCTAATACTGTGACAGTGTTGAACCATGCAGGTATATTTTCTTAAAATTTTGTATAATATTTTTCAAATATTATGCAATATGTTAGAAGATTGTGGGGGGTAGTTATCTCTGGAAAAAATTGGAAAACCACTGATTCAATGTATTGTGTGACCCCTGCCAGCTTTGGCTTCTACTGTGATCTCTTGGAGTTTCGACCTATTTCATAGTGTGCAATTTATTTTTCTTGAAGCATATATTTCTAGTTCTTCTAGGCTAAAAAAAAATGAATGCTGACAAATCATTAGTTTCTATCTGATGGGATACAGTGGTCATCTCGAGCTTTAGTGCTGGGTATAAATTAAATTCTAGAAAAAAAGATATATGGCAGGCATTTTTGTTTGTAAAAAACCAAAATGCCAAGCCCTGTTTATAGTTGAAGTATCATTGTACATATGACTACTCGTCGAACATCGCAAGTCATGTACAAGACTTTTGGTAATGATGGTACTCGTAGAACAATACAACAATACCGCTTATTTTTATTTTTATTTGGCTTTCTGGCTCAGGAATCATGGCAATCCTCTTCAATGGAGTCGTCATGTCGCACTACACTCACTTCAACCTTTCATCGGTCACCCAGATCACGATGCAGCAAACTCTACGTACCCTCTCCCTGATAGCTGGTGAGCGATGTCATTCCACAAGCTCTGTTCTCTCTTAACCCGTTGTACGGGCTCTTCAGTTTCATATAATGTCAGAATTGTTTTACGCACGCTGTAGCACTATCTGATTTATAAGCCTGCCAAGACAATGTTCTTGAGCTGGTGTTCATAGCCTGACGTATTGCAGTTTGTGTAAGGTTTCTCACGTTGCATTATATTTCAGAAACGTCGGTGTTTGCATACCTTGGGCTGGCTATCTTCAGTTACCGTCTGATCATCAAGCCGTCCCTTATTATCTGGAGCATTGTGAGTCATAAGAACAGTAATCGACTTAAAAGATTAGTTTTTAAGCTTTTAAAAATATGTAAGAAAACTACAAGCCATTCAACGATCTCTGCATATTATCATGGTAAACCTGGTAATTTCATTTGGATCACTCATTTTGTAAAATGAGAAAAAAAATTGAACAAAGATTCATAATTTCTGCCTACATAACTTTGTAAGTCGTCACTTTAAATGTTCCATATCTTAGGAAAGATTTTGAAGTTGAAATGACAGAGAATGAACTCAACATTATCCTCCTTATCTTGCCATCGCTTTGTTACAGGTTTTGTGCTTACTTGGCCGGGCTGCCAACATTTATCCACTCTCCTTTCTGTTGAACTACTTTAGGGAGCACAAAATCACCAAGAAGATGATGTTTATCATGTGGTACAGTGGTAAGAATTTTAATTTTTTATACTATACCAGAGATGGCAGTAATGACATTACTGTAATGGAATTACAATAATTACATTACTTTTTGTGGTGATGAGTAACGTAATGAATTGTGTTTCTGGGCTGGTAATTTAGTAATGTAATGAATTACTTTCAGGCAGTAATTTCAAGAAAGTTACTCATTACTTTTGAAATTACTTTTGTGTCAATTGAAAAAGTTAGTTTGCAAGCTTTAAAAAAAATATTTTGGATGGTCAAATGGTGAAAGAGACATTGGTGCAAATAAATGACGGCCATATGAGCCCAAAGCCTTGTACGAAAAACTTAACAGATGCACAAAGACGGGCAGGAAAGGCGAAGAAGTAAAGCTTACGTGTAAAGACATCGCTGGAAGGTTACAGCTCACAAACCCCAAGCAAGACAGAATCACGGCGTCATGTCATCACAATGATACTATACTTAGGTCATCCTAAGCTGGCAATGCGATGGGAGCAATGAGCTCACCAGACCAATCAAACACCTTTATTTGATCACCTGACCTGTCGCTTTCTCTGCGCGGGTGTATGAACGAGAGTGTGGTTATGTGGCGAAAGATAGACGTGGTGACTGTTCCAAAGAGCACGTAGCGTCCACTGCACTGTCAGCTTAGGGATGAACGGCTTATGGGCTACAAGGCGACGAACACATCCCCTGTGAGGTGAACACATTTTCAAACCTGAGGGGACAGGACAAACAGATCTTTAGCCAGGCACGTAGCCAGGGGGGGGGAGTCCCATGGGGCCTGCCCCCCCCCCCCCGAAATCTTCCATTTTGCTGGGACCTCCTCTCCCCCCTCCCCCTCAAAACAAAATCCTGGCTACGTGCCTGTCTCCAGCCTTCTGCATAAACGACTGTTCAGTGCGATTCACTTTTAAGTGCATTAGGTCAAGCAGGGTTAAACCATAAGCTTCAACCATTGTGAACAACAAGCGACCGGTATAAATAGTTAATCCCAAATACAGTGTAGACCGCATATAACGTATGTCGCGGGAGTCGCGAAAATCTGCGCTATAAGCGGTACCGCGCTATCACCAAAACATCAATTTTCAGGCCAAAATACATGCCATGAGGTAACTTACCTTTGTAAAACAATTTATTTTATATTAGATGAAATATAAAGCTTAGTTCGAGGAAAGTCTTTATTTCACCAGACTAGTACACTTCTCTCTCAAGTGTGTCACACATTTTGAAAGAAATGAGTGACTTTCGCCGGGCGCAGCCTTTTAGCGGCGTCGCGGGTTGCAGACGGACGTTGCGAGCGTTCAGGATTGCTAACCCTAATCACTTTTCTCCGGTGATGAAAACGCGTGAAAATTCACATCCTTTATACGGTACGCACATGAAATGCTCCAAAAAAGGCATGAAATGCGCGCATGAAATGCTCCAAATAAGAAAACCAGGTGATGTTCGAAAACACAAACGTTTAGAAAGCACCACTGTAGTCGAAGTAAACAAGCACAACGACACGGGCGTTTCTGCTGTCTTGAGAGTGCCGCCACGACATCGCCGCACGAGTAGGTGGATCTTCTCTTTTCGTACGTGCTGGGTTATCATAGCGACACACAACGAAAATTCACAGTCATGGATAGTGCTTTTACGCGGAACGATAAACTTCCACTACGCCGTCTACGTCTACGATCACCACCGACGCCATGTTTGCGGATAGAAGAAACCGACCCGTGACCGACATGCAACGCGCGCGAACGGCTGGTTGGGCCACGATATAGAGGAGGTCGTGGGTTGGGCTTGGCAACGCCTTGTGCCGTGAACAACACGTGCGTGCATCCCTCCGTCGCTATGACAACTGAAGCCTCTCTCTTCGCTTCTTCGAAACCTCCTTGCCATCCTTGCCCCCGCGCGTTTGCCGCTTGCGGCTAGCGCCGTTATCTGGTGTCACACAGGGAAGCGTGCTCGCTGCGCCGGTCGGCGTGCTGCTCCAGAAACCGCACTATAAGCGGTATTTCCCTTAGCGCGCCTGCATTTTAAGCGGTATGTAATTACATGGAGTTCTATGGGAGGCAAACCGGTGGTTTAAAAAAGCCGCGTTATACCCGGTTTTGCACTATAAGCGGTTACGTTGTAAGTGGTCTATACTGTACCTTGTCAAGGCCCCAGGACGTTTTGTGCATACCCTTGGACTTGTAAAGTAAAGGTGATTTTGTAGTTGCAAAAAAGACAGGAATCGAGCAAAGCCGATGCAACTCGCCTCACTGCCTTTTCTTGGGAAGTTTATTCGGGAAGAAGCCTGCGAACAGATATCACCACCCATTTGTTGCGAAAATACACATTTTAGGAAGCTCACGCCATCCTTTTCCTCAGCTGGCGATGCTTCTGTCTAGCAAATATCCAGCCCCTTTTGTGACAACGTGCAATAACTTGGGCTCTTGGGGTGTTTGGGAACAATACTCCTTGAGAGCAATGTCTGGGAGTACGTCAACTAGTGCTCTTGGGAGAATAGGATTAGATTGCGTCCGAGGCGGAGGGGAAACGTTTCACGTGACAACTCCTTCTAAGAAGCTCCCATGACCCGACTTAGCATACTGACCCGGACTATAGCTTCTGAAAGATGGAACAATATCACCCTTTAACTAAGGACCTCCACCGTTGAATGAGCAGCAAAACTTGTGAGTTGACTGTCTTTGAGCCACACCTAAAGAAGCTATTCATCATGTTTAACACTTATGTCGTTTGCGCCATCAAAACGACTGTTCAGTGCGATTCACTTTGAGGTGCATAAGGCTGTTGTGGTTTAAACAGGAAGGTCTGAGTTTTGGGACATACCGTTGAATACCGTGCATCCACCCATACCACACTAAGCACCCATACCCGAATTTGTAAGATGTGAGAATATATGCACCGTACATTGATATGTAAAATTGATGATCCCATGCCCCATTTTTTCGCGATTATCTCTAAATTTTGAGTGGGCGCTTGCCCGGCATTTTACGGTATACTGTAAATAAAATTAGCACAAATTACTGCCTCAAGGTATTAAAAAATAATTTCATTACTTTTGGAAAGTAATTGTAATGTAATGTCATTACCTTTAGTCTGTGGTAATTTGTAATGTAATTCAATCAGATTTTGCAGTTTTAGAAAAGTAATTAGTAATGGAATTCATTTACTTTTTAATGACATTTTTACTATTTTTAAGAAAGTAATTAGTAATGTTATTAAATTACTTTTTAAAATAATTTTGCCATCTCTGTACTATACCTATAATTAAAAGCGGTGCAATTTATGCTCCTGGAAAACAACACTCGCCTTGTTTTTGAAGACTTGATGTGTAATCATGCTTTTTTTATTTTTTTTTAACTAAACTTTTAATGGCCTTATTTTCGCAACTACCTCATTTTTGTGAATTTCCCGACTTGGAGAGTATTGCGAAAGATTGGTCCCGCGAATTATCTCTGCACGGCGATGAATAAGCATATCATTCCAAGTTGCGAAATTTTGTACCTGTGAAATGTTCTTGAAACCCAACCTACACAAAATTTGCAAAATATTGAGCCCACAATACTAAAGTTGTTTACAGTAATGGGAATTATATGGACGATTTTTCCAGGTCTTCGAGGTGCAATCGCCTATGCTCTGGCAATGCATCTGGACTTCGACGATGAGAAGCGCCACGTTGTGGTGACAACAACGCTCATCATTGTCCTTTTCACCATACTTGTCATTGGAGGATCGACAATGCCACTCATGAAGGTTCATATCAGTGCCTGCTTTCCGTGGCTACCTGTACACTCCTGTAGCACCCGTACCCTACCGTCACATCAATGGCCCTGCCAATGGTGTCCATTTTGAAAGGTCTTAACTTCGTTGGGGCTCAAGGCTTCGCCGATTTAAATTTTCATACACCTTCAACAAAGATTTGGAACATTTTGTGGCTTTTTAGCTTGTAAAGCATGACAGTTAGATTCAGCACTCTGATCAGCTTAGATGACCAAAAATTCGTAGCTTTTTGCAGAGCCAGCAATAAACAATGTGGGGCCCTAGACAAAGGGGGAAAAAAAAACAACAGCAAAGCTGCTCATTGGGCAAAAGAGTGAGCGTGAACACATCGGCATTTTTCCCATGACATGCGTACAGAGGATTTAGGAACACCAAATTTGACTTCCCAAGTTGCCAGCCCTGCTGCCAAAGTAGGGCCTGGGACCAGCGTTCCAGTCGCCCATGCCTTTTGTAATGGCTTACAAGTTGGCTGTCATGGATTGTAGTGTATGGGTATATTTTTTGCCATTATTTCTCTACTCTAGTTTTTGAAAGCAGACAAGCAGACAACACGCCGGAAAAGGAGACGGACACGTAAGGTCACGCTCAGCAAAACAAAGGAAATGGTAAGCAGCACAATGGCAATATTTTTGTTGAAGTACAATAGCACGTCTTTGTATACATCCCTTATTTTGTTAAATTTGTTTTGTTTTTCTGTATTTTTCAATATACAAACTGTGTTTTCCAGTGGAGGGTGTGTGTGCTTTAGCCAGGGAACATCTGTACATGCAGTAATTATGTTTTGCTATATCAGTCTGTCTGGTTTCTAATCACTGGCGATGGTGACCCATTTGTTGGTTTAATATGCAAACTATAGAAATTCTGAGGCACTTCCTATTTTTATTGTCTGTTTTATGTGTGACCGACCTGGGTATAAGTTAGAATTCCAGGACCTCGGCATATATGCACATCGAACTGATACGGAATTTTAGGTCTTCTAGTACTTTCACATCTTCATCGAATGAGCATGTAGACCCCTGTTTTCAATGTTTTACGGAAAAAGCTCATTCTGAAAATTATACGATTATAATTGGGTGGGGACAACACTCATCTGGTTGCTAGTATGACATGTTTTGCTGTGTCCTATTGAGCTCTGTCTAGTAATTTTATTAGTCTTTGTTTTGATTCCCTTTCTTCTCACCCATAAAAAATTATAGCACTCAGCTTGTTGCTTAACATTAATCCGTTTAATAACTATTAATTGTTTTCCATTTCCTTTGGTACGCTGGCATGAAGATATATGCTAAACAGAAGTTACTAACGACTATGATTTCACAGATAAGCAAGATTGCTTCTTTTTTTTTTTTTTCTGTCGCATGTTGGAATTTATTTGACAGTCAAAGTTGGAAAGCTAATTCTGTCCATGCTTGTGTTACCAGTGGTATACAACAAATGTTGCATTTAGAAGTCCAGCGTTTTTGAGCAAACAATAATTTTGAATGATGGCTGACATTTCACCGTTGTGAAATATTGCAAATTTGCATTTGTAAATTACTTAGGAGACTGAACTGTGCCAAATATAAAAACGGTTTTGCCCTGATGTAGTTATTATGATGCAAATAAGGATCTTTTTTTGATGATGTTCATGATGATGATGTTCATGATTATGATGTTCATGCAAATAAGGTTTTTTTTTGTTTTTTTTTTTATGTTGTAGGGCCAAACAATTGATGCTGAGCATCTCTCTGAGCTCACTGAAGAGGAGTATGAGGTGAACTTTATGAAGAGCAACATCAAGGGATTCATTCTGCTTGACATCAAATACTTGATTCCTTTCTTCACAAGGCGCTTCACCCAAAAGGTACCTCTAACTGGGGGGAAGAAGGGGGGGGGGGGGGGGGGGGGGGGGGGGGGAACGGAACGGTGCAGCAAGATGTGTTTGCTAAGGTTTCAAAGAGTTCTGGAACAGAAGTGAACATGGCAATGTTAGCCGAGTTAACTGCAATATACATGCACGGTATGCAAAAGTTTCAAAGCTTAGTAAATAGATCCTTGCGCTGTGAGTTAATATAAACGATTTCCAGAAATTTGCTCTGCCATTCATTACAGCAGAAAATGTTTTCTGGGTTCATATTAATATTATTTTAATATTAATTTACAATTCCACCCCGTGCAGCTTCTCAGCAGCTACCTTCAGGAGATTGGTGATTTTAAGGTATCATCGTTTATCGAAGCAACGCTTGTTTGCAAGTTTTGTCGTGGGGCAGATTAGTATTGCCAATGGCAGGGGCGCCAATGCCAAATCCAGCTGAAGAAATATTATTTAATACAAGTGCATTCTTTTTAATCTAGCACATGTTTACACCCGGATATTATTTATTTTTATATTTTGAAAAATGGGAAACACTAAGACTAAACCTCGAATTTCGGAGAATCGGGAATCTGACAGAAATGAACTCTGATAAACTCTGCATTTTTGGCAAAAAACGAACTTGGAAAAACACCTGCCAAACTTGACAAAAAAAAAAAGAAAAACTGAAAACACTGAATTTTATTTATGAGGCAGCCGATGGACGTACCCTTCCCACAAAATAATAAGCGTACCCCCCAGTAAAATTGACTTTTTCCACATCTTGATTGCAACTACTGCTCTTTGGTAAGACCATCGATGCCTCGGCATCGCATCGATCGCTTCACCAACCTTCAAACAGCTTGTAGCGAGGCTCGTAACGGCACAGCATCCCAGTGATATTCTCGTAACTTCCCATCGTCAAGTGCTACTTCCGCCATCGCCTTCGTGACTGCTACAACATCGCCAACACAAATATTGAAACTGAAATGTTGCTAGTGACTGCAAATGAAACTCCTCCGAAAAAGGCAGTGCAGAGAACTTTCCCACGTTGCCCGACACTCTCCACTACTTTGTCACGGATCGGATGGAGCTTCTCAACAAGCGCTCCACCAGCTCCAGATCTACAAGCGGCACGCAGAGGGATTGCTCGCATCTCGCAAGGGGCACAGGAACCCGCTCAGCACACGCGCGCACTATTTGCCAGGGAAAGAGGCTATTAATGTCTGGAATTTCAGATTACAACAGGGCAAGTGCCTTCGAAGAGTAGGTTTTAGCTAGGGTGACTAGGCAAGCTCTGAAATAAGGTTGGTATGATCATAAATGGGCATGAACTCCAAATTGGCCTCAAAATGAAACTAAACGAACCAGGAGAACCGGGCACAACAGAAGCGCATACGAGACGGAGAACGAGGTAGAAAGATGAATGGACTATTGTGAAAGCCCAAATTCTTTTCAAGTCTACTTCAAAGTCATGCCCGTCCAGGCAAAAAGCACATCAGACAGAAGCAAAGTCGTGAAAAAGAAGGGGGCGGAGCAAAAGAGAGAGTGTGACAACGGCCGGGCAATCCCACATGTCACATCAGCCACATTGGATGACAGTTTTTGGAAGTAACTGTGAAGGCGAAAGCTACAATTGAGAAATTAATATACATTTTCTTACGGGAGTTGAACAGGACCAGCGTTTGTGAATGTCACGGAAAGAAAATGTATCAGTGAGGTACTACTTAGTGCCAAATTATTTAATATGGACTAAGGCTGTCGTAAAAAATATGCTATGAGAGTCGAGTATTTCGCCGAACACGAGGTGAATCTGGGCATCATCCGGACAAAAAAAATTTCAAGGACACTTAAGCACTTCTTATGAGTTGCGAATGCGAAAGCATGAATGTCGTTCTTCCACTCTCTTGGTTCGTCTGCGGCGTACTGGCGTGGACGATTACGTTTCGCTACTGCCGAGGTTGCAGCCAACGGCCGAGCGCATGTTCTCATGAAGTGGCTGCGTTGCGCTGAGCTCAGCCGTGCTGCCTCTCCGGAGTTTGCCTGGGCTGGCTCTGCGGCCAGCCGCTCCCTCTTACCGGCAGTCAGGATGCGCCGCCATGGAGAGGGATTCTCGGTGTGTGGCGTTCTTTGGAACTACGCCGTGCGGCAGCCAATGGGAGCCTATCTATCAAATCGCTGCTACAGATGACAGGCTTCACTCCTTTGGGTCAGGGGAGTTTAGGTGCCGTCTGGCACGGCTTCAAAAGTTGATAACGCCGGTTCGCTTGGGACAGTTAATGCTTTCGCATTAAAAACGATTAGTTCCATAGCACTCACTGCCAAGGGCCCAATTTGTTGAGCTACATAGTGCTTTAGATAATTTTACTTTTAAAAGTAAGCATACGAGTTCATTTGGAAACTAGCTGAGCATAATCGAAAAAACCACCACTTGTGCTGCAGGTGCAGGCTGGCGGAGTGAAAATATGGATGACAAGCAGTGGAAAAACAGTGCAGGCGCGTCAAAGTTAATTGCATTTTGGGAACCAAGGAAAGCAAAGCGTGCGCCTGAAATCTTTCTTAAAATTGATTGATATGGTGGTTTCTGATGATAGCCAGCATGCTTTGAATTTTTGTTTTATACATTTATTTTTACAAATTAAGAATGTTCTTATACATGACTAACTATACCGTAATTATCCTGAAAGCTATGCACCTCAATGTGTAGTCCCCTGTGCAGTGACTAATTATGGTACCGATTTTATTTCTGGGCGACACATAGATTCCGACGAAACACCAAGGGAAAAATATATTCTGAGATGCTGATGGTGGATATTTTTAGTATAGTTAGAAATGTTCACTGAGCGCATTCTTTTGGTTGATGGGTGAAATGGCTTGCAGGAAGTGCAAGATGGCAAGATACAGATGACAGACCTTACGAACCAGTGGTACCAGGCGATTCGGGCACCCATCCAGGAAACGGATGAGGAAGACGAAGACTCCGAGATTGGTGGCGTTTGATTCCGGCCTGGCGTTCGTGTAGAAGAAGAAAATGAAACTGCTTCAAGGATCAAATTAGCACAGCACAGCACATTGTGTCAGAATGCCTCCACACCCGAGCTGAAAAACTGTGATGTTGCCATTCTTTTGTTCTAATTTTATGTGAGATGTCCACTATTTAAAGTGCAAGTGTGAACACTTGTAGAGTATGCAAAAATTTCTGGAAACAGAAATTCACACTACAAGGGTCAGTTCACTTTTTTTACACCGGAGACCATAGCTGTGGACGAACAAAGACTGGATTGCAAAGCAAGGTTTTGTCAAATAAGCAAATCATCTGGTTGAAAGCACTAATACTGGTAAATGAAAAGGGCCGGTAAAAGGATGATAAAATGGTATGAAAAACTTGCTTCTCGTTTTTTGGGCTGGGTGTATGTTTCTATAGAATGTATAGAATCTCGGTCAATGAAAACGAAAAAAAAAGTGCTCAATGTTTTCATGCAACAGTGGGAAAGCTTCCAAGTTTCTGGAATATCCTTTCAGTGAGATAACACTGTGGTAATTTCCTTTAGTTTACGGATCTGCTAGTAAACTATAAGCATGCTAAAAGTAACTTGAAATATTGGGCTGCATTTTTATAAATGTGTAATGTGTTAATTGTTTTTCTTTTTCATGAAGTACTATTAAGATATGTCTGCAGTTGTCAAGTACAACCATGGGTGAACGTTAAGAGTTCTCGGAGGCATGTTTGTGCACATTACAGCTTATTTTGCTATGCATGATAGCATAAATGTTTTCCAATATTGATGAAAAGTGGAATATTTCGAAAAAGACAGACAAGAGCATGCTTTTTGCATTGCCAAACATTTTATATGGGAGTGTGGGAAGCCAGTGATATAAGTAAATGCTGTAATTTAGTATGGTACAGCAAATTATCTATTTTGCTGCTATTGTTCTATTTATAAGATTTATAATGTGATGAAGCACCAGAAAATCGAGCAATTTTTTGTAGATAGTTGTATAGTTCAGACCTTTGACTCAGTTTTCAGCATTGCACTGTTTTAAAGGCTTGGTTTTTGAGGTGTCATTTTACTCTTGCTGTTACATTTGTTATTTGTTTCTGCCAAGTTATTTTACCGGGAACTAGTTTTGTATGTTTTACATATGTTATACCGAGACAGTGTGCATGAGGGGTGTGCCAATACCAAGCTGTTATGCTATTGATATATTGTTATGTTGAGTGAGAATCGAGTTAATACATGCATTACCAAGTTTTCTTTCCGTGTTGTGAAGTCCCTGTGATTCTGAGAAGAGGGTCTTGCAATCAGTTTCAATATTTTGTCATTTGCAACGGTATGTCTCTTATAATGCATGCTGCTTATCAACCAAACAATCAAGCCCCATGAAAAAGCATAACATCACATTGCTTACCTTATCTTTTTTTATATTTGCAGACTCAGAGCCGTATATGTAGAGAGTTTGGTCAATGGGAGGCGCGGGCAGAGCCAGGGCGTGCAGCAGACTCGGAAAGAGGGCTTGGCATGCTCTCTTGACCAACCAGAAGCCGAAAAGGATCCCCTAGTGGTGGTAGCGAGAAACAGTTCTGATCGAAAGTCTATGTTCGTATATGGTTTTAATAAGTGTGTAAGAGTGAAGTGTAGTAACTCTTTTTGGTTGAAAATAGGGTGCACGTGCTATTTTGATCATGACCATGCAGAAAGATGTAAGAAACGAATGCACCGCTCAACTCTGTTTTGCGCGGACAGAGTGTGACCACTCGGACGGCAGATTCCCGGCCCTCGGCGTTTGGCGTACGGATTATGTCGATCGTTCCGCTAGTCGCACTCATCCACCATCATTTTGGATGAGCGTGATTGAAACATCACGTGTACCATATTTTCAGCCATCGAGAGTTACTCCAATGCAGTTATCAGGTTTGTTTCTCGCGACCACCGCCAGGGTATTATTTCCGGCTTCTGGTTGGTCAGATTCGAATTTCTGAAGACGCCCTGGAACACGCCCAGCCCGCTTTCGGCCAATGGCGCCTCCTCATTTGTCTCCTATACTTCCCAACGAATGGCCAAACTCTCTACATATACGGCTCTGTGCAGACTGATTCCATCCATAACTCCTCAGTGTGAAGTATTGAGATTGTTTTTTTTTTCTTGCATATTATCTTATGTTCCTAAAAATAAGCTTAGCACAGATTAGAAAGTAGCCCGAAAATGATTGCAGGGTCCCTTTAAAAGTAAGACGGAAGTCGTATCTCTAGTCACTTTTGCATTGGAAGGGTATAGAACACTGATCTCAATGACAATTGCTGGATCGCGCTTGCCGCTCCCGCAAGTGAAGCCACCGGACTTCACTCGCTTGGGATACGATTTGCCGTTTTTGCTAGCCTTTGCTGCGGTTTTCCAGCGTGCTGTGGACACGTTTTCTACTCGTTCGTCGTCATTCGCCGAAGAAGTTTTTTGAGACTCTGTGTATTGTTGAGACTTGCCGTTGTGAACACGTGGAAAATTTTACGAAAGTGCAGTGTCGCAGGAAAAAGGCACAACGCGTCGAAAGGAAGGGCTGGCGGCGTGTTCAAAGCGTCCTTGGCACGCCGAAGTGCCATGTCTCTGTGCCTTCGCGCGCTTGGATACCGACCAAGAACCGTCGCCGTGTGAATGTGTTCAGCGAGTGCAATGTGCGTGAAGCCGTATCAAAAGGTACAACTCGTCGAAAACGTGTCGCCGGTGTCGCGGCGTGATCAAAGCTTCCTTGGCACGCCGAGTGATGCATCTTTGTGCCTTCGCACGCTTGGATACCGGTCAAGAATTGACGCCGCGCCAAAGTTCTGAACGTGTGTCGCGCGTAGATGCCTTTAGATCATTTATATATATCGGCCACGGAGTTCTGGATCGTCCAGCTGTTCCGGTGAGTTGCTATCAATAAAAGGGGGAGATCTGTACGTGTTCTTATGTACTATATTAACCACGGCTATGTCCCAAATCTACTCTAATAGATTCCGTGGGAGCACGAATAGGGCAACGTTGTGGAGCCAGGGGGTTTTCGAAAGCAAAAGTACAAGACGGCGAGAATGAAAATCTTTGAAGCGTGGCCGATATGGTGGTGTGCAATCTGTTGACCAATTACAATTAGGCGAGCCGCGCTCAAACGTCAAGTGCAATTAAGTAGGTTGATCATAAGCCAGCACTGATCAGTGATGAGGAGCTGTTGTGCACGGTATTGTGTAAATCGTCTAAGGACGAAAAAAAGACGTACCTTCCCCCCATCTTCCGTCGCTAGTGGACGCTGGATTAAGCTCGTTCCTAAACCGCGAGGGGAAAAGACGCTGATCCAGAGGCACGAACAGCTTCACGCACATTGCACTCGCTAAACACATACACACGGCGTCGGTTCTTGGTCGGTATCCAAGCGTGCGAAGGCACAGAGACACGGCACTTCGGCGTGCCAAGGAAGCTTTGAACACGCCGCCAGCCCTTCCTTTCGACGCGTTGTGCCTTTTTCCTGCGACACTGCACTTTCGTAAAATTTTCCACGTGTTCACAACGGCAAGTCTCAACAATACACAGAGTCTTCAAAAAACTTCTTCGGCGAATGACGACGAACGAGTAGAAAACGTGTCCACAGCACGCTGGAAAACCGCAGCAAAGGCTAGCAAAAACGGCAAATCGTATCCCAAGCGAGTGAAGTCCGGTGGCTTCACTTGCGCTGCAGCGAACAAGCGGGGAAGCGCGATCCAGCAATTGTCATAGAGGAAGGAAGTACAGGATTGTGTGCAAACTACAATATTTTCACATCGAAGAATATTTCTTGCGACATTAAAAAATTTTGTTTTCTGCTACATTGACAGTGTAGGATGCACTGCCATGTTTCTGTTTTTTGCACGGACATGAAACTAGTAGTCAATGTCCAGATATTTGTCAGTTCAAGATATTGTGAGCTTTTGAAAATTGGGGAGCGAGAAAAAAATAACAAAAAAAAATGATCTTGTGTTCTTGATGTGTGAATACCGTATTTTAACAGTGCACTCAAAGAAAAAGTGAAAGTGCTAGCTATGCAGTGCTTGTCCTAGATTCTCCTCTTATTTATTTTTTTTTTTTTGTCTGTGCTGGCTGCTATTTACCAGCCCAGCATTCTACTTTAGTGGATTTTTTAAGTTGCAATCATTGTTAGGACGAGCGCCCGTTTTGCTTTTCGAAGCCGTGTGAAAATGTTTAGCTCCTCGATTGTTTCGCAGACACCCTCAAAACGTAAGATTGTACTTTTTTTTTTACCAGGCACAGTGGGACAACAAGATCCGCTTTTAGCGCGAGCTCGCTGGCTTCCGCGGTGCTTTGTTGCGCGTGCCTGCGTGTTCCCACATTTCTTAGCAAAGGCGGAAAGCTCGAGCTGAAGGCGGAGCTTCTAGTCTCAGCTTAATACTGCTCTGAAAAAAAAAAAAAAAAAATTCAATCCACGAAACAAACTTCCTGCCACTTCTGTTTTCTTTTTTTTTTTTTTTTTAAGAATACGTAGAAGTTTTGCTTCCAGCATGCGCTCGTTGCCTTCCGTCGTGCTTTGTCTGTGCGCGCTCACGAGACCCCAAAGTGTTACCGAAAGAAGAAAGCTCGCGCTGGAGGTGGAGCTTCTACTGCATGAAAAATGCATTTGCAGTGCCCTGTTGCCAGTCTCGCGAAAGCGATAATCGGTTGTTTTTTTTCGTTGCACTTTGTCTGCCGTCTTCAGCATGTTCATTTATAGAACGCCACATCTTCAACCATACCGGTTTTATAGTCCGATTTACACTAACTTATTCTTTAGCAGCTGATGCCTTTAGCGCTTGGAGATGTGAGAGGGGCGATCGTCAATAAAAATGTGTTTATAAACTTGGAGTGTATGTTGTTAGTGCATGTTTCGATCGGAGCTCCGGTTGGGTTCCAATCTGCACCATCCGAAATATCAAAAGGAATAGAAAGAGCTTATTGGAAGCTCTCTTCTATTAGAGCTTTCCTACGTAATTTAGAGATTAACGTTTATTATCTTTTTTTTTTTTCGAAAAAAAGATACGAAGAAAGCATTGGGAATGCTGTAGCAGACGACAGCTCGAGTCCATCGGGGTTCTGAAGAAACGGGGCGTGAAGGCAGCCATAAAGCAGGATGCTTGCTCAGCGGAGCCTAGGGTTGTAACTTCAGACGGTGAGACGGGATCCCGCGTAATCCCACCCCGTCCCCATCTCGTGTTACCCCCTGCCCCGCCTCCCCGGGGGAAGCTGCCCGACGACCCAAGTGAGTCAACTTCGGCGCCGGAGTTGCCCTGACAAGATGGTCCCAGGCAGATTTTGAGGCGTAGTTTGCTTGCTCTTCGGGGGTTAGTCGATTGTTTGCACTTCCTTCAAGTTGGACATAGATAAGAAAAACAAATGCTTTGCTGAATATTAAAGTTATGAAACGCTAACAATTTTAAAGTTTACATATTCAAAACACATTGGAAGAGGCTACATCCACCCGAGGACGTAGCCAATTCGGGAGATTTGGCTCCATCTACGCAAAAGGTCACGTGACTTGTAAGGACGCAATTTCTTTTATATACATATGTTTTCTTATAAGTAAATATAGGATATAAAAATAAAGAGGTTATATTTTATTGTTTTAAAGTTAATGTCACGTGACCTTACAAAATTCTAGACAATTTATCAATTGTTTACTGTTTTCTAACACTGATAGCAAATACCATGCGTCATAAAAATAGTATCAATAGATATCCAGGAGTCACACACACGTGTCGCCGGCGTGCGTGCCATCCGTGCGTGCGGGCTTGTTGCGGCCCAGGGCCTTCGCCCACGTGTGCAGCGCTGCCGAGGCGAGGCGGTGAGGCTTCGTCGGTTGTGTGGTTAGCTCGGTTCGAGGCGTTTTAGTGTGAGCTTATGTGCGTCGAAGGGGACCAGTGCAAGCCCACCGCTCCGTACGTTCGACTTGCACGT
Source organism: Ixodes scapularis (assembly GCF_016920785.2). Classification (NCBI taxonomy): domain Eukaryota; kingdom Metazoa; phylum Arthropoda; class Arachnida; order Ixodida; family Ixodidae; genus Ixodes; species Ixodes scapularis. The sequence goes on from NW_024609884.1 coordinate 48,231,368, forward strand.
ATGCTCGCAATCTCATGAAGATTGTGAGAGAAGGGAAAACATGCATTAGTCTCAGTAATAACAAACATACTGAGAGCACTCAATCGAGTTAACTGGGTAAAAGATTCCAGAAACAGCTTATTCCATCACAAATAAAACAGCAGCCGATGCACAGATGGCGCTCACCGATGAACACGAAGCCCTCTTGCGGCAGAACTCGAGCCAGTTCACGATCTCTGTGCCGATCATGCAACGCCTGGATCTCGGCACGACTACGCTGACACTCCAACGAAGATAGCCGGTTCTCCCGCCTCGGAAGGACGAAAAAAAAAAGACGACCTACATCGTCGGATTTCGTTCCAATTGTCAATGTACGCGCTGGAATAAACGCTGGTTTGTGCCAACGTGTAAAATGACAGTATCAAAATCTCGGCAGGGCGTCAGACTTCTTCGAAAGCAAGGCCTCGATCCTAATGCCACTAAACGCGCGCACGTCGACACCCGTACGAAAATGTCAGATACAGGCCGGAATGAAAAATGACGGTTCCGCCTGGATTTGTAATTGGGGCACCAGTTTGTATCCTGCCTAGAACCGCGCAGTTCCAGACGGGATACAAACCGGTACCCTAATTTCAGATCCAGGCGGAACCGGCTGGTTCCAGAGGTTCTGCAGAGCCACTGGTACCGCGCGGTACCAACTGGTGCCCCAATTTCACACCCAGGCGGTGCACCGCCGGAATTCCCGCAGCGCTCACCACTGGACACCACAAAAGTATTTCGCGCGATGCCCTTAGCCGTTACAAGCGATAGATCGTCGCGATTTCAGACCCAGGCGGAACAGCCTGGGTCTGAAATCGTGACGATCTATCGCTTGTAACGGCTAAGGGCATCGCGCGAAATACTTTTGTAGTGTCCAGTGGTGAGCGCAGCGGTATAATTCGGGCGGCACCCATGGTCGTCCAGGCGTCGTCACCAAACACGGTGCACAGAGCGCACACACATCACGCACAAGCACAGTTTCCAGTGTTGAGCGCATCGGGAAGTTCCGGCGGGCAAGCGGTATCAGAGTTGTCCGAGTATGGTCACCAAGCACGCCAGCGCCAAGCGCATCCAGATTCCGAGCCAAAGTGCAAGGGGTCGGGAGCTTCAAACTATAAGAAGATTCAAAGCCGAGGTCAGTGGGCATCCATCTAGGACAACGATGGACGTGTCAGTACCCGTCCGCCCTCAGCGGGAACGTCGCCGCCGTGCGAGCGCCGGCGGACAGTATAGGGTGACCACCTTCCTGCTAGCGAAATGCAAGACACGCTGACCCGGGGGGGGGGGGGGGGGGGAGGGAGGGAGGGAGGGGGGGGGAGGGGGAGGGGGAGCTTGTAAGAGAAGTACGGTATTGTATTTCAACTGTGGCAACTGCAAGAAATAATTTAGTGCGCAGTCGAGCTGGTCGAAGTTTACCACGATGCTTTTTAACCCGAGATTGGGGCAGAAGCAGGAAACATTTTTTTCCCTTCTTGAGGCCCAGTTAAAAAGCAGCATGGAAAAAAAAAATAACTATTCGAGAAAATTTATCAACAGACGCAACGAAATGTGGCTCTGCTAACACATTTAATATCCTGTCTTGTCCCAAAGCATATTATACAGCTGTAAATTGTGTTTCGGCAATTAGGGTCAAATGTTTTTGACTCCCAGTGATATATTTTAAGTTTTAATGCCAGATATGTTAATAAATGTGTCTAAGTTTAGAACATAAAATCGACAGCAGCGGAACTCAATGCATCAAGAGGAAAGAAGGAGTAAATGTTTTACGGCTTCTTGCTTTCTGTAGATTTTTATTTTTACCAACATGCTCCTACAGAAATTTCGAACCTTATGTTGCTCTTGTTGACCGTTATGAGTTGCAGTCGTTTTGCCTTGTGTGGTCGTCTTCACTTGAAAAAAAAAAAAAATATTTCCGCGGAAATTTTTTGGCATTGACACAGCACGATTTAAAAATAATTACAATATTTTTTTTTTTTCAACTTTTGGCAAGCAATTTTTTATTGCAATATGTTGCCACCAAGGGAAGAAAGGCACACCGGTGCATGCGCATCAATTCTCCTGCGAGAACGACGGTCGCTTCCCGCAATGCATGTATAGAAAATGCTGTACCATCGCGATTCACACGATTGCCAGCGACCTGCGCACTTTCCCGTGCCCCGTTGTTCAGCAGCGCCATGAGTTGCGTATAGTGAATTCCACAGGAGTGTGAAATGCGTGACATTTTGAAGATTTTGGAATATCTTGCGGGACGCGGGACACCAGCCCTCACTGCGGGACAGTCCCGCGAGTCGCGGGACGGGTGGTCACCCTAGGACAGTCCAATGAGAGCGGAGGAGAACCGAAACTCTCGGAGCGCTGCCGCCGACTGCAACCAGTGCTGCCAACCTCCGCGGTCGTTTCTTCCCTGTTTTTTTATCGAAAAATTCCCTAGATTTTCAGAAAATGTGTTAATTTTTGTCACTATTGAGATTATCGTTATAGAGTAGCTTAAAGGGGCCCTGCAATCATATTTAAGCGTCTACCTTTTTTGCGGTTTCCACGTTTCTTGGGGTTCGGGCAAGCCAGCGGGCACGCAGAGAGTAACTAAATATCAGTGCGTCATATTTTAACCGGACGACGCGGAAACCTCCTCCACCTACGGGGGCGATCCGCGGTACCGAAAGCGCGCGATATGTGACGTCTTTGGTCCTGGGCTTACTACTGGTCAGTCGCTACAAGCTTCTTTTTAGTCGAAATACAAAATATAAGTGGCTCGAACCGTTTGAATTATTTATGAACGTTTTTGTTCAGTATTTTAGATCAGAAAAGAAACAAGAAACTTTTGTCCAGAGCAGTAAACGAAACTCTAACTACTTTCAATCTATCCGAGTCAAAAGCAGTTCAACTGTACGTAAGGTAGCAGTAGCACCGAGACTACCAAACCGCAACCAGTCTTTCGGTTTAAGTTCCTTTTTTTTTTTTTTTTTTTTTTTGGGGGGGGGGGGGGGGGGGGGGGGTAAGGGAAGGGAGCCGCGAGCCGCACTCGAAAGCGAAATAAAACACCCGGTATCAATGGCATTCGCGTTGGCGGTCTAGTCCGAAATTTTGAGCTTGTCAAAGAGGTCTTGTTGGCCTTGATAAATGCGTTTTTGCTGTCTGGCAATATCCCTACTGACCTAAAAACTGCACTTGCTAAGCCACGTTTCAAGGGAGGCGCGCCACATAAGCACATAAGCAGCCTTCGAGAATAATATATTTGCTTGCGCGCTTTTCGTGCACATAGCAAAAGCATTTGACACTGTCAGTCACAAGATGCTCCCCCGCAAACTGTATCGTTTTGGCTTTCGCGGACCATTTTTATTTATTTATTTATTTATTTATTTATTGCTATCCTTGGAAAAAAAAATGTATATATTGTTTTCAACTCATATTTGTTGGCGGTTTTAAAAGTGCACGCGTAGAAATAAAAGCCGACGTTCCCCAGGGGTCGGTTCTATCACCTTTGCTTTTTAATCTTTATGTGTATCACCCTTCAGCCACAGTATCCAATTGCAGTATTTTGCAATATGCCGACGATACGATAGTCGTCGCACGTCATTTGAAATATGATAGTGCCATACGTCTTTTAGAACACGACGCGATGCAATTAATGAACTGGTTTGATGAAACTTTATTTACGGTCAATAAGTCTAAAACTAAACTGGTATATGTCTCACGTATCCACTAATGAAGGCAGATGTTAAGTTGCCAGTTAAATTAAAGAAAAGGAGCGGCTTGAATTGTGTTTGTTCCCCGGTCCCCACATTTATCGCACGTTTCTGGTAAGCTGCGAACCGCGAGTTGCTTACTTTGCAAGAGCTAAGTGTTATGCCGTTTTCTGAAAGGAAGTCTGTTGCACATACCCTTGGGTACAGTTTATTGAGGTATGGAATTATACTGTTGGGTAATTGCGCAGAACTGTGGCAAACAAAAATTGATCGTATTTTGAAGGGCTTGTCAAGGAGTGTGGAATATCACTGACTTGTCAACTGATGAGAATATGTTCGAGTCTTTGCGAATGCCCAATTCATCTTCACTGTTCGTGGAAACAGTCGTGTTACGCCACTCTTGGAATAACGATTTTAAACGCCCCTTTGTTTCTAACGGGAATCGCCGTCACACACCCCGTTGTGTAACTCGCTACGGTAAAAGAGTTCGCTCTCATTATGTGCCATCTGTCATCAATAAAGTGCCCGATTGTGTCCGAGTGTAATACGAGAAGAAAATGGAGAAAAAAAAATGCTGATGACTTCAAGACTAGCATTTCATGTTCGCTCTGTACTGTTTCGTTTTATAATTTTTTTTTTTTTTCTGAGAAATTTTTGTTTGATTTGCCGGATCCTGTCCCAGAAGCCTCCCTTGGCTTGGACAAACCCGTATTTGTACAATGATATTGAATATATATGGAATATAATTTATTATGTATTATTAATTATATTATCATTATTATTAAAGTGTTTAATGGCGCAAAATGCAACGTAGACCATGCTGCGCCAGGGAGAGGAAGGGGCATATGAAAACACCAGTCCGTTGCGACTAAAGAAGGTAGGGCGAGGAAACGGAAGGCCGGGGAGGATGAAGCAGGCGGAAGGTTGGAGAGGAGAAGGTTCCACCCTCTCCTCTCCAGCGTTCTGTCCGATTCCTCCTCCCCCAGTCTTCCTTTCCCTCGCCCTACCTTCTTGAAAGGTCGGCCGTCACAGGCAGTCTAGGCAGGCATCCGAAATGCTGGGGTTTTGGCAGAAAGGAGATGGAAACTGAGGGTCGCCCGAGGCTCAGCGGAAGGGTGCGAGAATAACTATATGTTCTCCGCTTGGGTAAAACGACAATGAACGCCTTTGCAGGGGCGGCCGTCTGCGTCGACGGCATTTTTTGTAGCGCCGCAGCGGGAGCGTCTGCTGTGATAATATCGTCCAACAGTCTTGGAGCCAGGTCTGGTGTCTGGTGGCGATTTAGGCGGGCCATCATACGTGAGGGCAAAAATAATGCTACTATACATCTATAATAGGAGGCAACAGTTTCTGGCAGTATACAGAAGAAAAAGGCAACAGACTGCTGCAATGAAACACAATAAAAGGTGACAGAGAATTTACAGATCGGCAAAAGCGCTCCGACCCGTCTGGGCAGATAAGCTTATCTGCAGGGGGAGCACCAGCGTACCTAAGAGTCGCGCGTTACACGTGTCACCACCCGCGCGCCTGCCATCGGTGGACTTGGAGTCAGAAAAAAATCCATGTAAACAATACACACAAGAAAAAAAATCCTCCCTTTCCACCCCGCGTTGGCCTTTTTAGGTGACCACGAAAATGCAGCACATCGGTTTTGTTATCAATAGGATAGGATGTATTGCAGCGTTCGTTCTGCTAAAGTGGAAATAGTGGAGTGCTCTGTGGGGAGGAGCTTATCGAACTATTCTTAACCTGCAACAGGCTATTCGCAACTCCAACGCCTCTAGGTGGCGGGGCGGTAGTCGCAAGATGACGGAAGAGACGGGAACAGGATTTCCCGTGCGCGTGCTCGCTGACGCTGGTCAGTGCGCTAAGAATAATTTATTTGGCTACAAATATACGAAGCGGTCAGGGTGGGAGCATATCATGGTGACGGAGCTGTCGACGTGCTTGAAGAGAATGAACATGTCGTTCATTCTCTTCACGCAAACCATGCGGTAACAAACCATGCGGAAACAGCAGCACCAAGGCCGACAATCCCTGCATCCGTCGCCCTCTCAGTCCCTCTGGTTCTTCGTTCGTCTGCGAGAGGGCGAGCGCCGGATGGAGTTGCCAGGGGGTTGCGAATAATCGCCACAACGTCCGCATTCCGATTTGGGATTATGTATCGGTGTTGCTTGCATACGACACCGCAATGTGCCGTATAACATGCATGAATCAGGCTCGAGGGGCTGTGTCGGCGCACGATCAGGAAGGACTTTCGCCAATGGATTATTTCCCGCCTGTAAGCAACACGACAAACGTGCCGACGGAACGTGTCCTAATGCTTCTCGGTTCAGCTCGCTCAAACACCAGAACAAGCAACTGGTACGGAAGTTTCGATTGTTAGAATAGCGTGGAACATTTGTTGCAATCGCCTACATTGCCTTCCCAAAACAAACAAACAAGCGCGCGCGCACACACGCGCACACACGCACGCACGCACGCACGCACGCACGCACGCACGCACGCACGCGCACACACACAAAACAAAAAAACAAAAAAAAAACGCTGCGTCGTGCCAGGGATTCGTTAAAGAAATGCTGAACCGAAATATGGAATTCGCAAAATAAGGCCGCGGAAGCGCTAAACGGGACGCTATGAATTTGAGAACATCACTCATACATCATCTAAAACCGATGGCAGTACTTTTTGGAAAAGGGGCGCGATCAAGCGAGCAGTGTGACCTCACGCTTCTCTTCGAACAGTTGAGAACGAGGGGAAGCGGCCTCGCTTCTCTTCTCCTTGATTCGGTTCACCAGCTCGAAGGGACGAAGCCAAGATGAGAGGGAACGACAATCGAGAAGTCGCATGTCTCGCCGGCCTCGTCGGCACTGTTTCAGGCGCACACTTCTTTTCCAAAAATACGGCCATCCGTTACACGAGTGACATTTTTGGGGTTTTGTAGCGTCCCGCCTAGCGCTCCAGCTTTGTTTTGTGAGCTCCAAATTTTTGCTCCGCATCCCTTTAAAAGGCGGAACCCGCCGAACAAGACTGCGCACTACGTACTACTACTGCATTCCAGTCGACGGGCACGCAACGAGTGCAGCGATTTTGTCAAGAACGGAGAGGAGAATGCTACTTCGCACTGGCCATGACTGTCCTGAAAGTTACGCGCGCTGATCGGGAATGGTTAATTATGATGGCTCAGAACCTTTACTGTACTCGGGGTCGGGGACAAAAACATTCTCTGGCAGTGTAGTCCAAGACCCCCCCCGTTATGGATGTCCATATTTTCAGGGAGTCTATAAGAATTAGGAAACGTTTTTTGGAATGCAACAGTCCTCGGAAAACTTTTTTTTCCACGCGCACGTTGTGTGCGCACGTACGTCACCATCTCTCACTTTCTGTCTCACGCACGCACGCACGCAGGCACGCGCAAGGACAACAGCCCTATGCAGCACTGTGCCTTCACGTCGAGAACCTACAAGCGGAGCGATAGACCTTTCGCTAAATGCCCAAGACCCAAGGAGAATGCTGGGAATGTAGGTACACGCGCTGCACGCGCTCGCCCTACCTATAGGAAGTATTCGCTGGCGGCCATAGCTGTGTGCGCGACTGCTGAGCGCGTGCTGATGGCTAGCTTCCACGGTTCTTTTGCAACGTGCATTCCACACCGTCAAAATGGCCGGCCTTTGCAGCCTATTAATGGGGGCTCGTTCTGAGCATGCGCTCTAGACAGCACCCACAAATATGGCGTCCAGTGAATACTCCTTATATAACAAATTCGAAGTAACGAAATAAGGCGTTGACGAACTCACGTTCAAAGTGCTATTTGTTTGAGATTTTTCCTTCTGAACAATTACCGCTGCAGACACTGCAGAACGTGTAGCGCGTGCTACGCTCGCGGAAGGCTCTTTTGTGCTATGGTAATAGACCTATTGCTGTATTGCCCAAGCATCAAGGAGAATGCAGGGATTGGTGTTCCACGCGCCGCACGTGCTGGCCTCAGCAGTAGTAAAGTTTCTAAAGCAAAAATCGAAAACAAATTGTATCTTGCACGCACGTTCGTCGACGCTTTATTTGGGTTATTTACTTCGAATCTTTTATACGGGGAAGGCGTGCGCGTGTGGAACACTAATCCCTGCATTCTCCTTGATGCTTGGGTAATATAGCAAATGGTCTATTTAGCAAAATTGAAGGTCCTTTAGAATTTATATCTCTTCACTGTGAAACTGGATTCAGCGTGCTTGTTAATACAAATAAAACGATCTTACAAAATCAGCGTCAGAAAGATGTAGCTTGCCATAAAACCATTGCCAATTGGGAGAACACTAAAACCAGAATATTCCATCAGTTCGTAAGACATGCCTGCAAGCTAGCCAGATTGTAGACAGACAATCATTTTCAGGAGCAAGGCTCTTTTGGAAAACTTCACATACAAAACTCCATTCTTATAAGTCACTCTTCTTGTAAGGAAAAGAGTTCGACCAGCTGATGTAGCCAGTCAGACCAGCCGTAATGACGTCGGAACTGGAGCAGAACATCAAAGTGTTTTACTAACACCAACTGTCCGTTCTCAATCAAACTCCTGTGATGGTTGGTGACGGGTATCCGGCGCTCAAGAACGGTAAAGAACCACAACCACAGCAGGAGGTAAAACAACGTCAAATACCGTTCATATTCCTTTTTGCATTGCACACATAAAAGACAAAAAAAAAAAAAAAAAAAGAACGCTCAATTGTAAATTGAAAAAAGAAAAAAAATCTAATATAAAAGGAGGCAAGCACGGCTATATACGTATACAATACGGTGCACAAAAACTTCCACCGTTTCGCGAAAAGCCGCCTTCAGGGTCCTTCGTGGTACAGAAACAGCGTATAATTGACTCCGCACGCCCAAATGTACTGAAACAATAGTAGTATGTAAACCGCTACATACAACCGTAAAAAATGTGTAAGGGTAACATACCGGCCGAGAAGGTCGTGTACATTGTCAACTCCTCTTCCGAGATATTTAGAACAACTAAAGCTTCTTTTTTTTTTTTTTTTTTTTTTTGATAAAATTACGTTGTACATGCAAGGCCTGTTCACACATAGCACATCTTAGACGCTGAAAGTGCTTGGAAACGACCGAACTCGGCTGAAAAACGTCGTGCCCGTCCGCATAAAAAGACGCGCACGCCCAACGCCTGCTGAAAGCCTTCATGTTTCAAAAGTAGCGCAAGGTCCGCCGATGCACGAGGCACGTGCAGCCCCTGGGAAGATCATGGCGGCACAGCGCAGCACTGAGCTAGATTTCAGACGCCATGTTCTTCCCAGAAGGGGCAAGCGGCACCTGTCACGAGCATTTTCACAACAATGAATGGCGGCCACTTTTCCCAGGATAGAGGGGCTTTACGAGAAAGGCCACAAAAGCGTACCCTTCCGCCACTTCCGTATTAGAATGCTGTAAGGCTGGTACCGATGGCAAATACAGGCTCACTGTGCTTATCTAAACAGCCAACTCAATGCCCAACTGAAATTCCCATGACTTAAAAAAAAAAAAAAAAAAAAATGTGACGGGGCTTCCTGTGGTATTTCACACACTTTCGGATTGCTGCACACGCAGCTAAAACCATCATCGATTACAGCGGTTGAGCTTCGAGCGTCCAAAGCAACATGGAAAAAAAGGGCGGGCATGTCTATCGGGGCGAGCACTGCAACGACACTGGGAGAGAAGGCCAAATATCCTGGCAGGTCCAGTTTTAGCTTTTCTACAAATCTAGACCTTCCCAGGACATGCTGCTGTTGTGTTCCCTACTTCGATGAACTCTCACTGAAAGGGCATTGCGGAACTTGTGCTTCTACCAACGAAAGATTACTTTATGGACGCCCCGAAGCATTTCTAAATACATACAAACGCAAGTTGATTTGGGCATGCGAGGGTAATTCTTACCACGCGCAATAGTTATGCATTCGCCGGATAAAAAAAGCTGTGCAAACACACACACACAAAAAAAAAAAAAAAGAAGTGCAATATATATATATATATACAACGGGCATGGTGGCGGGAGGCCGAAGGCGTGTGTATATAACTGAGAAGAAAAAACCCTTGGTGAAAACAGTAACAACGGACGATTTATACTTCGATGTTTCGGCCGGAGTTCGGCCTTCGTCAGGAAGAACTTTTACAGATGAACGCGGGTGGTATTTATACAATGCTACAGTCGAGTCCAAGTTTCAAAAACGGCGGAATGACGGTTGGAGTTTCCAAAGAAACTCCGTCATCTTTGGCAACTCAATTTCGTTGCGTGTGCTCGCGCACACCGGCAGCTGCAGACTCATGGAAAGATAGTGCACCACTTATTATAGACAATGAAATGTTTGATTCAGCATCCTTTTAAAGGCCCGTTCACACATGCAGCGGAGCGCTACGAGTATAGCGCTAACCTCGCGCTAAGCGCGTGCTGACGGCAGCGTTCCCCACCTTTGTATCGCACCGTCAAAACTGTTGCTCATGGCATACGATAAGTAGCTGATGCATGGCACGTGAGGAGCGCTACATCAGCGCTTCGCTGCATGTGAGAACCGGCCTTAAGGGGGGACACTACCCAATAGGGTTAACTTTTTAACCTATGGCTTAATATGAATGAAATTTAGGGTATATTCTGTAAGTTGCAAGGCAGAATGCACTGCAAAGTTTCATCAGTGTGCATGAGTTGTAAAATAACTTGTAGTAATTTTTATCAGGAACACACCGACTTTGTTTAGGAAAACTATTGTTAAGAAACTAATGTAATACCCAACATCTTTCTACTCTAGATCCGCAGCAGAATGCCTGGAGAGCGCAGCTGTGAAAAGAAAATTTCCAAAAAGGAATTTACTTCATGCTAACATCGCAGTGCAATATCAAATAAATGTTTTTGCCTTTTATGTCATCCACAAAATCTTAACATCTTTTATAGAAGACATCCACAAAGTCAAAAAACAATTCCATAGTTGCACTGCCCATAGAATTCCACTTAGGAAAAAAAAAAATAAGCAGGTCTTTCCTCTTGTCCCATTAACAAACGAAATTTTTCCTACAATGAAATTTATGCCAAAATGTGGAATGGAGAAAAATGTGGTCAAAGTGTTCCAACCCCTACCTTTTCTTTAGCTTCAATGGACCGAAAATAATTTATAAAAAATTAACTATGCGGTGTAAACTAATGAAACTTCCTGGAAATACTCTCCAGGTGCTGGTAGACGTAAATATTACATTTTTCAAAATCAACTTTTTTTGCAGAAATTTTTTTTTTGTGGGTAGTGGCAACGTTTATGTAATACCCTCCATACTAGAACAAAAACAGCTTGACTTTTGCTTAGCTAAAAAGCTTTGATTTTTCTTTCGCGTACTGACTTGATTGCAATTGGACATTACCTTTCTAGTTATCGCTTCTTTATTTTGCGTTCCGATTTTGTTGCAGTAGGACGTTACATAGCTGACGAACGAAGTGGAAGGTGACACCGGGCTCAACGCTCCGCTTTTCTCCGAAGAGCACTTCATTTTGCTCATGTTCAGCCGTACATAAATATTTATTGCTTGCTTATCTTATGTAAATATAAAACAAATGCACAAAGATAGCATGAAGTGACAAACAAACGGTAAATATATTTTCGATTATGTTTGTGGGATAGGTTTGATTCAAATCATCATAGTCTGATTTAAATGACGATTTAAATCATTTTTATTCTCTGCCCTGGTTACACAGCCGATCCCACACGGCCCAACACGCTTCCCCAGTTACTCCACTGGTCACCAAAACGATATTGATTTCCCCTCTAACAATGTGGCGGCCTTGCCAGACAGCATTTAAAGGGACAGTGGAATGATGCTGGGCTCAGATGTTACAATTCTATACGCAGTGTATCATGGTACTGGAAATAAGAAAGACCAGCCAACTGTACTAACGCAGTACAATTTCAAAATAAATGCCAGCTACGGTTTTCCAGTTTCGTCTTCGGCAATACTGAGTCAATGGTGACAGGTCTAGGGGAAAACGACGACGATTTCAGTTCTGCACGAGGGTATCGATAGACCACCTAAACGTGCCTAAACCTGCGTGTTGAACCGGGGCGTCAAAACACTACTGCCGAGTACGGCTCACGGACACAAAGCGCTGCGTCGTTGGGCTCGTTCAATTTACCGATGCCAGCCTACACTGACGCAGAAAAGTGCAGGGCGGCGTACTTCGATATGCGTTTTAAAATATACGCTGCGTTCGCAAATCGAATGAGGCGGTGTACAGCAGTGTAGATTGGGGCAAGGAATGGTAAATCGAACGAGCCCATTGCTGATCTCCAGACCGGGTACAGTCTATGCGCCGGCTAAAATTCAGGTTCCTGTAAAATTAGCGCCGTGACGGAAATCGCAGAAATTTGATATTGGCAGCAATTACGTCTTGGGCATATCTAGACGCGTAGACCACAAACCGGCCGCCAGAACATGTGACCGCTACATCAGGTCGCGAGTTGAGGTTATCACGCAGCTCAATATCGTTGTTTCCAGCAACAACTGGCGCGTGGAGATGAAAAAATAATGCACGTCTCGCATATTATTAGTACCAATGATTCGTTCTAAACAGTATGTAGTGACAGAATATTCCTTCAAGGTCCTCTAACTCCCGAGAGACATATAGTAAATGTCGCTTAGAAAATAGTCCGCAACACTGCGTACACAACACCAGCACCTCGTCACACACAACAGCAATGGCACTCAGATACCGCGCAGGACACCACATATATATCACAAGTTATTTTTGAAGCACAAATGTTACAAATCAGAATGGGTGCTCGTGGCAAAGCATGCCGCACAGAGGCGTGCACGGTGACACAAGCCCCGCAACAGATCTTCACCGGGTTCCTCGACGCAGTCGGACATGGCAAGTTGTCAATACGTCAGATGTGCAGTAAATGCAACGGCCGTCGTTGACCCCTACAATAAAGGCTGTGCTAGGCTCACTTGGACACTTACGCCATAAGCGTAACTAGCACTACGGAGAGTATATGTACATGTTCTCGAAGCAAACACCACACTGCTGTAAGACGCAACGATGCTGTACTCGGCTACAAATTCTGCAGTAACATGTGTAGTCTACAGAAAAAGGGCGGACTTGTTCGACTCGCGTGCCTGTAGAAATGCACTCTGAGCACCGCTAAAACTCTAGTCGAACAAAAGACGCTCTCAAACAGTTAAGTATTTATTTTTTTGTAATACCAGAGCTGGTCCCATAGTTAACCTCGCATAGGGAAATGTTTTACACCGTTCAGTGCGCAACTCACTTTTGCTTAAACGTTTCTATCCAAAACGACAACTTTTTAGGAAAAGCATTTCCTCCATGGGGGGAAAAAAAAAGTTTCGAAAACATATGGTAGAATGGATGGATCTGAGGTTAATCCCTTCAATTGAGAATACTCCTTGTACGTTATCTAGCTGCTGTGGTATAAAATTATAGACCTATAGTATAGCATTACAAGAACAGGGTGGACCAAACTGGAACGACCCCAATCCAAATCGACAGTAGGAATCGAGTCAGTAGAGAACGGTACAACATTTTGCGCTTAGGTGGTGCATTTGCTATTAAAATATATCAAAGGTTGAATTCATATACCCCAGTGAAAACGTAAGCATAGAAATTTTAATTTGTGTGTTATGTGCACTTTAGCACGTTCTTTGTCAAAATGAAGCAACAACCCTGCAGGTCTGGTGGGCCTTGTGACTATATAAAAGGGGGCAAGTTAGCAATTCTAAACCTATCGTCACACAAAGCGACTTAAGCCCCTGAATAGTGCGAGGAGATTTTCCTCACTCTTTCACTGTCCACCTTATTTTTACTTATTTAGCAGGTAGCCTTCATAAAAGAATATCGTTTACGTTTGTTTATTTGGCGACTTGAACAGCGACCTGTCATCGCATGGAAAAAAAGAAATATACCAAGCTGCATAGTTCTCCAATTCCGTTTTTATCCGTAAATGGTGACTGATATAAGTTCATCCTTTGATATTTTCATAAAAACAAGTACATCATCTATTGCCGCCCTCGGCAAATTTTGTAAACGACTCTTACTGTCTCTACGCTCAGCGCAAGCTGACTGAGATGCCGCGGTACAGTTTCTTGGCATAATCTAACTCAGCATTGAACAAAATATGGCAGAATGACATGCATCAAGTGCAAACAGCCTATTCTGTGGCAGCATGATGGTGTATTTTGTTCGTACACCAAACCAGTAAACAAAGGATGGCGGAGTGACATCAGATGAATACAGCCTATTTTATGGCAACACGATTATGTACTTTGACCAAAAATTCCCTCCTCCAAAAAATAGGAACAGTCTCCAGCAATGCTCAAAAAACTACTTTAAGCCTGCGGTTGAGACGGTGGCTGATGGGGCGCGGTGTGCTTTGCGGACAGATCCATACCGATACAAGGAAAACGAAACGCCATAATGCAATCAAACCGAATCTGCGTACCCCGGCTGAGCGCATTCTCTCCCCTCCGAACGACATGGAATTGCCCATGTCGTTCGAGCCGAGCCCCCCAGCCACCGTCTCGGCCACGCGCTCGAAGGTACTTAAAAACACGCTAGTTGGACCATACAGTTACTCTGGTTGGACCCTGCCTCAGATCACATCATGTTATCCCCAAAAGCGAAAATGATCCCCAAGGAAAAGCGAGACGAGCGACACTACAACCTTTCTTACAACAAACGTTGACTACAAATGGACCGACTAAAAGAAGAAAAAAAGAACACTATAATGCAGCGGTAAAACTTAAAAGGTATAGATCCGACCCATCTATTCAACCTCCGGATGTCATAAAAATCAGGGATCACTTTGACCAATGACGCGAAAGGCCACCGTAGGTTTCTATAAACAAGTTCACAGGTTCCAAGACCGGCACCGGCCCTCCTGTTCCCACCACACCCGCATGTCATTGTACGTAGTTTGCTCTCTGAAGTCCTTACCGTGCAATTTAGAACATAGCGTACAAAACTCCTCCGACCAGGAGAGTATCTTGTAGCGCGACTTCCAGTCGAAATAACTTTTGTACGCGCTAACGTTCTTCGCCACGCGTGTCAAGTGTTCGGCAAGATGCTTCGGACTTTTGAAGCTGAGGGCATCGATGAAGGACCGAGAAGGAGCGACTCGAGTATAGTTGGCACCTCCGAAAACCACGGGCACCATGTCGTACCTGAGGGCTGTGAAAAACTTCTCCGTGATATAGTCTCGGCAAATGGAGTTTTCGAAAGCAAGCATGAAAAAGTACTTCCGTTCAAAATCGGAGTAGCAGGAAGTTCCCCGACTTCTCGAGCACTTGTGGTCTCCGCACAGGCCGTACACGTCGACCTTGAGGTACTTCTTGAGTTCTTTCACGTACGCTTCCCGTCTGCCGTCCGTGTTGCAGTGACTCACCATCCAGACGGCCATCACCGACTTTGACTTCCAAAGTGCACTGTGATTCTTTTTCGGAGCCAGGTCCTCCTTCCTCTCCAACTGGCCGTACTGCACGGGTATGTCAGAGTCAAAGCGGTAGGTCATAGTCCAGTTGAACATGTTCATCATGTACTTGAAACCTGCGAAGACGGAGTAAGGCGGAGGTTCCATGGACCAGAAGACCCACTTCTGGAAAGGGGACCTTCTTTGGGGCAGGTTCGCCATGTCAATGTCCCGGATGTGAAACACAATCGCGTCGCTGGACTCCAGGAGACTCCTGTCATTAGTAAGGATGCACGAGCGGCTGCATTTCGTAGTCAACATTTCACCTGTCCTAGAATTGTTCAGGGATCCGATCCACGTGCCGTAAAACGAAGTCCAAAGGAGAATTCGGGGAACTTCCTTGGTGACATTTGCACTGTCCCGGTTGTACCAGGGGTAATAGGACCACTTGACCGGCGACCAGACCCCCACTATTTGCCGGAATGTTGGACGAAATGCACTGAACGAGAAGAGCCACAATAACAGCAGGAGAGACGTCAAGATGAAGATGCTTGTCCGCACGGACGGCGTCATTTTCGGCCAGATGGGGCAGCTATGTCCCTTCCGTGGCAGCGACATTTGGGTCCCTGAAACATAGAAGACCTTCATGTAAAACAATTCACAGCTTCCAGCACTTATTGTTTTTTATTTGTGGGGCATTTCTACATTTGAGAAAAAACGCTTGAATTGCGTTCATTTGACCTTTAAAAAAAACATATCAAAATTATATTTCAATGCGACGCGCCGGAGAGCCATACGAGCAATTTCAAAATAGGACTGAAGCCCCGCCTCCCTAGCCTTGGGCAGCCAAAAGATCTGTCGATGACGTCACGTACAGCGACTGTCTTTCGCGTTTTTCTCGCGTTTAACAATACTTACGCTGCAAATGGTTTTAGTATTTGGGTTCACGGGGTAAAAATACACTAGAATTCACTTCTAACTCATTTTTTCTAAGAAGCTCCGTAGCTTCCCTTTAAAGCAATTGTGCCGTATCTCTCAGACGTCAGTGACTACAGCCATTCAGAAAGGATCCCACAAATTTGTGCGCTGTGCCGTGGCAGTCTAAACTCGTAATACCCCATACACCGGTCACCGACATTGGGAACTTGCGCACGTCACGACCGCAGCTGGAATACAGCGTAGACACCATCTGTCGTCTCACTGCGGACATGCGATCCATTGAGCAAATAGAGAGGAAGAGAGAGAGAGAGAGAGAATAAACGAAGGCCGTGGAGAGATTTTGACCGAAAATAAATAAAAAGCACTGTGCGCTCCCTTGCCAGCGTTGATTTCTCCTTGTCTCACAAGTCGTTCGTTCGTGTGACACTGGCAGAGTACAAACGCGAACACTATAGACCTTTGCATCGTTTATCACCGGGAGAAAATTGCTGTCACTGAGCTGTGGACGGATTCGCAGAGTCCGATATACCGCACAGCAGAGCAACAGCGCATACTCAGGCGTACCGTACGAGCCCAGCAGAAGGCGATTTTTGCTAAGGTCTATATAGTGTGGGGTTGGAATACCATGTTTATGCATGGTTCAGTTTTTGCTTTACTGCACTCTAGAACGTAGCTCGGTCGGGCTCGAAGGTGCCAGTAAATGTGGTGTAAGCTTGCACCTACGCTACCAAGACCACACAACCGTTGAGCAAAGCCCGATGTTGCAGGAAGCACTGTTATATTGCCGTTCAAAACACTTGAGTAATAATTCGATTGCAGTAATTGAATTACTGTGATTTAATTACTTTCTGAGCAATTTGTAACTATAGCCGGTGACAGGTCAAGAACGAAGTGGAAGCTACTCCCACCCCTTTCCACTTCAGCGGAGCGAACGATGAAGAGGAGGTCGCCTCCTCTCCAGCTATCGCTCTACTAAAGTGGAAAGAGGTGGGAGGAGCTTTCACATCGTTCTTGACCTGTCACCGACTATAATTATTTTCATTGTAATTGTAATTTAATTACGCTTTAGCCTCGGTATTTGCAACATTTAACTAGACCCATTCCGAAATTCAGTCTGGCCACATTGATCACTATCATCATCTGAAAAAAAAAAAAGGCATGTGTGCTATACTAATAGCAACGTTCTGTTTACTGATGAAGGAAGAAGTTGAAGATGCTCGAGCTGCGTAAGCGTTCATTTCTAACTTGGGCCCAGTCAATCTGTTAGTAGCATACACTCGGCCTCAAAGCCCCTTGATGTGTAGAGCTTTATCAAGGCACCTATGTAGGTTGGCACTTCGTTCTGACTGGTTGCATTTTTTTCGCCATCGACACTGAAAAAGGTTGAAAAAGAACTGTACAGTGAAGCGCGCATTCTCGTTTACCGTTGAATTGCGAAAGTGATGGTGCCCCATAAAATACTGCAGACTACAGGTTCATTGCCGCCATTAGTACGGTAAAAGTTACACTGCCATTTGAATCACCAGATGACACTGAATTCCGGAAATATTACAGATTTTGACATGAGAAAATACACTGAGCTACTGCATCATTGCCCCTCTGCCAACTCGTGGGGCTTGCCGGTGTCAACGGGTGGCCGGGTGCTGACATTTCGTTAAGTAGTAATGCGACGTTTATTTGTGAAGAAAATGAAATCACGTTAATTTAACTCGATTAACTTCGATGCCATGAATAATAGGCTTTCGCGTCCGTTACGTGGCGTGCATCGGGTCGTTCTGTCGACGGGACAATCTCTTCCCCCCTCCCCCCCCCCCTTCCCACTTTCTGGAGTGACTGATTAACGTCGGAGCAACAAGAAGATTAAATTGCGGTGTTTCATAAAAAACAACAAATCTTTCTCCCCCGAGGCAGGTGCTAGAAAGGGGGTTGACCTGCAGGCATGTACGTAACGAGTTTCTTCTACCTATATTCCATCTCGCTAACACCTTGCAGTACAGCCAAAGCTGCAGGGGAGAGAGCGTATCTCAACCTGTGCAAGAAGAGGGAAAGGAGGAACAGAAGAGTAAGACTGAGAATCATAGCCTCTCTCTCCTGTTCCTCCTTTCCATCCTCTTGAAAAGGTTGGGAAACGCTCTCTCCCCTCTGGCTTTGGTTTACTGCACGGCTTTAGTGAGACGGAGCATAGTTACTTTTTTTTCGGTAACGAGTAACCTACTTAGTCACCTTTTTCAGAAAATAAACGAGTAACATACTTAGTTACTTGAAAGGCCAAGTAACGAGAAACGGTATTTCGTTACTTTGGAGCAGTAACGTGTACAGCACCGTTTAAACAGTATTGTTTTCATTCGAACCTTATTATGCGTCTATTTCGACAAAAGCAGATGGGCAACCCGAAACTAAACAGTAGGAGAGTATTGCAACGTTTATCACTGAACACGTCAGCAGCAGAACTCTACAGCTGGGAATAATGTCCTTGACCCAGCGAACACAACGACGCTAGTTGGTTGAACCCTCTAGAATCGTGTACAGACCGAATGTTAAACCCGGAAGTCGCCAACGCGGGAAGACATAGAACCCATTGTCAATTTTTGAGATTTAGAAGCAGAGAGAACAAAAGGGAGAGGGGAATCCCAGATTCGCCAGCCCTTCCTGAAGTACAACACTGCCGTTCCTTTTAGCACGTCAGTAGAACGACTATTCAGCATCGCCGGAGATGGATTCGCACGGAAGCGGGAAAACATAACCGAGGAAAGCTTGTAGAGGCAGCTACTATACTTGCATGCAACGACTACTGAAAAGAAAACGGCACTCCATGAGACTAAAGCAGTTGTGTATTTGGTCGCCAAAGTAACGAGAAAAGCAACTCATCACATTTGAGGTAAAGTAACGCGTTCCTTTTGAGAATCAGTAACGAGTAACGTTATGTAGTCACTTTTTGAGCGAGTAACGGTATTTAGTTACTTTTTTGGGGTGGCGCGTACATGTTTGGGTTGAAGTCGAACTTGATGCTCCCGGGCTCGAGAAGCGTCACGCGTTGTGGACATACGCCCTGTTTGAACTCACCATATAGGCTGAGGCTAGACATTACAAGCTGGGCTAGCCAACATCGGCATGTTCACGGATGCCGAGAAGCGCAATTCAAGCGCCCGTGTTAGCACTTCGAGGGCAGCATTCACAGAAAAATTCGGATAATTGCCTAAATTTGGCGCCTAAACCTGGTGTATGTGAATTCCACCCCCCCCCCCCCCCTCAAAAAAAAAAAAAAAAAAAAAGCAGTTGCAAGAGACTAGGGGGAAATGTAGAGGTATTTTCTACTGCGGTAGACCATCATTCAAGGAAAAAGCAGGGTCACGTCCGTACAGCAAGTAAAAGCGTGAAGTGCAAACTGTGGGTATCTCACCACACCAGCCCCACTTCGCTTCAGAAGAAGCGGCGATTCGCATGATCTGCTTCAATGGTTTTGTGGCTCGTTACACGAGGCCGTTGGCGGCTATGTGATAAGCCGCAGTCGTTATTTGAGCACCTGCCAACCGCCGAGCGGCCTAGGCAGCAGTGCGCTGTCACGTTAAACAGGAGAGGCAGAACAATAAAATCCGGAGTGTTATTGGGCACGCGTGAATTTGTTTATGAAAGAGGACAAGATGTCTTTGCTCATATACATGGCACTGTAGGACCATTACAAGCGCGTCACTGGGCTGTTGGCCCGCACATCACGGTACTTTGAGACAGTCGGACGTCGATCCCCCCCCCTCCCCCCCCCCCCCTCCTCCCTCCCCCCCTATGTAATGCCCGAAAGAACCTCTAGGGTAAATAAATACATAATCTGCCTGGAAACTTTGTCTAGGATTCCTACAGGCAAGAATGCTGCGTTACAGAAAACGCAGACGACTATGCTGACGGCGATAGACACGTTGCACGTTCTGCGAAGCGTGCAGAAATATAGACGGCGGAAACACTGCAACCTACGCAAAATGCGGCTCGTTCTGTTCTGTTTATAGGCATTACAGACACGTTGAATGCCGTGTGCACAGCACTAAACTTCTTTACTTTTTCACAGCGAAGCTGTATATGACTCGTTGGTCGGGTTTTTTCGTGTCCGCCGACAGAACAGTAGCCGACAAAAAACCATCGCGCGCGCTTTATTTATCATGTGGTTTTCAGTTTTTTTTCAACAAGAAAACCACAAAACAAGTCAAAACCACATTATAGATAAGGCACGCGCGAACAATCCAAAGCAGTAGAGCTATCTGCACGCGTTTCTCGGTTGCATAAACTGCCGCGCAAGCGGCAGAGTAAGAAGTAGGGCGTGACGTCACAGCCCCGCTAACAATGAGAAGCAAGTAGCGCTCCCCGCATGCGTGCCGCGGTAAAGATTACGGTTGCATAAGAGCCCTGCGCAGATAACAGTTTGAGTATCCGCATCCGATCCGCATCCGCAGACTTTGTATCCGCATCCGATCCGCAGACTTTGTATCCGTATCCGTATCCGAACCGCATCCGCAAAATGTGGAACCATGTCGATGTTCTTGCTAACCACCAGAGGTTACGATTACATTTAGGCAGGGATGGGCAAAATACATGCAAATATGTATCGAAATACAAATACAAAATACTTCGTCAAAAATGTATTTAAAATTCTAATTACATTTCCAAAAAAAGCATTTAAGTACAAGATACAAATACAACAAAATGTATTTGGTCTCCTCCAAAATACTTTTCCAAATACATTCCTCAAAATTTGCGTCACGACTTCAGGGCACCTGCAACGGGTTTCTGAGTATCTCATTTTAATTTTGCATCGCACACTCGGGAGTTAGTGTGCGAGGCTCTAGTAACGTAATAGAAATATAATAAAAAAAGATGTGATCAGCTTGAACGTAATAGGTGAAAAAAGTACAGAGCTACAAGCAGCTTTTTTTGTCGATTACATTTTGGTATACACCAACAAAGAACCGAGACGACCAAGTCGCGCAGCGCTAGCTAGAGAATTTATTGTTGCAACTCGCACCAGTTACGAAAATCTGGACGACCCGCGCATTTAGAATGTTCCAGGCAAAAATATGGATGAAAATCAGGTTGGAAAGCATCACAAGTTGTCACAGGCATTTATTTAGCCAGTCTGCCTGTGAACGTCGATTTCGTCACTATTCTTGCCCTGGACTAGCACCGCAATCAAAAAGTCACTAAACGCTTGCGCTTGATTGAGAGACACCGCATTCGGTGCAGAACGTAGTTTTCTTCCTGCTCTGGACAGTGACAATAAATTTGAGGGATGTATTTTCGCCCACAAAATTGTATTTAATTATAATTGTATTTGAAATACCCACGTTTTAGTATTTAAATGCACACGTCAAATACATTACCCAATTTGTAATTAATTACAAATGCAAAATACACGAAGTATTGGAAATAAGTATTTCAAATACTTGTATTTGAAATACTGCCCATCCCTGCATTTAGACTAGCAAAATCAGCGGAAATCACGCCAACCGCGTTCTTCCCTGCCGCACGCAAAAGCGGAAACTTTCATCCCCTGAAGTCTGAACGCCTAAAAAAAAGGTCATAAAAAAATGTTCGGAAAGGGAGGAGGAGAAGCAGTGGTAGGCGGACAAAAATTCAAAATCCTTTCTGTGGTGTTACCGAGCGCATGCGGCCGCCTCGAGTCTCACGGTGTTTCGTGACAACCAGCGGGCAGATGCGCCGCTAAGTCAGTCCAAGGCCTGATCGGATCGACTATATTATATATATATATATATATATATATATATATATATATGAATGTGTTCTGCCGGGCGGAGGCCCGTTG
The DNA here is from genome assembly GCF_016920785.2 of Ixodes scapularis. Taxonomy (NCBI): domain Eukaryota; kingdom Metazoa; phylum Arthropoda; class Arachnida; order Ixodida; family Ixodidae; genus Ixodes; species Ixodes scapularis. Next base: position 48,253,252 of record NW_024609884.1, read on the forward strand.
CCTTCCCTTCATTTGTAGTTCGCAGACAACGCCCCAGACGGCGCTCGTTACTCGAAAATGGGCTAGGTGGCGTAAGCTACCGCCCGATCCAAAGGGCTCAGCCGGATTTATCCATCCATCCATCCATCCGGGGTATTCTGACCCTAGACAGTTGCAGACAGTCTTTCACTTTCAGATTTCAACGCCGAATTCAGAACAGTGTCTCATCTGAAATAGAAATAAAACTTTACATGCACACGAGGGACGCCTCCGTGGCGTCTGCCTGTGTCAGACAGGGAGAACATGATCACGCCCACACGAACAGATGGGGTGAAGCGACCACCGGATGCCGTAGATCATTAAATCAGAACTCGTTCGCCTGTGTTTGCGTAACGCGAGTACACTGTGCACGTCATGCCGACGGACAGGCGTCCTGTCGCGCCGGCGGGGCATGTGCAGCTGCCGGCTCTTAATTCCGCCGTCGCGATTATAAATTCACGTGCAATTAAAATGTCTGTCCCCGTCCAGGGGGTTTCCTCCGAACTCGGCGCGTGTCGAAGCGAAACAAAAACTCAACGAAACGAACATCTGCATCTATACGTATACTCTTTGCGACACTGGTAGCGCGAACACGGCTTCGGCGTTTATGCGCATTTTACTTCGAAAAAGGGTATACTGGCGGGCATCAAAATGACCTTCAGACCGACCAATCGAATCGTCTTCTGCCGGGAAGAAAACCGATTCCCAGTGTCCTTCTCTCCATTCTCTCTCGCACACTTCTCTCTTCCTCCCCTCACTTCCAGCAGAAAGTCTTCCTCCTTCTCAAATGGAAAGGAAGAATTGAGAGAGACTTCTTTCCGGCTGCTCGTCGGCCTTTAAACCACGATCACACTGCTCTTTGATCACAGCAAAAAGACAGTCTGGAAACACTGTCTGGGGCGTGTTTCTTCATTGTAAGGGCTTTTGGTCGTACAGGCACTGCCTGCTGACATGTTTGAACCATGCAAATGTACGAAGCGAAGCACGATTTACAAACACGGTGACTTTAGGTTAGTAACTTAATTGAGCACTTTCCATATAGTAGTTCTGATGGCAGTCTTAATATTGAGAGAAAAAGAAAGCCGACGATGGCTCGTTCGCGCTAACAGTGCCGCGGACTGTCTCCGTCGTGCTTGCGCTCGCCGCGCACGTGGTCACGCTCCCAGCGTTTTCTTTTTGTTGGCTCTTGGCGGTCAAAACAAAACTCTCGGCACACTTCATCCTCATCAACTATCAGTGCACCGCAAGAATACACCCTTCTCAATATCCAGTGCCATCTGGTGACACTGAATTCAAAGTTCAGCACGACCATAAGCACGACCACTCTGCGGAGAGGGAGAGGTTTCTTCTTCCTTGTGACTTGTTCGTTTGAGGTTTTCTTTGCCCGGAGAAAGCTTTCCGCTCTTTCCCTGCCAAAGAACTAGCTTTCTCGGGACGATTGATGTCCTGCAATCTTAACTTTTTCTATTTCTATAGATAGCATTTTTGACAAGATGAAATGCACTAACTGAAACGATCTTCAGTAAGGATCAGATCTTTCTTAGGATCCCTATCGTTTCTTCGAAACGTGTTTTGTGGAAATACGTCTCGTGGACAACTTTTCACGGATATACATTTCATGGACACACGGTTCGTCGACGCTGTACGTTTGGTGGGCACATGCCCCTACAACGTATTTCTTCACCAAACGGGACGTTCTGCAGGGAAGAACCTTCTCTCCCGAAGCTGGAGACGGGGAGGGAAAGGGCCAGCGTTGGGTGAAAAGGGCGTCTAGCGAATGGGATTAGCCTCGGGGCGAGCCATCCTCTCGACAGGGAGTGGGGACGGAACATAGCTGCCGTGGGGTTCCGGCTACCAGGTGGAAGATTAGCTTGTCAAACGGCGACCTCGGATGCGAGGACGGGCACGTCAGAGAATTTGAAAATAGCTGCTTGATTAGCCGGACGACCCAGTGCGGTCTACTGGCTCTAGAAGGTGACTCGGATGAAGAAAACTCGTTTTGCTCCAAAACTCTAAAATCATTCTGGAACGTGAACTCTTGCCACAAATAAAAATAACACATACATGAAAAACTACGAAGGCACCTAAGCTTTCTCCTATGATGTGAGAATGCGTGAGCATTACAGGCAGAGTTATGTTCGCGCAACTTGCAATAAAGAAAGAAAAAAAAAAGTTATGTCGGCGCAACTAGGCGCAACGAATAGCGCGCTAGTTTCACGATCAAGAGGGCCTAGCTTCGAAACCGGGCAGGGGATGATTTTTTTCTCGTGTTCTTTTTTTATTTCGTTTTTTTTTTTTGTTCGGTCACCTGACAATAAAAATCACATGAACAGAATTTTTTTTTTGGCCACGTCACCAGAGATTTTTTTTTTTATTTCTCCTTTTCTTGTCTTTTTTTTTTTCGGTTTACGCTCCCTTTTGCAAAACTCTTTCCACCTATTTCGCGTTACTTTGGCGTTAGCCAAACCATTTTACTTATGGTAGGGAATTCTGCCGTACGTATCTTATGTTACTATTACCAACCCTGGCTTGCAATTCGCGTAGAGAATTTCGTCCGGCAACCAGTTTGGGAATGACGAGGCCAAATTTGTGTTATAATTTTTTTGAGGTACAAGCATAATTTCGGCCTCGTTATCCGTCGGTCTTTATGATTGGCTCTTCAAGTATCTTCTGGGAAGGCAGACGACTGGCATTTTTAGAGTGCACGTGTGTCGACCAGAGTGAACATTGCTGAGGCGCCTCCAGTGTGATTTTGGCCGTAAATAACTGGAGGCCCCGGGCAAACCCACCCAATGTAGAAAAGTATCTACCTTTCTGGTTTCATAGAGAGCTATGAAAGGGACGAATCGCAGCCGAGTCAAACTACCGGCTTGCAAACGCAATCGTGTTGACAATAGCTCCAAGGAGTTTGTATGACTCTCTCTGGCGGTGTGCAGAGGGTAAAGGCACGGAGGTAATATACGCTTTCGCCTAGTCACCTCGCAAACGATTGGGTATTGGCTGCAGAGATCCATTTCGCTTTGTTTTATTACCGGGATTATAGCATAATTTCTGTGTTCCTAATTTCACAGACAGAACGAAATCGCATTTCTCGTGTGGCGTCACGGCGGTGAGACAAATCAATCAGTGTACCGGAATTCGACGCTTGTGTTCGTTCTATAGCGCTTCTAGAAACCGTGCCATCACGGCTGTGCAACGTCAACAATGCATAAACTGCAGTTACTTGTACTCGTATTGCATCGTGAGGGAACGACTATGACTGGGTAAACAGGAATAGGGAGAATGGGTGCGTGTGATTTGTTGAAGTTTGAATCAACAAATCAAGCTTCAACGAATGCGATAGTATTGCATTCACTGAACCAGCTATATGAGTTTTCAGACGGTATATACGTTCCAAGTATGCGATTCGTGTTCTGCCAGTGGTACCTCAGCTAAATTAAAAAGCAAAATCCACGTTGAAAAAAAAAGTTTACGGTGACTCGAGCCGCTCCCGCGCCGAATCATGTTTCACGTAAGCGTAATCTTGGGGTCGATGCACGATGAATTGTCTTCAATCATAAAAATAGTTTGATTACGATTATTGGCAACGCTAAAAATTTGAAAGCCAAGCAGTGAAGACAACGGTGTTCTTATAAATGTTATATACATTTTATTTTTACACTGTTTGAATACGCTGCCGTCGTTATGTTCTTGAATTATTGGCTAACTTGTGGCGGACAGGGAAATCTTGCAGGACCATATGATAGGACCTACACTAAACCTGCCGCGCTTCCAAAAATGTTAGTCCAATGCATACAAGCTTGTTCAAGGCGGACGGAGCGTTGCGCATCCGGCAAAGCGCATTCGGTCGCTGCCCGCGGCGTTTTTTTTTTTTTTTTGAGCGGCGAAGTAATTTTTAGTCAAGCAGCAGGCCCCCTCTTCGGCGGGTTCGGCCGGATTAACGGAGGCGTCTCCTAATCCATTCCCCGTGTTGTCCTCTCGGGGGAGGGCGGTAAACAGGTGGGGGGGGGGGGGGGGGGGGGCGTTGAAGGAAGGAAAGGAGGGCAGGAGAGGAGGAAACGCAGAAAAAGTGGAAAGCGCGAACTGTACGGCGGCCTTTAACCAAACCATGTCCCCCTCCCCTTTGTAATCCAGGCGAGACGCAAAAAGTTTGTTAGGAAAATAGCAGGGTTGTGTGCAACGAAAGGGCGGCGGGGAAAAGCTCACCGGAGATAAGCTCACCGGAGATAAGCTCACCGGAGATAAGCTCACCGGAGATAAGCTCACCGGAGATAAGCTCACCGGAGATAAGCTCACCGGAGATAAGCTCACCGGAGATAAGCTCACCGGAGATAAGCTCACCGGAGATAAGCTCACCGGAGATAAGCTCACCGCAAAACCGGCACATGCGGAGAAAAGCTCACCGGCGTTTGAGCGGATGCGGAAAAAAGCTTAGATTTTTTTTTTTTAACTTAGCGGATTCTGCGTCAGACGTGCCAATTTAGCACAATTCGCATTCGTCACTTCTTTAAAAATATGTCCTCTTTTTGGTAATATTCTTGAAGTTCATTGGGCATGTTTACTAATTCCTCAGAAATTAGAAATCACCTATTCTGTATATTAATGAACCCGCAAGTATAAAATCAGAACATCGTACACCGGTAAAAAAGGCAAAAAGTTATTGACAATTGAGAGTGCGCCGTCGGTAGCTCTGTCAGATAAAGAGGTTTGTTCTTTGCGAGCAAATATGAATAGCGGTGTGTGAACCATTTCAGCTCTAAATATTGTGTAGTGCCCGATAGATAAGTATGTGTTTGTGGATGTAATCAGTGTCGGCTACGCTGTTGTTTTCTTTCTGTTAATTTGAATAACAAACCTTTAGTTGAGAGAACAGCTTCGTCCTGTCGTGTTTGATGTCTTCACTCCGTCGTCGTCGTTTGAGCGGTTTTCATCATGTATAACGTTCACCAACTCGCCCAATTTGCTACCTTACAAAAGACTACCTCTTATATAGGTCACGAGTAACAGCGATTCCAGTGTGCAGCTCCGAAGGTCATGGGTGGCTCACCATAGAAGAACACTATCACAAAAAGGCAACGTGTGGAAACACCAGCACGAACGGGTACAAAACGTGCCTCTCCGTGGAAGAAGGAACCCTCGATATCCTACTGACTGTTTTATCCTGTTTTCAAAGGTTAACAAAAGCTTCAAAGATAATTTCACTGTAGTGCAGTGAATGACACTGTATTCTTCTTTGTACAGGTGAGCGTTAATTTTGCTCTACGTTTCCGTATATTCCTGTACATCTGCCACCGGCTGCAACTGTTGGAATTTCTTTCTTTTTTGCGAATGCACGGCTTATGATGTCCGAAAAGGAGTGCTTAGCGTGCTTGCATCAATGCCCGACGATGGTCGTTTTCTGACGTGTTCAGAATGTTTGCTCCCTTAGCATATAGGTTGTTCGGGTGTGGCGGAGGCTACTTTTTCGGGTATGGGATCAAAAAAGCGTAGAAAGTGGCGCGGTCGAACATGTAGGGCTGGGGGGGAGGGGCCGCGTCAATGTCGAGTGCGGACTACCAACAGCCGGAGGATGCAAGTTTTTCAGCAGATTTTTCTACTGTGCATGAAAAACTGGACCAGCTACTCTCTCTTAGAGACAAAGTGGACAGTCTGCTTCCACTTCCAGCAAAGGTAAATGACCAGCTGACCTTGAAGACTACATTCGCAGAGTTAAAAGTAACTGGGGAGGAGTTGAAAAGCTCTGTTGAATTTACCTCTCGCCAATATGACGAGTTACTTGCCGAGTTGACTACAAATAAGAGGGAAACAAAAGACCTCAGGACGAAGGTGACCGAGCTGAAAAACAATATCTGAGCATGCTGCACATATCGGCCGGCTGCAGTTGGACCTGAATGAGGCTGAGCAGTACAACCGGTTACCTAATCTAGAGGTCCAGGGAATTCCGGAGAGTGTTGAAGATCTCCAACAATACGTCTGCGATCTTGCGGCAAAGCTGGAAATCGCATCTTTCCAGACCTTGCATGTTCTTGCGGTACACAGACTTCCCGGTAAAAAGGACAAGATTGCCCCGGTTTTAGTTAGGTTTTCTTCTGCGGCGGTGCGAGAGACATGGATGAGGGCACGTGGCAGGCTGCGCGCGCTCGCGCAAAGTAAGGACCTACCTGAGCTTTACTTCAACGAGAACCTAACCCAGATAAACCGAAACTTGTTTTGGAAGGCCCGTACAAGGGGAAAGGAAAAGACCTTCAAGTTCGTGTGGGTCCGAAATGGGAAGATATTTGCAAAGCGACAAGAACAAGCCTCCTCTGTTAGAATAAGTTGCGAATTCGATCTTGGTCTGATAAACTGAGACGTCGTCGGATCCCGGCAGAATTAAGGCATGGATTGTGATTTTCGCACTTGTGCTTCCTTTACGGAAGTTAACAGTTTTTTTACAGATTCTAGAAGTAATGGGTTCCGTATTACCCATGTGAACATTCGTAGTATACGCAAACACTGGGATCATTTTCTTGCTTTAATATCCCCTTTTTGTACTTTTTTATGTTTTTGTACTGACTGAAATTAATGTTGGTTCGGATTGTTTGTCTAAATACACGATACCAGGCTATCGGCTGTTCTCTTACACCCGTCCAATGGGAAGAGGAGGGGGTGTGGCTGTGTTTGTCAAAGATATCTGGTCTGTGACAGAGCTTTTTTTTCCTTTCAACCAAGCGGAAGTGGTTGTGTTGCGCGTAAGCGCTCCTTCGTTATCGCTTGTTCTCTTTTCAATTTATCGTCCCCCATGTTGCAATGGGCGGCTGTTTTTGGTTGAGCTTGACTCAGCTTTGTCTTCCCTGTCATGTGATGATCTAATATGTATAAATGGCGATATAAACATTAATATTCTTCGGCCTACAATGACTATGGTTGCAGACTATCTGGACGTCTTCTCTAAATGGGGAATCAAAACTACAATCAACAAAGCCACGCGTGAAGAATTCTTATCTGGACAGCTGGTGATATCCAGTATCGACCATATAAATGTTCGAACACAGAACTTTATAGTACAATCGGCGATCATAGAAACTAAACTTGCCGATCATTTTGTTTGTTGCTCGTTAACACAACCGCATACGTCGACTACTATCATCTCGGAGAAAGAATTTTCAATTGTTGAGCCTAGGCTCTTTGATAAACTTATAGTGGAGCATGACTGGAATTCTTTTTTACTAGCTGTGTCTCCAGGTGATACTTACGAGCAGTTTGTAGCTCAGATGAATCTTTTTAAACGGGCGGCTACTCGTATGGTAAAAATTAAGCAGCGGAAACAAGACCAGAAATGGATGTCGTCCGAGATTCTCGTAGTAATAAAAGAAAAAGACTTGCTCTGGGCCCAGTCAAAGCGATCTCCCGGTTGTGTTTCGCTGCGGTTGAACTTCAAGCAATCTATAGGAACAAGGTGAATGCTATGATTCGTCTAGCTAAACGAAAGTACTTTAGAAATAAATTTAGAGACGCTCGTTTTGACATCAAGAAAACTTGGTCGCTTGTTAATAGTCTTAGTGGTGCAAAGACATCTGTTACTAATAAAGATAGTTCTGCTCTCTCAAACTTTACTACTGATGGGCAGACTACAGTCGAAGATTTCAACAAGTTTTTTTTTCTGAAGTATCAGGGGTCGAGAGGCAGCATCCAGACTATTGTACATTACAGGACAGTGTATTGGGCTAGGCTTACCTCCCTTTTCTTACTGAAAACGATCTTAAATCGCTGCTTTTTAGTCTGAAACCCAACAAATCCCCTGGGATCGACGGCATCTCAGTTAATGATTTGCGCAGAAATTACGAAATAATTAAAACGGTTTTGCTCTCTCTCTTGAATAATGTGATCTCTAATGGCATCATCCCATTAAAGATGAAAACTGCGCTGGTCATTCCGTTGTTCAAGGGTGGAGCGCGAAATAATGTAGAAAATTCCCGTCCGATTTCGATCTTACCTTGTCTTGCTAAGATATTAGAAAAACATCTGTGGGGAGTCATGACAAGCTTTTTAGATAAACACAATATTCTCTCACCCTATCAGTACGGATTTTTACAAGGTCGAGGTACCCAAATGCTCCTGGAAGATTTTTCTGATGAGGTTAATTCATCTTTTGAACACAATCAAGTGGCCTGTGCGCTTTTTTTGGACGTTAGCAAGGCATTTGATGGGGTTTGCCACCGTATTTTACTGACAAAGCTTTCAATGTTAGGTTTCCGGGGTTCTTTCCTACGCCTGTTGGAGAACTTTCTGCGAGATAGGCGTCAGTGTGTATCTGTTGGACAGTTTCAAAGCGACTTTTCTCTTATCAAAGCTGGTGTCCCACAGGGTTCAATCTTAAGTCCGCTTTTATTTAATATTTACGTTAATGACCTATATAAAGCTGTGCCAATTTCTTTATTTCAGTATGCCGATGATACTGTCCTGTTAGCCAAAGCGTCCAACTCTTTAGAAGTTATCTCTACTTTACAGTCTGCAGCTATTAAAGCTATGGACTGGTTTGCAGCTAATTTAATTTTAATTAATGCTTCTAAAACTCAACTCATTTGTTTCCACAACCCTCTAAAGAAAGTTTCTCTAACTTATCCTTTATTGTTGCATACGACAGATTGTTTGCATTGTGATTGTATACCTGTAAAATATTCATCTTCTGTGAAATACCTTGGCGTGTTTTTTGACAGCGACCTAGCGTGGAATTCTCATCTTTTGCATATTTGTAAGAAACTTCGTGCAGTATGTTGTATATTGTATAATATCCGATATTTTATGCCCCTTTCGGTACGGAAAGTTGTTGTTCATGCCCTTGTATATAGTGTGCTTCGGTATGGTGTGACTGTTTACGGTCATTGTGCTCTTCGCTGGCAAGATAGAATTAACTGCCTTTTAAGTTCTCTGTTAAAAAATATTTCATATAACCTGTGTCTAGAGAATGATGTCGATGTATTTAAAATATTGGGTTTTCCTAACTTCAGCTCGCTTCTGATAGAAACTATTGTTCATAGGCACTATTGGGCTAGCCAATTTAAAACCCCGTACATTCCGTCGCGTTATCTTAGACCCAAATACCCTTATTGTATACCTCGATGCTCAACAAAATGTGGAAAACGAATTCGTAAGTATTGCGTGCCAGCGATTTTCAACAAACTTCCTTCTGAAATTCATAATATAAGAACAAAATACAAGCTTAAAAAAGCCTTAAGAAGTATTAGTTTTTAATATTGTTTAACGGATGTTATGTTTTGTTTGCGTTTCATTTTTTGCAGATTATATTTGTGCAGTTTCGTTTCACTGACTGCCAGGCGCTGCCAGACAAGCCCGATGTGGCTTTGGCAGGCCTGATTCTGTACCTTTTTTCTTGTCATGTAATAAAAATATTATTATTATTATTATTATTATTCAGGCACCGCGTTGGTGCGCATACACTTTCGGATTTCTGGCATTTAAAGTTTTGCTTTTTAGGTTTTAGGCAGACATCATTAAGCTTTCGAAATTTTTTTCTGTTCTTCAAGTTCATAAAGTTTTCAGTTAGGCTTTCGTCGCCTAGAGAGTAAGCCACAGAAAACACTCGCCCGCAATTATTAATTTGGGAGCAATATACCCAATAAGCTTAAAAAATATTACGAAAAAGGGCATGTTCTTTTTTTACAAAACTGACAAATTTTAATGAGAATAAATTAATATATTTTACGCATGATCCAACAGCCTCCATATAGAAAGAAGAAAGAAAGAAAAAAAAAAAAAAAACGGCGAGCTTTTCTCCGCATACGCTGAATGGCCGGTGAGCTTTTCCCCGCATCCGCCGGTTTTGCGGTGAGCTTTTCTCCGGTGAGCTTTTCTGTGGGATTCGCGACGAAACGACTCAGGTTTTTCGATGAAACGAACATGGGAAGCCTTTCGATCAAACATGGCATGTCGACGATACGATCTGTAGACGAAACGTCAGTCGACGGACTGAATGCCACCGGGCAAAAATTTAGATCCGGATCCGCGAATATCCGCATCCGCAGCCCCTGACATCCGTATCCGATCCTCAATCCGCCAAAATCCGTTTACTTTGTATCCGCGTCCGCCAGTTTACTGCGGATATCTGTGGATATCCGCGGATAATCCGCGAATATGCAGGGCTCTATCAGCATAAGCTGCCGCAGGAACGGTACCGTACGAAGTCTTGCATATATAAAACAAAAGTTTTGGTGCAGTGCACTTACTCTTGTTTCGTCAATTGTAGGTGATACCACAGCTTCGCTGTGTAACCACCTCCACAGCGTGGATTAGAACAATCTTTTTAGAATGTTTGGATTAAAAAAAAGAGCCGTGAAAGCTACACTAATGCGGTGTACGCAAGTGAGTTATATGGCAGAGGGACATAATCAGGACAAATTGGACATAACGGGCGGCGGAGAAAAGCTCACCGGAGCAAAGCTCACTGGAGAAAAGCTCACTGGAGAAAAGCTCACCGCAAAACCGGCAGATGCGGAGAAAAGCGCACCGGCCTTTGAGTAAATGCAAAGAAAAGCTCACCGATTTTTTTTCCCTTTAGCTTAGCAGATTCTGCGTCACACGTGGCAATTTAACACAATTCGAATTCGTCACTTCATTGAAAATACATGTCCTTTTTCTTTCTTTTGTAATATTCTTGAAATTCATCGGGCATATTTACTAATTCCTCAAAATTAGTATGCACCAATTCTGTATATTAATGAAGCCACAAGTATGCAATCAGAACATTGGACACCGGTAAGAATGACAACGATTTATTGACAGTGCGCCGTCAGTAGCTCTGTAAAAAAAAAAAAAAAAAAAAAATGAAGAGGTTTGTTTTTTGCGAGCTAATATGAATAGCGGTGTGTGAGCCGCTTCAGCTCCAAAAGTTGTGTAGTGCCTGATAGATAAGTATGTGTTTGTCGATGTAATCAGTGGCGGCTAAGTTGTTTTCTTTCTGTTAATTTCACTAACAAAACTTTAGTTGCGAGAACAGCTTCGTCCTGCAGTGTTTGTCTTCAGTCCGTCGTCGTCGTTTAAGCGGTTTTCATCATGTATAACGTTTACCAGCTCGCCCAATTCGCTACCTTACAGAATACAAGTTCTTATATAGGTCACGAGTAACAACGGCGACAGTGCGCAGCTCTAAAGGTCATGGGTAGCTCGCTGTAGAAGGCCACTATCACACAAAGGCAACGTGTGGAAACACCAACACGAACGGCTAGAAAACGTGCCTCTCCGTAGAAGTAAGAAACCTCGATATCCTATACTGACTATTGTATCCTGTTTTCTAAGGTTAACAAAAGCTTTAAAGAGAATTTCCAGGCACCGCGTCGTTGCGCATGCACTTTCGGATTTTCGGAAATTCAGTTTTGATTTTTAAAACATTATTAAGTTTTCGAACTTTCTCCTGTTCTTCAAGTTCATAAAGTTTTCAGTTAGGCTTTCGTTGCCTAGAGAGTAAGCCACAGAAAACAGTGGCCCGCAATTATAAATTTGGAACCAATATACCTAATAAGCCTAACAAATAATACAAAAAAGGACATTCCTTTTTTTACAAAGTTGACAAATGTTAATATGATAAATTGGGGGGGGGGGGGGGAGGGGGGGGGGGACATATGTTACGCATGATCCAACAACCTCCATATATATATATATATAAAAAAACACAAAAAACTGAGCTTTTCTCCGCATCCGCCAGTTTTGCGGTGAGCTTTTCTCTGGGATTCGGACATAACATAGGAGCGAATGGTCAGGATACGTCAAATAACGAGCTGAAATGTGTTTATTCACTTGTGAATTAGAGGAAACAAACATATGGTTCCAATTAGAAATCTGCTCAGCGCCATCGAGAACCACTAAATCAGTAAATGTTTGAAAGACCTGACGCACGGGGGAGGCCACAGCATTGGGTACAAGTCTACAGGGGAACAAAAACATAGGCTGCGTTTATATGGCTGCGACAATGGGGAATTGTAGTAGAATGTTTCCGCAGCCCGCTAAGCACCCGGATAGCTCTCCGTAATCCGCCACAAGACCTTGAACTATGCAGATAAAGCGCGAAACACATGTACGACGAAACCGTCCGATCCGACGTCCGACCGCGCAATACGACGGTCGGAGGCGAGGGTTTTCAACGCTCTTCGATGCTACGAAAACCCTCTCCCCCCAAGGTCGTTCCGGCAGTCCCACGTCGGATGGGAAGGTTTCGTCGTACATGTGTTTCGCGCTTAAAGCGCGATCCAAACCAACGCTTCTTTTTGCGCCTGTAGGTCGTGCGGCTGCGGATGTGACGTATTTTCGTGACGTCGCGCCGCTTCTTCGCTCCTTCCGGGCGCGCATAAAAAAGTTGGTTGATTTCAACTTCTTTCTCAAGGCGCACAAAAACGCGCGGTGACGTAATAGGGCGCTCCTGTGTCCCGGCCAATCGGTGGAGGGCAAACTAGTTCCGGCTCCGCGTTTCTTCGCCGTCTGGCTGCCCTCTTCTCCCCCCCTTTTATTCTCTTCCAACATGACAACGCGATCTCTCTCTCTCTCTCTCTTTCTCTCGCCGTCTGGCCGGCCAGTCTGTCGCAGTTGCGCCTTGCTTGTGCGCTCGTGCCGAAGTTTCGCCCGTCCAAACCAAAGCGCACGGTTCTGACTCAGAAAGCGCGCCCGGAAACAGCAGAAACGCCACGAAATGCGTCACATCCGCAGCCGCACGACCTACAGGCGCAAAAAGAAGCGTTGGTTTGGATCGCGCTTAAGGCTGGCAGCGCGCATGCGCAGCTGCGGCGCTTTCTTCACGGATACCGTAGCGGAGGAGAAAAACGGTCTACTACAATTCCCTAGTAGCACATCGAATCGAATTAGCGTATCGAATCGTCTCCTGTAAACGACTCGATTCGCTAGCTAAGCGCATCGTATCGAGTCCGATCCGATCCGTTTGAAGATTTCCAAGCCGAGTCGAGATCTTCATGTAGACTCTAGCAAATCGAATCCGAGTGCCTATAAATCGGAAGATGAGGGAGAGGGAGAAAGGGGCGAAAGGCATAACCCACGTGCCGTTCAGCAGACACGTACGACATATAATCAAAGTCGTTGGTCGTCGAAGGTACACACTCAATATTAACAAAAAATGAAACCCATTTTTGTGGCTCCTAAAAACTGCAAATACGCCGATTGAAAAAACAAAGAATGCACTGCGTAATTCTCAACATGGCCTCGTATCGCGGGAATCGCGAGCTGGACGGCTGGACGAAGCGGACGAAACTATGGCGGAGGACGACGGGCGTGGGGACCTCTACTTCAGAAGTGTCGTTCGCGGTACCGGAGAATCTGTCTAGCTTCGAAATATATTTTTTACCGATCATGACAATTAGGATTTATTCCGTACAACACGACCGACCACCAAGCTGATTCGCACGAAGATGTCGCCGAGTCATCGCTCATTCTCCTAGATGAAGACTGAAAAACGCGGTGTAGCCACGTGACTTCCGGTAACTCTCCTCCTCTACATGTTCCCCTCCTCCTCAGTCCTCATGTCGCGACCATGAACTCCGTGCTCATGTTTCGGTTTCGAGCAGTTTCGTTTTTATTATTTATTTTTTTTTTTTATGAAAAAAAAATATACGTAAATGCAGCAAAATATTGATTGGGTAGTCTCCTGACATCATATTAAATCGCCTGGCAAAAAAAAATAAAATAAAATAAGAACCGGGGGGGGGGGGGGGGGGGCAGCAAGGGGCAGAGAATGCCAGAATTCGCTTCTCTGGCTGAAACTGACAACTACAGTGATATAAAACAAAAAAAAAAACCACCTAAAACCTAATGAGGAAACCACCGAAGTTTGGAGTCGGGAAACCACCAGCATTCAGATGATGCCCTTGCTGGAAAATAAATGCTTGCCGAACAAAAATATACCTACATCATGAGCAGAAATAACGCACGACGGGTCCACAGCCCGGCGCAAAGGTTGTAAACAGCAAAGCATACGATGAAATTAGTGACATATCCGACAAGGTGCGGCCTTAAGACCGCTTTCCATGATGCCAGTATGCATATGACCTACTTTAATTTTGTGCAAACAACGTTCTGACACTTTTTGCAGAAATGTGCGCCTGGTTACAAAGTGCACATACGCTGGGGTCGGCTACGGGCATGAGGGGAAGCACAGACAGACTTTTTTTATGTCGAGCGTAGTGGGTGAGTGGCGACCACTGTCATCGATACCGAACGCGATGTATACATTGAAACGAGAGCAAATGTGCTTTCGGGTCGGTTTTCAAAAGCGCAACCAACCTCAGAAGACGCGTAAGCACGAAACGTCTAGAATTTACGCTGTGAAGGTGGTTGGGCAGCGAAGCTGTGGTATCACCTGCAACGATTGCCCACCGCACTATAGACCCTTTTTAAGGTAAACGCCACCAGGTGGAGCTCCAGTCCTTGACGTCCCAGAGAACTTCCGGTTTATAAAAAGAATGAACAAAGGCCACCTTAGCACTGCTGCTTGAAATGTAGATGAAACGTTTAACCATCAATTCTCCAGGTGAACGTCAAAAGAACGAAGGAGTGCGAGATCTGTTAAAATCTTTCGAGTATTCTTGTAAACCAACTTGCCTCCTCCAAGATGTAATATTGTACAGCCGAAGGCCCTCGTTAAATCTCACACTTTTCGTTGTCCGTGTAGCATTTATGCTTTCTAGCACTGGTGACATAACCAAGCTCAACAGGCTTGCAAAGATGGCGCGACCGGAAGTCGCTTGGGACGCAAGTGGCAGTTCATGTTTGTAAACAGCAAAAGGGGCTATGGGCCTGTTTCTCTCGGCCAGGGGGCGCTGTAGCGTTCACGAGACGCGACCACAAAAGAGGCGCTATTGCTACCATTGGCAAAACGCGACCATCTAATGCTGAACGTCAAGCGGCGTCCAGCGTCCCATCATGTACCGTCCACGGGCGTGAACTTAGCGCCTCAGTTTCCCTCGGCGTCTGCTCATGGTTCACGCGCACTAACAGAGCGTTTTAAAGGACGCAACGCTACGCGCAGTGGGAATGCGACCTAAAAATATCCTATGTTTCTCGCACGGGGCACTGTTGACAACTTTAGAGCTACAGGTCTATACCAAATGATTGATGAAGGAAAAGTTAATGCACTGTACCAAAGCTTTTTTATTCTTTTTTTTATATATGAAAGACTTCGTACGCTACCGTTGCGACGGCAGCTTATGCAACCGCAATCTTTACCGTGAAAGCATGCGGGGAGCGCTACGTGCTTTGCACTGTTTGCGCGCGCCTTGTGTATCATGTGGTTTTGACACTTGTTTTGTGCTTTTCTTATTGAAACAACTGTCAGAACCACATGATAGATAAGGCGCGCGCGATGGTTTTCTGTCGACTACTATTCTGTCGACGGACACGAAAAAACCCAACCAACGAGTCATATGCAGCTTCGCTGTAAAAAGCATCGAGTTATACATAAAGGTGCTGTGCAACAATCACACCGTGGCAACAGTGGGCCTTTGGATGGATGGATGGATGAATACGGCTGTGCCCTTTGGATCGGGCGGTAGCTTACGCCACCTAGCCAGTTTGTTTTACCATTTAAGCTTAGAACATTTAAATGTGAAATTTATATTCACTCCGCAGTGCAAAGAAAGTGAGGCTATGAAACCCAATTGCCATCAGTGAATAAGAAAATACCTAGTTTTCTCTCGATTTCTGCCACCATTCACTTAATCTTTGCTTGGTAATCTCTACAGTCTTGAAATCCACTCTCCCTTCGCTGTCTCTAAAACCCAATGACTTTATTAAATCTATGTTGTCTTCGGTAGGCATAGGGTGAAGCCCTTTACAGTAGAGTATCAAGTGCTCAGCCGTCTCGTCCTCCTCTCCACAAGCAGTGCACACTGTATCCATTTCCTGGTACTTCACTCTGTATGTTCTGGTTCGCAGAACACCCGTCCTCGCATCAGACAGCAATGAGCTTCCCCTAGAATCGTCATAAATGCTTTCTTTGGCAATAACTGTTTTGTTTAATCTATTGCTTTCCAGAGCCGTCTTTGTCTGCATTCCCTCTAGCCACCAATCTCTTTCTGTGGCCTTAACTTTCTTCTTAACTGAGACCTGCTCTTCCGTATCTCCACTATAGCCTAAACACTTTCCTCTTAATTTTCTAGTGCGCTGTCTCCACTTTGTGTCTACACTCCTCATGTATAAATAGCTGAAAACCTTTCGTGCCCATTGCTCCCCATCCATTTGCCTCAACCTATCCTCAAATTCTATCTTGCTCACTGCTTCCCTGCTCTCAAATGACGCCCATCCCATGTCTCCTTGTACTCCCTGGTTTGGCGTTTTGCAATGTGCCCCCAAAGCCAGTCTACCTATTCCGCGCTGTTTTATTTCTAGTCTCGCATGCACTTCGGATTTCATGCATAGCACCGCGTTTCCAAAAGTCAAGCCAGGCACCATGACCCCTTTCCAAATCTCTCTCACCACCTCATACCTGTTGTAATTCCAAAGTGCTCTATTTTTCATTACAGCTGCACTTCTGCTGCCCTTACCTATTATATACTTTTCATGCTCTCTGAGATATTCTGCACCATCACATATCCATACTCCTAGATGCTTGTATTTACTAGCTCTCTCAACTGTAATATTCTGTATCTTCAGCCTCTCAACTTCATCCTCGTTAAAAATCATGACTGCCGATTTTTCGCTACTGAATTCTAAACCTAATTCTTTTCCTTCCCTACCACAGATGCTCATTAATTCCTGCAACTCTGTCCTGTTGTTAGCCATTAGTACGATATCATCCGCATACATCAATCCCGGTAAGGATTGCTGAATTTTTTGGCCTAGCTTACTGTAAGAAAGGTCGAATCTAAGCCCACTCTTCTCTAGTCTATCCTCCAATCCTTTCAGATACAACATAAACAGCAAAGGCGATAACGGGCACCCCTGCCTAGGGCCTCGTCTTCTCTCTATTTTCCCTGTCGCCTTTCCTTCCCATGTTATAATCACCTTGTTATCTTTGTAAATGTTCCTTAATAGTGCTGATAGTCCATCTAGGTTTAAGCTCTCCATTATGTCCCACAGGTTCCTTTGGTTCACATTGTCATAGGCACCCTTGATATCCAGAAATGCCAGCCAGAGCTGTCTGTTTTCTTTTTGCGCTATTATACACTGTGTTAGAGAAAATAAATTGTCATCCAACCTTCTTTGTTTCCGAAACCCGTTCTGTAACTCGCCCAGTATGCCCTCGCAATCTACCCATTCCTCCAGTCTGTTCTTTATAATCTGCATTACCAACCTGTAAATAACCGGTGTCACGGTTATGGGACGATAATTCCTAATATCAGACTTATCTCCCTTTCCCTTATATATCATACTCATCCTACTAAGCCTCCATTCATCTGGAATATTTCCTTTTGTTATCATTGTACTCACTACCTCCCTTAGTTTTGCCTTAGATTTAGGACCCAAATTCTTCACCAGCTTGATAGGGATACCATCTGTGCCTGTCGACGTGCCACTAGGGACTCTTCGTTCCACCTTTTCCCATTCTCTTTGTCCAAAATCCGCGATGTCACAAACAGGACTGCTACTTCCTTCGGTTCTCCTATCTTCCACATGTACCCGTTCCCGAAATTTCTGCTTCATCACTGCTCCTATATATTGTATCGCATCATCTCCCTCTAATTGATCTCCCTGATGCGAGAGTATGAACCTCTGTCTAGCTTGCGTCGTTTCACCGAGTGAGTTCAAGTGCTCCCAAAACTTCTTGGCAGCGTTTCTATCTTTCTTACTTACATTACTCATCCATTCCTCACCCTTTCTCTGAATTTTCGCATTGATCAAACTGGATGCCTCTCGGCGACATGTTATAAAATTGTCCCATTTTCTTTTTACTTCCGTTTCGGACTCCCCACTACGCTTGGAATACCTGTGTTCTCTAGGGGCTTCCTGACGTTTTTTGTATCGCTTGCTTCACTTCTTTGTCCCACCAGCTTTTTGGTCTATGTCCTTGCTTCCCCTTTCGCTTACTCTGAACTTTGTCTAGTTCTAGAGCAAAAAGCCTAGTTAGGCTCTTATAGGTCCAATCTGTATACCGTTGCCCTGAAACTGCTGCCTCTATTCTTTCAACAACTATTTCCAACTCTTTGTCGCTGCAGAAAGTTTCCTTTGAATTATGTTGTCTTGTTTTCCTTTGCCTTTTCCGCAAATGTTGGGCGCCATCTATCGGCAAGCAGGAGAGGCGTTTTTGATGGACTGCTTTGCTTCCGGTTCTGCCCTCTCCAAGCTATGTTGGCTGTCTGAACGCGGTCGGGAAATCCGCTCACTGCTCAGCGTTTGTTTTTCCTCTATCCAATACAATCGACGAGCAGATTTGTTTTCAATTAATGCGTTAACTATACGGACAACTTCGTCCGTTTGTACTTTTTTTTTTCCCGAAAGAATGGACAACTGACTTCGCCGTGGCGTCCGTTGCGATTGACGACACCGTTGAAGCTCTCTTCGACCTATGAGAAAGTACAAACGGTTACATTAAACTAGGATTCATGTCATATGCAGTACCGGCAGTAAATTCAGAAAATATTCGAGACCAAGTTACAGTTAAGGAAAGCCTTTTTTTTTTTTTTTTTTTTAGTTGGAAGCTATTTGTTTAATTTGCTCAAAAATTTTAATCGGCAAGATGTATTCTCATAAATGTGAAAGCTATCTCTAAACCGTCCGAAAAACGCCGGCGCCTGAACGTACCAACGTAATTCTCATCAAAGGTTTATTTTAGTAGTGGATTTCACCTTGTGAAATTTCAACGCTTAGCTCCATTTCCATTATAAAATGAGACCAACAAACTTGGCCGGGACAACGGCGGACTTGTTCAGCGACTATACTAAATGTCGTTTACGAGCGCCGCTGACCCTGGCGAGTTTGTTGGTCTCGTTTTTTACTGGAAAAAAGCACTACTTTAAAATTTCACAAGGTCAAATTCACCACTAAAATACATGTTTAATAAATATCTATGATTAATACGTGCAGCCACCGATTTCTGAGCGAGCCTCGTCATTGATGTCACCCCACTTCAGGCTACAGCTGTGTGTGACTGTAGTTCCTGAAGAAAAACACAAAATCGGCCACACTTTTTCCTTGATTTTTGGTTCCGCGCCTGTAGACAATGTTGCAAACTTATTTTTTTTTGTTTACTCGATACATACACGAGGACAACACATCAAGGCGATTGTTTCCGCTTTCTTATTTAACCACAAGACCAGCAGACGCGGTCGTGGTAGCGATAAATCTGCTCCCATTTCACTTTCTGTGTGTGCACGTAGCAACAAACTGTGCAGCCTAGCCACCTTACCTCAATGCCTTATAAACATTTGAAAACTGTGGGTTATTCCAATGTTTACAACAACCAAAAAGCAGACAGGCAGTTTGCGTAGCAACGCGAGACCGTCACATTGGTAAACAAAAAAGTGTGCCAGTGAAAACGCACCACCCCATAAACGCCAACTGCGAGGCGTTCGCTCTGCGTGGCGCATAAGCGACACGACAGCATACCTAACCAATCTGCTGACTTGTGTTCGCACAGAAATAAAAGATTAAGGAACGAAAACATGAACCTTTCTTGAAATGGCAACTGCAAACGCGGGAGTGCTTTGAAGGCTGCCTTTACGAGCCGTATGCATTGTATCGCTGGATCACCCGAATGCAGAGCTGCCGCATAGTCGAGTGCAGGCTAGTAGAAGGAAGCCCAAAGAAGCTTAAACCGCGACAATGCTTGCTGTCGTTGCTGCAGCCAACAACGAAACAGCGCTAGGGCCTCCCGGAGAGCTTCAAAACGCGCGACCACCGCTGCCTCCTGCAGCCCCGAGCCGGACGTACCACGCCACCAAAAATGGCGGACTCCTGTCTGCTGCTGCCGCGCATGCGCCGTGGAAACCCCGGAAAAGGCCCATTCTCGCACTTCAGGTCGATGGGTGTGGGAGTTAATCCCTACCACCCGTGGAATATGGAACAGAAAACCGTTTTTCGATACGTGCCCTAGATTTTTTTTTTTTTTTTTAACAAAATAAAAAGAGATTGAAATATGTGCTCCCCGCGGTCACTCGTCAACTCTCACACCGTGTTTCCGGTAACGTGGTTGTCACGTGGTTGTGACGTTTAATGGGCAGGTAGGTTTCCGGATTCGCGAACGGCTTTGGCTAGGTCCTCAGCGAGCGTTGCCATGGCAGGCAGGGACGCTGAAAGCTCGCAGATCGCTCTTATAGCCTCAGCTACGCTGGCATTTAGAACAAAACGGAGTATAAAAAAAAACTGTATTTGGGGGGAAGCGTAATGACGCACATTCGAAACGCGAGCCGAATATTCTATTTTGCGCGCCTGGAGCGCTGCTCAAAACTGCAGAGCTACGGGACTATGGGCAAGTGAGCAACGCCACAGAGCAGAAATGGTGTTGTTGAGCTCTGATAGATGGCGCCACTAAAACTATAAATAATATTTCGTAATGGTGGGATAATTTCGATACATTTGCTTTAGTCAATACGACCAGATTTCTAAAAATAGGCCTTATGTTCAGCAGATAAGTGCACAACTTGCCAATGTTTTACACATTCCCCATTTAACGTCACGCTCACGTCACGATCACGTCACGACACGTCACGACACGTCACGCCGGCCGCGCCCTGTGGTTCCCACGACCACCGCTGTGCGGCTGTAGGCCGGTAAAAAAAAAAACAGTTTTAAAATGTCCAATTACTTAGTGAAATCGCAACATTTCCGAGGAAGGTTGGGTGCTTTCTATCACTTAGAGCAAGGCACATAGGATAAAAATTACAGGCTGCGATTTTTTTCAACGTTAACATTGTAGCACAGCCCCTTTAAAGGTTACCAAGAAAGTAACGAGATACAGTATCGCGATACTACCTAGGACTGTGCGTACGCCTGCTATCACCGACTATTCTCACACAGTGACTGCGCCGCGATCCTGCGCTTTTGCTCTGTGCGTGATCGATGCACTGCTGGTGCCGCTTGATTGGCTTCGTCGGAACGTAGCGTTAACCGCGGTCAAACTTAAAGGGACACTGAAAGAAAAAATTAAGAAGCATAGATGGGACACGTTTTTTTGTTGTTGTTTTTTTTTTACTTTTCCACGATTTTCTTTTTTCGCAATATTTACGCTGTTGGACGCGATCCAGGTGGAGGTCATGGCCCGCTCTAAGCCCCACCCATTACTAGTGGACTGGCTTGGCTACTCGATAGAACACGCCAACAAGCGTAGTGTGTACCAACGTTACTAGAACACTCAGTTGGGAAACTCGCCGTCGGAACCTGGCCCGCTGGCGTCCACCGAGACCGAGCTAAATACGACAACAGCGCCACTCTTTATTATTTGTCTGTACTGTGGTCACATTGAGCTTTTAGAAAGCATGTTTTTGCGTAAAAACAAACGGAAAAAAGACTCTTTTTGTATGAAATTTGTTGGAGTTTAGCACAAAATGAAGGGCGCGTGATGTTTTTATCATCTTTAGTTTGCAAGGTTTTGCGGAACAAATAATATTGTTTTTATACAACCTTACCTCAGCGGTCCTTTCAGGTAGCACGTCCCGACCTAGGTGCATTTTAACTTCGGCAGTAATTCGCGGCGCGTCCGCTGGGGAGACGGGGGTGGCACCCCTGTAACCTCTTCCGCTGTATCTGTTTCGGCACCAAAATGGCCGATTAAAGCCAGAATAGAAGTAGCATGCAGTTCCTCGAGTGGCCGCTGCGTGAGGAATGGCGGCGTTGTGTTCGCCATTAGCACGGTTCTGGTAGACAGATTGGGGCCACTTTTTCACAGCAGTCTCTATGGCAGTTTCCCAACTGAGTGGTTTTAGTAACGTTGGTGTGTACCTTTCGCCATAGGGTTATTATAATGTACGCTAGAGGTTCAAGTGGTGCTAGTGGGCTGACGCAAATTGAAGCAGACAGCAACCAGTCGAAAATTGACTTCCGGTAATGCATTTCTACGGGAAAAAGTGAGTGCACTTTCTCTCTGCGCTCGATCATAAGAGAAAATATCCCAAATAATTCGTATGTACTAGGTAGCTTGGAACATTTCTCAGTCAGGCCGACGAAAGAATTGTCAGTTACGGCGTTTTTCTTTCAATTTCATCGCATTAAAAACTGTGCTAAAACGGCTTCGTATGTGTATTTATGTTCACTGTCGGACACTGTTAGCGCGAACGCGGCGTCGGCGAAATTTATCTGGAAAATCAAGAGCGGCGACAAGAACTACGCAGTAACACTGGACCAGTAACTCGCAGTGCATGTACGATAAAAATAAATTGAAGGCCACGTAATCTACTCCGATTTTGAATAAGCAAGTACCGCTTTATTCTTTGTGCCCTGAGCGAAGGAAGCTGCTTGTTCTACGTTCAAAATATCAGCCGCGCGCTCGATATCTTTGAGAACAAGTGCGCGATAAAAGCTGCCCGGCAGAGAAAACAATACGAAGAGAGGCCTTTCATAGCCCACGGCATTTATTCTCTACGTTTTGAAGGTTTTTATCCGCTCATGCACGACGGTACAGGTCCCGTCAAAGTAAAACGGAGCGCCGGAGCGGCGACCGAACTGCACCGCCGCGCTACCTAGCAGCGCCGGCTGGAACTGATAGGTGCCGTCTGCGCATGCGCGCGTGTGTTCGCGGTGTCCTCCGTTTTCTTGTTTGATCCTCGCATTATTGGCGTCTCGAGCTGACAAACGCTATTCCGATAAACACCGCTAGGTGTTGGACTCACACTCGTAGATAACGCTGACTGCAAGTGGGAAAGGGCCAGTGTTGTCAATGAGCACCACCCCTTGTGCTATCAGGCGTCGATTTTAGGAAAATCGTTGCGCCGCTCGAACCACCGATAACGTGTGGGTCGGAAGAAGAAAACGGAGGCCCCAGCGGAAGGCACGTGCGCATGCGCAGATGTAGCCTATCAGTTAAAGGAGCTGTGCAACAATTTCAGGGCTTTGCTTAAATAATTGTGGAAGTTGATGCCTGACACTTCTGCAGTGAACTACAGAAAACAGATTTTGCCTGGATACCCTAGTTTTTACTTTAAAAAATGAAAAAGATCCAGGTTTTTGCCGCCTCTCAACTCGTGCATCGTCTTCCGGGTCACGTGCACAGTGACGTCACTAGAGTAGGCGCGGAGTTCCGGAAAAGTTCTCTCTTTAGAGCCATCAGCGAGCAGCGAGAACTCATCCGCTCGCGACCGCGTGACCACCCGTCCTTGCCCGTCCGGCGCTGTCCCCCTCCTCCTCCGGCTTCTGGCAGCTGTTCGCGGTTTTGTAAACCTAGGATAGATGGCGCCACTAAAACTCCGTATAATAAAAGTTTTGTCGATGATACCAGGGTTTTGACGCATTTATATATATGTTGGAACGACAAGATTTATAAAAAAAGTTACCTTTTATCGAGCAGGTATTCGCACAACTTGCTATCTTTCTTACAACGACCCAAGTGACGTCACGCCGCTTGTTTCTCATGGCCGCCGCTCGTGGCTGCAGGTCGGGAAATATTCCAAGTTTTGCCTCGCTATTACGCGGTGGAATCGCAACATTGCGATGAAAGGAGGTGTGTTTTCTGCCATTTGTAACACAGTGAACAATATCAAAAGCAGAAAATGCCAATTCTTTCAACGTTAAAATCGTTGCACAGCTCCTTTAAAGCCGGCGCTGCCAGATAGCGCGGCGATGCAGTTCGGACGTCGCTCCGGCGCTCCGTTTTACTTTGACGGCACCTGTATCATTTTCATATAGTGACAGGACTGGCATATTATCAATATGCAAGCGTCACCGGAACGCTGGCGAGCCTTGAACACACTTTATATTGCTTTCGATTGTTATTTTGCTTTGAATCGTCGCTTCTTTTTACACTTCTGCTGCGGAACACACGTTTGGGACTGAAATGTAGAGAAGTTAAACTTCGTTCACTGATGAAGAAAAATGCGCCAACTAAAGCAATTACACTTTTACAGTGTTAATCAAGGTACATGTTATTCGGTACGACCCAAATAACCAAAGTGTTCAGTGTTATTTTCCCGCGAAGAAACAAAATGCACGCACGTTTTCCCATAGGAATGCACAGGAGCACCGCAAAAGTAGACTGGTTGCGGTCTGCTTCAATTTGCGTCACGGAAGTCGCATAGACACTAGCGCCAGTTGAACCTCTAGCGTACAATATAATAACTATGCCTTTCGCGACACCTGGTGCGTCGCGCCTGGAAGTCTCGTGCGAGCAGACGCGCGGCAGCCTCCTGCATCGTCTGCTATTTTACCGCCGTCTATCGTCGTCTGCAATGCCCGTGAGACGCGGACACGAAAGCTGGGCGTTGGCGTCCGTTTTCATCTCCGTCCGTCCGCTATTCCGCCCCCGTCTAAAATCGTCTGCAACGCTCAGACGGCACGAACGTGAACGCGGCGTTCTAGCGTTCCATCATGCACGAGCCACGGTACAATACAAGCGTATGTCAGCGTCTAGCGATGTTGCGGTAACACGTGACCGAAAAAAAAAAAAAAAAAAAAACCTCTTTTAGCTTTTTGCGGGCGCCGGCAGCCATGTTTGTTAACGTTACAAACCAAAGCGGGAGAAGCAATCTTAGAATAAATTTGAAAACAATGACTATCTTGATTAGTTGTTTCTCAAACATTAAAAAAAAAACAGTCTATTGAAATACTATTACGGCACGAAGACACAAATTTACAACCAAACTCTCACACGTCAATCATCTCTCCAGTTCATGAGAGATGCAAGCACGTTGAAAGCAAGGGGCGGAACTTAGCGGGCCGCGACCTCCACCTTCTGCATGTAAACTGCGTCTAACAGCGTAAATACCGCTAAAAAAATGTTGGTTTCCGTGGAAAAAAAATCTTTTTTTTTTTAAATATACCTGTCCCAGCTATGTCCCTTAAAAAATGCAGTGTTTTTTTTTAAAGAGTGGAACAGAGAGCTACGAGAGCTACGTGAGTATAGACCTTTTCATCCTCTTCCGCATGGGCGCTGCCATATTGGAACCACGTGACGTGGCAGCCATTAGGTTGCTTCAACTTGCTGCTCCGCTTTCCCCTCCAAACCTTGGCGGATGCGTTGTATTCGTGCTTTTCGTCGTGTTTCACCGCGCTTTCTTGCCTTACTTCAGAAACTGTAGTCCGTTACGTCTACTTGACGACCAAGACATCACGAAGGTTCAAAAGTTTTTATGACAACTGAGGTTTGTTTACTAATAGTGGGGGAACATTCTCAGTAAGAAAGCGCAAGGAGACTATCTGTATTTCCTGGAAGTATCGCTTTTTGTATTCATAATTTATCGAAAACAGTTTCTCTTCATTATGTGAGGAAACTCGCGGAGCAGATAGATAACGAACGTTTAACTTGTATTTTATCTGAGGCTAGGTCAACATCAGGTGATTTGTTTGTTCATCATATCACATCGACATATGTATAAGGTTCTCAATTGTTTTTTTTTTGTTTTGTTTTTTGCGACGTAAACATTCGGTTGGTCGGTTTATTGCATATTGTGCTCACTCCCATATCGGCAGTTTTTTAAGTGATTTATTGATTATACTCAGATAACCAGTCCCATCCACTTAATTTATTTTAACACAAAGGTTTGGACTTCCCATGTAAAGAACGGCCACAGACGCTTAACAGCAGCGAGTTTTAGAATAGCGTGCACAAAGAAATAACGTCGTTACTATTTCCAAATCCAAAACACTGTGTTCTTTCGACGCTTTTTTTTTTTTTTTTTCGTACGCTGTTTAACTTTTGCCACTATCTGAAATCCGCAATATTTAACGCCGAAAAAAAATCTGCATAACAATCACTTGAGTTCAAGATTGTCGATGGCGAATAGAGGTTTACTTTTGGTAGCTGGTGATGCCGAAATTTACAAAGCGAATCTGTTTAAACAAATAAATATTTGTTCACACAGGTCCGTGAAGTGGTGCCTAGCGCTAGAATTCGGCCAAACTTTCCGAGGTGCTTCTCCTCCTGCGCCATTTAATTATTTGGCCAATTTTTTGGAAGACAACTGCCAGATTTAATTTGACGGGCCTGTCACTTATATCATATCATGAGTAAGCAAATGTTCATATAACAATAATTTATTTTCTTGAGCCAATATCGCGAAATGCTGCTTATGAGTATTTTAGCAGGGTTGATAATGTGAGGAATTTCCTACTCGGCCGGTCAAAAGCATGCTCGACTACTAAATTAAAAACAAACAAAAAAAGAGGCCGAGACGATACTACTTGTTTATATCAATTATCTGCGTCATTACACGATACGTTTTTTTTTTTTTTTTTTTTTTTTTCTGCGAAGTTCGCTAATGGTTAGGTGCCCACGAAAACCAAACATTATCGTTGTTATCTCTTCGTGAGCTAAGTCGCCAAAGTTGTAACGATAAACGGGACCGCCTGGTGTGTGTGAAGGTATAATAATGTTAATGGAAGATTTCAACCAATGACAATTAATTGGCGAGGAAGCGACCGATTATTACTACACTCGGGGACAGCTTTCTGTGGCCTTTCCGACAATGAGTGCGCGTGCCTGGCTTCAATCGGAATTAAATCAAATAATTTCATAGCGCATCTGCATATAGAGATGCCACAGCCACGGACAAAAGCCAACCTTTGTTGGTCTGACGAGGAACGGGCCCTCATGCGCTGGGCAAATCACGGAGAAAAAAAAACGAAAAAAAACACACACACACACACACATGCACGTACAACCACAACCACCGCCGAAGGTTGTCCCGTGCGACGCCTGAGCTACTCTCCCGTACAAATTATTATTAAAAAAAAAAAAAAAGAAAGCTAAATTACATGAACAATCAGTTGAGCTTACAATTGTCACCTGCCTGAGAATTTTTTTTTTTTTTTTTTTTTCACAAAGGTAGAAGACGGGACATCCCAGCGGGGGGGGGGGGGGGGGGGGGGGGATTAAACATTGAGATTGGAAGAACAAATTGAATTAAATAACTTGTCCTATTTCAAAACTTTACCCTATTGCCTTAAGCCCTGGAGCAGTGACACTCATAGTCCATGCACCCATTTCGAAGGTGTTTGTGGGCAAGAGCAGTTCTAAATTTTACTTTCTGGGTAAACATTTAAAAGTACCTACGGTAATTTTTGTAAACTACACCAGGGATCGTTTCATGCCTTGTAAACTATACACCGAAACTATACACCAGGCATAGTTTCGGTCTGCTTCAACTCGCCTGCTGCCAGAACTATGCACTCCTGCGAAAACGGGACATGATTCTTTATTGGGACAAAAAGACGGGACCGCAGAAGCGGACCTCAAAAACGGGACTGTCCCGGCCAAAACGGGACGTCTGGTCACCCTAGTCATATAAATAATGCGGAAGCAAACCCCATAACCAAGTTGTCATCTTTTTTTTTTTTTTTTTATGCATACAAGTGGTGTGAAAACGTTGCACTAACTTCCAACTGAAGAGCCTATTCGGCCAACTTTGGACAGCGCTTGCGCCGCCCGCCCTCCGAAAGCTTCTTGCATGACACGCAGCCTCAAAAAAAGAGACGAACACGTACTTTCTAACAAAGCTACAAGTACACGTAGAGAAGCAACAAGCAGTCAACTTACCTGGAAGACATTAGAGGCCGGTGACACCTTTCCAGGAGTACGGGAAACAGAGACGGGGACGCCTTGAAGTTGATAGCCAAGTCTCTGCAAACTTTGCCACGTTCTACCTCGACACGATTTTGCAATAAAGAAGCCGGCGGAAGCTTCGCCGCCACTCTGAATAACCTGTTCCTCAACCGTCATAACCTTGACAGTGTCAAAAACCGAGACTCGTTGCAATGTCGAATCAAACGACTCCAATTCCGACGCAAATCACGGCCGGACGCGAACCAGCGAACGTCCCGTCGCAACTTCCAACTACAGGGGCTGCGCAGGGATTGCCCCACACTCCTTCGTACCCCCCTTTCTCCCTCTCCCTCAAGTGACTTGCCGACGCTCGCTTGAGAACCAGCGCACAAGCTGGCGCCACCTGTCCTTGCATCTCAGACCCGCCAGAGCGGCCGCCGTCCGTACAAACACCACTTCGGCGACTTTGGCCAAACGCGGCGCCGCATTTCCGCTTTGAAGGACGGTTCCAGGGTTATCAGTCGAACACTGATTCAGGTCCATCAGTGTCCTTTGAGGAAAGTTGTGCACAAACAGCCGAGAACACACGAGACAACGCGTCGTGACACTTGACGTAGTAGTTACCTCGATGTTCACTAGGTGGCAGCACGAACTAGTGCTTTCCCTTTAGCCCCTACGACATTGCCGGCGAGCCGCCGACATCACTTATTAATTAACTGGACGATCATGGACGGGTTACCTGGCCGGAATTTTGTATGGCGGCCGCTAGGCCGTTGCGAGCACTTTTCCGAGCGCTGGACGTGCACAGACCCGATGGTTCAATCGCTGCTCCGTCTTTGCGAACGTGCGGCACATCCACACTCTCTTCGCGACCATGCAACGCGCCAAACGGAGGAGTTGTACAAGCGCAGAAGGCCGGCCGTCGAGAAACTAGGAGCGGCCCCTTGTTGTTTTCGGTCACGTGTCTCCGTTCGCCAGTCTGGCGCCAGGAGGCGTATTGATCGGGCTCGTTCCTGACTCTGTCACTTTGTCCTAAGGGCGGTGACTTGCCGACGACAGACTTTGGGTGCTTCTTGTTTTGCTTACTTTTGCGTGACAGATTTGAAAGGACGACGACCAAGTTGAGGGGTTGTATTCGTTATTGCTTGATGTTCGTCTTTCCGCGTTGTTTCGGGCGTGACAAATCGAACAGTGATGAGGGTTTGACTGGCTGCCCCTTGCGTGCCCTGCAGCGACAGCCCTTGACACTGTTGACAGACGCGTCCTGTCCGCTGGAGCAAACGACTTTCCTCATTGCCCCGGGCTGTGTCGTTATTGAAGAAAGACGCGGAAGCAGACGTGTGGGGTACTTTGTTTCAGGAGACTGAGAAGGCAAAGAGTCGGGCCGTCGGGCTTTATTTAGTGACGTTTTGCTGCCACCTACAGGATGCGAATGAACCAACAGTTTCACTCTCGATTTTTTTCCCCTTGTGCGTATGTTGTGCTCTCAAAACGTGGACATATTTCAGAACGACAAGTCCTTTTATTTATTGTATTGTTTTGCGACAGGGCCTCTTCTTTTTAGAACAAACAGGCGTCCGACATCCTCCACGACAAGTCGGCCACCTTCACCTTTTCGAAAAAAAAAAAAAAAGAAAAAAAAAAAAAAGAACGTAAAAGAGCTGTAATTTGCTGTTGCTCAGTCCGGTTCCTGTGCGGTACCCTTCACCTCTTGAGTTCCCGAAAGGCGAAGATGGCGTCGAAACAGTGTACTGCCGATCCAACGCAACCCAGAACCTGAAACCGAGAGAACAATACATGCAGAGGTGAACTTAGCATTTTGCCGCCTAAGCAGTTTTTAACAATGCCGTCCTAAGTCCCGTTTCCCAGGGCAGTGACCATAGGGAACGGGGGCGGGGGAAGGGGGAGTAGTTATGTTTTGGGGTTAAATTTTCAAAACTAGCTACATTTTGCACCATCAAATTCGCTTTTCTAGGAGCGAACAACTATGAATGTCCATTACCAGAGTGCGATGAGCTTCCTCAAAGGGTTTTGCAACAGGCAGTGCAGGTATACACGTGTTTTTAGCTGCTAGTGAGTTTAGGTGTAAATCCTCAAGTGAATACTGACAACGTAAACCCAGTTCCACCGTGCATGTGGAGAAGTTGGAACATTTATTTATTCCCAAACGCTATGCTTTTTATATATTTTCACAAACGACGGATTCATTCGAACGACGATTTCATTAAGAAGTTCGTTCCATTCCCTAATTGCTATTGGAAAGAATTTAAATTTCAAACAGTCATTTTTAACGGCTGGTTTCCTCATGTATATACTATGACTGTGTCGCGTACATTCACCTAAGCGCACATGCATGTAATTATTCTTGTCAATTTTAACTAAACCATTATGAAAATGCATTTTTGGCGACCACGTACTTCATTTTTAACTCAAGAGCAGGGTGTTCGGCAAGTCTTCTACAAAGTTCAGTGGGTGAATGGGAACGATGGAACTTGTTAAAAATGAACCTGGATGAATGCCCTTGGACTTCATGGAGTTTTGACGAATTTATTACCGCATGTGGATCCCATACAATGTTTGCATATTCGAGAACAGGTCTCACCAAAATTTTGTAAGCCAAGTTTTTTTGTTTTATTTTATTTCTGGCAAAGCACTTGCCAGATTTCTTCTTAGGAACATTTACATTAGGTGCACGTGTTGGAAAGAAAATGAAAACAAATGGAAGCACAGGGTGTCCCCCAAAACATTAAAAAGTTCCTTTCTTTTTTTATTTTTTTTTTTTATTAAAGATTTATAAGGTTGTGCGAATATTCGAAATTTTGAATAGTAGTTCCGAATAATACACTATTCGATATTCGCTTCGAAAAGAACTGCACTATTTGCGTTTTTCGAAGTGTTGATAGCGGCGGGTTAGCCCCGTTGAGTTCGCTTCTTACCAAGCACCGCTGCGCTGCGGAGAAACAAAACCCGCAAAACTGATCTCCGCGGTGTTGCTTCTCCGCATTACTTCGGTGCTCGGTCACAAGCGCACTTAACGGGGTAACCCGCCGCGATAAACAATATCGTAATTGCGTGCACGGAAAAGAAGCATACATTCAAAGCGGGATGGTGCGCCCGTACCGATTGTATTTGAAGATAAATGGAAACTTTGTGAATGTGTATATCTACAGTGTAGTAAAAGTTTCAAAATTAAACTTTTATGCAAGAGTATACTATGTTAGGCAGAGAAGCTTTTACAACCTGTGGTTCATCATGCGCGATTAATTCTTTTTTAACTTAAGATTAAAGAAAGAATATTTTATATAGCAAGATTTGTAAATTCGCTCAATCGGTATAGTTGGCCATCTCTACAGGATTCATTTTATGTCAAATCCGTCGTTTACTTGCCATCCCAAGACACCAGACCTTCTGAGGTCACAGTCCATAAATATAGATAGAGCTTAGCTTATAAATGAACAAGTGGAATAACCTCCACAAGTTTAGCTGACTTTTCGTCTAAGCATTATGCAATAGTAGTGAAAGGCGTGGAAAAACTATTCGATATTCGAATCGAAAATATTCGGCCAAAACCACTATTCGCTTCGAATTCGCTTCGAACTCAAAATCCACTATTCGCACAAGACTAAAGATTTAATATACGCTTTACCGAACGCTCATTCTCCTCCAAAATGTAGCTCTAGCGATCCGGATGTGATGCCACCTATTCAGAACTAACCGTTAGCTTATTAAAAAGTTATGAATAGTTTCTAAAATTTTCAGCGGATTTAATCAGAAACTTGCTGAGCGTACGTAATCGAAAACTACTAAATCGGTCAAGTTTAGAAGGAACGACGCGGGGGTTCCCCGAAGTCACCACTCGTGCGACAGTCGCAAAGCTAGCAGCGGGAAAACGCGAATTATTAGATTATCATTCCAACCGCTAGCTTTGCGCCTGCTGCGCTAGTGGCAACTTTGGAGCATTCCTGCGCTTCGCACGTGCTTCAGGTCGTTCTAAAATTGACCGATATAGTGGTTTTTGATGACGCTCAACAAGTTTCTGATTTGAAGCCTTTGTTTATTTTCAATAATTAAAAAGTTAACTTGTTGTGATGATTAAACCCCTATATTTGTCCCCCTAGCCGTAAACTCACCGGCACAAACCACATTAGTGTATACCTCTCACTGATTTTTATAATAAATTTGTTCGAATTAAAATTGAACACCCTGTATTTAAACTCAAAGGCGTATCTTATGATGATTTGTTGATATATTATAGCAAATAAGTGATTTCAGTAACGAAGGAAAAAATTCAAACTGCTTCTGATCTATCAAGGGCTACGGCAATTTTTAAATAAAAAAAAAAAAAGTAAATCATCTTGATTTACATTTTGTAAGCCCTGATAAAGAACAAAATAGTATTAATTGAACTGTAACTTGTAACACCATAAAATTTACAGTGAATTCCTCTTTGCACATTGTTTTGTGTTGATAAATCTATCTTGGATGTTTCATATAGCACCTACAATAAAAATTACAATTTTTTTGATAAGGCGGTTTAAACAATATAAATTTAATTTAAACTATAAAAATCTGGTTTCTTCGATGTTCCTATCTCACGATTTGTTTTCACCTTAGCTCACACAGCTCTGTTTACAGCGAATTCACGGAGCCATATTCTCTTATCGGGCGCTGCAACCAGCACAACGAGCATAGCAACCGTTGCAACGTGTTGGGTGACTTGTTCGTCATCCGGTGCACTCACTCCTGCCGCCATCATGGCCGGGTATGCCTGGAAGAAGGGCGTGAGCAGGTACAGGGGCCAGAGGAAGAAGGACGTCTGCACGAGCAGGAAGGCCGACGAGCTGCATAGCAGCAGGAACGACACCCCGTTCTGGACTGTCTCCTGCGGACCGAGCAACAAACACCGGAGTGAGTGAGTGAAAGCGATGTTTATTATATCTTTCACAAACACCGGCGGCCAAATCGGCAAGCCCGCAACGCACCGACCGCATGCGCTTTGCAAGACCGCCAGATACGGTGCCACGAACGACCATGGGACCTCGCACATGGGAACAGTGGC
The DNA here is from genome assembly GCF_016920785.2 of Ixodes scapularis. Classification (NCBI taxonomy): domain Eukaryota; kingdom Metazoa; phylum Arthropoda; class Arachnida; order Ixodida; family Ixodidae; genus Ixodes; species Ixodes scapularis. The sequence continues at coordinate 48,285,948 of NW_024609884.1, forward strand.
GTCACTAGGGGCGGACCGCCCCGCGTGTAGCGCTCAGGGGAGTGCAGTTGGCCAGTGGAAAGGGGGGGGGGGGGGGGGGGGGGGTGCTCGCCTCGGGTGTCGCTGAACCTAGTGACACCACTGCCCATGTGCGAAGCGGTTGAGATGCCTATTCCGTAGATTTCGCTTGGTATAAATAAAGTCCGCATCCGGTCTTCAGTTGCCAAGCGATAAACAAGATATTCACGCTCTAAAGATAACCTGTACAAAAGACTGACACACTCTCAAGTTCTTTTAATGGGAAGAAACAACTCTTTCGAGAATATAGGGGAGGCTGATGGGGCAAAAGGACAAGTGCTACCTAGAAGCGACAAAAAATCCCAATGTAAGTTTAGATTTAGTTGTAGTATCCCCCTAAAAGGGCTAATTAAACGATCAAACGATTGAAAATACGAAACTTTTTACTTCTTTTTTTTTACAATTTATGTCGAGCGATATTCGCCGCCAGCTCGGCCGGTCTTAAAAAAAAAAAAAAAAAAAAAAAAAAAAAAAAAAAAAAAAAGATCCGAGAAAATGTACTACAGTAAATTGTTTAATAAATCATACGTAATTTTTTTTTTTTTTTTAAGCGGCAAGTTTTGATTGTTATTTTTTGAGTCCCGCATTTCTTGACAAACTTTCGCTGAGTTTGCTTCGCACTTTGGCCCGTTCGCCTTGGGTGCGTCGAAAAAAGGAGCGCCGGAGGTTGCTATTCTCAGCAAGAAGGCCTCATCGAACGGATGGAATTTCATGTTTTACGGTATACGCGCCAAAACTAAAGATATGGAGGTCCAATCACGAGCCGGTTGGAAGCCACGGGGTAATATTGCTGCGACGTGCGTATAAGCTAGCCTGGCCACCTTGGAAGGAAAACGCTTTGTTCGGGCGCCAGTCTGGAAACCGTGGGTACGGAATGCTTAACCCACACCAGCAGCAGCGTGCAAGTTCGTCTGCTCTTTGCGCATCTCGTGCGTTTGTTTATCCTCGAGACGCGTCCACGTGCCTTTGTTTCCTCCCGATCTCGGCCAATGGCAGTGCGCGCTTGGTTTCTTCGTCATCGCACGTTCTCTGCACTTTCTTTTTGTTGCCCTGTAGTTTGGCGTGGTTCCCCTTGGCGTTCCGACGCGCGAAAGACGCTTTTTGGAACACTTGCTCGCCGTATGTTCTACTGACTCATGATTCAACCTGCAGCAGCCCGTAGCTTAATCCATCACAGGGCGAGACGAGGTATAAAGCCGCAGTCAGAATGCTGCTACATCATACAAAAGACACGGTCTGCAGGCATGCCGACAGAGTTATCTGCGCCTCAAACATCTTAGAAGCATATCTGCTTCATACATGCTTCGAACATGTTTGCAGTCTTTGTATGACCACTGTGACCGCCATTCGAGGAAGGCCTCAGAATCTGTCTGCAAACTTTTTTTTGTTTGTGTTTTTTTTTGTGTGACGCAGTATGATAGCGACTAGCAGTGTGACGCAGTGTGATAGCGATGTATTAGCAGTGTGACGCAGTGTGATAGTGATGTACTAGCAGTGTGACGCAGTGTGATTGCAATGTATTAGTTTGACGCAGTGTGGATAGCGATGCATTAGCAGTGTGACGCAGTGAAATAGCGATGTATTAGCAGTGTGACGCGGTGTCATAGCGATGTATTAGTATGAAGCAGTGTGATGGCGATGCATTAGCAGTGTGACGCAGTATGATAGCGACTAGCAGTGTGACGCAGTGTGATAGCGATGTATTGGCAGTATGACGCAGTGTGCTAGTGATGTAGTAGCAGTGTGACGCAGTATGATAGCGATTAGCAGTGTGACGTAGTGTGATAGCGATGTATTAGCAGTATGACGCAGTGTGTTAGTGGTGTATTAGCAGTGTGACGTGGTGTGATAGCGACGCATTAGTATGGTGCAGTGTGATAGCGATGCATTAGCAGTGTGACGCAGTGTGATAGCGATGTATTAGCAGTATGACGCAGTATGATAGTGATCTATTAGCAGTGCGACGCGGTGTGATAGCGATGTATTAGTATGACGCAGTGAGATAGCGATGCATTAGCAGTGTGACGCAGTATGATAGCGACTAGCCGTGTGATGCAGTGTGATAGTGATGTATTAGTACTATGACGCAGTGTGATAGTGATATGTTAGCAGTGTGACGCGATGTGATAGCTATGTATTAGTATGACGCATTGTGATAGCGATGCATTAGCGGTGTGACGCAGTATGATATCGACTAGCAGTGTGGCGCAGTGTGATAGCGATTTATTAGCAGTATGACGCATTGTGATTGTGATGTACTAGTAGTGTGACGCAGTGTGATAGCTATTTATTAGTATGATGCAGTGAGATAGCGTTGCATTAGCAGTGTGACGCAGTATGACTCAATGTGATAGTGATGTATTAGCAGTGTAACGCGATGTGATAGCTATGCATTAGTATGACGCAGTGTGATAGCGATGTATTAGCAGCGGCGCAGTATGATATCGACTTTCGGTTTGTTGCCCCACACAGCTGAAGCGTACCGCTAGAGGCGTGACTGTTCCATCTCCTCCCCAATAGCAGTCTTCCACACTTTGTTCGTCAGCTATGTAACGTACTATTCAACAAAATCGGAACGCATAAGAAAGAAACGAAAACTAGAAAAGTAATGTCCTATTGCAATCAAACCGGAACTCAAAAGAAAAATCGAATGAAGTTACAGCAAGGTGGATAATAAAAATTGATTAATTTATTTAAATCGTGCAAATCCGACCAGTTTTACTACGATAATTTTTTTTATAATTTATCTATCATTTGTTGCTTTCTTTATATGTGCATTTGTTTATATTTAAATAAATTTTTAACCGCTAATTTACGAACATACATTCAAGAGCACACAATGAGAGTGCGTCCTCGTTCATCGTAAATAGCTAGGGCAAATGAAACTATTTTTCTGGCACCTACGGACGAATCAGAAGTGTTTCGTGTAGTTATCGGGCTGAGAAACAGCAAACATCATGACATTGATAACATACAAATAAAGCCTGTTAAATTTGTGATAGATGTCATTTCCCGATTAGTTTATATCTTTAACTTGGCCTTGTCAACTTGGCCGATTTCCAAATAACATGAAACTCGCAAAAGTTTCTGTATTACCTAAGGGAGGGCACAAAAATATAGTTACGAATTATAGACTGATATCTGTTGTGCCCATCTTTTCTAAGAGGCTTGAAAAAATTATTCTGTGGCGTTTAGACGGCAATTCTTTGTCATACATTCAGTGTTAATGGACTCCCAATTCGGATTTCGGAAGGGAAAGTTCACAGTGTGCGTTATTATCTCGAAAGGAACTTAGATTGCGTAATATAGAACAGAACCAATTGACGCCGCGGGGCTTTTTATTGATTTTAGTAAAGCATTTGACTGTCTTAATCATACAACGCTCCTTGATGAGCTCTCGTCTTACGGTGCACGGGGGCACTTCTCTAGCCCTTGTTAATTCATACCTAGCAAAGCGTCAGCAATACATGTGTCTCAGTGAATAATTATGCATATTTGCAACTACTGAAATCTGGTGTGCCACAAAGCAGTAAGTATACTTGGCCCGCGATTGTTCAATCTGTATATCAATGACATAGTGAAAATTTGCCATAAATCACGTTTCATCATGTATACCGACGCCACTAGTATTTTCCTGTCTGTGACGGATATTGATGAACTTTTTACAAACGGAAAAAAATGCGCTGGAGAAGTTTTTACAGCGGAGCTGTTAAGGACTAGTTTACCCAGGATCGTGTCCGTCCTCAAATGACCTGATGACACCGAACTCTGGACAACTACCGACATCCATGAGTGACGGCGGCAACCTTGCCGGTTGTCTAGTTGCCGCCGTCGCTCATAGATGGCGGCACATAGTACAGCTCCGCCGCTCTTCCTTCTTCACCAAAGTAAAAAAACTGGAAGGTTTTTTGTTTTTTTTTTCCTTTTTTTTTTGTTGGGGGGTGTTGGTTTGCAGTTAAATGCTGCCAAATCGAAGGCTGTTGTTTTCAGACCTGAAAATAAATTCATTAATACTAGTTATGCTCTAACCATTGATAGCAGTCAGATTGAAATAGTAAGCCATCGTAAAACGTTAAGTTTAATTCTTTCAGAATTTATGCAGTGAGATCATCACATAGAATACTTAGCTCACAAACTGGCAAAAGTATAGTAGGTATTATCGGTCACTGTCGGTCTCTATTGCCTTCGAATGATAAAACTCAAGTTTATCATGCATTGTTTGGTTCGCAAATTAATTATTGCCACCTGCAGGTATGAGGCACCACCACTAAAAAAAATATCAGTAGACTAATGATTGTACAAAAAAAGCTTTTATTGCGAATGTTCCTTATGATACTCATGCCGAACCATTGTTTTCAAACCATAACGTCATGAAAGTATCTTGAGTCTATGAGTATCGTTTGTTGTCTTCGTATTTATTCTCATCTATAGAGTTCATTGCTTTTTATCCGTTCTATCAAATCTAACCAATCGCGAATCATCCGTCATCAATATCCGTCGCAAAGAGTTCTGTAATGTTCATTCTCGCACCAATTATGCATTACAATCTCTTGGTCATAACCCGCCTAAAATGCTAACAAGATTCATTACAGATAATGTTGATAGTCATTGTGTAACAAAACAAAAAATCACTGTATGCTTATTTTGTTTAGATACATATTCTTGTTTTCTTTTGATTTTATTTATAAACGACATGTCATGTGCCTGCAAGGGCACCGGACCCTGTCAAGTCTCCTCATGGAGGCTTTTTGTCCGGTGTCCTCGGCACAATGTGGCGGACATAAATTCAATTCAATTTAATATAAATATTAAAGAATAAATATTTTTATCAGGCTGAGCACGAGCAAAACCAGTGCCCTTCTGAGATATCGGAGCACTGAATAACTTTCTTTCTGCCTTCCACTTCGCTCGGGGTATTCACACGAGGGATGTGATGCTCTTCGGGGAGGGATTTGCGTGACTTCGGTAATCGTCGGAACCAGCGGTATACTCCCTCCCCGACTCAAGCATTCACACGAACGGCGGGGAGCCGAGAGGGACGTCAGTCTTATCAGACGCATTTAGCGGTCGCAGTCTCGACACCAGTGCTCGGTGCGCGCCGACGAGAGTAGAAAAATGGCGGCGTACATGAAACGACGATAGTCGATTATGGCAGGTGCGCTGTTAGAGGCTGAAGACGACCAACTGCTTCCTGCTAAAAGAAATATGCTTCTTTACTGGGTGGATGCAACACCAAACACGTGGGATCACAAACCAGGCTTATGAGCGAGGAGCGACTTGAATACGGCATTAGGGAATATCGAGCATCTTGTTTTAAAACAGGGCGACAAGACAAGGACAAAGTAAAGACGAGACAGACGACGGCGCTACTAACTGAAGGGTTATTACCCCCGCTCCCATATACATATGGGCAACAGCCAAATAAACAAAGTGCGAAAGAAAAGACACAAAAATGCATGCAGTTTCAGCATCTTATTAGTTAGATTATACGGTGCTGTGTCATAGTCGGTCCCCGACACGCACCAGTAAATTTCTTTATCGGTCAGACCAACGGAGGCCGTGCTGACACATTTGTCTTTTGGTTTGTTTATTTCGTAATCTTCTATTATCTCCCGAGTTAGTTTGTCACTGCTCCTTTTCAGTATTTTGCTTTTCTGGTAGTCAAGGGTGCATCCACAGTCACGGCAGTGAATTCTCAGATGACTGGAGATTGGTTTCGTTACATTATACTGATGATCCCTCAGTAGGGGCTCATTAATGCACCGTCCGGCTTGTCCGACGTAGAACCTGTCACACGACAGAAGAATAGAATGCACGACGCATTCTCGACAGTTAACGAAAGGCTGTCGCTGCTCTTTTGTGCAATGTTTCTTCTCTTCCCCGATCTTGTTCACCTTCCTGCAGAGGGCAGACAAACGCTCTGGAGTTGAAAACACGACTTTAACTTCTGTTCTTTTTCCATTCTCTTTAAACTGTGGGTAATATTGTACAAATACAAAATAACCGACACTTTTTTTTTTTTTTGCTACGGGTTTTTGGGTTTTCGTTACTTCTTGGGCGCTTTTTCAAGTTTTTCAGCAATTGTTCGGCCGCTGAAGTCAGAATCTTCTGTGGGTAGCCGACATTCGCAAGTCGGTCTACTTGTTTTAACAAGCTATTCGACATGCGGTGGTGACACGATTTAAAAAGGGCAGAATTAAAGCCATGAATTCACAATTGCTCTCTTCACAATCTTGAAATGTGCTGAGCCGAACGAGAGGATCGGCTTGTCACTTCTGGGCTCAAAAGCCCAGCATATATGCCCGGCTGACAAATACAGGCCTAGGTCTAAAAATCGGATGAAATTGTCGATTGTCGATTCGTGCGTCAGTTGCAAGGGTGCAAGACAGTCTTTAAAATATCCAAAATGCGAGTGAATTCGGATGACCTGCGCAAACAACGCAAGCCACAGCAAGTTAGCCGATTCCGACGCCACCGTCGGCATCTCGCTGAGCAAAATCTGTAAAGTTGCCGGACACGCGAACAAAATACCGCCAATTGTAAAGATATGCCACGCCAAGGCGGGGAGTGTTCGTGCAGCCCGCGAGCAAAAGCTCCCGCCATCCCCCTGGGGGTCAGCGCGGCTCCGCAAAAAAAGCGTGACGTTGTTACCACGTGATGCGCATTGTCCGAGAAGCAACAGAGAGATTTCTTCCCCGTGTGTGTACCCCTTTACGTAAAGCAAAATCAGAACGGGAAAAAAACGAAAGCTAGGAAAGTAATGTCCTATGGCAAGTAAATGAGAACGCGAAAGAGAAAGCTAATAGAGCTGTTTAACTAATATATATGGATGATTTCATCCCAATCGTGCCGGCAAAAAGGGTCGAATTTTTAATTTCGCTGAACAAAAGAATGTTATGGCGTCGTCTCTGACAACGCAGTAGCCATAAACCGCAAGTTCGTCGGATTTTTTGTTCTCGACTTACGATTTTTAAAGAAGGCCGCGGCGGAAAGCAGTATTTTTCACATCTGTCGTGGGTCGGACGTTTCGCTCGATCTCCCGCCGTGGATTATATAGTCCACGTTATATTAACTTCTTTTTTTTTCAAGCACTCTGTGAGCACAGGTAAAAGGCTCTAGTACCATAAAATAATTTTAGGTGTTTTTCTTTTTTTCTGTAAAAATGTCAAAAACGCCACCTCGGTTAGTTGTTGACGAATTTTGCCAATTAAATATTGGTGATCTACTTGGGTTACGTCGATACTTTTTATATCTATGGAGATCCCAAAACACGCTCTTTATATATATTATAAAATCACTCATGGCTGTATAAAATTCCATCTGCGGTACGTTTACGTTAATGTTGTGCTAAAACCAAAAAGTACCAATTTTAAAATCAATTTTCTCAAAAACCTTTTTCTTTTTTTGTTGTGAAAATGTAGATATGAGAGTTGTCTACTCAAAAAGCAAGTCGAGAAAGTGTGTATTTTGTTTGCATGTTTTATATTTAAGCATCAATATCGTACAAAAACGTGTTTTTACGGCTCGAAACGGACTTGTTAATTGCGCGTCTTCATGAACTTGGAAATATTTTTGCCTTTTTTCAACGTTCCCACATAAAAATGAAATACAGTAGTTCCACCCTGTTATCTTTATTGATCATTTAAATTTCATTATGGGCGGCAAGCTACATTGGAGGAGTTCAAAAGAGAAAGTGTTGTGTTCGTGCCGACAACAGCTACACCACCGAATAATAACTGGGTTTTATTCGGTGACGGCCATCAGCGACCGCTTGTCCTGCTGCCGCTCGAAAGTCCCTGCACGCGCTCTCTGCTCGTGCACGCACGTCGTGCTCGTCGTCGTCGTCGGTGCACTAGTTCAATCGCTATCGATTATGACACTTCTCCCCCCTTTAGAGACAGTCACCATATTGTTCAGGGAACCTTCTCAGGCGTACCGGTCTGGATGATGCTTTGTCGGGTTGTGTGCTAGAGACTGGTACTGGCGTATTTTGCTCGACGTTTTCTTTTGGTGGTTCACCGTTGATTGGAATAGTCCACTGGGCCGCTGGGCCTTGAGCTGACTTTCTACTCGTGTCCTCTAGACACGCTTCCGCTACCGGCTGGTTTGATTGTTGGTTAGCTCGGTTGCTGATGTGGTCCTCATGGCGCCGAACAGCCCCTCGCTTTGTAGCGACTAGCCAGGATCGAGATCCCATCCTCTTTGTGACAGTGCCCGGCATCCAGTGTCCCGGCTGGGTGAAATATTTCACAAATACGTTTCTGCCGATAGAAATGTTCCTGGGGGAACAAGACTGCTTAGTATTTTCTTCGGTTTTCCTTCCTTGGTCGGTTTGGATACGACTCAGCCGAGTGATTGCAGTTGACAATTGTCGTCCAAACATCAGCATGGCTGGCGTCTCCCCTGTTGTCGCACTTGTGGTTGTATGCTGCTTAAAAAGAAACCGAGCAAGTCTGCAGGCAACTCCACCTGTGTTGTCTTTGGCCAGTGCTTGTTTGGTTTCTTGCACCATTCGTTCGGCTTGTCCGTTTGTGGCCGGATGGTACGGAGCACTGGTGATGTGCTTGATTCCGTTGTTCTTAAAGAACGCTTCCGTTTCTTGTGACACGAACGATGTTCCGTTATCCGTAACTACCTTTTCTGGTAGTCCAAATGTTGCAAACAAGCTCCTAAACTCCTCGATGACTGAGCTGGATTGAATATTTCTCATTTGTCGCACCTCCAGCCACTTGCTGTAAGCATCCACAGCAATTAGAAACATTCTTCCTTCCAGTGGACCAGCAAAATCGGCGTGAATTGTTTCCCATGGTTGCGATGCTCGGTGCCAATTTGGACCGGTTACTTGTGGTGGAGAGCGCTGGTGCTCCTGACATGTAAGGCACGATCTTGCCTTTCGCTCAATGTCCCTATCTATGCCGGGCCACCACACATATCCACGCGCGGCGCTCTTCATGGTCACCACGCCTCTGTGACCAGCGTGCAGCAAATCCAATACTTGGGCTCTGCATGCTGTAGGAGCTATAATTCTTGAACCGCGAGTGAGAGAGCGGTTGACGGTCGACAGCTCATTCGCGATACTCTTGTATGGACGATAATCTTCGCCCTTCAAACTTTGTAGGCGCCATTCTTGAACAGCCTTGTACACGTGGGTCAAAATCTTTTCTTGTCCTGTCATTTCTGCAATCTGCTCAGGTCAAAGTTGAGGAATTGGAGAAAGTGCCAACATTAGCACGTCTCCCGGCAGGCAGGGTTCGTCTACATTGCCTGGTAGAGGCAGTCTGCTAAGTGCATCCCGATCTCCGCGAGAGTGGGCGGTTGCTAAGGCGACGGCGTCTTCGGCAACACGGACAACCAATCGGAGAGCTCGACATGATTCAAAGCAGTTTGAAGCACGTAATTTTTTTTTATTGGCTTTCACTTTTTGTTTTAATTTCTTCTACACCTACACACACACACGTGGATTTTTAATTACAAACACAGGCGGCCTTTCCCAAGCCGCCTGCGTTTGGCTCTACTCTGCAGCTAAATTACCGCTTGTCTGGAGCATAGAGTTATTATAATGTACGCTAGAGGTTCAACTGGCGCTAGTGTCTATGCGACTTCCGTGACGCAAATTGAAGCAGACAGCAACCAGTCTACATTTGCGGTGCTCCTGTGCATTCCTATGGGAAAACGCGCGTGCATTTTGTCTCTTCGCCGGAAAACAACACCGAACACTTTGGTTATTTGGGTCGTACCGAATAGTATGTACCTTGATTAACATTCTAAAAGTGTAAGTGCTTTAGTTAGCGCATTTTTCTTCATCGGTGAGCGATGTTTAACTTCGCTACATTTCAGTCCGAAACATGTATTCCGCAGCAGGTGTGTAAAAACAAGCGACGATTCAAAGCAAAATAACAACCGAAGGGAATATAGAGTAGTGTTCAAGGCTCGCCAGCGTCTCGGTGACGCTTATATATTGCTAATAAGCCAGTCCTCTCACTATATGAAAATGACCCCTTCGTGCATGAGCGGATAAAGACATTCAAAACGTTAACAATAAAGTACGTGGGCCGTAAAAAGTGTATTTTCGTATTGTTTTATCTACCGGGCACCTTTAAGCCTGAATGCAGACACTTGTTCTCAAAGATTTCGCGCGTGCGGGTGATATTTTAAACGTAGAACAAGCATCTTCGCGCAGAGCAGAAAGAATAAAGCGGTGCTTACTTACTTAAAATCGGAATATATTACGTGACCTTCAATTTATTTTGATCATGCACGCACTGGTAGTTACTGATCCAGTGTTACTGAGTAGTTCTTACCGTCTCTCTTGGCTTTCCAGATGTCCTTCGTTCGTTTGGCACGTATATCCCTCATGCTGAAAAGCGCCGACGTCGCGTTCGCGCTAACACTGTCCGACAGTGCACATAAATACACGTACGAAGCCGTTTTAGCACCGTTTTTAATGCAACGAATTTGAAAGAAAAACACAGTAACTGACCAATTATTTCATCTGCGTGACTGAGAAATGTTCCAATGCGCCTAGTACGCACGAATTATTCGTGATATTTGCTCTTATAATCGAGCGCAGAGAGAAAATGCACTTGTTTTTTCCCATAGAAATGCATTACCGGAAGTCAATTTCGGACTAGTTGCTGTCTGCTTCAATTTGCGTCAGCACACTAGCGCCACTTGAACCTCTAGCTTACATTATAATAACTCTATGGTCTGGGGTTCTTGTCCGTGCAGTGATATGTCGACGCTAACGGGATTTAATCGTGCCCGAATGCCGAGGCCGGGATAACTGCCTTCGTTGAGCGATACGAACTCGATCGCAACGAAGTCAACACAACTGTCATCATTGCTAAAAGAAAATGGCCCGTGCCAGTCGTTTGCAAAGCGGCGTAGATCGAAACAAATCGCCGCGGCGTTTTTCGTGGCCTCGGAGATGCAAGAGCGAGCCACTTAAAGAAGATACGTTTGAACTACGAGAATGTCAGCAAGAGCCACGTAAATACCTGTTCACACTCGGAGCAGACGCGCGCGTTTGATCGAAGTGCTGGATTCGCCCTGTTGGACCGCATCTCCGGAAGCGCTTCGGGACCGATCTTTTCCAATTGCAACTCGATGCTGACGTGACACTCGGCCAAGAAAAGTTGGACCGGCATCGCGTAGCTCCCACGAACTGTTATAGCTCGACAGTGACGTACAGTCGTGTCAGAGAAACCCTAAGTCCATCTGGAACTCTTACAGTACATAATTTCACTGATAACACAAAAACAATCACTTGATCATACGCAACGTCCGGAGAGGTGCTAGATGTACTTCTTAGTTTTACAAACACTCGGAGCACTGTCCTTTTGTCATACTCTCGTTGTGAGCGGGCAACTTAAACATACATATTTGACCACATTTTCTTTCGGCTCCGTATCATATCGGACAAACAACCCAGAAAGTTTCTGGGCTAAGGCACATTCGTTCTATTCAATGAATGCAGCACACGTGGTACCTTCGAAACTCCCCATTTCATCAGTGCCTGGGCTAATTGTCAAACTGATTGTCAATGCAAAATTTTGATTCTTAGATACTTGCCAAGTGCCCGTCACATGACAGACAGACTGTGTCTGCCCCAGAGCATGGAAAGAAATGGCTATACAAAAACGCCCCCCCCCCCCCCCCCCTTTCCAGAAAAAAGAAAAAAAAAATATATATATATATATAGGGTGTTTTTTTTTAAGCTTAACAGAATTTTTAAAAAAGAAACCATGAAAGCTAGGTTAATGCGGTCTGCGCAGGTGAGTTATACGGCCAGGGGGACATAGTATAGGGGGCTAATTGTAACGATCAGTCGGCTAATTATTTAAAATTCGTTAATTAACTTTTTAATTAATGAAAATAGACATATAGTTCCAATTAGAAACTTGCCCAGCGTCATCGAAACCACTAAATCAGTAATTTTCAGTGCACAACTACGCGTGAGAAGCGTAGTTGTGCACTAAAGTTACCGCTCGTGGAGCAGGTACAAGGCTGGGGCTAGATAAGAGGCGTCTTATCGCAACCGCTAGCTTTGTACGTGCTCAACGAGTGCTAACTTTAGTGCACTACTACGCTTCTCACGCGCTCAAAGTCTTTCTGACAATGGCTGATTTAGGGGTTTTGGATGACGCCAAGCAAGTTTCTAATTGGAACTATATGTCTATTTTCATTAATTAAAAAGTTCAATAACGAATTTTAACTAATTAGCCGACTGATCGTTACAATTAGCCCCCTATACTATGTCCCCCTGGCCGCATAACTCACCTGCGCAGACCGCACTAATCTAGCTTTCGTGGTTTTTGAAAAAAAAAAAAAAAATGCTGTTGAGCTTAAAAAAAAAACACCCTATATATATATATATATATATATATATTAAAACATTGATGTTTTTTATCTTTTTTTTATCTTAGGGCCGCAAATGTGGCGTATTTCTAGCACAATAGTGGAAGATAATAAGCGCTCAAAGAAGAAGGAAATTGATTGCAACGCCTCCTCGTTCGATCGAGTTGTCATGACAACTGCGGACACTCCGCTGCGGAAACACAAACCAAACACTTCTATTCACTTGTGGCGTTGCATACAAGCATCCCTGGATTGCGCGGCAAAAGACGGCCGCCTTTGCGTGTTTAGCTTCTCGTCTAGGGAAGAGATGCGCGGAAGGATTTTTTTTTCTTTCTTATGGAACAATAAATATTACGACGGGCAGTAGCATACGTTGTCTGGAAAGGAAGACAGGAGACGTAGAAGTGTCGGACACCTCAGCCAACGGAAGTGTCGGTCGTAATAAAAGCGCCTTGCAACAGCACCTTCTGTAACAAAGCCTGGTTTTTCTAGGTCAGTGATGCCACCTATCGGAGGCCAGCGCGAAGCACAGTTTACACAGCGCTGCGTCAGCATTAGGCTGAGAACCGTGTTCTCGCTGATTGAACACGAGTTTAATCTCTCGCTTCCTCAAACGTTTTCGAAGAAGAAATCTAACCTCTAAATTTAAAGTCAATTGCTTAGGCATCGTCCAATGGTACTATAAACAATTAATGACATAAACCACGCTACTATTTATATTCATAAAGGTAATTATTTTACATTTAGCCTAAATGTCACAAAGGAAATAATAAAAAAAAATCAATCGCTTCACTTTAGGGTTGTGCGCCGATTAACAAAAAAAAACTTCACCCAGTAATTGTTTATCTTTAATCGACTTATTAGTCAGTTCATTGGTCTAAAGAAGGCTAAACGAATTCCTAAAAAATTTAGAAATTATAAATATAACATTATCCTTAAAGGGGATTTGTAAAACCTGAGGTGATGCAGGAACAGTAGCTTTTAATTAGACCATTTCATTTTATTTATTGGTTTGTCTGGCACCTATTCAAATGCCACGTACTGATGACAGTAGTAGAGAAAATGAGGAAATAATTGTACGCACAGTTTTCACTGATAGCAAGTTGGCAGCTAAAGTCAATATAAAAGTAATTGCAACGTCTGATATAAACTTGTTACAACTAAAGCTCAGGCCCAAGCTGTCCCCTTCCTCGTCAGATATGCCAGTTAGTTCCAGTAATGTGTAAAGGTTATCTCCCATGAGTACTATGTAATCTGCATGCATTAGTCCAGGAATTACATGTATTACATTTTGCCCCCCTTCCGTGTAGCTCACACCAACACTTAAATTGCTTTGCTCTTATTTCTTTTCCATTTCACTTATAAGGAGCAAGTCGAAAGCCTTGTATGAGCCCACTCTTTATTGCGTTTAGGTTGAAAAAATGGACCTATAAACTAACTTAATTCAAGAGAAGAAAAAAGAACCTGTTTCGGCCAATCCAAAGTAACGAAGACCAGTGTCAACGAGGTACACTATCACAACAAAACGTTCCGACGCCGGGAATCGAACCCGGGCCTTCTGGGTAAAAGCCAGATATCCTAGCCACTAGACCACGCCGGAGATGCTTTGTGACAATTGCAATGTACCGATTTGGTGTACCATCTCTGTAACGCTACTTCAATAGTACAACAGCGCCAGTTAATCGCAAACGATGTGTCTAATTTACGCACTTCACGCTGGACGTCGCCATTGCGCTTAATTTTTACGCAAGGAATCGTTTGCACAAGAAAATGCCACGCAAGTTTAGGAGGTACACTGAGCGACACAGTTAGCGCGAGCAAGACGCTGTACCTTTTTAGCCTTTTACTCAAACATGGTATTTTCGAGCACTAAGCTATAGACCTTTGCAAAAAGAGCGCTCTGGCCGCCGCCATTTTGCGGATCGAGCGACCCCTATCAGCCACAAATTTCTGGCACCCGCCTGAGCTGTGGAAACCCGGTCAGCGTGACTCCCCACCTGCATTTTGCATTCGGAGTTCGGGGGCTTTTCTTGGATGTTTTTAGTTTATTCGCCTGTTTAGGATGCTTACCCTTTGTATGTTATCTTCTACTGTGAGAACCAGAGAATACCAGGGCTCGTAGCCTGCTCGGCCTTCGCAGGAAACGAACGAAGAGAGCGAACGTCAAGCAGCCCGCGACGCAGGAAGTTCTACGTTCTTGAAGGATTATTTCCGTTGAGATAATCTCCAAAAATCCTTCCCGGCTGTGTTCCGGGTCTTCGCGAAAAATATATGATAGGGTCAAGTCCGACACGTTTCTTCATTTGCTTTGAAGCTGTGCAAAAAAGCTGCTCTCTTCCACATGTTCCTCAATACACGCCGGATTCCGTCCGATTGTAGTGAAGTGACTATTGTCGACATTTTATATTGGATATGCGGTGTTATTTGAGACCTTTCTCAAATCCTGTTCGGATAACGCGGCACCATGGGGTACGTACAATATATGTTGTTCGATTGATGAGACTCATTGAATTTCATATCGTGGGCGGGAAATGTCCATGCAGTTCGGATATCCTGTGTCGTCAAATATTTTGACCTATATAGATTGACACGGCTGAGTGTACGGTGCCGTAAAACGATGAACATAAAATGAAACATTCCACTTGCATTTGTTCAGTCGCGTACGGACTCACCAAAACAGCTTTCATTTCTTCGTTTTTGTTCCCAAAAATAGAGCACTGCTTTTTTAAATACCTCTATAAATTATGTTCGCCACAGAACACAAAATAAAAAAGAAAACGCGGCAATTCAGCCACTAACAGCGTCCGGAATTGCGCTTACGCAGGCTGCCACAGCTCACTGGCGAGAAACTCCACAGCTCAGCGCAGTCGGGCAACACTGACGTACACTCTCAAAACCAGGGACGCGCGCTGTAAATCGCTTCGTTCGAGACTGCCGCTGGAAAGGTCTATACCGCTCAGGTTGGTGTCCCGAGTTAACGCTTTACCCGAGTTCGACCAGGTTCGAATTTTTCGAACTTTTAGTGGAAAGTTCGACTACCTTGTATCGAGGTTCGACTCGTGTGCGCATGCGCGTCAGGCTGGCTCGTTGGCTTCGGATTGGATGGTAATGGCTAAGAGATGAATTAAGTGCAGCGCTGATTGGCTAGTTCAGTTAATACAGTACTAAAAATTAAGTTATTAACTTCTTCAGTGATTAGATTTAGTTTCTTTTAGTTGCAGCTGTTCACAAAATAAAATAACCCTTTGCATAAAAAAAAATTCTCCAAACCTAGACATGCTTGTATCAAGGGCTGGCCACACTGTCCACAAAGTCGAACCGGTCGAATCTGGCGAAAAGGTCGAAGGTTCGTCGAACCCCGAAAGTTCGACCAAAAAATCTGGTTCGACAAAAGTTCGCGACACTCCTAGTAGCAGTGTTGTGCCGAGTACATGCGTTTATTCTAGCACACTAATAGTTTTCACGTTAAGCCATACGAATAGATGCTAGAAACCGAAGATCGCAGATTTGGAAGCAGTGTAACAGTGTGTAACGCTTTTTGTTTAACGCAATATGGCCTAAGTTGCTCTTGCGCCGTAACACCCCAATCATCATCATCAGTGTGTAACACTTCTGCTACGTCGTGCTACATTTCAGTGAAATCTAAGGAATTTGTGCCAACTTCCGCCTATGATATTGATTCCGCTTTATCAATATGGAAACTGATAGCTTAAGTGTCGCTACACGGTCGGATCGTTACGGTATGCCGAGGCGAGTTTTAAAAAAAATTTCCAAATATCGTTTCGAATACGATATTATTCAGGCCATATTTTTGTACCGCCGACCCTTTGGCAGTTCCGTTTTACTCGAAATAAAATTAAAATTTGCTCGTCAGGTGAAATATTTGAATTAAAATGATTAACGGAGGCCATAAATGTACGAACATTCCAAACCACCTAAATTCAACAACAAAAAAGAAAAAAAAAAACGGACATCAATGTCTGGTGGGGACGGAACAGCAAAACACGCACTGCACTGACGAGAACCTGCCAACTGAAGGTCAGCAACGACGGCAGGGTCAGCAGGGTCACGTGATACCAAAATAGCGGCGCCCCTGCAAAGTTGCTGAGCGCTGAGAAACACTTCGTTGTCTTAATTTGACGTGCACGGTCATCTGGCGGCAGCACGACAAAACATTCTCCGAAAAATCTCCTTGCCCTGGACAAAAGCCCACTGGATGAAAGACTCATAGGCCTCTAATTATTGTCATCCAACCTTCCAACCTGTCTTGAAATTTCTCTACACCGTTGCTGTTCAACTTGTAAATGAAGAACGTGCACCCTGTTGTTGTTGTTTTTTGCAGGCTGCGAGACTTTCTTTGGCTTTGACGCGGCGGTGGATGGGCTAGGGCAAGATTTGTGCCCGTTACTCGAAAAATGTAATGGATTACAACTACAAATTACCGAGCCTCAAATGTAATGGATCACCGTTACAAATTGCTTTCGCTGAAAAGTAACGGATTACTTTACTCGTTACGTTACAAATTACATTCACGTTATTTTCCCCGTACACTCATCAAGAAAACAATAGACACAATCTTGAGGTTTTCAAAAAATGTCGTGCAATACTACTTTCCATTTCTCATACTCAGGAAAAGAAAAACAGGATGAAAGGCGATGGAAAGAGGCTGAACTTCTCGGCGTTGTCTTTTTGATGTTTGTTTTTGGCATATATTTGTATAGGCCTTGCACGTTTTGCGAATGGTTCTAGTGAACGGTCATACAAAAAAATCGTGTTTTATTTTTGGTAGTAGTACTCTTCACGATCTTTTTTTTTAAATCTTGGTAGGTTTTATGCGGCTGAATTGCCTGCTCCACTTTTTGTATTATGTTCATATTAAAAAAAAAAAAGTAACGAGTAATTGAAGTAATCCGTTACCAATATTGTAACGAAATTACATTACAAATTACTGCCCCAGGAAAGTAACGCCGCAATTACAAAATTACTTGAAAAAGTAACGGATTACAAGGAATTTGGTACTTGTAACGGATTACTTTTTAAGTCTGGCTAGGGCAGATAAGGCGGCGTTTGGCAGCACAATGGACTCGGAAGATGCCATTTTGTACCTGCGGACTTCGATCGCTTCGTCGTCTGTGCTAGTTGTCGACTTCTAAACGACGGCGAACCCTATCAAGGGGCTTTAGCTGCTATAGGGCAGTGTGGGGGAAGTTATTAAATTTGCTGGTTTATAAAATTATGTCAGGTTTGAAACGGTCTTATTGGGACTGGTCTTATTGTACAGGACGCGACATAATTAGTGAACATGATGGTAAGCTTGAGACTGGGGTAGGAAAACGGGACTCCCTTTCCAGAGGTGCAGTGAGGGACAGCGGGGGTTTGAGCCGCCAGCGGTGCCCCGCGAAGCGGCGTGTACGGGTGGGCCAGGTGTGTTATATTTTTAATGAGCCATCCACAGACTGTCGCCGCGAAGGTGTCGTTAACGGGGGGGGGGGGGGGGGGGGGGGGGGGGGGTTAACACTTGTTCTAGTGATATTGTTATTGTGTGACCGGTCTGGCTGTATTCTATCGTGTGACCGGTCTGGGTGTACAACGGTTCGCTCCTAAAGTGATGGATTCCAGTGGCCAACTTCGAGTAAAGCCCGACCGCCCAGACATGGTCCGCCTTCTTTGTAAGCGGCACGCGCACTTCGTCTACGCTTTCAGGCGCCAGAGGTTGGCCCCATTTGGTGGCAACCCTTTCGAAGTTATCGGCGCCTTGAGGGTCACCGACATATTCGTGGTGCACTGGTTTGAGGCGTGCAACACAAAATCCATCACTTTCTCCTTTTCGCCACCACTCTGGCTGCAGACGCCACTCTGGCTGCAACCACAATACGGGAGAGTTCCCAAGAGTCGCGCAGGCATATTCCATTCAGCACGCCAGCCGATCGTCGGCAGACGGTCTTGGCCAAAGACTGTCGGAGCACCGCAGCGCCGAGTCGGAGTGCCTGCTAGGCCTATCTGCCGAGCTCGCTTGGTCGGGGTCGGTGGAATCGTGGCCGTGGAGCTTTTCCCGGGTGTTTGTGGATCCAGCGTTCTTGTTCGTCGTGGTCTGTTTCAAGTACTTTTTACTTTTTTCTTGCTGCTTGAAGTCGGGACGCGTGAGAAGCGCACGTAGAAAAACAAACGTCTGTTCGTCATCGCGACCAAGTAACTGAGCGACGCTGTCGGCCATGCTGATTTGATCGTAAGAAGTGCGTAAGACAGCTTCAGAGCTGTCCATAGGATTCCCTCGTAACCTGCGCAAAACTTACGAAAATTTCGTTTCGGGAATACGAATTTGTTCTTAAAAGGGCGATGCAACGATTTTTGTATTTTGCGCAAATAGCGCTTAGAACGGATCCCTGACGACCTGTGAAATACCCGTTCGTTTTTTACCACATGCACGCAATCGAAGTGGCAGAAAAAAATAAAGAAAAACGAGCAGAGTTCACCCTCCAACTCGCAGCCAGAACAAGCGGCCACGTGATCTGGAGCCGATTATATGCCGCCAATGTTGATCATAGCCATGCGCTGGGGTTGGCTGAAATCGCTAGATCCTGGGAAAGTAACGCCAAGCTCCGCGTGTGGTCGCCATCTTGGTCCATGAAATGAGCAATTTCTCCTTGACCCCTCCGTTCTTGGTTAGCGTATCTAGATTCGCTGGTGACGGGTAGCTTTATTGGGTCGTTTTTTGTATACTGAGATTTTGCTAACCACACACCGGCGAAACAGGCGTGCACGTTCGTACCACCACCAGATGCTGTGTCGGTGCTTGGAGGCACTGAAATATAAGTTTACTGTCTTGAAATGCGCAAGAAGAACAATATAATTGTAAGAGATCCATGGAGATGGGTCTGATTAATAAGTTGATCGCATACGAAGTGCCAAAGACTCTTATATTGAAGAGGAACGCTTCCAGTACGATGATGCTCCATGGTGATCTTGGCGCGACTGGTTTAGATCGACCCCCTGGAAGCTTCCAAGATTTAAATGAACCAATATGGCGATTTCCATGGCAACGTAGGCCGATTAGCCAATCGCCTTGCAAGGTTTTGGTCGCCTGTATGTTAGTATCCGTTTGTGTCCGGCTAGCAGGTAGGGAAGGCAATGGCGCTACTTTCCCAGGATCCAGTGACTTTAGGGTTGGCAAGGCACAGGACACGCGCTGAATTCCAGACATTGTTATGGTTCGGCTGTTGTCGTCATTGCAGCGATTGGACACAGGACACTACCCGAATGCTTCTCGAGCTATCGATTATCACGAGCCCAGATCGAGTGTACACGCCATGCTCGGGTCCAATCTATGAGCCGCATTCAAATATCGTCACTGGGAGGTACTGCTACCGCCCAGCTACGTCATCAGGTTTTGCGAAGGAGAGATTGAATGAAAATGCTCGGTTTTGTCCTCGATATTACAGCGCAACAAAGGAGTTTCTTGGTCAGTGGCGTTGCGAGCGAGTATCCTTGAGTCCCACTAGTGCCAGTAAGCTCGTGTAAAGTCAAAAACATTCCAATTTAACATCGTTGCACCGCCCCTTTAAGTTTCGTCTTACGCACATTTTTGGCGTAAGATCGTTTCGTGAATCTGGCCTCTGATGCTTGGGTAATTTAACAGTACGGTAGCTAAACTCGTCGAACACAACTTTGTGTCCGAAAGTTGCGGAACGCGCTAATTGGACTCTGGCGACGCTGACGTCAAGCCGAGCGAGGTGTCAATCATCCAAGCTCTCTCGGTGCTCAAATTCCAGCGAGAATGTAAAACACAAAGTCGTAGCGAGCTCCATCGAAGCGCGTGCGAGCAACACCGTGGTGCGAGCCGATTGAACGGCTGCACTGATGCCGTCTCGCCCGAGTGTCCCTACACCCCTACGCCGCGTTAGAGTCAATGATGCGTAAATTGTACCTAGGCGGCCGGTAAATACTCTGAACTTTCTCGTCGCAAGATCGTCGCGTGTGGAAGTTATTGGTGACGACAAAGTGACGTTTCACAACTTTGGGAAGGAGTTATTTGAGGCCAAAATCTTCGCTTCGGAATCGAGGCGAAGATTGAACTTTGTGATGTGGAGCCGTGCGCGGTGTACGCGGGCGGCTTTATAGAGCTCATCTTCCGCCACTGTCAACAACGCCACCGGGGTCACCCACAGGCGGTTTGTGTAGAGACGTCGGTAATGTCAGAGAGATGAGGGGAAACGGGGAATAACAAAAAAAAAAAAAAAAAAAAAAGCTCGAAGAAAGTGAAATAAGAAAAATTAAAGACGTTTACAAATCTTTGTAATACGAAATTAGAGCTCAACTCTTGAGGAGGAATAAGGGAGGGTACGGAGAGGAGGGTATGCCCCTTCTCCTCCCCTCTTCCTCTCCTCCCCTCCTCCTCCCATTCAGTTTTTCCGCTAAATTTAGCAGGGAAAAGGGCATCACATGACAGTCTAGCGGAGAAGTGAATTGGCGTTGAAGTCACGTAGCTGGGAATTGAATTGGTGTTCGAGGTCATGTGACGTCAATTTCGCGCTAAATTTAGCGGGCCGGTTACGCCGACGGCGACGCCCACGCCGCGAAACCCGAAAACGGGCGCCGAAGAGCTGCACTCTAAAGAAAGAATTAAGGTACGACCAACACACACACACACACACGCACAAACAAATAGGAGTCTCAAGAAGGGCCGTAGAAATTGTTCGGGAGAGAGAGAGAGGGGAGGTGATGGTGGTGAAGAAGGGGGATATTCCTTTCCCCTAATATTTTATTATAACTCTCCGAAATGCTATGGTGGTTCGGGGCTGGGGCGATATAAAGTCACTGGATCCTGGGAAAGTAGCGCCAAGCTCCCCGTGTGGTCGCCATCTTGGTCCGTGAAATGAGCAATTTATTCTTGACCCCTCCGTTCTTGGTGAGCCGATCGAGATCCGCTGGTGACGGGTAGCTTTGTGTAGTGGTTTTTTGTATACCGAGATTATGCTAACCACACACCGGTGAAACAAGCGTACACCGTCGTACCACCACCAGATGCTGTGTCGGTGCTTGGAGGCACTGAAAAATAAGTTTACTGTATTTAAATACGCAAGAACAATATAAGTGTAAGAGATCCATGGAGATGGGCATGAATAATAAGTTGACTGCATACAGAGTGCCAAAGACTCTTATATTTGCGAGGAACGCCTCCAGTACGATGATGCTTCATGGAAATCTTGGCGCGACTGGTTTAGAACGACCCTCTGGAAGCTTCGAAGATTTAAATGGACCAAGATGGCGATTTCCATGGCAACGTAGACCGATTAGCCAATCGCCTTGCTATGTTTGGGTCGTCTGTATGTTAGTATTCGTTTGTGTCCGGCTAGCAGGTGGGGAAGGCAATGGCGCTACTTTCCCAGGATCCAGTGACTTTAGGGCGATACACCCTCTCTCCCCCCCCCCCCTTCCACCCTTATGCCCCTTGCCCCCTCTTTCGACGCAACTAGGGGAGGAGGGGCTAAATCCCCCCCCCCCCCCCCCCCCCCTCCCCGTCCTCCCGTTTCGACGACCCTGCTTAGAGGTGTTCCAATGAGCAATGACGCGAAACAGCACAGCCTGCAATTTTCGAAATAACGGTTCAAGAGATTCTGGAACTAAAACGGCTCGCGTTCCATGAACTCAAGAGTGGCCATGACGGACTTTCAAGCGAAAGACTCGTGCCAGGGCACGTATATAGTGTGCGGGCGCGTCCAGTGACGTCATTTTATAGTTGATACCTTTGACGATGGAGTCAGGATTATCAGTTGTGAACGACAAATTTCATGGTGCGTGTTCAAATCGACGATGTCAAGTTTAGTGTCCTTGCGTTCTTGAAGCATCACCGCCAATATTGACAGCCAGACATTACTTTTATTTCCTTATTTCCGTTGATAAACATACTTAATCCCAAACTGACTGATCTTCGAATGTCTACCATAAAATGATTTTATCTCGCCGATGAAGGGACAACTGCCCGGAGGCGAAATTCGCCCGAAAGTGGACAACGGTAGTCGGCTGGTTGTGACCTAGCCACGTCGGGTTACACTTTGGCCAGATTCGAAATGCCGAGATAAATCAAAAGAACGGCAGGGACGCTTTTTAGTAAATGCTGCTTTATCGGCGAAAATAAGAACGATACCAGACTATCAACTTTGACGGTGTTGATTTTAAAATGCAATTCCCAAGCATCCATCGTACTTTTTAGAGACCATCAAACATGACGGTCGCAGCTGATAATCTTTGTTGTGACGTCACACGTATGAGCCACGGTCGTCTCCGCGCGCTCTCTAGTGCTGCTCTTGTTCGGTGCCTAGGGAGGCGTAGGGATTTTTCGTCCCTTCAACGAAAAACGTCACGAAGACAGATGGATCTGCGGGTTTGTGAGAAAGGAAAACTTCGCAGCAATCTTTCGGCTCCTCCCCCCACTATGTCATAACACAAAGAATATTTTTGTTGACGAGTTTAGCGACCTAGGTCTTTCGAAGCAAGGCAGAGTAGCTAAACGTTTCTTCATTTTTATGGGCCCTTTTTTACGTAAATTGTAGACACTGTAAAATTCAAAAAAAAAAAAAAAAAGAGCAGAGCGGTATTATACTGATTTCTTTTCCCCCTTACCGTGGGGAGTTGCGGTGGCAACATGGCCAATTGAACACGACGCCAGCCGCGTACGTCGAGATCGCGTGCGACTCAGCGGACTGTGTCACAGCCCATGTGGCAGTTTCAAGACTAGTTCACACACTTGCGACTGATTACGACCGCGCCTGACCGGGGATCTCGTGATTAATTCAAAACGTATTTAATTGAACGAAAAGGGATAGAGGCCGGATATCTTGAACCGGAGTCATCGGGTGAGGGGGGTTAAAGACAAGAAAGAGGGGGAGAGAGAAAAGAAAAAGGAAGGGTGAAAGGGAACTTAAATATATACATGGCTACATGTGGCCCTTCTGTGTAGTAATAAATCTAAAATTTCTTCGCGGTATTGCTGTGAATGGAGACTAGTTCATTCCTCATGTGTTGTGGGTCTGTGGCTAGAAGGTATGTGGGCTAGACTGAGCTCTCTTGTGAAGGTGTGTTTCCGGCACTCCCAGACGATATGCATGCAAGTTGCCGGCATAGCGCACGAAGCGAGCTGGGTTCATAATCATCAGGGTGTATTGGCTTGTAGAACCGTGCTCGCCATACGGGTGTAATGGCCGCCTGCCCGTCTGGGTCTGCAGCCTCCTGAGACATCTTCTCCCACCTAGGATACTCGGGTGTTACTGGACTAGGAGGATCAAGGGGAAGCAGATCCATCAGGCAGCGCTTCCTAGTTCTCCTGCCCTGCTTCTTGCGTTCGAGGGGATCTGGATGCATTGCGTGTGTTGATGATCCAAGGGGGCCGCAGAGCCTTGTGAGGGTTCATGAGCGTCTAGCCAATCCTTAGCGGCTCGGTCAACCTCCTCGTTACCTGGTATACCTGCGTGGCCAGGTATCCATAACTGTGTTTTCCCTCCCTGGGAGTGTACTCCTTGGCATGTTTCCTTGATGCGTCTCAGCGTGGTGTTTATTATTATTATTATTATTATTATTATTATTATTATTATTATTATTATTATTATTATTTATTTATTTATTTTCTTTTTGCAGTTCGTGCATTCTTTTACGGCCTTTGAGTTCGTAAAGAAATGCAGCTTCTTGGCGTCAAGATCTTATGTCGTTTCGGTTACTCAGTGCTTCCGAAATGGCTAAAAGCTCTGCTGTCTTGGGGCTTGGGATTAGAGGAGCTCTCAGACATTGTGTGTGAGCATCTCGGAGTTAGTGGAATGCCACGACGGTCTTTCCATAAGAGTTGCGCCCTGCGTCTGTGTGATTATTATGTTCTGGGGTTGGCGTAAGGGGTTTATGCCTCACTAAGGTGTTTTTATTGGTATTTCGTCTGCTTTGGGCTCCTTCGACTTCCCCTCCCTGGGGTGTTGGCTGGCGTTTGATAAGGGTGTCCTCCCACAGGGGCGTGGGGGTGAGTTGCTTGGGACGTGGAATGTGTGTTGGCCTATTTGGGACAGAATCACCCTTCCATGCGGCAACATTGACTAATTAATGCCATGGCTGCTATTTCTTTGATTCAGTTTAACTGTGCGGCTTGTTCTAGCTTGTTGATAAGTGTGATCTTAGGGAGTCCCATGATCACTCTCATTGCCGCTCTATTTAGAGTTTTTTGGATTTTTTTCTTGGGTAAAGGATAATTGTAGGCCCATACACCGCTTTAGAGACTAGCAGAGATCCGATCGATTTTCTGAACAACCCCTCTGCTCCCCCCCCCCCCCCCCCCCCCAGGTTTTTCCTGTGGTGCACTTGATGATGTGCAACCGATGTTTCCAATGCGCTTTGATTCCTTTGAATCATCCTCTAGCTCCGCCGTATTTTTCGATATTGAGTCACAGAATCTTAATGTTCCTGTGCTGTAAAAGGGGCCCCGTGTAATGATAATCCAATTTAGTGTCAATGTCTTTGTTCCGCCCTCTACAGTTTGAGATCATATAATCTGTTTTGCCAACCGATAGATTCACCCCTGCCTCATGCATGAATGCTAGTGTAATGTCGAGTGCTTTTTACAAGGTGGCTTACTGAGCCTCCAACGACATGTTTGTGGCCCAGAGGTTACGTCGTCTGCGTATATTGTAAATCCTAGGTCTGCTACGTCTTGGAGACGGAACGCGAGTTCGGAGATGGCCATGTTGAGGAGAGCTGGGGACAATACAGCTCCTTGTGGGATTTTTGTAGCATTGGATGTGGGGGCACCCCTGGTATCCCCTACAATGACTTGAAGTTGAAAGCTTCGTTGGGCAAGGAATGAACGGATGAAATTCTGAAGCCGGACCCCCAGGCCAATGCGTTCCGCGGTCTTGATGACTGTGTGGTGTGATACGGAGTCGAACGCCCTCAGCCGCGACCACGGTGCGTGTCTGGAATTTGGGTGGCGTCACGAAATAATGGTGAATAAGGTCTAGGCTGTCTTGGGTAGACAAGTTTGGTCGGAATACTGTCTGCATGGGATGCAGAGCATCTAAACTAGCTAACGCTTTTAAGACACTTTAGACGGCCCGCAAAAATTGATTTCTCAACGTATCGTGCTGCAATATGCTACAGAGGTGCAAACAGCTGGTAAAAGTTTATAGTGAAACAAAATCAAGGAAAAACTTACCTTCTTCAAAATAAGAAAAAAAAAAAAGAAAACCTGTTTATGGCAATCTACGATGCCACTTCGCAGACGATGCACGCGTAAGGAGAAGTGCTGCCGACAGATGGCGTACGCCGCGTCGTGGGAGCATAAAGGTATTACAATAAACGCTAGAGGCTCATCTGGAGCTAGTGCCTATGGGACTTCCGGTTGCAAATTGAAGCAGACAGCAAGCAGTCTACTTTTCCAGCCTTCCTGTGTATTCCTATGGGAAAACGTACGTGATATTTTTCTCTTCACCAAGGAATAATAGAAATCAGCGAAGTTTCTTTGCTCGTACAACGGGTACTATGTAGCTTTATTCAAACTCTAGAAGCGTAATTTACTTAGTTAATGTTTTTCTTTAATCACTGACCGATGTTTTAGTTAGCAAATATTGAGGCCCAGGTCTATATGTTGTACAGCATGATATGTCAACGCAAGCTATCAATAAATCAATGCAAGCTATCAATGATTATTCATGGATAGTTTGTTACTAATCCAGTACGTGTTCTTCGTTCCATAACTCCATGCTTCGTTCTTGTCGTTTGTTTTGATTCTTTGATTTGTCATATATTAGCATCCTTTTGGTTTCTCAAGCTGATTCACTTTGCGTGCTTCATAGTGTTGACTATACGCGTAAATACGTGCCCTATAATAGCAGTCTGCAACGTCAACACTTATTATACATCTGTATTGGGCTATTTTAGCGCAGTGTTCGACGCCATGAATTCTAAAGAAAAACACTCTGACACGTATTTTAGTACATCCGACTGTAAAACGTTCCAAACTTTTTATTCCGTCACAACACAAAGCAATATTTACACTGATAATCGAGCGCGAAGAGAAAACGCATTTGCGTTTTCCCATAGGAAGGTATTAACGGAAGTCAAATTTAGACTGCTTGCTGTCTGCTTCAAAATGCAACAGCATACTAGCGCCACCTGAACTTCTAGCGTTTATTGTTAATAACTTTATGCGTGGGAGCGCCGGGCGATTCAGGTTGCTAGCAGACGTTCTCACAAAAGAACCCAAATCGGCCGGCGCCAACGGACGGTGCTCAAGGAATCTCTTGAATAGGTGTTTGTTTAAGCTTTCACTCCATAACTAATTTAAGCCACAATATTGAACGAAACAAAAGTTATCATCATCCAAACCAGGTACATTATCGTCAAAAGGGCCAGGTTCCAGATTTTTTTACAAAAATAAACAAAAACAACGGCAGATTTTTATGAAAATTTGGCGCTCGTAATGTAGCCTCAAATGCCATGTCAAAAGTTTTTTTTTTTTTTTTGTTTTTGTTTTTGTTACGCGAAAGGTGCCTCAGCCTGTCAAAGCTCCCGAATATGCGACCTGTCGAAGTTCCAAAATACGCGATCGCCCAAATCTCAAAAATCCGCCTCTTGTCCTTTTGAAGTAAAAAAAAAACGCGAAAATTAAAAATAGAACGCAAAAACGGTTTTCAGTTTTGTTCTAGAAAAGAGTTTTTCCAGAATATATATGTTTTTTCAAAAGATTGATTTTGCGACATGACCCCCTTTTTCTTCACAAATTCCAATAGAATCACCCCCCCCCCCTCCCCCCCCTAACCTGGAAAGTAAAATGCGGGTTGCAAGTTGCAACAGGCGTGCATTAGGCATTGGACGCCCGAAATGTGCCAGGCATTCAGGGTTTATATGTAAAAGGAGGTTGGGTTCCAAAAATCAGGGCCGATGAAAGTAGAGCTGAATGCGATCAATTATTGTTTGTGGAGCCTCTACACTTGCTCTCGAGCCCATGCGTATTAGGAGCGCGTGCAATATAGACGAAGAGCACGTTGACCAGTGATGAATGTTTGTTACCTTATATAGTCACCGGAGAGCTTAGAAACACTAGGCGTAACAGGGGCCAAGAGTCTTATGGCCCGCAAGCGATCGAGGCGTTCAAGAACGCCAAAGAACAAATCACAAAGTAAGCCGGAACATGACAAGCCACGCTCTGCGTTTCTTAAGCTTCTATTTAATACGCATGAAAAATATGAAACCATGCACACGTTTTGAAGCGTAGTTTGCTGAGCTGAATTTACGAGATTCGCACAATGTCCACAAAAAAACAAAAAAAAAGGGGGGGGGGGGGGCTGTGCAGCAATCTTCTTATAATCGTACAAGACTCGGTCAAAGGGAAGAGAGACGAAACTAATCCCTGGAGAAGGGGAACAAGAGGGACAAAGGACAAACACAAACAAATCTCACAAATCTCCAGCTAGGTGACTGGTGCGCGACCGAACAAATCCGCCAGCCAAAGTCCCGGACACCGCGGCACCATCTCCTTACCAGCACGGTGCTCTTGGCCACCATGAAAGTGCTCCTGGACACCAAGTACGACACCAGGAAGATGCTGGAGCCCATCAGCGACGACGTCACGGCCGTCAGATAGAAGGGGTACGCGGGTCCAAGAAGCAACCACACCGGGGTACCGTACCACAGTACCAGGCAGAGCGAGATGCTGGACAGCGCCTACGATTACACGCCTCTGTCACGAGGGCCCATACGCTACGTGCAATTTCCATGCACGTGCATAACAAACTATTTCAGCACACTTTGCGAGTCTGGCGTGTGTTTAGTATGACTAATATTCGTATATCTGATTAATATACCGGACTATAATCAGAAAGCAACCTTACACAGTCATTGCCTGTAAAATTTGACGAAGAGGAGGCCTCTGCGAAGTCAACTTTACTCTCAAGAATCAAGACCGATCTTCCAAATTACATTTAAACGACAGTGTCACACCGGCTTTCTCCTTATGAGAAAAATATAGAATTCTGTTAAGTTTAAGTTCTTACTTTGCTGCCAGGCTGCAGTGGAATGTCAAGGCGATACAAGCTTTCTATTGCCTAACCGTAAATGCTGTCTGCTCTCAGCCGTCTCACGTGGCAGGCCAGAAGGCGGCCGTGGCTCGAACGACTTCCACAATTTCACACAGTGTCCAGTACATTAGCCTAACAACACTTGGCAAATAAACGACGAATGCCCGAACACCAAGCACGCCTCACCACTTCCGCGAGCTTGTAAACGCCCGTCCTGGTGTTCACAATCCCCAGGTTGATGCATCCGCAGTACACTTCCCCGCTCTGCGTCGCCGACGAGGCCGGGCTGAGGTACCTCGTCGTAGTCGTGGTTCTTGTAGTGACTGGCCTCTGTTTATCCATACTTCCCTAACAGCAGGCAGCATGCGGCGAAATGCGCAGACACCACAACACAGACCCGACACAACGAAAGGGTACATTGCACCGGAAGCAGACAGCGGCATTGGACGATGACGTCAGAGCCAGACTCGGAGTGCTGGCGACATGAAACAGAAGGGGCTTTTCCAAGTTTAGAGAGGGCGCGGTGTAACGCCCCGAAGTGGAAGGAGGAGCTGGAGAAAGAGGGTGCCGTCACCGGGAGAAGCAAATCCAACTTGGGTCGGCATTCCCAAAATACACCCCTCTACAGCGGTGCCGCTGAGCTCCTGCAAAGGAATCCCCCTTTTGTGGTGGGTGTGGTATGTACGAAGGACTGAGCTTGAAGCGTTTAGTTTCTCGGAGAACACCTAAAAGGTGCCGACACTGCTATATGCCGTTAATAAAACAACAAAAGAACGCTCAACAGCATGCTTCTGCGCGAAGCACGCGGAATGTGACCACCTTTGGGTGGTCACATTCCGCGTGCTTCGTGAGTATACCCATCGGGCATAGAGGCATTCGAACCCGGAATCACTGGGCGGCGCTGTTGGCTGTATGCCAGGGTCCCCGGCTAGCGCCCAGAACACCGCTAAACCAAGGAATTGGGTCTGTAAGCCCTCTTCTCGCAAACCATCTGAAAAGCAAGCCAACTTGTGGGTGTTGTCAAGTTTCCGAAGAATGAACTATTTATAGCGATTTGAGAGTATCCCGCTCGCCCATTCGCGCGAAGTCGCCAGTTCGAAAACTAGTGAGCTTCTGTTTGTACGCCTGTCATATTTATCAGCACCCGACGGAACATATAATAAACGAAGCAAGGCAGACACTAATGGTCAAGATTTATTAGGCACAACAGAGAAAATACAACAACTAGCTTGCATATAGGATTCCTACTGGCGTTGTCAATAAATACGATTCTATTGCTCAAGATTGTAACAACAAAAGGAACTTGTACTTTGAAGCCTGTGTAACGACGTACTGTAACATAACCAAAAATGGCTTTCACAACACGTTGGTGGGGTTGATTGAAATCCTGGCAGTATAGAACCAGCTGATAAATTGGGTTGGCAAAATGTACGCCAGGGCAGATCGGGCTGCCTCCGACAATTTCTTATGGCCCATTAAGCATTGGTTTCATCAAGGCACAGCCTCCGCTACACGTTCTGAACGTGTAGCTACGTAGAGTCCCGTCAGACAGTGACCAGGTATACAACTTCTCGAATACGAACTTCTACGAGGCACCACGACAAAAGAAGAAATGCTTCCGCACATACAGAACAAGAAGCTCCGGGTGAGCAACAGCACACCACGTCTTACCCTTTGTGCTACAGGGACATGAAGAGAGCTACAGCAAGCTACAGTGGCAGTGGCGCCAACATGAGTATTGATGAACAAGCGTGTGTAGTGATTTTACATTAAGCGACAAGGCAGGGCGTGCGGTTATGACACCACGATGGGCCATGAAAGCTTCATCCCTGTCTGAAGATGCGGAAGGAGAACACAGCACCGAGGAGGTACAAGGCCCCGTTCATGATGCCGAACACCTGAAAGAAAGCAAAATATGGTCGATGGTCATGAACAATCTCACAAAGCTAATTCAAGCACATGTCAAGACTTCAGAATGACCTTACTGAGGTCTAGAAGCATTAAGAACTATTCTTTGGAAGTGTCTTTATTTTACAGGCTTCTTGCCCTTGGGTATATATGTACTCCCAGGCCAGGACACAATAAGATAAACTGGTTTTGTTCCGGCCACGAGACATATTTTGAAGTAATCATCTACCTTACATTCAGCAGTTTGAAACAAATAACCTATAGTCCTATGACATCGAACGACGAAGTACTACGCGAACGCAAAACTCGAAGCCACAAGATAACTCACCGAATTCGTGGTAATTAGGTTATTCCGAAGAAACATATAGGGGCCGGGCAAATATTTCTCAGGAAAGAAAAACATCCCGCGAACGTCACAAAAAAAAAAAAAATAAAAAAATAAAAAACTGATTTTGTATAGTCTTCAAAAAGTAAAATAAAGTTGCGATGTATCACAGCGCCTTCTGATTGGTCCAGTCGGAAATAGCAAGCGTACAAAGACGATAAGCGCCGCCGCGACTATGCACATGAAACAAGGTGGAAAGTTGGGCGAGTTGGTTGATGGTCATATTGAATGGGTTAAAACAGCGCAGAAAGACGAAGGACCAGTAAAAGAAACCACACAGACACAGCGCTGACTTACAACTGAAATATTTACTGCTGAACCATTCAGCAAGTAAACTTGAAGGAATACAAACATAAAAGCAATCGCCCCGAAAACACGTCATCCTCCACTCAAGCCGACACGTCATCCTCCACTCAAGCCGACACGTGGCTACACGTATTTCCCCGCCCTTCTGAAGCCGACACGTGTAGCCACGTGTCGGCTTGAGTGGAGGATGACGTGTTTTCGGGGCGATTGCTTTTATGTTTGTATTCCTTCAAGTTTACTTGCTGAATGGTTCAGCAGTAAATATTTCAGTTGTAACAAAGCGCTGTGTCTGTGTGGTTTCTTTTACTGGTCCTTCGTCTTTCTGCGCTGTTTTAACCCATTCAATATGCACATGAAGTGAGACATATATGGCATCACGTCGTCAGCATGCAGTTGCAAGCTGGCGGTCGTGGTCGTATACTGAGTACACACGTGTCTGAACCATGGCCTCTACGCAGAAATGCTTATTTCCAACTTGACTCACAGCAGCGGCTATCTTGGCATCGTAGACCTCTCCCTTGTAGCGCGAGTGGGTGTCCAGGGTTTTTGTGAGGAGGGTGATGCCAGCCGCCAGGTACAGCGCACACGCCACCAGGTGGAACAGGATCTCCTGCAAGATGCAGTTGGGGGTTTCCGACCTGTACACGCTCCCTCATGCAAAGTCCCAAAGCTCAGGGACGCGGAATGCGGCCCACAATTCAAATGGTTCAAAAATGACCAAATGAGAACACCCACCACACTCCGAGAGGATACACGATCTAAGTTCGAAGCATGTCTTAGGGCCTCGATTACTATAGCTTTCCATCTGTCGTTCTCTTACTTTTACTTTCCTTTTAAACATGTAGGTAGCACAACGAAGCACATAGGAAAGAGAAGTATTTGACGAGTACGATGTGTGTGTTGATCAACATAAACCACACTCGGCACCAAATAACCATGTTGTCCGTGTCCTCAATGCCCATATAATTCGTCGGTCTCTATGTTACTCTTCTGTGAGATTCAATATACTGAATGTTCTTGTTTTTTTTTTTTGTTTTTGT